>NC_062564.1:63699366-64354922 GCF_022837055.1 Prionailurus viverrinus | reverse complement strand
AAACAAAACCAACCAATTCAGAGTCCACACCTGCAACCACCTCCTTTATAAGGCTTTTGTACTCTAGACATAATCACCCCAGGGCCAAGGGCCAGAAAACTAGGGACAGCCCCTATGCCACAGAGCCTGCCAAATCATTCAAACTAGCCAACCAGTTCCTTCCACAATAAAGACTCTGGCCCAGTCACTACGCTACCAACTATGGACCCCCCTTTTGTGTGGAATGTTGTAGTAAACTTTCTTTTTGATGGTAACTCTCTCATGATCCACTGAGGCCTTACTAAACCTCAAGTTTTCTATTAATCTAGTATACTTTAAAAATGGAATGTGATGAACCATTTTAATGAAATTTGTACAGGTGCTATATAGGTTAGAGGTGGCCATGGATGGTCACTTTTTTCTGATTATACTGTCTTTCAGACATAATAGTTAACTGTATCTCTTCCCTGATATCAGCTAGAGAAGAAGCCAATAAAACATCACCTTCCCTTTAGAAAACTACAGGATAGCATGATTACCTTTGGCAAACTCCCATCTCCCCCTGCCTCTTTTTCTTATATCCATTGGTCTCAACTTCACCCTATGTCAAGATAACTGTTTGCTAATTTATAAATGATACGTTTATAAATCCTGTGGTATTATTTTAACATTGTTTTTATAAAGTGAGATGATTAAGCCTTACTTATATTACCAAATTTATTATCTCCAGTTGCATGGTTTCAAGTGCTACAATCAATAACTTTTATAATTCACTAAGAATAAGCTCATATAAAATAAAGTTAAAAGAAAGGGCACTAATTAATAACAAAAGCAAGTATGGGAAAATAAATCTCATTGGGAAGGTAAATATAAAATAAGGGTAGTGGGTTAATCCCTTATAAAACTAGAATGAAGATTAAAAGACAAAAGTAGTAGAAATGTTTATAATTACAAAATCGGTTAAGGGATACACAAGGTAAAAACAAGTAAAATACAATATCAAAAATGCACAATGTGGGGAGGAAAGTAAAAATGTCAAGCTTTAGAACGCAAACTGAAGTTATTATCAACATAAAATAAACTGATACAGGTATGTTGTTTTATGCAAACTTCATGGTGACCACAAAGTAAAAATCCCATAGTAAATATACAAAAGATTTCAAAAAAGGAATATAAGCAAACCACAAAGGAAGAGACGAGAAATACAAAAACAGCTAGAAAACAATTACCAAAATGGCAATAATCACATATCTATGAATAATTAATTTAAATTTAAATGGACTAAAATCTCTAATCAAATACACAGAGTGAATGAATGGACTGAAAAAACAAAAACAAGGGGCACCTAGGTGGCTCAGTGGGTTAAGTGTCCAACTCTTGATTTGGGGCTCTGTGCTGAGCGTGGAGCCTGCTTCCAATTCTTGCCCTCACCCTCTGCCCCTCCTCCACCTTCTCTCCCTCCCCCCCCTCAATAAATAAATAAACAAACAAATAAATAAATAAATAAATAAAATAAAAAATAAAAACAAATAAACAGCACCTAGAAGAAAACATAGGTGGTAAGTTCCTCAGCATAGGTCTTAGTGATGATTTTTTTAAGTCTAATGCGAAAAGCAAAAGGAACAAAATCAAAAATAAACAAATGGGACTACATCAAACTAAAAAGCTTTCCACAGCAAAGGAAACCATCAGCAAAGTAAGAAAGTAACCCACTGAATGGGAGAAAATATTTGCAAATCCAGTATCTGATGAAGGCTAATATCCAAAATAGACAAAGAATTTCTACAACTAAGTAGCAAAAAGCAAATAATACAATTACAAAATGGGCTGATCTGAAGAGACATTTTTCGAAAAAGACATACAGATGGCAGACAGACCCACGAAAGATACTCAACATCATTAATTATCAGGGTAATGCAAAACAAAACCACAATAAGATATCTCACACCTGTTAGAATGGCTATTATGTAAACGACAAGACATAAGAAGTGTTGACAAGGATATAGAGAAAAGTATACAGTTGTACACTGTTGATAAGAATGTAATCTAGTGTAGTCACAGTATGAAATGTTCCTCAAAAGTTAAAAACAGAACTATCATATGATCCAGCAATTCTACTTCTATTTATCTAAAGAAAACAAAAACACTAACTCTAAAAGATATGTGCAGCCTCATGTTCACAGCAGCATTATTTGCAGGAGACAAGATATGGTAGCAACCTAAGTATCCATCTATGGGTGCATGGTTAAAGAAAATGTATATATATATATATATATATATATATATATATATATATATATATACACACACACACCATGTGGTGTCTATAAATACCATATGATTTCTCTTATATGTAGAATCTAAAATAAAATACAATCATAGATACAAAGAAAAGACTGGTGGTTACCAGAGGCATAGGGATGGGGGATGGAAGAATGGGTGAACTGTTTTGTTTGTCTGTTTCTTTCTTTCTTTGGTTTAGTTTAAATAAATTGAATGATTTATATATATATATTTTTTTTTTAAAGTGAAGGAATATTATGGGATCAATATTAGGAATAACAGCTGGAGGGGGCGCCTGGGTGGCGCAGTCGGTTAAGCGTCCGACTTCAGCCAGGTCACGATCTCACGGTCCGTGAGTTCGAGCCCCGCGTCAGGCTCTGGGCTGATGGCTCAGAGCCTGGAGCCTGTTTCCGATTCTGTGTCTCCCTCTCTCTCTGCCCCTCCCCCGTTCATGCTCTGTCTCTCTCTGTCCCAAAAATAAATAAAAACGTGGAAAAAAAAATAAAAAAAAATAGTTTTAAAAAAGGAATAACAGCTGGAAAGAAACAATATATATTATTTTATTTTAAAAAGAAACAAACAAAAAGCCCTGGGATACCTTGCAAGGATGCCAACAGGAGGGCATAGGAGTCACCTTGAAGAGGCTCCCCTGGTCAAACCAGGGATAATTTGAGCATCAGAAATAATAATGCCTGTAAGTGATTGAAACACATAAAATAAAAATAATAATAAAATAAATGGGCAATTAAATGTGATTACAGATCATTACGCTGAAGTAAGATGAAGGAAAACTCATTAATTGAACACATTGCAAAATTGTAGTCTATATAAACTTCTAACACATGGAATTTGAATGGATAAGTTTATACCTACGTGTGTATTAGAACGGAGTCAAATATGTTCACCTCTTATCATTAATTTGAATCAATGGGAAAAGCGCTGTATATTTGTTTTTACTTTTTAAATTCAAAATACCCCAACAGTTTACTAATCTAGCTTTTTGAGAGGTTTCAAAAAATAACAGGAGCCACAGGCTTGGTATAAAACCTGACTCTCCTTGTGGAACTTCTTGCCTTGGAGTAGCAACATGTATTGATTTTGACATGCCAATAAAGTTACATGGAAAGAAATCGGGTTAAAATTGCATTTACTGAGTAACAGTAAAAACCTATGTAACAAAATTAGGTGAAGAGTAGCGATATTCTTAACATAGAAGTCCTTTCTAAATGCTATTTCCACCAAAGACACAAGGCTCATGTAATCACAGTTAGAAAAAAAAAATCTATCACACTTCCAACTTCATATGGTCAAACACATCTACTCACTGCGAGATTCATTAACAGAAAGAATGGTAAAGAGAAGGCTCCCTGAAGTATGAACTTACATCTATTATTCACTATGGCTCAAGTTATTTTTCTGTTTAAAATGTTTCTCTCCACATCTTCACACCACATCAATAAATAAAAGTATAGTCCTATTACTTTCCTATTGCAGTTCAGTGCTATTTGATAGTAGAGTTTCAGGATCATTAAATGAGTACTTCAAGAATTCTTGACATCTGGTTTAAGAAAATGGAAGTGTTCTTGACTGTAAAGAGTTTGTATATGTGGATTTTTCCCCACACTAAGTACTGTAAACCTGAGTTCTACCTTATGATATTGAAGACTTCTATGGGGCACCTGAGTGGCTCAGTCAGTTAAATTATCTGACTACAGTTCAGGTCATGATCTCTTGGTTTGAGGGTTCAAGCCCCGCGTCAGGCTCTGTGCTGACAGCTCAGAGCCTGGAACCTGCTTCAGATTCAGTGTATCCCTCTCTCTCTCTGCCCCTCCCCTGCTCATGCTCTCTCTCAAAAATAAATAAACAAAATTTAAGACTTCTATAAATGATCAATTAAAGGAGGCTAAGAATAGGCATATTCATCTTGAATAATATAAAGTCCACCTCATGAACTTTTTAGTATACACATTCATGTGTGTATTTATATTTATATAATTAATCTATATAATTATAGATACAAAAATATTTGAAATAGGGGCACGTGGGTGACTCAGTCAATTAAGCGTCTCTTAGTTTGGGCTTAGTTTGGGCTTAGTTTGTGCTCCTCATGGGACTCTGCGTTGCCAGTAGGAGCCTGCTTGGGATTCTCTTTCTCCTTCTCTCTCTGCCCCTCCCCTGCTTGCACACACACACTCTTTCTCTCAAAACAAATAAATAAACTTTAAAAAAGTATTTGAAGTATACACTTATAGATTTAAAAAATATAAAACTATTTGAAATTATTTTTTAGTTAGGCTCCTCAATTGGGATGAATGTGTATTGATGGTTGATAAGTAGATTTTTAAAAGACGGGAATGTTAAATATATTTTAAACATCAATATGGTTTTGGATTTTGCACCAAATAGACACCTGATGTTTTCTTGTTTCCTCTTTAACACTCAAAATAAGAATTTGTTCAACATAAGCAAATATGTTTTACTTATGTCTCTCCTGTATTTAAAGGAGTGGCTTTATTTTGTGGTTGGAGAGCTTCCAGCATAGAAACTGAATTTAGAAAGTAACACTATTTCTAAGCAAATGATTACAGAATATAACCAAAACTTCTGAATTGTGTAATGTCAATCTGATGAGTTACGCTGAAAGACACTACCCTTCTAAAATTGTCGCATATTTTTATCAAATATATGTTCACTACCACCTTTCCTGAAAGTGTGTAGCTTTACTGGTTCTCAGTACTAATTTCAATTTGAAATCTCGTAGGTACTTATAACAAAAATGTTAATAGAATCAATGTAATAAAACTATTACCACATGTTATATTATGAAGCCAACCATGCCAGACAGCTCCAGCTCTCAGTAGGTGGCAAATATACTTAGATATTTGTCTTATATGTAGAATTGTATGACAGCATTTAAATGTGCAAAGCCATTATTTTTTATGTGGCAAGAAGAAAACTTAATTATGGGCAAAGCTATGAAGACTCTCCTAGTCACCAGGACCTCCACACCCTTTAGACCCCTGTCAGGAATCTCTCCCTCCTTCACCCACCACAGCAGTAGATCTACACTTTTTGTCACAGCACTTAGACTTTCTGTTGGAAATTACTGTCTTCTACACGCTTTCTTATTTTCACCTGGAAGCCTTTTGTGGATAGGAATCATGTCTACCTCATCAATTTATCTGCCACAACTATTACCATAGTGATTCCTTGGTTAATGTGCCCTTAGCAATTTGTTGAGTAGATGAAGGCATTAATTGCAGAGGCAAAATGTACATGCCTTGTAACAAAGAGCACTATATTTTTTATAAAGTTTTTCAATGTTTATTTATTTTGAGAGAGAGAGAGAGAGAGAGAGAGAGAGAGAGAGAGAGAGAATACCAAGCAGACTCCGCACTGTCAATGCAGAGCCCGATGTAGGGCTCAAATTCATCAACTGTGATATCATGACCTGAGGCGAAGCTAAAGGTCACATGCTTAACCGACTGAGCCACTCAGGTACCCTAACAAGAGCATTTCCTCTTCTATTCTGCCCATAGCATAGAACTATGGTTTTCAAAGTATGGTCCCAGAACCAGCAGCATCAGTATCACCTGGGAGTTTATTATAAATGTCAATTCTGATCCTGATACACTGAGTCAGAAACTCTGGAGGTCTTCCTAGTGATTCAGATGTAGGGTAAGAATGCAGAATCATGGCAGGCTCGTAGTCTTTCATTGTTTTTCTTTGTAGCTCCCATAGAATACTAAGTAATCTTATTTCCTACAATTAAGGCAGATATTGTATAGGGGAAAAAAACCTGGTGCCATAACCAGATTTAAGTGATCAACCTTTGCCTATAAGAAGAGACACTTCTCCCCACTACCCTGATTTATCATGTCATCTACTGCCCCTGCCCTCTAGAGATACCAATGCTGCCATAAACGCTATAACCAACAGTTCTCAATTTATTTTTCTTAACACTGTCTTCTAAAAGAATGAAATATGGTTATCATGGTCTCTCATCTTTTGTCCTTAGAAGCTGTTCATCCTGGGCCAGGATCCAAGAATGAGACCCTTCTATCCCTCCAGCTTGAGTGTCACTAGGCTAAATGAATAATTCATATTCTAATTAAAATAAACCATTCTGTAAGAGGCAAGGTTAGTCTCAAGGAACAGATGGCGGATACCTGGAATTAGCCTTCAAAATCTCTCTAATAGCCTTTCTCAAACCACCTTAGGGCATCCTTTTTTTTTTTAATATATTTTTTCCCTAACCCTAAAATAACCAACACAGGGTTGTCTGGAAGTACAAAGGGGATGGAACTTAGATTCTAATGGTAACCAAATATTAAAAAAAGATAACCTTTACAACAATGCAGGAAATGGAAATTAAACTAAGGACCCTCTAGTAGTTTTGGGGAATATGGAACTTATGTGGTTCTGGTTGCAAATACCTAAGGTTACACAAGTGCATATACACACATACACAAAGAGTCAATATTACTATATGAAAATTAAAAACAGGGGCACCTGGGTGAATCAGTTGGTTAAGCATCCAACTCTTGATTTCTGCTCAGGTCATGATCCCAAGGTCATGGGATTGAGCCCCACATCGGGCTCTGTACTAAGCGTGGAGAGCATGGAGCCTGCATGGGATTCTCTCTCTCTCTCTCTCTCTCTCTCTCTCTCTCTCTCTCTCTCTGCCCCTCTCTCCCATGTGCACTCTCTATCTCTAAAATAAAAGAAAAATAAAATTGAAAGAAAAAATCAAAGTATCCCAACAAATCTCAAAAAGAACCCAATCAACCCAATCAAACAATTAAAAATAAGGACCCTCTAAAAGATTTTAAACCTTCTAAATGACTGCAGCTTTGATCAATTTTATATTAATGTTCTCTTAGAAAATTTTAAGGGTTATGTGATTCAAGCTTGGGCAAGTTTTTGTTTTGTTTTTTTTTTTTTGTTAATGCAGAAATAGTAAAATTACACTGATCCAGATGTTGTGGCTCACTTTTAAAAAACAGCAAAATATACTGGACTCACAGGAAACAAAAACTGGTTGGTCCTATAATATACTTTCTTCTAGTTTTTTTCTCTGTCACTCTTGTCTTAAATGTAAGCAAACCAAGACAAACTATTAGCTATATGAGGGCAAAGATATAGGCTATCCTATTTTATACACGCAGCAAATTATCTGAAACAAAATGTCAAGAACTGGAAGGGTCTGGGATTTTACTCTATACACAAGCTAACAAACGAGGCTGCCTCAGTTTCACAGATGCTGCAGAAAACCACAGAATTCTTGCGTCAGAGACAAAGGCAGTTAATTACTCACAGCAATGGCACTAGCCCACGTTTGATCATTTTCTTGCACCAGTCCCCTAAACCCCAATTATCACATATTGACACGAGAGAGGTGACACCTGCCTATGCAATGGGTTGCATTACAGGACAGGAATCTCAATCTTAATTCCGATGTTTATAATGGGCCTTTGCCCCAGAGCAACATTTTATATTTATTATACTGGACAGCCAACAAATCCTTCTTTCCCGGAAAAGACAATATTTCTGTTTTCAAAGGCTGTTTGCCTTGGAAATATTCTTGAAAATATCATCCAGAACAAAAGCTGTCAGTGCCTCCATTCACAAGATGTGCAGAAACACAAAAGACCCATGGAAAATGGTCTCCCAACACATAACAGGTGCTCATTTCCAGTTTTGGATTAATTGATGCAGTGAAAATTTGTCCATTATAATTTCAGAATATTATCTGACATTAATTATTGGTATATTCTTAAATGACCAATATGAATATAATAGTTTGCATATTCCCTACTAAAATAAGTCATTAAATGCTTCATAGGTCTTTGCTCTACACTAAAAATGATCGCTTATTACCAGAAATATCATTCTTACCCTGTAATGAGTTTATAATTCAAGATAAGACATATTAATAAAAAACCAAATATATTAGACCCTGAAATACATGAGTCAACATGAAGAATATTATTTTCAAGATACCACTTCATTCTATGAATGCAAAGAAAAATTGAATTACATAATTAGAATGAGAATTAGTAAAAGTAACCATAGAAATATGATCATCTAGGACAAGGAGTAAGAAACCAGCCAGTTCTTCTCATGAGAGCTCACAGAAAAAAAAGGGGGGATACTTTCAGATATCTTTAAGAGAGAGAGATATCTTGATGGAAAACAGGGAAATGCATATTAAATACAGATTTAATATTTTTATAAAAAGGTTTTAAAACTATGTTATATTAGAGTTTAAACCTTAGGACAAAAATCACTGCCACAATCTTAATTATATTAAATAAATTCATACTCCTCAAGGAAAAGTAAGCCTTCATCAGTTATTAAATATAAATACATATATTTGAAATAAAGGAAATTTGCTTAAAGGCATATACAAATGAATTTTCCTAAAACACTTATTTGGTTACTCTGCTCATAATCTTAATGACATCTATATAAATAAAGCCCTACCAGTGAATGCTTATAAAAGCTGAGAACAACCTTCAGCTGACAGCACGGAAACAGAGACCTCAGCCCTACAGCTACAAGAAAATGAGAATTCCACCATGAATGACTGGGGAGCAGACTTTCCTCCAGAACCTCCAGATAGGAGCCCAGGCCAACCAACACCTTGATTTGAGTCTTGTAGGATCTGGAGCTGAGTCCACACGGACTTCTGACCTACTGGACTGTAAGATAATAAATGAAAGGTTTTAAGCCACGATCTTTGTTGTAACTTGTTATAGCAGCAAGAGAAAATCAATACAGTAACATACCCCTACTTTAATTTTACAGGTTTTACTACTATGTTCACCCTCCAACTGACCACATATTCTAATTCTAAACTGTTCTCACTTTTTTGTTTTCTGTACATATACTTCCAGAACCACATTTGTGGGCCATTTCTGCTGAAAAGAGTCGTATCCATCCTTCATGGCTTAGCTTAAATGCTAAGGAAAATGGTTTCATTCTTGACCATCTAGGTCTGGAGAAATTTCTAATTTGATAAATTCCAATGTTCATATTATACAAATCCACTTGTGGGCAAATACTTACCGCCTTTTATTTATGATTATATTTTCTCATTTATCTTATTTCCCAATTTACATTTAAAGCTCATAAAGGAGAATGACATCAATTTATCTTTCTATGTGACCATCTTATTTCTTAAGGCAGTGTCTATTACATCCAAAATTCTCAAAAAAGGTTATGACAGGTAATGTATTTTGGTTCTATCTACTGAAAAAAGCCAAAGCAAAACAAAACTTCAATAGATAGGAAATGTAACATCATGAGTAGAAAAGTTAAATTGTAAAAAAGATGGTCCCTGCTCTTCTGCCAGATGTTAAATTCCCAAATTACCTGAGAAGCATATTACTTCTCAGCTCTGATTTTATAAAAAGAAAAATTTTTAAATATCAGCTTGAACACATCTACACTTTTATTTCTGATTTACACTTTAAATCCACTAGGCACATCCATCAAACTCAATACTTAATCTCATAAATGTTGATGCTGAATACTGTAAATTATTCTAAACTAACCCATGAAGCACATCATTACCCAGTACCAAATTAAAATTTAAGAATATAAAACAGTTTATTCAACGTAGAAAAAACCAATGAATCCAAATAAGTGATGACTGGTAACTACAGAGAGAATTTAAACAACAAAAACTTTAATCAAACAATCTAAAATACACCTTAATATTGCTTGCCACCTCCTTTCTTTGAGCACGTCTTAAAAAATGAAAGACTTTAAAGGAAGCCAAAGGTAAATGACTATGCTTTAGTTGCCTATCTTCATTCACTATGTCTTGGACAGACTGTTTGTCCTTTGTGTGTGTTCACTTTTTTAATTTCTTTTTCTTTAGAGAGAGAGAGAGAGAAAGAGAGAGAATGAGCATGCTTGTACATACAAACAATGGAGGGGCAGAGGAAGAGAATCTTAAGTAGCCTCCACACCCAGCAGGAAGCCCAACTCAGGGCTCTATCTCCCTCATGACTTTGAGATGACAACCTCAGTGGAAATCAAGAGTCAGACTCTTAATTGACTAAGCCACCCAAGTGCTCCCCCCGCACTGCGCTCTCTTTTTTGAGACAGAGAGAGAACGCACGTATGTGAGAGTGTGTGTGTGCACACAGGCGGAGAAAGGGCAGAAAGAAGAGATAGAATCTCGAGCAGTCTCTACACTGTGGGTACAGAGCCCAACTCAGGGCTGGATCCCATGAACTGTGAGACCATGATCTGAGCCAAAATCAAGAGTGGGATGTTCAACTGACTGAGCCATCCAGGCACCCCAAGCGTGTTCGCTTTTTAATATTCTTTCAGAAAACAACATAGTATACAATTAACTTGCACTTCAAAAAATTCACTATGACTCTAGTTCTCTCTTGTATATGTATTATAATTGCCCTTAAGGTCCATCAAAATTCCATTTCCTCTTTTATTTCAATTTTGCTCATCTCATTCCTACCCAGTCTTAACATTAAAATTGTTTTCCTTATAGGTTTTGCTTTTGACTTTTTAATATTTGCATATGTCACCTTACCTAGCTTAGCATCTTGACTTTATTATGCTGGAAAATCCTTTTTAAAACTTCCAATTCTTTGGAATTTTCTCAGTTATTTTTCCCACTAGAATATTCCAATCAATATAAATGAGCTACTGAAAATTCCTATCTAGAATTTATGGCAAAGGTAAAAATTTTCATCTTCTCTTCTTTAAATAGGTTAAATCTTATCTATTAGATGCCTATATAAAAGACTTTATACATCTTTACTTATATAATCAACCTCTACCTATCAGAGAAAAAAAAACATCAAAATATCAATTCTATGAAATTCCCTTAGTCAAAAGTTTCTAATCTAGAGAATAAATATGCTATTAAAAGCCAATATTTTGGGGGTGCCCGGGTGGCTCAGTCAGTTGAGTGTCTGACTTTGGCTCAGGTCATGATCTCACAGCTCATGGGTTCGAGCCCCGCATCAGGCTCTGTGCTGACAGCCCAGAGCCCGGAGCCTGCTTCAGATTCTGTGTCTCCCTCTCTCTCTGCCCCATCCGCACTCATTCTGTGTCCCTTTCTGTCTTAAAAATAAAATAAAAACATTAAATTTTTTTTAAAAAGCCAATGTTTTTGAAAATTAACAGATGGCAAAAACCTATGTATTAAATAGTTACCAGTTCATAAAACACTTTCAAGTTTATTCCAACAATCTTGGGGAATGTGTATTATAGCCCATTTTTCACAAATTATGATACTGGGGATCAGAGAGGTTAATTAACTGGATTACATTTACTCAGCTACTAAACATTAGATTTCTTTTACCTTTAAAATATATGAAACATCCACATTTCCATTGCTATGCTCTCATCTAAGCCACCATGATCTCTCAACTCAGTTACTGACATCGTCCTCTCATTTCTTGCTATTCAAAAAATGGTCCACAGACCAGCAGGCAGCACGCATCACCTGGGACACTGCTGGACATGTAGGGTCACAGACCCACTACAGACTACTGAATTAGAATCTACATTTTGATAGTATCCCATGTGATCATGATCATAGAACACATTAAAGTTTGATATATATCATTCTAACTTACACCTCTACTTCCTCCCTTACCTTCTATTTCTACATAGGAACCAGAGTAATTCTTTTAAAATGAGAGATTATATCACTGTTTTGCTGAACACTGGAAGCCAATTTGGTACCATGTCTCAAAAAATTTTAATATGCTCAATACCTTTAGCCTTCCAAATCTACTCCTCGGATTTTATCTTATACATAATGATGTTCATCTCAGAGGTATATATAAAAATGTATGTAAGTTTATATGTGGAAACTAACTAAATGTTCGTTGAGTTATAATACATCTACAAGACATAATAATGTAAAGCTAGAGATAAGCATGTCTTTTACAGAATATTTAGCCAACTTAAATATACCTGACATGCTTTTAAGAAGGAAAAGTAGCTTGGAACACAAATACACAAATAAATATATGATATGCTCCATACATGGTATGTGTGTGTGGTTTACACGTTCCTATAACAGATAAACCAGAGTGTTAATGGTGTTTTCCCTGGTGGAGAAAAAAATTACGTTCTTATTCATGCTTTTCTATATTTCCTAAGAGATAGAAGTTTGCATGTTAACAATGTGCCAGATGTTTTATTAAACGTCAAAATTTCATGACAGGTCTTACTATTTTCTCCCTTACTAGAAGAGGTACCCATGACTTACAGATGGTAGGTAACTTTCCCTAGAACATGTAACTAGTAAGTAGCAGAGTCAGCATTTGTCTTAGGTCTGATTCCATAGTCCAGACACTTAATCGTCACCTTACGCCTAGTGTTCAGGGGAAATTAAAAACAAAAAACAAACAAAAAAACCACAATGCATTAGGACCACAAAAGTCTAGAAATAATACAGAATTTATAGAGAATTAGCCTGATTCCTTCACAATAATGAATAATTTTTAATACTTTATTTTCTGGGACACTTCTGCTTTTACCCACATAGCCCTCTCAAAATGCAAAAGAATTTTTATTTGCATCCGAGTAAATATTGCAACAATGGCATTTCAGATATTGATGACATCAAGGTGTGTGTATATGGGACTCTGACCTCCAGACAATAAATAACAGAAGTCAAATGATAATGCTTCCTTATTTCTACTAAACAAAACAAAAACACAACAAAACAAAAACACTAGTACTAATCTTATAAGACAATTCCTCTGAGGTCTGTTTCTATACATCTCACGATAGCTTTTTTTGTTTTGTATTATCTCTTCACAGCAGATAGCCTTAGGAGGTAGCGACTGTGTCTCTTTCAAATCAGGATAATAAAGACAATGCCTTCCTCCTAGGCAAAGATTGGACAGGTCTGCCAGTAATCCCTTATAAGATGAAAAGTTTCTGAAGTTCATGGTTCCATGATAGTGACACACACCTACTATGTGCACAGCACTCAAATGGGCTGCTCCTCATCACTCCCATGAAACTTATAAGGAAGAGTAACTGATATAACTGAAGCTCTTTCTGCCTGTTATATCAGGCATGATATTTTGTCTCTGACCCAAAAGACTTGTGTCTTCTAACAGCATCTGTGAAACTGGCAGACTAACTTGTTATCTTTCAAGAAAGGTAAAATCTCAGATCCATGCCAGCTTCTGACATCAGGATGGGAAATCATAAGAATACCCCATGCAAGGGGATAAAAACTAACTAGGAGAATTAAAATAGAGGTATTTAAAATTATCCCAGAATAGCACCATGAAAGGACTCCACTCACTGTAGAAGTCTCCTTTCAAAGCATGTTTTTTACATCCAGAAGGCCTCTTTTCTTCCAGTGACTGTCTCATACAGTCTTTTATCTTTCATATGTTTAGAATTCTAAAAGAAAACAATATTAAATCTGATTTGATTGGATCAAGATTATTAAGTTCTTTAAAATATTTAGTTAATCATTGATGGAAAAAATGTATTGGTTTAAAGAAAATTCTGTGATCTATAATACACAGAAAATAGTAAAAACCTTTTTAAATTCTGTCTGAAGAAACTCTATTTGAATATATAAGAAAGACAAGATGTATTTGATGTTTCTTTCAGAGTTATTAATGACTATGTCTCGTGGTTTTAGATTTGACTATATGAAATTGTTGACATCTCAACATTCTTTTTACCTGTAACGTTACTTCCTATGTAACATCACTCCCATTATATGATTTGAGAAATGAAAATGAAAGCCTAATGATATTTCTCATTTCGTGATGCCATTGTTTGATACAGCAAAAGTCCTTGCAGAGTTTGTGATGTTGGCACACATGATGGTAACAATGATGATTCGCAGGGCAACATTTGATGCGATATAGAAAAGATTCAAGCATAATCCATCTCCTGGTTTTCTAGTGTTTCCAATTTTTTTTTTATCATCAATATTTGGATCTTAGCTTTTTAGACCCAGGCCCCTTTTCCCCTGAAAGAGATGGTTTTCAGGGCACCTGGGTGGCTCAGTCACCTAAGCGTCTGACTCTTGATTTCAGCTCAAGTCATGATCTCACAGTTCGTGGATTCAAGCCCTCCATCAGGCTCCTTGCTGACAGTGTAGAGCTTGCTTGGGATTCTTTTTCTCTCCTTCTCTCTCTCCCCTTCCCACACTCGTGGCTCACGTTCTCTCTCTCTCTCAAAAAGTAAATGAACTTAAAAACATTTTAAAAAGATGTAAAAGTGATGATTTTCCTAACTGAGCCTATTCATCAGTTCCAAATGTTTCTTCCTGAAACAGCCTTTTTCAGACCACAAAGAAACAGTTCAAGTACCTGCCCATTAATCTTTCTTTTCATATTGCTCCTTTTATTATATCTGTGTTTTTTTGATTTTTGGGTGTTTTTTTTTGTTTTTTTTTTCTGTTTGTTGTTGTTGTTGTTGTTGTTGTTGTTTCAGCTCAAAGATTAAAATGATCTTTAGGGGTTCCTGGCTGGCTCAGTTGGTTGAGTGTCTGATTTTAGCCCAAGTCACAATCTCACAGTTTGTGGGTTTAATCCCCATGACAGGTTTTGCACTTACAGTGCAGAGCCTGCTTCAGATTCTGTCCCCTTCTTTCTCTGCCCCTCCCCTGCTCACATTCTCTCTCTCTCTCTCAAAAATAAACATTAAAAAAATCTGAAATGACCTTTAAAGATATCCCATTCAATCTCCTTTTCTAACACAGGAATCATCTCCTGAACATCTTAAACACACCAACATTGAGGCTCTGTTGTAAAACTGCAGTAATGAACAACTCAATACGTCATGAAGAAGGCTGTCTTGATTTGAAAAGTCTGTTAAAAAAATTATTCTTTATAGCATCATGTAATATGAATGTTGCAAGTTACTTTAGGTTTCTAACTCAATTCTCTATTCAATCTGTTGGGGGTTATGTAAATGGGAGGAATAAAGAAATAAATAAGTGAACAAACAAAACAGGCACAGTAAGCTTCTGCAAACCATAGTTAAGGTAATAACCCTGGATAATGTGATAAGATATTAGGGATGGGAAAGCCCCTTGGATTGGATGGTCAAGAATATCTGCACTGAGCCCGTCTCTCCCAGAACACAGGCATTAGGTGATAAATATTTATTTATTTTTAATGTTTTATTTATGTTTGGGGGGGGGTAGCATAGAGAGAGGGAAACAGAGAGTTTGAAGCGGGCTCCATGCTGACAGCAGCATGCCCAATGCAGTGTTCAAACTCACGAATTGTGAGGTCATGACCTGAGCTGAAGTTGGACACTCAACTGACCGAGCCACCCAGGAGCCCCTAAGTAAATATTTATTAAATGGATAAATGAGCAAAGTAAAAAGGATGGTAGTAGTAGATATATGTAAATTAAAATTGAACTTTTAGTCAATGTAAACATTCTTTTGCATTTAATGTATGCTAAGTAAGTAGCATGGATTAGGGAAAAGAACACAGACCCAGAGTAATGATCCTGTGGGGACCACTGCTTTGAAACTTGATTAAATTTATAGTTATGTTATAGAAAAATGCACACATACATAGGCATGCAACACTCTCTATCATCTTTATTTTATATCCCCATGGTCAACTTTGCCACCTGTGGCTTGTAACAAGACCTTGATTTTTTTGAAAACCTTTGAATATTAGATTTGAATGTTAGCTTTGTGTTTAACTAAAATTTGTTCTTCTTTAGTCCAGCCTGCATTATTGGTATTGCTCATCTTTGTCACCAAGAAAAGGTACAAACATCTACCTTGCAGAAGTAACTTTCAGAGAACTTCACAATGTTTCCAACTGCCTATAAATATCAGCAACAGAAATAAACAAGTCCAACTGTAGCCTGCAGAAGCCCTCTTTGAGTTTTCGACAGTTACTACAGTACTTGTTCTTGGTGGTTGGACCATATCCCCCTGCCCCTGGTACCTTTCTGTAGTGCACCAGTGCTCTGACTCTGTGTGCTTTGTCTCCTACAAGCAGCACATCCATTTCTTTATTGAAGGGCTTCCATCAGACTGCCCAAGTCAACTTGGGCTGCGTGCTGCTGGGAGAATAGTTAGCAACTGAGAACTTCTTTTTGGGCAGTGTCTCTTAACTGAAGACTGGCAGGGGTGGAGCTATAAATAATCCAGCTCTCCTGCTGTTGCAGGACAATGCAGAGGGGTGACCCTCGCTGGCTGAAGAGCTCTCCAGGGCATGTGAGACAAAGTTCCCATGAGACCTTTTAAAATCCCACTTGGGTTCCTTCACTTCCTGCCACTTCCTTGCTTCCATTCTCCCACCATGCTTTTCTGGAATGACTTCCTAATAAATCGCTTCTGCAGGAACATTCTTGTCAAGGTTTGTCTCTGGGAAATCCAAACTAAAAATGTTATTAGTGTTACCGATTTCCAATCTGTTCACTTGGAATAACAGATTGGGCAGGACTCACAACCAGGGCCGGCTTTATGAACTTGTTACTGGTACAACCAGACAGGGCTTCGTGCTCAGAAGGGAACTACACCGTGTGGGAACGTGGGGGTTAAAACTTTGTGGCTGCCATCTTAAAATTCTTAATAATACTATCTTTGAATTTGTCTTTGTTTTAATGTTTGTTTATTTTTGAGAGAGACAGAGACAGAGTATGAGTGGGGAAGGGGCAGAAAGAGAGGGAGACACAGAATCTGAAGCAGGCTCCAGGCTCTGAGCTGTCAGCACAGAGCCTGACATGGGGCTCGAACTCACGAACCGCGAGATCACGACTTGAGCTGAAGTTGGACACTTAAGTGACTGAGCCACTCAGACACGCCTTGAATTTGTCTTTTTGCTGGAGAAGTCTGATGAGACAGTGGAGTAAGTGGCTGGGGGCTTACACACGACCCTGTATTTTGCCACGTCCTCATCTCCCTAGGGCAGACAGGTTCTCAACCTCTCTCTTCCACACTGATCCATTATCAGCAGCCACTCTGCCCCCAGAAGCTACCTAGGTGTGGGCATGGGGAGAGTTGTATGGAATTGCAGAGTGGTGACCCAGGCACTGTGAATTTGGTACTCACCTCGGGATCATCTTTCTGCCTGAGGGAAAATGATATTAAATAGCAAATAAAACACGATGACATTTCAAGAGAGAGACTATAAAAGAAAACTAGAAGCTTTTTTCCTGCTTTTGACCAATTCATGGGCCCCATGAATTACATAGCTGGCCCTGTACATCTTTGCAATAATTATAATGAAGACTATAGTGCCTTGATTAAAAAGTATGAACTTACTCATACCACAAGAATATCCACCAATTAAGTCAAACTAAAAAGAAACACATCCAACTAAATTATCCTATGTCAACGTGGTAGAAACTGTAGTTGCTTAACCCAACTTCCATTTCTCCCTCTCAGCCTTAGTAATAGAGAACAGCTATTTCTCTAGATACATTATCTCATATGATTCAGATTAGATTTTCTAATCTCCCTTACATCTGGATATGGTCGCTTAACTAAATTCTGGCCAGGGACATATAAACATATATGCTGTACAGGACTTCCATGAAAGTTGCCTAAAAGTAGCTGAAGAAAAATTTTTGCCAATTTGCCTTATATCCTTCTTAGCGCAACTGAAAACTCAGTCATGAAGCATCCATCCTGTTCATGAGGTAGCTGTAAGGATAGAAACAATGGGCTACAGTAGTGAAGCAAAAAAACAAAACCCCAGATCTTTAATGGAATTGCCGTAACTCTCTGGACTATCTATTTCTGGATTCCTTGTATGTAAGAGGGAAGTAGAAACATCTATCTTTAAGTACCAGTGTTTTTCCTCCTGCTGTGTGTAGACAAACTTAACCTTACCTGAACAAAAACAAACAAACAAAAAAAGGCAATTATTTTCCTGCAAAGAAATGCCTAACATATAACCAATTTAAAAAACTTAGTATGGTTGACACACAATTCCGTATTCATTTCAACTGTACAATGTATGTTTCAACATCTCTATACTTTATGCTAGGCTCACCACAAATCTAATCAATCTTTCTTGCAACATGTCTACTGAAAGCCAAAAGTTAAAAGGAACTCCACATTTTATTCCATTTCTTGATTTTAAAATACACCTTTTGAGGGGCGCTTGAGTGGCTCAGCTGGTTAAGCGTCTGACTTCAGCTCAGGTCATGATGTCACAGTCTGTGAGTTCAAGCCCTGCATCAGGCTCTGTGCTGACAGCTTAGAGCCTGGAGCCTGCTTGGGATTCTGTGTCTCCCTCTCGCTCTGCCCCTCCCCCCATTTGCACGCTCTCTCTCAAAAACAAATAAATATTAAAAAAAATTAAATACACCTCTTGAAAAGCTGGTTGTTCAAACCCCTGTAGCTGATGAACCAGACAACAGAGCAATGGAAAAGATCTGTTTGGGATGGTTGTTAAAGTCTTTGATGCAAATATTCACAGTATAGAAACCAATGAGTCCCAATGATGCCTGTTGAACTTTTTTTTTTAAATGTTTATTTTTTTTTCACTTTGAGAGAGAGAGAGAGAGAGAGAGAGAGAGAGAATGCACGTGTGCATGAGCAGGGGAGGGGCACAGAGAGAGGACAGGGAGAATCCTAAGCAGTCTCCATACTGTAGCATAGAGCCCAACACAGGGCTCAGTCAGCCCAAATCAAGAGTCAGATGTTCAACCGACTGAGCCACTCAGGCACCCCTGAACTTCTTGGTTTCTTAAAGTTGCAAATTCAGATATATTGCCAAAAAGTGCAGGTGCTCTATGCAGGGTAACAAGATTTTTTTTTCTGTTGAAATTTGGCTTGGCATAGATATTTCACCATCT
Organism: Prionailurus viverrinus; assembly: GCF_022837055.1. Taxonomy (NCBI): domain Eukaryota; kingdom Metazoa; phylum Chordata; class Mammalia; order Carnivora; family Felidae; genus Prionailurus; species Prionailurus viverrinus. The sequence continues at coordinate 64,335,851 of NC_062564.1, read as the reverse complement.
GAAGATAATAATGGCCTTAGCAGTTTGCAAGGGGGACTCACAGAACAGGAATTCTTCACTGACATTTGATGCTTGAACATAAGAGCTGGTTGCACTGAAAGAACAACAGCAACAGTTTCATCCAGTTTTATGCTGAAGGGAAATTAGAGCTGCCAATTCCTCCCTGATTTGCTTCAAAATATTAAAAGAATATCACTGACTTTGATATAAATGATGCCCTTAAGAGAGGCATTGATTCAGTGTGCTTCCTCATAAACCAACCTGACATTTCCAGGGCATATGGCTTCACCAAGAGCTTTCCAATACGTATGGATTCTTTCTCTTAGCAATGTGATAAGCAATTCTAGAGGTTTCAAGACAGGGTTTTCGTGATGACACAAATTCAAGTTTTGATAATGTTTTAGCCTTTTCAAACGCACAATAAAATTCTACACCATTGGTACATTTTTTTCAGGATGGATAAATAAAACATGCTTCTTCAACTCGCTCGGCATTATATACGTTTACTGGGAAAAAAAATCCTGGTCAGGTAAGAGGCATGCAGCTTTTGTGCACCATAAAGCTTTGCAATAAAAATAAAATTAAACAACATGTAAGCTTTGTTATGCTTTTTTTTATGCTTTTCAATCAACATTGGCTTGATATAAATAAATACAGATGTTCGTATTCATGATGGTTGGTACATTTTTGTTAATTCCTATCAATGAAATCCATCCTAAATGTCATACTATGCAAAACGTGTGTTATCTGGTGGTTTTCAATGGTACACTTGTTTTAAAGTAATAAAAATTGTATAATAAAATGTGACTTTAATATTTATCATAAAGATGGACAAAACTGAATAAACAAAACATTTTTGCAGCAAATTCACAGATTGTAGGTATGTAAATAACCCTTTTAATTGATTCCCGGGCCTGCCACTTAGCACTGACATAAACATTGTCAAGCTGTTTATCCTCATTTTGTCTCAGTTTTCTCATGTGTAGAATGAAAATTTAGTCTCAACTAAATCAGATAATTTAGTATGTAAGTCAATTTGCAAAATAAAATGACCTTAGCTTTGTTGCTGGGCCACATTCTGTCTATATTATAGTTTTTGTGCGAACAAAATGAGGGATTTTTCAATCAAGTATGGCCTCTTTTTTCCCAAAATATCCATATTTTGATACTACGTTAGCTAGTATAATGTAAAATTATAAGAATTTAGCTAAGGACTTGCACTTTTATCTTCCTAAAAGTTAGATAAACATTGGTTTAGAATAAGCATACACTAAAAGATATACTTGAGAATTTAATAGTGACTCACTTTCTTGTATGCTTTTCAGAGATATCAACAGGAAACAGAACCTAAAATAAGGGAGGTGACTATCATACACTATTCTAATTTTCACAGATATTTCTCATTTTATTTATAATCCTGGAATGAGATGTGATAAATTGTATAAAATATTCTGTGACCAATGGCAATAACAAATATTGCATAAAAATGCAGAACCATGTCATTTCGCAAATAATTGAAAAAATTGAGGATTTTTACCAAGATAATTATGAGAGCTTTCAAATAACTGAATGGCTTTCATTTAGGAAAAAAAAGGCTCAACATTCTTTATAATCTCCAAAGAATAAAACAAAAAAAAAGTTACAAGAAGATAAATTTCCATTCAACATAAATAAGAACTTTCTAATAATTAAAATTTTCTAAAGATGAATTTTATAAGCACCACTGGAGATATTCTTCTCTACATTTCTCCCAAATCATGTATTTTATCCTTTTCATGCATTCATCACATTCTGATTTGATTAATGGGTTTTAGTAATCTCCTCCCCATCCTACCACTAATAAAAAATTTTTGAAGAGACAAGTTACATGCTGCTAAAGCATGGTCCTAAAACTTACACGAATTTATTAATCAATACTCAAATTCAAACAACTAACCTATCACTGCGCTCTCATGCCTCAATTTTGTCTGTAAAGTCATCATAAGAGACTATTGTGGTCTTTCTACACTTACAACAGTCCAATAAATTAGGAGTTTAATAATAACAATAAAAGACAAAAGGGGACTAATTAATCATAAGACATTCACTTCAGTATTTTGTTGATGTTGTTACTTCTACTTGCTCATACTTCACGATGTTGTTGTTTCTACTTGCTCATAAGCTACTTTTTAAAATAATTTCTAAAATAATTTCTAGGGTGCGTGGGTGGCTCAGTTGGCTGAGTTGCCCGACTTGATTTTGGTGTAGGTCATGAACTTGCGTCTGTAGGACTGAGCCCCACAACAGGATCCACGCTAACAGCACAAAGCCTGCTTGGAATGCTCTCTCTCTGCCCCTCCTCAGCTCAGGCTGTTTTTTCTCCCCTCTCTCTCTCAAAATAAACAAACATTTTTTAAAAATAAAATAAATAAAAATGTTTTCTTTTAAAAACTGTCATGTTATTTGGGTACCTTATTTCTGAATTCCACCTTTGCCCACTTTAACTGTCTTGGTCTTTCTTCAATTCTTCAATTCATCATGTTTCCCCAAATATGAATACCTGAGTCATTTATTTATTTATTTATTTATCCATTTATTTATTTATTTCAATATATGCCTGAGTCATTTATGATATGAAACTTCTTTCAGTGCCTTAGGATAGAACGATTTATTCCTAGAACTTGATTTTGGGGAGGATACGTCTGTTGAAGCAGTCTCAATGGGAAAAAAAGAAAGTAAATTTGTACTCAAATAGCTCAATTTTGTCATCTGTCACCATTACATCATCTAGCCCCATGTAATGAGCCTAAATTCTTTCTATTTCTCATAATTTCAACAAAAGTTAGAGTGTTTTTCATTGTGCTCAAATTCTTCTAGCTTTTATCTTGAATTCTTATAATATAGATATTATTCTTAAAATTTCAAACTGCACTTTTGCATCTTTATAAGCATTACAGCCAGAGAAAGTCAGTGTTTACAAACACTGCTTCAAAACATTGTAAAATGGCTGTTTTTTTTTTAATTGTGTCATGACAATGTTAAATATGATACATCAGTGATATACAGAGGACTTCAATAAAATCCAATGCTAATGTAACCTATGAAAAGAGTGCAGGAAAAAAAAAAGTGGGCAGGTCATTTCTCTCTTAGAAATTTGAGATGGTACCCATGAATTTTAAAAAGTCTTCATCTAGAATCTTACGAGAATGTATGTATGTGTATAAAGCCAAAAGGGGGTTCATTTAAAAACCTGGTTATTTGGTGATGGGGGAAGGGCTCATTGTGCATTCTCTGTAGGACAATAACATATTCTGATTAGCTTAGGATGATGGTCCCCATGACCCCTGAGGGCATTATCACCTTAGTCAGTACTTCTCTTCCTCCCCAAAGTAGCATGGTTTAAATGAAAAATGACATGTTTATCTTAATTCTATGTCATGGAATTCATTTGGAAAGGCTTTTAAGAAGTTCAAAGTGAATTCTATTCTTGTACATTAGTAAGTAATTGAAAACTTGTAAGGGAGTCAGTCACAACACCCTACTTATGCTGGGCTAAACACCCCAATCCATTGTTAAAGCATTCAATAATGCAATATAAGAATCTGCTTTAACCCTGATCTCTGAGCTATAATTCATCAGCGTTAGAATTTAAAACATAATCATTAATAAGCAGCAGTTTATCTTCCCTTCAGAGTAAAATATCTCAGTCCTTTTGTATGTGATAATATTAGTTTGTAAAAGTAGTAATTACCAGTAAGTATCCTTGAAAGTATTTACCAGTGTTTTTCAAATTTAAAACAAATAGAAAAAAAGAAAAAGAAGACCTAATTCTTCTCTAGCAGTTGAGTTTTTTTGGTATAGGCTATAGAGTTTTCATAAATAAATGCTTTAAGTCAAAAATGTATATTCTATGATTCATTTCAAAACAAAAATTAATAGTGATTAAAAATATAGTCTTAAATATTAAGAAAATATTAACTATTAAAAAAATACAAAGTATCTTTGTCCATCAAGGAATAAACTATATTTATTAATCCCACTTGCATTTAATGGAAGGTTGTTATTTTATTTAATATGTTTTCAAAGATTAATGTTAGTAGAGAAACTATGGACAATGACATTTCTCCCAAATTAATCCTACTCACTATAATGAATATTTAAAGTTTTGTTTTGCTCCTTTATTTGAGACACTTTGCTCTTCTTATATCTTTCTATAAGAAATCTCCTCAGGTTGTTACTAACAACCCGTAGCTTCCTAGTGATAAATTTTCCTTTTAAAATCTCTCACCCAAGCTGTGTGTTTCTGGCTTCTACTGCAAGTATACACTACAGGAAATAAAACTTTATACCTTCTTCTTCCCAACTACCCTACTCTGATCTGAAAGAGAAGTGTTTCATTGTGTCTTTTATGAATTTTTAGTGCTGCAAGAAAGTGGAATTCATATCAAATAGATAATTCCAACGCCAACAATATGGACCATGATCTGAAGATTTTCTTCAAAAGATACTGAAACCAGTAAGCGGAATAATAAAAGCATTTTTGCCCTGCAGTTTGAGCTAGTCAAAATCTGGGGAGAAAAAAGTCGTTTCTGACAGACAAAAGGCATGACTTCTTCCCTATTTGATACATTATAGAAGATAAGCAGTGAGAAGCATGGAAACTGCTGATATTAGGTCATAATATTTTTCCTACAACAAACATAAATGCTTTACTATTTCCCAATGTTTATTCATCCATTCCTGCCAGCATGATTATTCATTACATAATGCCTTTTCTAGAAACAGATAAACTTTAAGTGTTCTCATTACTCTCAACTCTCTGAAAGGAAACTTGAAGCATTATCTCCTTTACAAAAATGGGAACACTAAAACCCTGAAGTTAATTTTCTCTAGTAAAGAATTTATCAGCACCCAGATCCTTGGATTCATATGAAAATATTAATTGATCAAGAAATATGTGTTAAGCACCTATTAATAGAAGTGATTACATTCAACAATAAAGAAGATATAAAAATATATGAGAATGTTTGCCTCTGTACATAATTGAACTGGGCAAACAAGATAGGAATATAAATCACCACGTGATATCAAATTAGTAGTAGTGATATCCAGTACAATACAAAAAGGAGAGAGTCTGATGGTAACTAATTTAAATACAGCACGTGGAAAATAATGAGTTTTGAAGAATTGTAAAATTCAAATAGACTTAAAAGGAGAAGGAATTTTGGAAAAGGAAAAAAATAATGTAACAGTCAGAAACAAAGTGACTTATGCAGACATAAGTAAGTTATGATGTAGGAGTTGAGTTTATGAATAGGCACATGAGCTTTGGATGTACACATTAGGGACACAATATGAAACTCTTGAGCATTGGGTACAGATTTTCACATCATCACTGCTATATTGAATGTTGTGTTCTCCCAAAATTCATATGTTGAAACCTAATCTCCATTGTGATAGTATTGAGAAAAGGGACCTTTGGATAGTGATTAGGTCACAAGACTGGATCCCTCAAGAATGGGATTAGTGTCCTTATAAAAAACACCCCTGAAGTATCCCTCACCTTTCTGCCACAGCAAGAACATGGCTATCTATGAATCAGGAGGCGGGCTCCCACAAGGCGATCAATCTGCAACATCTTGATCTTGGATTTCCTAGTCTGCAGAATTCTGAGACACAAATTTCTGTTGTTTATAAGTTACCTAGTCAATGGTATTCTGTGATAGCAGCCTGAACTAAGACAGTCACATAGGAAATTAAATGCCATTGAATTTTGATGAAGGTAATATGCTTAATACACTATTTTAGAAAGTTAAATTGAAAAATAAGTAAATAATAATAGCTGGTATTTGTTAATACATTGCTATGGATCAATTATTTTGCCAAAACCTTTCCATGAATATTTAATTTAAAAGTGATTGTTTGAAATAAATAAAACCACAATGCAAATTAAGCACTTGGTTCTTAGATGGTTCTTTCGGTACTGAAAGACTAAATATACAAATGAACACTAGCCAGACCATATATGGCAAGAGCTCTGATCTACATAAGAAGTCCAGGAAGCCACACTATAACATCTGCAAAAAACCAGGCCAAAAAAAAAAAAAAAAAAAAAAAAACTTTGCCAGAAAACTTTGCCAAAAAAACTGGCCCAGAACAGTCAGGATTTGATCAACAAGTCGTAAGTTATTAGAGGGTTTTATTTTGTTTTGTTTTGTTTTGTCCCTGCTTCCAACTCAGGACCAATGAGAGACAGAGCTAAATATCCTCCCCAAAGCAATCACATACGATGCATTGCTTCTAGTTAGCCTGTCTCCAACTTACCATACCAATAAATTCCAACCAGAGAATCCCTGAAACCCCTTTGGTTCACTATAAAGCTTTCCCACTTGCCTGACTGCCTCTGAGTCTCTGTCAAATGCAGCTGATGGTGACTGACTCCCTTGATACAGCAAGCTCTGAATAAATATCCTCCATCTGATCTCCTTGGAGTGGTCTTCATTCATTTCTAGAGTATGCAACAGGTAAACAACCTTTCTGGAGGCAAATATAAAAATCCATACCACATCCCTGTGGAGAAAAAGGAGCCCGTGTGCACTGCTGGTGGGAATGCAAACTGGTACAGCCACTGTGCAAGACAGTATGGAGGTTCCACAAAAAGTTAAAAAGAGAACTACCATATGATCCAGTAATCGCACTACTGGGTATTTTCCCAAAGAATACAAAAACACTAATTCAAAGGGATACTTGTATCCCTATGTTTATGGCAGTATTATATACAGTAGCCAAGATATGGAAGCAGCCCAAGTGTCCACTGATTGATGAATGGATAAAGAAGAGGTGGTATCCATAAAAAATGGAATATTACTCAGCCATAAAATAGAACGAAATCTTGCTATTTGCAAATACATGAATGGATCTTGAGAATATAAAGCTAAATGAAATAGAGAAAGACAAATACTATATGCTTTCATTCATATGTGGAAATTAAGAAACAGAACAAAAGAACAAGGAAAAAAAAGGGAGAGGGAGAAACCAAAAAAACAGACTCTTAACTATAGAGAAAAAAACTGAGGGTTACCAGAGGGGAGGGGAGTGGGGCGATGGGTGAAATAGGCAAAGGGAATTAAGAGTACACTTGTTGTGATGAGCAATGAGTAATATACAGAATTGTTGAATCACTGTACATTACACATGAAACTAATTTAACACTGAACGCTAGTGACATGAATTTTTTTTTAAAAGCTAAAAAATAAATACGTAAAAATAACATTTTGTTTCTTCTTAAGAAATATGTATCACATCCTTGAATATGGGCATAAACTTTAATCAATTCATTCTAATTCAGGTAACTTATCCTAAAAATTAAATACAAAGAACATAGAAATATACATGCATATTCCTTGTTGCATTATTAATAAAAAAATACAGCCAACCTGTCTAAAAATAAGAGTTTGGCTGAATAAATTGTGGTCAACAACAGAATAAAATAACATGTAGTCATTAAAAGTACATAGTAAAGGAATATTTATAGACATGAAAAATTTTTCCTCAGTATGTTCTCAAGTGAAATGAAACACTACATATAGTACAAATGACACTATCTTACTATTTTTTAAAACTTTTTTAATGTTTATTTTTTGAGAGAGCAAGACAGAGCATGAGCAGGGAGGGGCAGAGAGAGACGGAAACAGAATCTGAAGCAGGCTCCAGGCTCTGAGCTGCCAGCATACAGCCCATCACGGGGCTCAAACCCACAAACCATGAGATCATGACCTGAGCCAAAGTCAGATGCTTAACCAACTGAGCCACTCAGGGGCCCCTACTATCTTATTATTTTTTAAAAAATCTATCTGCACTTATTTCTTCTAGAAGCCTTATGCGAAGTACGGTTCATATTGTCTTCATTTTATAAATCCATATGCTCAACTGTTGTATAAGAAAAACTTAATCTTTTATCTAATTATACAAATAAAACAAATATCACCCTAAATTACATTAATGTTTGGTCCAACCAATTTACCCATATGTAATAGTGACATCATATATGCTTTGTATTTGATGACACCTGCCTAAAAATGTTAAAACAGATCAGTAATTATAGATAGTTTTAAAAAATAAATCAATGAAAACGATGAGAACAGAAACCTGTTTTCTTAGGGTATTCTATTTCAAACATTTATACAAATTAAAACACCAAAAATATTAGGTAAATATAAAAACAATAAACTTCTTAATAGCATCACAGAACTGACAAAATAATAAGTTACTGAACTACGTTAAACTGAAAAAACGCCCCCATTTTTCAATCCAAAGTGTATCCATACCCTTTGTTATGTAGTGATTTACCACCCTACCTCTGGTTTTACTATGTGGCTTGCTTTGAACCAATGGGGTATCAGTCAGCATGCTGCAAAAGCAGAAGCTTGAAAGGTGCTTAAGAGTTTGGGTTTTCTCATTCATATCCTCCGAGATGGCCATGAAGGGATATGCCTAGGCTAGCCCTGTGTAGTCCTCAGGAGAGGATGAAAACAACCATCAGAAATGGTGTTAAATCACCATCATGCCAACTGAGACCATCTTCTGCTGACAGCCAGCTGATACCCACAGAGCCCAACAAGCCCCTTGAAGATTCTCAGAGCTAGCTCGGTGACTACCTCAGATACATGAGCAATATATCCTTATTTCTGTATATCACTAAAGTACTGTGATTGTTACATAGAATTACTGTAGTAATAGATATCTAAGCCAAAGTCTGAGGATGGCTGGAACACAGATGATTAACTGGAAGCTAGGACTCTGTTTTGTCCTGAGAGCATCCGTCAAACTGAATGATTTATGCTTTTAAAATATGTGTATTACATAAAATGATTACCACAAAAAGGTTAATTAATACATCCATCACCTCACATAATTACCGTGTATGTGTGTGTGTGTGTGTGTGTGTGTGTGTGTGTGTGTGTTGAAAAAATTTTAAATCTACTCTCTTGGCAACTTTCAAACATACAGAACAGTATTAGTAACTAGAGTCACCATGGTGTATATGCTTTCATTTTGATATTTACAGGGAGTAGGAAAGAGCATTAAATGCCCAGGTGTGAACCCAAGGTGGGGGTGAGTTCTAAGAGGTGTCCATAATAGTGACTCAGGTGCTTGACAGAGGGAAAAGCAAGTATCTCTCTGAAGAATGACAGCTTTCATTTTTGTACTCAAAGAATCCCAACAATTCATTTTCTCAAAAAAAAAAATAATAATAACCAACCCATCAGCAAAAAAAGAAGAGAAAAAAAAAGAGTCCAGTACATTAGGAAATAAAGAACTATGAACAAAAATTAGAACAAAGAGCAGAAAAAGACTTGGAAATATATTATATATTCCATTCAAAGAAATGGATTTAAAAACTGTAATTACCGGGGCGCCTGGGTGGCGCAGTCGGTTAAGCGTCCGACTTCAGCCAGGTCACGATCTCGCGGTCCGTGAGTTCGAGCCCCGCATCGGGCTCTGGGCTGATGGCTCAGAGCCTGGAGCCTGTTTCCGATTCTGTGTCTCCCTCTCTCTCTGCCCCTCCCCCGTTCATGCTCTGTCTCTCTCGGTCCCAAAAATAAATAAACGTTGAAAAAAAAAATTTAAAAAAAAAACTGTAATTACCATGTTCAAAGAAAAAAAAACACAAAATTTACAATAGTATCAGGTAACAGGAAACTATGAGAAATAAGTTAGCATTTTTTAAAAAGAACTACATGGAACTTCTAAAAATGAATATTAATACTGAAGGTAAAAATTCAAGGCCTGGCTTAAGAGATTAGACGTGACTATTTTACCTTCTTTATTAAGAGGTGTTTTTGGTATATCACTGGGTATAAAATTCTGTGTTGATGTTTAGAAATCACATTCACAATCTTCTCACCCAATATATGGGCCTGTTTTCTCAAAACCCTTTCAAATCTGATGGATGAAAAATTGTAACCCACTATGACTTTATATTGCATTTCTTTTATGTTTAAGGATATTGAGCATCTTTTTATGGCCTTTTTCATTTCCTTCTCTGGAAACTGATTGCTGATATTTTTGTCTATGTTCCTGCTGCATTATGTATCTGTTTCTTATTTCACCGAAGAATATACTTTATAGTATGATATTAACACTATTCTATGTGTTACATATGGCAAATATTTTCTTTGTCAAAAAAATTATGGTTTCACTCCTCCTGGAAAACCACTATTTGAAGAAAAACAGGAGGAACAAAAGAGAAGTTCTCTGAACAAAAGAGAAGTTTGTATTTTCTGCCAAACTGAAATCAGAAAATGGAAATCAGATGATCATAATGACCACAAAGCAATCAACAATTATTGTCACTGCCAAAGCCAGAACTATTATAGAAACTCTATTATTTACAATGTTAGTAAATATGTACAAGTTTCTTATTGCAACATATTTGTCTAGACAACGTGTTCTCATTTTTAATAGAATTCATTATGAAATGGATACTTTAGAAAATATTAGAACAGAGAATAAACTGAAGGCCTAATATAACCGCTAATTTAATAAACAGTAAGAGTTTCCAACATGGCAATTAAATGAACTTTCTCATCTAGAAACTTTCCTAATTATTTACATTCATTTTTTTCTTTATTTTATTTGTTTTTAATATAATTTATTGTCAAATTGTTCACACTCATTTTTAAAAGGATTTGTGTCTCTTCCTTTTGGTGAATTCCATCTCCTTTTCTATTTATTTTTATCTGCTTTTTAGTAGTCATAATTTAACTATCATCAAAATAAAATAGAATTTCACAACACACATATCTGAAAAGAAGTGTTCACGTGCACTTTAAGTACCGTATCTTTCCATAATAGTAATAATACAAATCCATTATAGAAAGAGTGAATAGTGCTATAATCTATTGATATCAATGTGGATCAATGTCTATTATATAGCTCATAATAAGCCACAGCTTAGTATTCATGCCCTAGTATAAACTAATTCTCTTGATTTGGGGCTGTCCCTATGGCTCACTTAGATTAATAAAATTGAGTTAAGTTGACACTGTGCTACTTTTCAACCTGAGCCTTAAGAAGGCTTGGAAGCTCCACCCTGTGACACCAAGTGCATGCTGGCTATCTGGATATGTAAGTACGATATAAGTATGACAAGGATATCTGGATATGTTACATGCAGAAAAAGTCCTGAGACTACACAGAATAAGATTCGTAGCCTTTCCAACATCAGAATACATTTTTACCATATTCCCATTATCACAAAGATGAGAGTGGGCAGGGTTGAGGGAGAAAATGGAGCATAGATTTTCACCAGAAGATGTGTTTGAGTCAGATAAACATTTTCAAAGAATCTCTTCTTTCATTTTCCGTTAGTGAACCAGAAACTTCTACTGAGATTTGTTCTCCAATATCTTCTATACATTTCAAAGTATCGTGTTCAATATTATTTTATTACATATATATATATGTTCTATTTTATTTTGATAATGGTCAAATATATATACTTGCAACACATTAGCTGAGAATTCTAAAGTAAAAGATATAAATATTTTAAAAACAGGAAAAGTATACAAGTCCCCAAATTCTGAAAATTATATATGATATTCTCAAGTCACAGAAAAAAACCTACAAATTGCTGGATGAAGGTCAAAGCAGTTATCATTGGTAAATTTTTCATATCATCATAATTTAAGAATGCCAAATTAGGTAAATATCTTGAAGCTGGGAAATATTATTTACAGATTAAATTATCAAAATCAGTAATATTTCTGCTTCAAAATAGCACATAACTGTGCTAGCAGATTTTGTTCACTGACTTTATATAAATTTATGAGAAATAATACTGTTTTATAATGTGTAAGCACTCTTTGGAATAACTTAGCAAAGCAAGATTTTTGTGAAATAAGAACTTTTCTGACAAGTCCCTAAATTAATAATACTGTTGTTCCTTTTTCAAGGATATAACCTAAGCCCTCCAAAGAAGAAAACCTTCTCAGAATCCTGGGATCTCCAGGGGAATACAGGAAGCTAAACATATTTTTATGAATGTTCCTTTAATCATCACTTAAGATCACAGCACCAGGTCTCTTCTTTGTTTTGTGGCAACAACGAAACTGCCTTTCGTATAATCCAGGTTTCCTAACTTGGTTTACAAGTCATGAAAGCATGCACACGTGTGCACCCACACACACATACAAAACAATGCAGAAACCAGATCTTGGGTCTTTCTCTATCCTTATGAGGTATTAGGAAATTTGGTCAGTAGACTTTTATCTCTGTACCTGTTTAGCCTTTGGTTTTTCCCATGGTTCCACAAGAGCCACACTAGGCTAACAGTTGTCTTGACTAAGAAGACTAATGAAGACATCATCTAAGAACACTGCTGATAAACTGTTTTGCGCCATCTGGCTGGCAAACATACATGGGCCTGTTCACTATGCTCTGTGCATGTCACCTTTTCTACCTTGCCAACACAGTAAGGCAAGTTATTCATGTATTAGTGTTTTCCAAGTTATAAAAACAGCCCCAGGAGACTTCTTTCCCCAAAGGCTTCTCCTCCACGTACATGCATATGCATATTCCCTGTAAATGTCAAATTCTCTAAAGACCAGAGAAGTTTGTTTTTCTCCAGTGAAGCCTGTCTTTTCATTTCACCTTCAGCAGTCAAGAGTTTCTCCCTTTTTCATAAGGCATGAAATTATGTATTAGTGAAGTAAATTATCCTCCAGAATATTGGCAACAGATGCTCTATTTCTTATTGCCATCAGCTTAAATATATCCATTCATAAACCCCATTATATCCCTTGCCCCCAAAATGCATTTATAATAAATGAAGTAACATATGAACAGCCTTTACAATACTTGTTATCTGCCACCGCACCCCTGCCTTTGGTCTTCAACATGGTTTTGAGAAAATCTAGAGGATGCCGATTTTATAAGAAATTAAAAAAGAAAAAGCAGAAAAGGAGTGTAAAATTTTCACCTCATTAAAAAGATGTACACCTTTCCTAGAAAGCACACATACCAACATTATCTGTGCTTTAACTTGGCAAATTATTATGAGGCCACTCTACAAAAAGACATCAAGTAACTGGGCATTATTTTATTGCTTTCATTTGTTCAGAGTAATGGCAAAAAAATGCATGTGTTAAAAATAGACCAATTCATAAATTGTGTCTCATTTTCAAACCCATGAAGCAAGCAATGTGATCGTTCCTGAAATTAGCCAAATGTGGCGCCTTCGTCCTGACTTGCAATCCATTTTAAGCAGAGGAGAACAGGATTGTAATGAAGCACATCCTCACAAATCACTGCTACAAATCAGCACCAGCCATGTGGAATACTTAAATTAGAATCGACATTAAAAACTCATGTTGCCATTATTCTGCACTGAATCTCATATCTCAAAGCTCTTCTCACACAGTGAGACATTTTCTCCTATATTTCACCAGAAAAGATATGTAAATGGTGGTTTTGACAGGGAAGGTCTCCCCTTTTACTAGACTTCCTTCCTTTCTCTCACTTGGAACACATGATATTTTTTGTAATTATACTATAAGGGGACAAAAGAAGTCACCAATGTGATACTTCTCCCTCTTCTCAGAAACCTAAAGGAGGTGCTGAGGTGGGTAAGAGATGAAAGTCTTGGCTATGGTGTCTGTGGGGTGGTAAAATAAAGTCAGATGAGGCTGGATGTAGAATACAATTTTAAAGTTGCTGGAAGTTTTTATTTAAATAATCAGCTGGCCTTCTCTTGGACCAAGTGTCATACAAACTTAAATTGATATACTAGTGATCCACCTTGTCATATGCTTTCTAAAGGGGCATCTTAACAGTAGGTGCTGGTGCGGTGGCTGTACTCCTGGTTCATAAAGGGACAATAGCATAAGGGAAGGAACAACAAGGGCATGAGGTAAAGGACAACAGCCAGGCCAAAGAAATGCCTTGCTTTTATGAAGAAAACAGCACAGAGGCAATCAGCCAAAAGATTACTCCAGAGAGAATACATTGTTTTGTTTTGTTGAAACCAATGTGATATTTCACAGAACTGCCCCAACTCTAAACTGTACCCACGTCCAGCAATTGAAACGTTATGCAGGTAGTGGATATATTATTTAAGTTATGACAAAATTCGTATTTCAAGATTCTATTTATATAGGTTTTCATATTAATCCAAGATATACTTTGATTTCTAATTGATTTTAAATCCCTATATAAATAAAAACTATTAGTTCCATGAGATTGTTAGAGGCAATAAATTGCAAAGATTTAGTACAAGCTAAATTTGCTCTTACATAAAAGATTTTCAGCCCTTTCAACCATTTACTTTTAGAACCATTTACTTACCTCACTATGTACAGTATCATGATTGAAATAAAGATAAAAAAAATAGAATTATGCATACTCAGATACAAGAGGATTATATTCTCCAACCCAACAGTATTGGACAACATGCTAAATAACAAGTCATATTAGGCCCTCAACAATAGCACTTTCCCTTCAAGCACACCTTTTGTCATTTTATTTGCCAAAATTCTCATTAACATCAAGGCACAGACTGAGGAAAGAATATTGTAATTTAAGACCTTTTGTGCATTGAAAATAATATAGTTATCAAGAATAAATGCTCAGGCACCTAAATAAAAGTACAACTATTACAGGTTTCTCAAAGGCAAACATCGAGTTTTTGTTTCAGTATACCCACAGCAATTTCGTAGTGCAAATTTAAACTTATAAAAATATGCTTATGACTGTGTATTCCTCACCACTCTTCTGGATAGGAGTGAGATACGATAGAATACAACCGAAGCCAGGTAAACACTGAATTATGAAAAAAATGTATCTTGTCAAACATCTGGATTCTATGAGTTACATAATAACTTTGTATGAGGTGAGTAGTTTAATTATTACAAGGAATTGATGACTTTTGTTAACAAAAATAACTAAAAAGAAGGAAAATGCAATTAAAAGCAAATGATATGCCTTCTAGAAGTACAATCTTCCAAAATAATGCTTTTCTAACTCATTTTAAATACTGAGACATAATTTTATAAAAGACTAAACATCATTAGCCCTAAAGGACAGAAATAACTTTTCTTTTTCTGAATATGCTTCCCGTTTTTCAAGTGTTCATTCAATTTGACACACCAGCGCACACTTCTATTTCCTATGTCTGAGACTGCTATACAAACTTAATAAATACTAGCTAAAAATATACATTGCCATGGAGGTGTACTACGGATCCTCTCAAATGATTATCATTAGAAAAACACAATGCACTTTGATTTGTCTGAAATAAACATTTGCTTCAAAATATGAAGCCATTTCAGGGCAGATGGGTGGCTCAGTCGGTTCAGCATACAGCTCTCGATTTTGTCTCAGGTCATGATCTCATGATGGTGGGAATGAGCCTGGTGTTGGGCTCCGCACTAAATATGGAGCCTGCGTGGGATTCTCTCTCTGCCCTCTCTCTCTCTGCCCCTTCCACACTCATTCTCTCTCTCTCTGTCTCTCAACATAAATAAACATTTTTTAAAAAATATGAAGCCGTTATTTAATGAATATATAACCAATAGTAACTTTAGACTCTTCATTAGTACATTTCACATTTAATCATAAATTCCACATGCTTCACTGCTATAAACACCAGTTATTAAGAGTGATATTGAGGGGCACCTGGGTGGCTCAGTCAGTTAAGTATCTGACTTTGGCTCAGATCATGAACTCGCGGTTCATGAGTTCGAGCCCCAAGTTGGGCTCTGTGCTGACAGGGCAGAGCCTGGAGCCTGCTTAGCGTTCTGTGTCTCCCTCTCTCTGTCCGCACACGCTCTGTCTCTGCCTCTCCTTCTCAAAAATAAATATTTAAAAAATTTAAAGAGTGATATTGATCCAATGTTAATTACATATTACACATTATCTCACTGAACTCTTTCACATACCCATGTTACAGATTAAGAACCCAAATGTGTAGATGAGCAGCCACACGGCTTGAAAGTGGCAGAGTTGTATTTAAGCCCAGAAGAATTCATACTCTATTTTTAATCAGTCAACCACATGGCACTAAAGTTTAAGGGATTAATAGATAGTAAGTGAAAAAAGAATATTAATTAAGAATGTCAATTATCACCAAGAACAAATAATCTCTGTTAATGACTTGCCATCGTGAATATGGACTGATACAATTTGATATAATTTTGGGAAGATGGACGGTGGTTAGAGAGGAGAAAAGAATATCTATGAAATGATTGAAAGGAAATAATATAACAATAACCACAAAATAGGAATTTTTAAAAGTATAATGATACGAAAACTCACCTTAAAAACTTCTTTAGTAGGTTTTGATATTTAAAAAGCACTTAAAACAATGTCTGGATCACAGTATGCATATAATAAATATTTATTTAATGAAGAAGTAAATGAACATGTCTTAGCAATTGCAGGCAAACAGCTTTGGGGATGCTACCACATGACTTTACCTCAGAAATGAAATACAGTTAACTCAGCCAACTGGATTTAGATGTTTTGGACAATTTGCTAAGACTTTATCTATCTTATAGAGACTTAAGGATGGTGAAAAAGAGTCAATACCCACATCTCTATGATTAAATATTTTTCCTCTCTGTTAGCACTGACTAGAAATATTCTGTACTACATATAAAATACATTGCATAAATATTTCAAAGTGATATGGCATAATGAATTACCATAATCATATTCTCAATAAGAAAAAAAAGTTTCTAGTCTACTTATAAGCAGCTGTAATTGTTATGAATAAGAACATGAAGAAATAAAAACGTAAACAGGCAAAGTATAATATGTACAATCAGTGAGAAAAGTAAAATAGATAGTAGGGTAAAGGATTCATGTAGGTTCTCATAGTAGCCATCCATTGGGTTATTTTCATAGATTAAAGTTAGAAAAACACATTGAATCAATTAAAATTATATAAGGTGAACATTCTATGTTTATAATTTACTTCTTTGTCAATTCTATCTTCATCCCAGGTTCCCAGTTATATGCACATTAGTCTAGAATAACTTGTATAATTCAGCATAAATCCAAGGGATTTTTAGGAAATAAAACAATTCTGTAGACTCCTCAAGGAACTAAACAAATCTTCATTGTATTCCATAACTGATGGAATTTTCTCAGACCCTCCAAGCTAAAAGATACAAAACCCAAGTGGAATCTGGAAAAATGTGTAAGTCATGTTTGGTCCTCATGACTCTAATCATTCCAGAGTCACTATTAGATTTGAAGGAGAAGATGTCTTACACTGGAATGCAACAGAACAGTTAAATACAGATGTTAAACTGAGATGTAACCTAAAAGTGGTCTTCCAACAACTGAAGGGATATTAGATACCAGAAAATTATTTCCCCTTCCCTACCATAAATCAGAAATTAGAAGCAGGACTAACTTAGATGTCAGAGAAACAACAATATAGTTAACCAACTCTGTTAAAAGTATATCTGTTTTTCTCCCAATGTATTTAGTCTTTAAGAAAGATACTGGAAGTCTTTCAGAATTCATGATACATCAATCACAAAAATGTAAATATTACTCTATTTCCACATAAAGGGATAGAGTAATTGGCTTTCAAAGGGTACTAAGAATATCTTGATAATTCTATAGGCTGAAAAGTTAACATAAAATTAATTTCAATGATTTAATGTTTTCTTTTTATAATTTTATTAGTATTACCATTATTTATTTTAGAAAGAGTGCATGTGCAAGTGGCGGAGGGAGGGAAAGAGGGAGCGAAGGGGAGGAACGGAGGGAGAGAGAGGGGTAGAGAGACACAGAGACAGAACAGCGCAGAGTCCAATGCAGGGTTCGATACCAGAACCCTGGGATCATAACCTGAGCCAAAATCAAGAGTAGGATGTTCAACCAACTGAGCCACCCAGGTGTCCTGATTTATTGTTTTCTTATCAAGATTATTTCACATTTGTAAATTTTTAAAATAAAAGATTATTTCCAACCTGGACACGTAAAGGCTCAGAGGACACCTGTTTAAAGTCTATCAATCCAAAAAGAAAACTTAATACGACAATCATAAAAGTAGAAAGACAGAAGTTTTGTACATAGAAACATGTTTTATACAGTAGGGATTACTTTATTTTTAATTACATGTAAGGAAAGATATATGCTAAAATGAAAACAGATTGAACTTATAAATTTATGGGAAATTATTTTTTTTAGAGTCAACATTAAACACAGAATTTTAAGCTGGACAAAAACATCATCTTACCTAGATTGATCCCAGTAGTGCTCCTAAGATATGAGCTGGGAGATTACATTTCCTACAGTAACTTAAATTCGCTTAACTATAAAACCTAGTCTTCAAGGCGATAATATCCTTTTCTTGTGAAAAGCAGATGGCATTCATTACAAAGTGTTTTATTTTATTTCTCTTCTTGAGGGAAAGAATCAACTAAGTAACAAAATATGACATTGAACATTTAATTTTGTCTATGCAACTACATGTTAGATAATAGTCTTCTGGGTATAAATCTCCAACAATGTGTCAAGATTTTAGAAATAAAATATAAATTCAACTTCTATCTTCATACTTGTATTCACGGAAGATGAATACATGCTGATTAAATACAATTTCTTCTAAAATTTTTTGAACAAAAGATATACTTCTATAAAAATATAATAAAAGGACGAGGGATATTCATCCTGAACTGGAGAATTACTGATAAGAAATATTTTTAAAAGTCAACAGATAAGTGGGCAAAGCATGTTATCACACAACACACTAAAGTGAAAATACAAGGAGCTAATGAAATATGAAAAAAGGACAAAAATCACTAACCAATTACATATAAATTAAATCACTGAAAAACCACTTTGCCATGCAATTTTGGATAAAAATAATTTCAATAAAAATTCTAATATAGCTGAGAATTTTTGAAATAAGGACTCTCATGTTGTACTCATACAAGCATTAAAAAATTCAAGCTACTTGGAAGGAAATTTTCACTATATATAGTGAAATATAGTGGCTCAGAAATGTTCATGCCCAATGACATGCCCATTCAACCTCTGTGAACTTATTCTAAAGAAATGTAAAATAGAGAGTTCTACAAGTGATTTTTGTTATTCTGTCTATAATTGTTAAATTTTGAAGTACCGTGATTCAAGCAATAGGTAAAAAGCATATTAATAACACATTATAATATGTATCTATGATATTGGTGTTTGCATAATGCTGGTTAAAAGTATCATATTATCTTTTGAATCATATTCTTCAGATTCATAACAAAATACTTAGGAAGATATTAAAAAGGCAAAAACTCGTGCCACAGAAAATACATTATAACAGGCAATATAGTAGCTAAAATGTGAGTGAAACTTAAGGAACCTGACAATTGACAGAATGAGATTGAGAAAACATCATCAGGTGGCAAAAGCAGGGCAGACACCAAGGTGACAAAACTAAGAGAAAAACTCGTCAGAATGTGTGTGATGTTTGAAGAAAACTGGTGGGAGAGAGAATGACTACCATTTGAACACCATGAGTAAAACACCAAAGCTTAGGGCAGAAAAAGACCATGAAGAAAAGGTGAAAACTATTGTCTCCATGAATTCCACTTAACTGAAGTGTTCAAGACCTAGGCTGTGGGCCAAGGCAATCACTCCACTTCTGAACAGCAGAACCTTGAAAATGACTGCCAAGCAAAGGAGTTGGGGGAAGGCCCTGCCATCAATATGCATTCATGCTAGAACTTCAGAAGATAATTTAACCAGTACGCAAGGGACTGTGAAAGAAATAATGTCACACCAATATCAGTCTGGTGACAAATATCAGCTTTGGAAAGAATGGGAAATTTTAACACATCTCTCTCAGTCACTGACAGATCATAAAGATTAAAAATAAATAGGCAATAAAAGATATAGAGTATTGAATGATATCTACTTGATTTAAACAATATGCATAAGGCTATATGTTTGATAACATAAATACACATTTTTTAAACTTTGAAATATTTTCTGAAGTAAGTCTTCTAGGAAATAATGAGGAAAGTTTTAATAAATTACAAAAAAAAGAAATTAAATGTCATATTCTAATAATTTAATAAAATAGATATTAATAACAAAGTTTGAATAGGCACTCAAAAAATTAAAATCACTTGAAAATTTTAAAAAGATACTTTTCTACCTAATAATAAATACAAATGTTAAGTAAAAACTTGTAATCAATGCCAATAAATATTAGCATAAAGTACTATGTGACAAACAAGAACTAGCAAATAGAGATTAAAAAACAAACAAGACATGTCCTGTCTACAAATACTTTATAATAAAATTGGGCACGATATTCAAGAGGCAATTACAAATAGTTTACAAGTTTTATAATATTACTAAATTCTGGATATTACGTGGCACAAAACATAATCTAACTTCTGGGGTTTCAGGGAAACTTTGCTAGAGGAAATGATATCTAAGCAGACATGAAGTGCTAACAAAATGGTGTGTGTGTGTGTGTGTGTGTGTGTGTGTGTGTGTTCTGTGTTTATGTAGATCTCAAAAACCAGGTCGAAAAAATTAAAAAGATGACACAAAATGTTTATGGTTGTCCTATTTCTTCACTCACCTCAGAGTAAAAAGGGCACAAAATAGCCATACTGATGGAGATAGCAGTTATACACGGCTCAACAATACGGTCTTTCCTCTTGGAGGCTTATCTGGCTACTTCTATTGCTGGGTGCTTAACTTGCCTGCAGCAAAGACCAAAAATGAGTCCTCAATTATTGCACCAATAACTTGCTGGGAAGAACCAGAAAGCCACTTCCCTATAGGTTAGTTACACTAAATCTCTTCCATCGTGATGTGAATAGCAAATTGTACTCACTGGGGTACACATTTATTCCGAATATGCATTTGTCTCCCCTGAGAAAATGTTTCTGAAAAGCTTCAAGTTTGTGAACTCATGTAGGCTTTATTCACCATCATGTATCTCTAACAACATTGGTTCTAACCAAAGAACAAGAAAAGCCTACGTCAGGGAATTCACTGTGCTTAGACATACCCCATCACCCAATAGCACCTATGCTGGCAGAATGGTAGAATAGCCTACTAAAAGCTCAATTCAAGCATTCTGTGAAGTTGAAATGCAGTCTAATAGGGTGTAGCATATGGATTAAACAAATCTGTAATGATGTCTCTAAATAGCTAGAATACTTGGGTCCAGAAATCAAGGATTAAACGGAAATGATTCCTCTATTAGATCAAATAACCTGCCTGCAGATTTTTTTACTCCCATTATCCAGACATTTATCTTTAATGGTTCAGAGTTCTTTGTTTCCAAGGGTGTGATACTTCCCCCAAGGGACAAAATACTGTTTTTATTTAATTGGACATTGAAACTACCACCAGCCCACTATTGAATTCTCTTCTCATTGAACTAACTAGTAAAGAAGAAAGTAACTTTACTGGTTACACTGACTAATCCCACTTATGAGAAGGAAATTGATTATTTACATATACTAGGACAGAGATAATTATGCTTGGAACTCAGGGGATTCTCTGGAGCTTCTCTTACTATTCCACATCCAATGGAAGTGTTAAGGGAAATCTACAGCAATCCTATGAATATAGGACCACAGAGAAACATACTTTCTGGTAATGAAAGTTGGGGTCACCTCTTAGACAGAGAACCTCTACAAACTGAGGTTCTGGATAATAACAGGGAAAGGTGGGATTCATGGTGAACAGGAAGTTACAGTTTAGCTACATATTGGTATTGTTCTTCCTTATTTATTTGAATACGCTTATTTTTCCCTCCTGCTTTCACCTGTTGTTTTATGTAAAGAGTGATGGAGGTAGTATCCTTAAAATATGGTTTTTAGGTTGCAGCGGATCCAGTCAGAATATTACTAAACCACAAGAACTGCCATTCTCAGAGATGGATATGACAACTAATGAAACACTGCTTCTTCCTTTTGGGAAAGAGAGTAAAACCTTTCATTTGTATGAATATGGTTTCATAATTCTAGGCAAAGCATGAAACCATGGTCATTGTTGTACAGAAATTATATACGCATACGAGATTAAGAATAGACACTGAGAAACCAAAGGTTTCTTGTCTCTTTGCTCTCAATCTCCATTCTTACTCTTCTGTGCTGTTGTAAGAAGTCTATGATGTTACAAACTGTATTTCCAAATTCTCTTAGGTAAGCTTCCATTAAGGTCTTCTGAGAGGAGACATATATTGAATATTAGAAGGCAGGAGAAAGGGAAATGTGACTCCCTTCACAAGTGGCATCTCCAGAAGGAAGACAGTGCAGCAGAAGTTTCAGGACTGGAGGAGAGGACAGTGGCAGGGAGGGATCTTGGCAGCTGCTTTAGAGGAGACTAAGCGCCTGGACATCAGGATCCAGCCACAGAAGCCTTCTCAGCACAGAACCCTTAGTGTGTGGAGAAGTTTTTGCCATCTCCCGCCCAGAACAGAACAGTTACAAATTCTTGAGTCGCTCATCTTTTCTTCTTATTGCCCCATAACTTTATCTTTCCCTCCTTTGTCCCTCCAGCTCTTCCAACACCATGATAACCAATACAGTGATAATTTAACGTTCTATTTGAAAGAACAGTAGCACTATTTATTATCTGACAGGTGTCCCAATTCACTTTTTTAGGTTTCACTCCAAATGAGGGAAGGGCATGCTTGATATATTTAGAAGAATACTTAAAATTCAGATCAGCATTTTGGGCCTTCTCATGTCTGCTATGCAAGACATGCCTAGAATGAATAGAAAGGATAGCTCAGCATGTTAAGAGCTGACCTGTAGTCGGGCAAAGGAAAGAAAATAATTTGGACTTCTCAATCTCTTTTAGTTACTAAAAGTATGTATGCTGATTTTAAAGCCTACAGTCTGCCATGAACCCAGCTTAATGAGGGGAGAATGATAATTGCATGATACAGGTACAAGCCAACTGAGCTGAGACTTAAGTGGAAGAAAGAATAAAGGATTACATAATACAACCCAGTCCAAGGTGCCCAAATTGGCCCACAAAGGAGTCATTAAGCTCTAACAAAGTTCGGAGAGCACAGAGTAAGACTGGCATCCACAGACATCAGCAATCGCATTTTAGTAGTCATTAATGCAACGCCATGGACCTTAGTGCCATAAGGTTATATAAACTCTTCCTTCTTACAACCAATTCTCAACTAAGAGAAGAAGGCTGTGGAAATAAGAGACCAGGTACAAATATCCACAAAGGCTGAGAATTACCTAATATGATTTTCATATAAAAACCTGACAAAAGATTACAAAACATAAAGCCACTTTAAGAATATAAATGCAAATATTAAAAGCAAACTTTAGGCAAATTGAATTCAGAACCATGACTAAGTGCTATTTACCCACTAGACTACAAAAAAAACCCTATTAAGCTATTTAGAAACTTCTCAATAAAATATATCATATCTTTGATTCAAAAAAATATGATCATATTGCTACTAAAGTAATTTATAGTATTCAAAGCACATTTCTGAGAAACATTCTAAGTTCGAAAGAAATATAACAGTATATCATTACATTATGAAAGCTATCCTTATCATAACAATAACAACATCCTTGCCAAAAAAACGTTAATAGTAAACGACCAAAAGCAATCCCATTAAAGTATGAATATAGCTAAAAGGTACTCATATCATTGCTAATACTTAACACTGCTCCAAAAGCTTTAGTTGAACAACAAAACACTAACCAGAAACAATACCTATAGTAGTTGCGAAGGAGAAGAGACAGTTATGAGGGTCCTCATGGCATAAAAATTAAGAGCTCAAATTTCAAAGACCTCTTATACTGAAGGATTGATCCCTCACTAACTGCCAGTCACTAGTTTTGTGACCTTGAGATAATTTCTCAACCTCTGTACTTCACTTTACTTATCTGGGCGGCTATCAATGGACACAGGGGCTCCTGCCATAGTTTGGCTATTGTAAATCATGCAGTAATTCCTTTGAATTACCGTTCTTGTATTTTGGAGGCAAGGATAGTTCTATTTTTAATTTTCTGAGGAAGCCCCATACTGTTTCCCACGTGGTTACACGGGCTTGTTTTCCCACCAACACTGTATGAGGGTACACTTTTCTCTACAATCTCGCCAACACTTGTTGTTTCTTCTGGTTTTTTTATTTCAGAATTGACAGGTATAAGATGATATCTCATTGTGGTTTCAAATTACATTTCCCTGATGATGAGTGATGCTGTGCATCTTTTCATTTGTCTGTTAGCCACCAGTATGTCTTTTTTGGGAGAAATGTCTATTCATGTCTTCTGCCTACTTTTTAATCGGATTATTTTGTTTCGGAGTATGAAGTTTGATAAGTTCTTTATAGATTTTGGATGCTAACCCTTTATCTGATGTGTCATTTTCAAATATATCCTACCCTTCTGTAAGCTGCCTTTTAATTTTGTTGATTGTCTTCTTTATTGTGCAGAAGCTTTTTATGTTGAAGTAGCCTCAACAGCTTATTTTTGCTTTCATTTCTACTGCCTCAGGACACATATCTAGAAAAATGTAGCTATGACTGATGTCAGAGACATTTACTGCCTGTGCTCACTTCACGGATTTTTATGGTTTCAGGTCTCACATTTAGGTCTTTGATCCACTTTGAATTTATATCTGCATATAGTGAAAGAATGAAAGTTTCATTCTTTTGATGTGGCTGTCCAGTTTTCCCAACACCATTTGTTGAGGACTGCCTTTTTCCCACTGTGTATTCATTTTTCCTTTGTCAAAGATTAATTGACCATATAATTATGGGTTTATTTCTGAGTTTTCTATTCTAGTCCACTGATCTATGTGTCTATTTTTATGCCAATACAATACTGTTTTAATTGCTACCACTTTGTAATATAACTTGAAATCTGGAATTATGATCACTCCTGTTTTGTTTTTCTTTTTCAGATTGCTGTGGCTATTCAGGGTCTCTGGTTCCCTGAAATTTTTGGATTGTTTCTTCTAGCCCTGTAAAAAATGCTATTGGTATTTTCATAGGGATTGCATTAAATCTGTAGATTGCTTTGGGTAGCATAGACATTTTAACAATATTTTTTCTTCCAACCTATAAGTATGGAATGTCTATTTCTTTGCATCATCTTGAATTTCTTTCACAGGTGTTTTATATTTTTCAGAGTACAGGTCTATTACCTCTTTGTTATGTTTATTCTTTGATATTTTATTGGGTTTTATGTAACTGTAAATGGGACTGTTTACTTAATTCCACTTTCTGCTGCTCCATTATTTGTGTATAGGAATGTGACAAGTTTCTATACATTGATTTTGTATCCTATGACTTTACTAAAATCACTTATCAGTTCTAGGGGCGCCTGGGTGGCGCAGTCGGTTAGGCGTCCGACTTCAGCCAGGTCACGATCTCGCGGTCTGTGAGTTCGAGCCCCGCGTCGGGCTCTGGGCTGATGGCTCAGAGCCTGGAGCCTGTTTCCGATTCTGTGTCTCCCTCTCTCTCTGCCCCTCCCCCGTTCATGCTCTGTCTCTCTCTGTCCCAAAAATAAATAAACGTTGAAAAAAAAAATTAAAATCACTTATCAGTTCTAGTAGTGTTCTGGTGGAGTCTTTTGGGTTTTCTATATATAGTATCATGTCATCTCCATACAGTGAAAGTTTTACTTCTTCCTCACCAATATGAAGGCCTTTATTTCTTTATGTTGTTTAAATGCTGTGGCTAGGACTTCCAGTACTATGTTGAATAAAAGTGGTGAGAATGGACATCCTGGTTTAGTTCCTGACCTAAGGAAGAAAGTTCTGTTTTTTTACCATTAAGAATGATGTTGGCTGTGAGTTTTTCATATAAGGCCTTTATTATGTTGAGGCATGTTCCCTCTAGACCTACTTTGCAGAGGTTTTTTTTAAGTTTATTTTTATTTATTTTGAGAGGGAAAGAGAGCAAGAAGGGAAGGGAGACAGAATCCGAAGCAGGCTCAGTTCTGTCAGTGCAAAGCCCAACACGAGCTCAAACAAACCATGAGATCATGACCCAAGCTGAAATCAAGACTTGGATATAACTGACTGAGCCACCCATGCACCACAGCAGAGGGTTTTTATCATGAATGGATGTTGTACTTTGTCAAATGCTTTTTCTGCATCTATTGAGATGATCGTATGGTTTTCACTCATTCTCTTATCTATGTGATATACCACGCTGATTGTTTTGCAAATACTGAACCACCTTTCCATCCCCAAAATAAATCCCACATATACCCTCTTGATGTATATTTTTTTAATATAATGTAGACTCTGTTTGCTAATATATTAAAAAGCGAGGGGACACAAATAATCAAAATGACTAATGAAAGAAGAGAAATAACAATCAACACCCTACAGAAATACAAACAATTATAACAGGATAGTACGAAAACCTATATGTCAACAAATTGGACACCTTAGAAGAAATAAATAAACTCCTAGAAACATATAACCTAACAAAACTAAAGCAGGAAAATTGAAAATTTGAACAGACTGATTACCAGCAATAAAAATGAATCAGTAATCAAAAAACTCTCTAAAACAGAGGCGCCTGGGTGTCTTAGTCAGTTAAGTGCCACACTATTGATTTCTGCTCAGGTCATGATCTCACAGTTTCTAGGATTGATCCCCACGTTGGGAGCCGTGCTGACAGTATGGGGCCTACTTGGGATTCTCTCTCTCCCTTTCTCTCTCCTTCTTTTCCCATGCTTTCTCTCTCTCTCAGAATAAAGAAACTTAAACAAAAGCCTAAAACCATATAGCTTTACAGATGAATTCCACCAAACATTTAAAGAAGAGTTTATACACTAGCCTTCTCTGGTTCCACACAAATTTTATAATTGTTTGTTCTAGCTCTGTGAAGAATGCTGGTGTTATTTTGATAGTGGTTGCTTTGAATGTGTAGATTAATTTGGGTAGTATCAACATTTTAACAATATTTGTTCTTCCAATTCATGAGCATGGAATTTTTTTTTCCATTTTTTTGTGTCTTCTTCAATTTCTTTTATAGGCTTCCCATAGTTTTCACCATAAAGATCTTTTACCTCTTTGGTTGGCTTTTATTCCTAGGTATTTTACGGTTTTCTATGCAATTGTAAATGGGATAGATTCCTTGATTTCTCTTTCTGCTGTCTCATTATTGGTGTATAGAAATGCAACTGATTTCTGTACATTGATTTTATATCCAGTGACTTTACTGAATTCATGTATCAATTCTAGCAGTTTTTTGGTGGAGTCTTTCAGCTTTTCCATGTAGAGTATCACATTGTCTGTGAACAGTGAAAAATTGACTTCTTCCTTGCCTATTTGGATGTCTTTTATTTCTTTTTGTTGTCTGAGCTGAGGCTAGGACTTCCAACACTATGTTGAACAACAGTGGTGAGAGAGGATATCCCTGCATTGTTCTTGACCTCAGGCAAAAAGCTCTCAGTTTTTCCCACATGGAGGATGATATTATGGCCTTTATGATCTCAAGGTATGTTCCTTCTATCCCTACTTTCTCGAGGGTTTTTATCAAGAAAGGATACTGCATTTTGTCAGATGCTTTTTCTGCATGTAATAAGAGGATCAGGTGGTCCTTATCCTTTCTTTTATTAATGTGATATACCACATTGATTGATTTGAGGATACTGAACGACCCCTGCAGCCTAGGAATAAATCCCACTTGATAGTGGTGAATAATTCATAGAATGTATTGTTGGATTCAGTTTGCTAGTATCTTGTTGAGAATATCTGCATCCCTGTTCATCAGGGAAATTGATCTGTAAGTCTCCATTTTAGTGTGGCCTTTGTCTGCTTTTGGAATCAAGGTAACACTAGCCTCATAGAATGAGTTTGGAAGTTTTCCTTCTATTTCTATTTTTTTGGCACAGCTTAAAAAGAACAGGTATTAGCTCTTCTTTAAATGTTAGGTAGAATTCCCGGGGAAGCCATCCAGCACTGGACTCTTGTTTGTTGGGAGATTTTTGATTTCTGATTCAAATTCTTTACTGCTATGGGTCTGTTCAAATTTTCTGTTTCTTCCAGACTCAGTTTTTGTAGTTTATATGTTTGTAGGAATTTGTCCATTTATTCAAGATTTCCCAATTTGTTGACATATAATTGCTCATAATATTCTTTTATTATTGTTTGTGTTTCTGCAATGTTGGTTGTGATCTCTCCTCTTTCATTCATGAGTTTATTTGTTTGGGTCCTTTCCTTTTTCTTTTTATTCTTTTTTTTTTTAATTTTTTTCAATGTTTATTTATTTTTGGGACAGAGAGAGACAGAGCATGAACGGGGGAGGGGCAGAGAGAGAGGGACACACAGAATCGGAAACAGACTCCAGGCTCTGAGCCATCAGCCCAGAGCCTGACGCGGGGCTCGAACTCCCAGACCGCGAGATCGTGACCTGGCTGAAGTCGGACGCTTAACCGACTGCGCCACCCAGGTGCCCCTATTTTTCTTTTTATTCTATATGGTGAGGATTTTGTCAATACAATATATACATATATATTACATACATATACATACATATATATGTGTATATATATACATGTATGTATACACACACACACACACACACACACACTCCACAGATAATGGAGTATTACTCTGTGATCAAAAAGAATGAAATCTTCCCATTTTCAACAATGTGAATGGAATTAGAATACATTTTGCTAAGTGAAGTAACTCAGTCAGAGAAAGACAAATATCATGTGATTTCACTCATATGTGAAATTTAGGAAACAAAACAGATGAACATAGGACAAGGTAAGGAAAAATAAGATAAAAACAGAGAAGGATGGGTCAGGGGATGGGATAAATGGGTGAAGGACATTAAGGAGGACCCTTGTTGGGATGAGCACTGGGTGTTATATGGAAGTGACAAATTCTACTCCTGAAACCATTATTACACTATATGTTAACTAACTTGGATTTAAATAAATTTTAAGAATATTATCAGGAATAAAGAAAGAAAATGACAGTAATACAATAATGGTAGGGGACCTTAACATGCCACTTGTATCAATGGATATGTCCTCCAGATAGAAAATCAGTAAGGAAATATCAGAATTAAATGACACTTTAGACCAGATGGACTTAATATATATAGAACATTCCATCCAAAAGCAGCATACACATTCCTCTCTAGTACACAAGGAATATTCTCCAGGATAGATCGTATATTTGGCCACAAAACAAGCCTCAATAAATTTAAAAGACTGAAATCATATCAAGCATCTTTTCAACCTCAAATGATATGAAACTAGAAATCAATTTTAGGAAGAAACCTGGAAAAATCACAAATAAATGGAGATTGAACAAGTCACTGAACAGCCAATGGGTCAACAAAGAAATGAAAGAGGAAATTTAAAAAATACCTAGAAAAAAATTAAAATGGAACCACAACACCACATCAAAACCAACTGGACATAGCAAAAGCAGTTTTAAGAGGCAAGTTTACAGCTCTATAGTCCTATCTCAGAGAACTAAAAATAAACAAACAAGCAAACAAACGTAAAGGGAAACAAGCAAACAAACCAAAGATAAACGTAAAGGGAAACAACCAAACAAACCAAAGGGTAAGAAAAAGAACAAATGAAGCCCGAAGTTAGTAGAAGGAAGAAAATAACAAAAACCAGAGCAGAAATAAATGAAACAGAGACTTAAAAAATGGGAAAGATCAATGAAATTAAGAGCTGCTTCCTTGAAAAGACAAAAATTGATAAACCTTTAGCCAGACTCATTAAAAAGAGAGACAAAAGGCCAAATAAATAAAATCAGAATGAGACAAGTTGCAGCTGACACCACAAGAACACAAGGGATTGTAAGAGATTATTACAATCTCTACAATCTATATTAATTGATATTAGTATACCAACAAATTGGACAACCTAGAAGAAATGGATAAATTCCTAGAAACATACATTCTTTTAAGACTGGATCAGGAAAAAATGAAATCTCTAAACGGACCAATAAATAGTAATAAACTTAAATCAGTAATCAAATACGCCCCACAAATAATCCAAAACCAAACACCTTCACAGGTGAATTCCACAAACTTTTAAAGAAGAGTTAACATCTATCCTTCTGAAAATATTCCAAAATATTGGAGGAAGAAATGCTTTCAAACTCATTGTTGAGGGCAGCATTACCCTGATACCAAACCAGACAAAGACACCACATACACACACAAAAATTACAGGCCCAAATCCCTGATGAACACAGATTCAAAAATCATCAACAAAATATTAGCAAACTGAATTTAAAAATACACTTAAATGGTTATACATCATGATCAACTGAGATTTATTCCAGGGATGAAAGGTGTTTCAATATCCACAAATCAGGGGCACCTGGGTGACTCAGTCGGTTAAGCATCTGACTCTTGATTTCAGCTCAGGTCATGACCTCACAGTTAATGAGCTCGAGCCCCATGTTGGGCTCTGTGCTGACAGTGTGGAACTTGCTTGGAATTCTCTATCTCCCTCTCTTTCTGCCCCTCCCATGCTCATGGTCTCTCTGTTTCTTTCTCTCTCTCCCTCCCCCCATCTCATTCAGTCAAAAATAAATAATTAGACATTTTTTAACACCTATTCATTTTTAGAGATGGAGACAGAGTACAAGTGGGGGAGGGGCAGAAAAAGAGGGAGAAAGAATCCGAATCAGGCTCCAGGCTCTGAGCTGTCAGCACACATCCCAATGCAGGGATCGAACCTATAAACCATGAGATAATGAATCTACAAACCATGAGATAATGACCTGAACCAAAGGTGGATGCTTAACTGACTGAGCCACCCAGGCGCCCTAAAAATAAATAAATAAACATTGAAAAAATATATCCACAAATCAACCAACATGATAAACATATTTTAAAAGGATAAAAATCACATAATCATCTCAAGTGCAGAAAAAACACTTGACATAATTCAACACCCGTTTGTGATAAAAAAAAAACCTGTCAACATAATGGGTATAGAGGGAACATACCTCAACATAATAAATAACATGTAAGATAAACCCAAAGTTAACATCATATTCAATAGTGAAAAGCTGAAAGCTTTCCCTCTAACATTAGGAACAAGACAAGGATTCTCACTCACCACTTTTATTCAACACAGTACTGGAAAGCACAGCCACAGCAAAAAGACCAGAAAAAGAAATGAAAGGGATCAAAATTGGTAAGTAAGAAGTAAAATTGTCACAATTTGCAGATGGCATGATAGTAAATATAGAAAACCCTAAAACCTCCCCACAAAATAAACATAGTTTTTGTTATTTTTGGTTTCTCAGTCACTGAAACTATTGAACAAAATTCAGTAATACTGCAGAATAAAAACTTAATATATAGTAATCTATTGTGTTTTTATTCACTAATAAACTATCAGATAAATTAAGAAAACAATCACAATTTATGAAAACAATCACAATTTATGTTTAAAGAAAACAATTCTTTATGCATCAAAAGAATAAAATATCTAGAAATAAATTCAATCACTTGTACTCTGAAAACGATAAGACAACAATGAAAGAAATTAAAGATGCCACAAAGAAATGGAATCATATTCCATGCTCATGGATTGGAAGAATCAATACTGTTAAAATGTCCATACTATCCAAAGCAGTCTATAGATTCAGTGCTATCTTTATCAAAATTTCAATGACATTTTTCAAAGAACTAAAACAAATAATCCTGAAATTTGTAAGGAACCATAAAAGACACCAAACTGCCAAAGCCAGCTTTAGGAAGAACAAACCTGGAGATAACATGCCCCCTGATTTCAAACTATACCACAAATCTGCAGTAATCAAAATAGCATGGTACTGGAACAAAAATAGACACATAGGTCAATAGAACAAAATGGAGGGCCCAGAAATAACTCTATGATTATATGGTTAATTAATCTACAACAAAGGAGGCAAAAATATGCAATGGGGCTCTTCAATAAATTTTGTTGGGAAAACTGGACAGCTACATGGAAAGACGAGAAAAGAAAAGAAAAGAAAAGAAAAGAAAAGAAAAGAAAAGAAAAGAAAAGAAAAAGAAGAAAACAAAAGAATAGAAAAGAAAGAGGGAAGGAAAGAAGGAAGGAAAGAAGGAAAGAAACAGGAAAAGAAAGAAGAAAAGAAAGAGATTGAGCTACTTTCTTATACCATATACAAAAATAAATTCAAAATGGATTTAAGACCAAAATATATGACCTAAAGCTGTAAAAATCCTAAAAGAAAAAAGAGGCAGCAAAATCTTGATAACGATCTTATTAGCAATATTCTTTTGATCTGTCTCCTCAGACAAGAGAAACAAAAGCAAAAATAAACTACTGGAACTACATAAAACTAAAAACCTTTTGCACAGTGAAGGAAACCATCAACAATACTAAAAGGCAACCTACTGAATAGAAGATATTTGCAAATACTATATCTGACAAGAGGTTTATGTCCAAAATCTATAATGAACTCATATAACTCAACACCAAGAAAACCCAAACAATCCAATTAAAAATGGGCAGAGGACCTAATAGACACTTTTCTAAAGAATACATACAGTTGGGCAACATGTACATAAAAACATGTTCAACATCACTAATCATTAGGGAAACTACCGTGAGATATCACTACATACCTGCCATAATGGCTAGTATCAAAAAGACAAGAAATAACAAGTGTTGGCATGTGGAGTAAAGGGAACCCTCATACAATGTTGGAGGGAATGTGAATTAATGTAGCGACTATGGAAATCAATACAGAGATTCCTCAAAAATTAAAAATAAATACCATATAATCCAAGAATTCTAAATACCCTATAATCCAACAATCCATTACACACACACACACACACACACACACACACACACACACACTCACACACACCATGGAATGTTACTGAGCCATAATAAATAATGAAGTCTCATCATTTGTAATCACTTGGATGGACCAAGAGGGTATTATACTAAGTGAAATAAGTCAGACAGAAAAAGACAAATAACATATGATTTCACTTACATGTGAAATCTAAAAGACAAAACAAATGAACAAACACAATAAAAGAGAAACAGACTCAGGAATGAAGGTAACAAACTGGTGACTCCCAAAGCAGAGGAGTACAGAGGGCATGGGTGAAACAGATTAAGAGAGTAAGGGGTACAAGTGTCCAGTTATAAAAGAAATAAGTCACTGTGATATAAAGAATAAGAGGTGCAAATGTCCTGTTACAAAAGAAATAAGTCACTGTGAGGTAAAACATAGCATAGGGAATATGGTTAATAAAATTGTAATAACTTTGTATGGTGACAGATGATAACTACAATTATTGTGGTGATCTTTTCATAATACACATAAATGTCAAATCACTTTGTTGTAAACTTGAAACTAATACAATGTTATATGTCAACTATACCTCAGTAAAATTTTTTTTAAATAATGAATTAATTGAAAAGCCAAATCTAAAAACCAGAGTACAGTAGTAGTTACCAGGGAGTGGGGGAGGAGGGTAGATAAGATTAATTGCATTTAAGGGTACAGACTTAAAATGAGCAGTAAATAAGCCACAGAGATCTAATGCACGGTATAATGAATAAAGACAATAATATTGTACAATAATGATGCAATATTATAAATACTGCTTTGATGGCAATCATATTACAATATATAAATGCATAACAGGATTTACACCTTAAATTTACAGAAAGTAAAAAAATAAATAAATAAATTTACACAACATAATGTCAGATTTATCAAAGAAAAAAGAAAAGAAACAGAAAATTACAATTTTTCCTCCAAAGTGCTTCTTTTCTTAAGGACTATAAGCAAGAACAAATAAGGCTGAATACAGAGTAACAAAGGGCCGAAGTTAGGGAAAACACAATTTAAAAACAGAATGTGATAGAACTTTTATATTCTATACTAACATTGAATATTTCCCTTTGTATCTACATAGTGATATCCATTTAATAAACTGTGCAATCTTATGGTAGGCAAAAAGAAATTTTTCCCTATAAGTAAAATACAGATTGAAATTCATTTAAAAATATTTAGTGACTGTCATACACAGATGCCCAAATGGTGCTATTTTACTATGTCTAAACTATGAAGGAATCATTGAAATCATATCAAGAAGGAAAACCCCAGGGAGCCTACTAACAATTTAGCATGCCAATTTTTGTGGTAATGTTAATTTTACTTTTCTCGGAGTCCTACTGAAATGCTCCTTGTTATAATTAAGACTCCGTAACTATAGACATGTAAAAAAATGTGAAGCTTATTATACCACAGACACTATTTAGCATGTGTTACCTCACAACAGGGCTTCTAGCCTCAGAAATGTTTCTTTGAACTTATTACCTTAAAAAATAACTATCTGGAGGCTCCTGGGTGGCTCAGTCAGTTAAGCATCTGACTCTTGACTTAGGCTCAGGTCATGATCTCACAGTTCCTGAGTTCGAGCCCTGTGTCAGGCTCACTGCTGACAGTGTGGAGCCTGCTTGGGATTATCTCTCTCCCTCTCTCTGCTCCTCCCCTGCTTGCTCTCGCTCTCTCTCTCTCTCTCTCTCTCTCTCTCTCTCTCCCCCCCTCAAAATACATAAAAAAAAACTTAAAAAAATAAGTATCAGTAAAGATCTTTCACCAAAGGAGTTTTTGATTCCAAAGGAGGGGTTCTCTCCTAGGATTTACAGTTCCTATCAATGGGGTCCATGAATAAACTTCAGACAATCTATACATGTGAATTAGGAAAAGAAAAGTTGTATCTTTATTTTCACTAACCTCTAGCTGACAATTTACCATTTCTTGAAATATGACTTTACTCAACAAATCACAGTAGGATTAGCAATATTTATAAACGTTTCATCAAAGAAACTATTTTCATATCACATTTTGTTACAAATATCATAAAGCATGACTTACACTCACCACAGCTTCAAAATTACTACTGTTATAAACATAAAATATTTTCTTGAATCTTGTTATTTAGTGTATTACAAAGCCTATCAATTACTATATCACAAATTTAATTTTTCACATTTTGATAACTATTTTATTTTTTTGAGAGAGAGCACGCATGAGTGTGAGCCAGAGAAGGGAAGAGGGAGAGGGAGAGAGAGACTCTTAAGCAGGCTCAATGCCCAGCTCAGAGCCCAACAGGACCGTGAGATTATGACCATGAGATCAGGACCTGAGCTGAAATCAAAAGTCGGATGCTTAACCAACAGAGCCACCCAGATGCCTTAGATAACTATTTTAATAACTGAATCTCTGGGTAACCTTCTGCAGTTAGTTTAATGCATTTCAAATACTAAAAACAGTATTCTGAAAGGGGATGTATAAACTTCTTCAGACTTCCAAATGGACTCATGGCCCTTTGGTGGCTCTGTAATATATCCGCTGAGCTAAGATGAATAGCATTTCTCAGAATCCCCTACCCTGTAGGATTCCAGTTCGTTTGGGCCACAGAGACATTTTAGTGAGATTTGTGGGCACAAGCGAAGCAGCAGCCATATTGCTTTTTATTGGGAAGGTCAGAGCAGAGTCCTCAGGTGCCTCTGTAGATCATGCTTGCTGCAAATTTTTACCTCACTTTATTGGTATGACACACAGTCTGAGCTTGCAACCATGCTACCTTTCCCTGAACCCTCCTTCAGCTCCTCTTGGGCCATATATGTGTTGAGCTTTGTGATGATGGGCACCTGCTATATGACATCAATATCATCAAGGTGGAAGGCAGTGAAAAGTAAGAAGTGACATGAGTTCCAACCCATTTTCTTTGTTTTCAGCAAACGTTTGTGAGTTGTAACTTGCTCTTTGCCACTTAACATCCATCTTCTCTGCTCAACTGCCTGTCCTGTTTCTCAGGATTTCCAACTCTAGTATCACATGCAAAGATGGCAGCCTTACAGACATCTTACCAGCTCCTACAATTATATAAACCTTTATAAAAAGCTCTTATAACAAAACACACACACACACACACACACACACACACACACACACACACACCTTAATTTTTCAGCTTCTGACCGAATACTGATACAGCACAAAAATTATATTAAGAAACCCTGTTTTAAAACAGAGTCTCATATGGGGTGCCTGAGTAGCTCAGTCAGTTAAGCGTCCAACTTTGGCTCAGGTCATCATCTCATGGTTTGTGGGTTCAAGCCCCTCATTGGGCTCTGTGCTGACAGCTCAGATCCTGGAGCCTGCTTCGGATTCTGTGTCTCCCTCTCTCTCTGCCCCCCACCTCCGTCATGCTCACTCTCTCTCTCTCAAAAATAAACATTAAAAAAAATTTTAAACAGATTTTTATATTACCATTAGACAATAATTATACAGCCATTAAATTAGCTAACATTTATTCTAATTTCAAAAGTAAGTATTGGCTGACCTTTTCTGGTTATTAAAATATATGTAGGTTAAATTCATAATAAAATAATGTAATCACATATTTTTTTGGGTTATCACATATCTAATTGTTCCAGACCAAGTATATTAGGAAGACAATCCTAAAATTGGAACATAAGGAAAAAAAAAAGAGAAACACAGAAAAGAAAATATTACTAGGAAATGTTACTTTCAAAGCAGGGAGAAAGAATTATTAAAGAGCAATACTAAATGTCATGAGTCAATTCAAGGGGATAATTTAATTCCACTCCTACCTGAGTTCATAATACACTTGAGTCTTATCCCATGATGTAATATTCAGTCTTATACTTCAGTCTTACTCTAGGATTGGCATTTAAAGAATTTATGTAATTTACTGGGTCATAACACAAGTGACAGGACATCACCACTAATATATAGGGGCATGTTCTCAGTCATTTTAAGAAAAAATGAAGATTTCTCAAGCATAGAAGAGAGACATACCTAGATCAAGACTTGAATGTGATGCAAAATTTTCTTTGCACTATTTTTGTGCAAGGGTTGAGGCTGAGCACTTATGTTGCTGTCATCTGACCACGAACACAATAATACATTTAGATATATGAACATGTCACCTTTGGACTAAGAACACTGAGGAACTGCTCCAACCATAGGAAAAGTCCATGTAAAATGGCCCAATTTTTCCCCTTTTGGTTCCAAATGTAAAATTTTCTCCACCACCATGCAGCAGTAATTATTCTCTTTTGCAGATTCAGCATTCAAAATGTGACCAGTGCTGGATTTGTGTGCAGAATCCTCAAAACACAAATGCCTGCATTTGTCACCAACAAAGCTTTGATGCAGTCTCCTCAAAATACAGTAGAGAGTTTGAAACCAGTATTCTCAGCAGCATAAATAAAAGGTCCAATGTGTACATGTTGCTGAAGCGACAGAAGACTCGGAGGTTAACAAAAGGTGAAATAATAGTCTAGAAATCAGACCATCTCAGCAGATTGATATTTATGTGTTACTCTGCTACCATAAAAATTGCAAGGAGCTCATTTTCATTTACTTAATAATATAAAGCCAGAATTTTAGAATGCTTAGTGTTAGGGAGACCTGAGGTTATATGCAGCAATACTGTCTGTCAGTGTTTAAAACACTTTTTTCAATTTCTCTAATTTTCTAGATTTCTTGTCAAAACAACTTCCGTATTGATAACTACCTCACTGAAACAAAATCAGTTTAAGATAAATTCTATTTCTTGGAAAAGTTTCTTATTTTCTCAGATGTGTATTTTATAAGCCATTATAACAGGATCAATTACCTGAGGCATAGTAAGAATCAATGATGCATAAACTTTTTTCAATATCAAGTTGAGAGCAAGGCAAAAGGTAAATTAATTAATGTGAAACTTAACACAAATGAAATAGAAAGGCAGAGCTGTTAATTGTGCTAAGAAAATAAATCAGAGTTTGCCACCGTTAAAAAAAATCTTTTTTAATAAAGAAATAATTCAAAGGAAATGTCATCAATATTGTCTGAGATTATAATGTCAAGAAATTGTGAGTGTGCATGTGTGTGTGCGTGTGTGTATAAACTTTTCAAAAGAGATAAAAATGGAGAACCTAAGGCTTTTAAATTTTGTAATGGTTTGTATCATCGATGCCCAAGGATGCAATTGATAGTAATTATGGACAAAGAAAAAGAAGTAAAGCACTTTTCTGCTAACAGCAAGAATAACTGCCATAGCTCGTGAGAAGGAATAATGGATAAAAATTTGTTATTTTTAGAACTGATGCTCACCATATCGATCTCTATTCTATACACAAATCTCTCACTGAAAAGAAACTGTGAATTTTCCTCTTAAAGACTTCTAATTTTTGCACTTGTACAGATGTTACAGAGTAATTTTTTCCCATTTAGGGGTGTTAAGAGCTCTACTCCAAATAACAAATGTGCCATAAGTCCCCAGTGTAGAACACAGATAAAGAAAGAAAGAGCAGGGGGAATGTGCATATTTTCCAACACGCTGCTAGAAAACTGTGTTTACCTAACAAATTCATCACAATGGAGCTTCAATTAGCCTAAATTCATTAAAAGGGTAAACTTACAGTTTTACTGTGTTGATGTGTGTCTTCAAGATCTTCACCCACATTTTTAAGACAAAGTCATAAAAAACTTCTAGATGTCCTCTTAGCACCCATTTTAAGCATTTAGAGGTTTTTTTCCTGACAAAATGTTCATCTTGCACACAGATACCTCCATTTTTGATGATAAACAGAATGGCCAGCAATATATGCTAAATAAGTTTATGTGTTGCCTAAATGAATGAATGCATAAACTTTAACTTTCACAATGAACTATCTTTATTTTCAACACAGTTGATACCTCTAACATTAGAGGTGCTTTTTCAGTCAGGAATTAAAAATTCCTGCCCTTCTGATACTCACTAAAATCTCATTTATGAGTTGTCTGCCATAAAACTCCTACCTTAAACCTGCTAAAGACAGTTCATATTCAAGACAATTGTCTAAGGAATAAGCTGACATATATTTATTCCTTCAAGATTTTTCAGGCTTCTTCCCTGTGTTTCCAAGTAATCCGAAAGCTGCTATAATCACTTTGCTTCTTCAGGTAATTGCATTAAGTTTTGCTCACGGTGTCTACCAAAGGTTGATCATATGTGGAAGATCTTTCTTATATTTTCCAAAGTTTCTGTTGGAAATACAGGCCATTATGTTATTCATATATATAAGCATCCTCACAACACATGAGTTCTCTTGAACTTCTATCCTTTCATTTACAAATATAACAAATTCAAATATATACTGAGAAGCTATAGTTTTCCCATCACAGATGTCTATTTGGTTGTTTGGCTGGTTTTGATATACACAATCTCCTGTCCAGTTGTGTACCCAGCTTAACTAACCCGTGCATCATATATCATTGGTTTTCAGCTCAGAGTCTACACTTTTCTTGTCAATTACCACAGCTTACTTTTAGATTAGGTAACATGTAACAACATTAAAAAGTATATCATGATATATGTTAAAAACAAAATGGTAAAAGTATATCTAAAAACGAAATATAGGGGCGCCTGGGTGGCGCAGTCCGTTAAGCGTCCGACTTCAGCCAGGTCACGATCTCGAGGTCCGTGAGTTCGAGCCCCGCGTCGGGCTCTGGGCTGATGGCTCAGAGCCTGGAGCCTGTTTCCGATTCTGTGTCTCCCTCTCTCTCTGCCCCTCCCCCGTTCATGCTCTGTCTCTCTCTGTCCCAAAAATAAATAAATGTTGAAAAAAAAATTAAAAAACAAAAAAAAACGAAATATAAAATATTAGTTTGCATTTCTGAAATCATTGTTTTAATTCTAGTCTATCCACAACTGGTGGCTAGAGCCCCAAATGAGTCCACATGAACAAATCTTTCTGATCTACATAATCTGCTTTAAAAGTTAATACTAAACATTTTTATTCTACATTATTCTTCACTGGCACTTAGGGAAATATTAAGTTAATTTTTATTATTCTATGCCAACTTCATTCATAAGGTTTCTATGCAATCTGTACTATTCTCATATACTCAATGCAGAGTTTTAGAAATACTGCTTAAATAGCTAAATAAGTTTGTTTTTTTTAACGTCAGGGTAAGTATCATTTTATCTTCTTCAACAATATCGAAGTTACTCTTGGCCACATCATAAATAGATGCCTATCATGGAATGAGCAAACCAACAAATCAAATGTCTAGGCTACAACCTCATAGTTACCTCTTTCTTACAAAGTGATTGTGTCTTTTAGGAAGTAAAAAGAATTTTGTAAGTGAAGCAAAGAATCAAATCCATTTTGCTGCTATAAAATGTCCACAGGTACAAAACAAACTGATGTATGAATCAAATAATTATTCCTGAATGTCGATTCTGGGCTTTATGTGGGTAAAAATTACCACAAAATGAGCATTTTTTTTTCAACACTTCAAGAACTCCTAAGTTTTTTCACTTAAAAATTCAGTTTTGGATAAACTAGAGGTATAGTGACAATGTAAGACAAAAATGAATACAAATGACCCATTTGCTTTACTGTCAACAATGCCAATTATAAGGGGTGCCTGGGTGGCTCAGTCCTTTGAGTATCTGCCATCAGCTCAGGTCACGATCTCACAGTTCATGAGTTTGAGCCCCGCAACAGGCTCTGTGCTGTCAGCTCAGAGCCTGGAGCCTGCTTTGGATTCTGTGTCTCCCTCTCTCTCTGCCCCTACCCTGCTCACATTCTGTCTCTCTATATCAAAAATAAATAAACCTTAAAAATTTTTTTAAATAACAATGATAAAAAATGGGTTTGAGATGAAAATATAAGTTGAGATAAGATACTTTTGGAAAGTCAGTTCAGAATATTTCAGAAATTGCATCATTCATACAAACTGCCCCCTCCACCCTACCTCTTTAATTTTCATATTTCCATTCATTGTCTATTTTTCCACTTTTTAAGAGTTAGAACTATGGTATCATCTTCGATTTTTGTTCACCCTTTCCCTCCACATCAATTGTTAGGAATTGACAGAAAGGAATTTCATTGAAATGTTTCTCATCACTGCCTCTCCCATTGAATGAAGTATAGGCTTCACAGCATGGAATTAAGACTTTTCATGGTTTCAATCAATCTTACCTACTTAACTTTGCTTCCTCCTACTCATTTCATAAAATTCTCTTTCCGATGCCTTTAAATCTGGGATCTCTATCTTAAGTAAATTCTTAAGTTAAGAATGTTCTTACTCTATTCTTTGATATCAGCCATCTATTACCCATCTAGGTTTTTCCAATAGATTTTAACCCAATTTTAATTAGACTTATTCTCTGAATAACGGCAACACTTCATTTTGCACTTCATTCATTCAGTGATTGCTTGTTTTCTACATCTTTTTTAATATGTATGTGGCCTACAAAACATAGCCTTAAAATGTTGTGGGAGGTCCGAGAGTTATAATATAGTATATAGGTATTACCTGTGAAGTATAATCCTCTCTTAAGGAAAAAGCAAGAATGGTCACCAAAAAGATAGCTGTTTTTTTTTAATGTGCTCATTAAAAAAACATTTGTTTAGATGAATTCCAGACAGATGAACTTACTCTAGCTATAGGAAAGATTTCATGCCACAGGCAAAGGATCTACTTTGATCATCCTTTAAACCCGTAGAGAAAACTATACTAATTCTCCATTAGGGACTAAATAGTTATTCAACTGGGACCATCGCTGAGCAAGAGATGTTTTATTAAAGCAGTTAACTTCCTCCTCTGTATGGTCTCAGAAAATCAAAGCCAATGTCGATTGAAGTTAATGAGTTATTACAGAGGGTAAAACAGTAACTAATTTATGATCATTTAATCCTAGATTTAGAAGATTTCATGTTGTAATTAGCACTTTTTCTCTCAGATAGTCCTTCAAAGATGGGATACGTTTTAAGAGATATTTCAAAATAAGGGATTTTCAAACATCTACCTGTAAGTATTCTAGTGCTTAAAAATTCTCACAGCATGGAAATCTATACTGGTAACAGTCCAGGGTTATGATCCTTGGTTTTTTTTTTTTTAATTTCTACAAAATATAGAACTGTCCACCTTTCCCATGAGCTCTTTTCATACACATAAAGAATAATAATATTCAATTATTTCACCATTTTCTTTTTTAAATGAATTATTCTTTTTTAATTTTTTTTCTAACATTTATTTATTTTTGAGACAGAGAAAGACAGAGCATGAATGGGGGAGGGTCAGAGAGAGAGGGAGACACAGAATCTGAAACAGGCTCCAGACTCTGGGCTGTCAGCACAGAGCCTGACGCGGGGCTCAAACTCACAGACCGCAAGATCATGACCTGAGCCGAAATCGGATGCTTAACCAACTGAGCCACCCAGGTGCCCCTTAAATGAGTTATTCTACTTCCTTAAATTTTTTTTATCAGAGAGACACTATTACTGAAAATCTGTGACCACAGTTTTTATTTTTCTCTTTGACTTTCTCCATATATTCCAGATTTTTCTTTAGATGAATACACCACAAATGCTCAGAGTAATAAAGAGGAGCGTGACCAAAAGCAAAAATATATTTGTTCCTGGCTCTTAAAAATATTTCTTGCATTTAGGGGCGCCTGGGTGGCGCAGTCGGTTAAGCGTCCAACTTCAGCCAGGTCACGATCTCGCGGTCTGTGAGTTCGAGCCCCGCGTCAGGCTCTGGGCTGATGGCTCAGAGCCTGGAGCCTGTTTCTGATTCTGTGTCTCCCTCTCTCTCTGCCCCTCCCACGTTCATGCTCTGTCTCTCTCTGTCCCCAAAATAAATTTAAAAAAAAAAAAAAAAGAATAAAAAAATATTTCTTGCATTTTACAAGTCTAAGGTCTAATAATACCTCCATGGTTTCTAAATTGTATTTCAGTGTAAATCAGTGTAGGAACTGATGTAGTAATGGGGGAACAGGAAACTTCTATAAAAACCTAATAGAAAAGGCATATTCACCACTGATAAAACTGATAGAACTACACAGATCATATTGAACACCAATTTTTTTGCCATCTTTCATGCATAGGGTTTGATACACTGTAAATATTTAGCAAATGTTTTCTATTAATAAAAATTGTATACTCATTGAATACTACTGCTACTCAATGATCAAAAAATGGATTTCAAGAGATAAGATACACAGATAAATCTTTATTTAGTAAAAAAGAAGACAACTGATAATTTTTATAAAATGCAGTGTTTTAGGGTAAAAACTTCATGGTTTTCATTGAGAAAAATATTAATACAGATAACTGAGCCCACAGAAATACAAAAAAGCATA
Organism: Prionailurus viverrinus; assembly: GCF_022837055.1. Taxonomy (NCBI): domain Eukaryota; kingdom Metazoa; phylum Chordata; class Mammalia; order Carnivora; family Felidae; genus Prionailurus; species Prionailurus viverrinus. The sequence continues at coordinate 64,292,704 of NC_062564.1, read as the reverse complement.
AAGGTCTACTATAAACAATTACACACCTACAAACTGGACAACCTGGAAGAAATGGAAAAATTCATAGAAACATACAACCTACCAAGACTGAATAAGGAAAAAATAGAGAATCTGAACAGATCAATTCCTATTAAAGAAACTGAATCACTAACTAAAAAATCTCCCAACAAAGAAAAACCCTGGACCAGATGGCTTCACTGCTGAATTTTACCAAATATTTGATGAAGTATTACACCAATTATTTTCAGTATTCAAAATAAGGGAAGAGAAGGAAAAACTTCCAAACTCATTTTAAAGCCAGTACTTTCTTATGCCAAAGCCAGATTCAGATACTCTAGAAAAGAAAACTATAGGCCAATATCCCTGATGAATCTAGATACAAAAATTACAGTATTTTCAACAAAATATTAGCAAACCAAATTCAGCAGCACATTAAAAGAATCATTCACCATTAATGAGTGGGATTTATCCATGGTCTGCAAAGATGGTTAAACATATGCAAATTAATCAATGTAATACATCACATTAATAGAATGGAAGAAAAGAATCATATGAGCATCTCAACAGATACAGAAAAAGCATTTGACAAAATTCAATATCCATTCATTACAAAACACAACAGATTAGAGAAATAAGAAACAAATCTCAACATAATAAAGGCCACGTATGACAAATCTGCAGCTAACATCATATTCAATAGTGAAAGGTTGAAATTTGTCCTCTTACATGAGGAACAAGACAAGAGTGCCCACTATCACCACTCCCGCTCAACATAGTACTGTAAGTCCTAGCTAAAGCAATCAGGCAATCAATCAACCAATCAATAAATAAAATAAAATAAAGTGAAATAACAGTAACAGAATTGGAAAGGAAGAAGTAAAATTCTATTTTCAGATGACATAAATTATATATAGAAAATCCTAAAGACAACCAAAACTGTTCAAACTAATCCACAAATTCAGTAAAGTGGCAGGATACAAAATTAACATGCAAAAGTCAGTAGCTTTTCTGTACACTAACAATAAATTTTCTGAAAGAAAAAGAAAAAGAAATTGATCCCATTCACAATGACATCAAAAACAATAAAATAGCTAAGAAGTTTCATCACAGAGGTGAAAGATCTCTATTCTGAAAACTGCAGACACTGATGAAAGAAATTCAGGATGACACAAATAAATGAAAAGGTATCCCATGTTCATAGATTGGAAGAATATTGTTAAAATATCAATACTACCAATAGCCATCAATAGACTCAATACAATCACTATCAAGGTTACAACTGCATTTTTTATAGAAAATTAAAAAAACAATTTTTCAATATTTACTTTTTTTTGAGAGAGAGACAGAGCATGAGCAAGGTAGGGGCAGACAGAGAAGACACAGGATCCGAAGCAGGCTCCAGGCTCTGAGCTGTCAGCACAGAGCCCGATGCAGGGCCTCAACTCATGAACCACAAATCATGACCTGAGCTGAAGTCAGATGCTTAAGCAACTGAGCCACCCAGATGCCCCTACAGAAAATTTTTAAAAATACACTCAAAATTTATATGGAACCACAAAAGACTCTGAATAGCCAAATCAATCCTGAGAAGAAAGAACAGAACAGGATCATACTTCCTAATTTCAAACTATACTGTAAAGCTATAGTGACTAAAACAATATGGTACTGGCATAAAAAGAGGCAAAAAGAGACCAGTGGAACAGAATCCAGAGCCCAGAATAAACCAGAGTACATATGGCCAACTAATATTTGACAAGGGAGCCAAGAATACTTGGTGTAGAAAAAATAATCTCTTTAATAAGTGGTGCTGAAATAACTGGATATCCACATACAAAAGAATGAAACTGGACCCAAACTTTGCACCACTCACAAAAATTTCCTTGAAATGGATTAAAGACTTAAATGTAAGACCTGAAATTATGAAATTCTAGAAGAAAACAGGAAAAAAAGCTCCTTGACATGTGTCTTAGCAATAATTTTCTAGAAATTCCAGCTAAAGCACAAGCAACAAAATACAAAATAAACAAAGGGACCATACCAAACTTAAAAGCTTCTGCACAAATAAATGTGTCAACAAAATGAAAAGACAATCTATAGAATGGGAAAAAATGTTTGTAAACCATATATCTGATGAGGGGTGAATACCCAAAAAAATATTTTAAAAACTCCTACAATTCAATAGCAAAAAAAAACCAAATAGTAGAATTTAAAAATGGGCAAAGCAACTGAATAAATATTTTTGCAAAAAAGATGGTCAACAGATACATGAAAAAATGCTTCAAAATCACTAGTCATTACAGAAATGCAAATTAAAACCACAATGAGATATCTCATGCCTGTTAGAATGGACAGCATTAAGAAATGAGATGATAAATGCTAGCATGCATATGTAGAAAAGGGAAAACCTTGTGCACTGATGGTGGGACCGTAATGTAAGTATTTGGTACAGTCACTATGGAAAACAGTATGAAGTTTCCTCATAAGAATTAACAATAGAACTACCATTTGATCCAGAAATGTTACTTCTGGGAATATATCTAAAGGAAACAAAAACTCTAACTTGAAAAGATATCTGCACTCCCATGTTCACAGCAGCATTATTTACCATACGAAGACAAGGAAAACAACCTATGTGTCTATCAATAGATGAATGGATAAAGAAGTAATATATATATTTCACACACACAAACAATGGAATATTACTCATCTATAAAAAAAAAACAAGGAAATTCTATTAATCGGGACAGCATGGATGAAACTTGAAGGCATACTGCTAAGTCAGACAGAGAAAGACAAATACTGTATGATCTCACTTAAATGCAGAATCTCAAGAAACAGAACAAAACAAAACACCTAACTCATGGAAAAAGAGGTAAGACATGTGGTTACCTAAGGCAGGGGCTGAGGGGAGGCAGAATTAAAGAAAAGTGGTCAAAAGGTATAAACTTCCAATTATAAGATAAATAAGTAATAGAGATGTAATGTACAATATGATTGCTATAGCTAACACTGCTGTATGATATACAGGAATGTTGTTAAGAGAGTACATCTTAAGAATTTTCTTCACAAGATTTTTTTTTTGTTTTATCTATATGAGATAATGGATGTTAACTAATCCTATTGTGGTAATCATTTCATAATATATGTTAATCAATCATTTCGTATACCTTAATCTTATATAGTGATATATGTCAATCCGTTCTCAATAAAACTAAAAATAATTACAAATGAATCGGGTTTCAAAAAATTGGAATTTAAATTTAAGATGATTTTTGTGCTAGCCTTCTACATCTTTTTTTTTTTTACATGAGCTATGTTAATATTTGTCTTTACAAAATTTCCCTCTTTTGTATGTGATGCTCCATAAACTTCAAGATATTTCTGAAGTGGTTTCTGCCCTCCAAATTACTATATAGGTTTCTAAAATCTGTCTTTAGGTGTGGTCTTCATGTTGTCATATTCAACACTAATTAAGTTGTTCAAACATATTGGGTTAACAAAACACCCTCAACGAAAAAGCACTGCTTCTATGCCACAGATGACAAGTCTTTAGGTATATGTTTTCATTTGTTTGATCTCCCTTGCATTTATTATAGAGAGACACAGCATATTTTTTTTTCTTTTATTTGGTGGAAATCGTCTGCATGAGAGAAAAGCAAAAGAAAGGAAAAGGAAAAGTTACCAAAAAAATTAACAGCATGGATTACAGTCTCTCAATCTACTGGGTTTTTCATAGAAAACTAATTAGAGGCAAAGAGACTATTTTATCTCAATACCAGAAGGTAGCTTATAAACAAAGGGGGAAACTATTTGCTTTACACTGTGTTTTACAAACTGAAATAGCAAAATATTTTAACTTTGAGATAACGAGAAATGTAAATTTAAAGGTTCAGGAGACACTCAATTTAATGTCATTCATGACTCTTCACACAGAAGCCTTTGCTGGTTTTCTTTTTATCATACGAAATGCACAAATATTAGGTCCTAGGACATCAAAGTTATGTAGTACACATCTCACCATGATGAATATTATAATCCTTGAATGTAAAAGCTATATTAGTAACAAAATAAAATCAATGTTTCCCAAAGATAATCAGTACTCAGTTACTTTCATGAGGCCACATAAGGCAGTTAGTAGAGATAACATTAAATATATTTGTTTGCTAAAATGAAGGCTATTATAATTACCAATATATTTGCCCAGGCAAATCAGTATTACTCACAGCCCTGCCTCTTACATATAGCTCTTCAACTGATAAAGTTCTTATCACAAGTCATTAAAATAGTGGCTAATAGATACAAGGAAACAGAGTTAATTTTAAAAAGAAATGCTATTCACTGAAACTGAATAAAATCTGGGTAAAATAAAGTTTGAAAAAATAAAATCAATTAAAGCCCATCCATTAAAGAAAGTCTGACTCCAATTCCAACTTAAACATGTGGCTCTCTGTAGCAGAAAGTCTTCTCTATAGAGGATAAAAATAGATGAACTTACAAAATGCAGCAGCGCCTTCTTTAATCACAGCAGGACAACTGAGTATATTCTCTCAGAATTCTTCTTGGGTACATTTCCTGAAAAAGAAAATTTAAATAAACTTAAAGGCTGAACTTAAAAAAAATTAACTATAAGGAAACTCAGTTTGTGTAATGGGAAGACCGACCACACAAATACTGTACAAATTGCAGGCCTATCTAAATAGTCACGAAACCATAATATCACAGTGTTCCTAATGCCATTTGTGCCAATATTCAGGTCATGAGAAAGAATTTCTATCAATTTCTAAACAGTTCCAAAATATTTAGATACCTCAGTATGTTAAGAGTGTGTCAACTGAAGGTTTATTTTCTGTAAGACAAAAAAAAAGTTGTTTGTATCATGTATGTGCGGCTGAGCAGCTAAGACACTCAGCAATGACTCCAAAGTCAGAGGACAAACAAAAACTCCCAACTAGAATACCTGGTCCCACGTTGATACAGTTATTTCATGATGATTAGCCTGAAATCAACAGAATGTCTGAAATACAATGAGGGTTGATGGAGGGTGGGAGGGAGGGGAAAGTGGGTGATGGGCATTGAGGAGGGCATCAGTTAAGATGAGCACTGGGTGTTGTATGGAAACCAATTTGACAATAAATTTCGTATCAAATAATGAGGATGAATAAAAATATGACATACTTGAAGGATATACAAAACAACACTGTGTGAAGCTAAGCAACAGGTTCACTTATGGATCCTTAGACATTCTAAGCAGCGTATCAAGAAGAAACAAGCCAGGTGGGTGCACTCCCTCTTACATCCCTATGTATAACGGCACTAACTATTCCATCCTTCATTTGTTTTAGAATTCACTCCAAAGGAAGGCAAACATGACTACAATATTGAATTGCCTATGCGTGCTTGAAAGGAGTAACAATGTCAATTGTCCATTCAGTGAGCTGAACATCAATCTCTTAGAATCTCCCCTTATTCTTTTTTTCTATGAAGAAAGATCACAAGGTAGTATTTTAACAAACTATTAGAAGATATTATTGATCATTTTTCAAAGAATGTATAAAGTAACATTGTAGTTGTAGATAAAATATGACATGTTCATATGAATTATATATAATATGAATTATATATAATGTGAAATATGTGTAATATGAAATATTATATTTATACATCTATTTATAGAATCGATATACAGGGAGCAAAGTGAACATTGTATAATAGCTATTTGAAATTAGCTTGTCTATAGAATTAGTAAATTGACTTACAAAAGTCAACTGCTGCTAGGAACACACTGTAGCCATATCTTGTAGAAAAATGAAATTCAGACTATATACAACAAATTGAAAACCAGATAAGTCAGAGAAATAACAATAACAACAAAAGTTTCCATAAGGGAAGAATAAAGTATATAGAACTATGAGAATTGCTATTAATTTTTGTTATTATCAATGCAGTTTTAAACACAAATAAGTCTTTTATTTCTACTTTCACTACATATTTTTAAATAAGTTGCCTATTTTCAAATACCCAAAATATAAAGAATATGACCAATCAAATACCCATCAACAACTGCAGATGATTTCTTTTACAATTAAAGAAAGGCATTCTTCTTGGGCTCAGAATAGTCCAACTGCTGTCATCCAGCTTTAACTATGGCTACCTTGTTTTGCTCAAATTAAACTGGATAGCTTAAAATTTTTACATATTTCAAAAGACCTCATAGTTACAGATTATATAATTTAAATGGAATTTAGTTATTAAAATCTGAATTTCAAGTAGAAAGTATTGCAAAATATCAACGGATCTATTAGCATAATTAAAACAAATAGAAACCCTAACAAATTGTTCAAAAATTATACTGTCATTAATTGCATGAGACCACTATTAGGCATTATGTTACTTCATCATTTTAGGCTTTGCGAGCTGGCCTTTCAAAGCTTAATAAACCAGATGCTTTTCTTCTTCATATGTCCCTATTCAACATTTACTTCCCTTTGTGTAATAAGGCATGACAGTCAACAAAGGGAGGAAGGTAGATGGGAGGAAGAGGAATAAGAGATCGGAAGTAAGGGAAGAAGGGAGATAGAACAAACCTTACATAAAGAGATATGTATTTGGGGAAAGGAGGGATTCTAAGACTAAACTGTAGTGACCACAGTGTTCTTATATATTTTGGCATGTGGTGAGGTGGGTGTCAAAATTATCTCTGTATAAGTAACTGGGGAGAATGCTGACAGAGAATTAAGTAAATAGAAAACTGCATAGATAAATTTATCCCACAAATAAATTATACAAGCAGAAGTGGGAGAATGTCATGATTTAATTAACAGATGGTACATAATGACTAGATATGTGATTTATCTTTCAAACTATTCTGCCATGATAAATACTGAAGATTCTTTTGCAAAAAGGGAGAATATAGGCTACAGTTGTTTCACTAAAAATTGTGAAAATTTTGTTTCACTAAAAATGCTGGATGGGTTTGGGTATTCAGATTGAGCATAGCACATCTAATGGTGTTCCAGTAACTTGCAACATTTTCACTTTTGTATTTTTATTATAAATGTTTATCCGAAATAGTTTATTTGCATACTTACTATGCCAAACTTCCAGTAAATGGGATAAACTGTTGTATTATAATACAATAGGATCAATATACATCATTCCACTTGAGTTTGCAAAGGAGAAACAAATCTGATAAATTAATAATCAAAATATAGTGGTGATTTAATACTATCTATAATAATCTGTACCTCTAAACAAGTAGCTGGGCTTCAAATTGGTATATCCATCAATATTTATCTATTTATCTAACTATCTGCTTTCATATGCTTATAATATATAAGTATATGTATCTGTAAAATTAAAAAATCTCTCCCTGCATTAATTTAGTGGATATATTTATATTTAATGTATTTTTATTGAAGTTTATATCAACTTCATTTTGTTGATTCCAACATTGCTGCAAAGTACTACTGAATCCCCTATCTATGTCTAGAAGGTGCTTTCATTATGATATAAATCATTATTTAACTGTAATTTTTTAAAAAATTTTTTTACATTTATTTTTGATAGAGAGACACAGAGCACAATTGGGAAGGGGCAAAGAGAAAGAGACACAGAATCTGAAGCAGGCTCCAGGCTCCAAGCTGTCAGCACAGAGCCCCACATGGAGGTTAAACTCACAAACCACAAGATCATGACCTGAGCCGAAGTCGGACACTGAACCGACTGAGCCACCCAGGTGCCCCTATTTAACTGTAATTAATCATTAATAATATAAAACTAAGTATTGACACACTCTTAAATGAGAGATTATTAGATAATGATGCATTTACTGTAAAAGAATCAAAATATTTAGTGTGGAAGTTTGGTCATTAGAAAAATTAAATGTTGTGTTAAAACTTACTGTTATTTTCCAAGGCAGACCACATATGATGTTATATTACACTTGATTATTTTTGCTAAGTAGTGGAAACACAATAAAATGTACAATAAAGTTATAAGAATACAATTATTATAAACTTATTTTCTTATAATAAAAAATATTGAGACAAGAAGACAAAAAATGGAAAACTTTCCACCAAAAAAAAAAAGAAAATTAGAACACTGAAAAAAAAACTGAAGAATGAGGATTGAATGACAAAAAAAAGGGGGAAAAAACCTCAGAGCTATTACTTTTGCAGAATGTAGTATGAATCATCACTAATAGAACAGGATGTGAAATTATCTCCCACTTCTATGTCTACAAGGACTACTGACTTTCAATAAAAAACTAGCAGAAAAACAAAATCCTGAAAACTTCATCAAACCAAATGTATTCCACCAAAATCTCAAAATATGGACACATTTTTCATATTCATCAGAGAGCTACTCTTGCTAAGAATCATCATCTCATAAAATAAAGCTTGACATTACAAAAGTCAGCACAGATAGGAAGTTTTGGGATATTTGTCATATTCTTATTTTCTCAAATGAAAAAAATCACTATATTCTGTTTGCTTTATGCAAAGAATCTTGTAGTCAGTGTGAATTTCCGCAGGTATAAAAAATATCAATGAATACTTGAGAATGACCAATACTCAACTCTGGCGAGTGAGTAAACAAGAGTAGAAGAGACTGAAAGGCAATCACAGGATCAGGTATTGAAAATGTAAATCTAATTTGGAAAAATCAATAACTACTTTTGTTGAAGAACAGACACGAAATGAAAATAAGAGATGGCATGTTTTTGAACGCATAATATACATAATTTTGGTTTTGGCAAAGCAAATGTGTTCAGAAGATCATCCAAGGAAGTTTGAGAGTGATAATTGAAATTTCTGCATTTGGCAAAGATCATAGCAAAACTTGATAATATTATGAAAGGATATTTATTCACACTAAAAACACTGGCATCCAGTAATATGACACATTTAAGAAATAATATACAAAGTTGAATAATTAGATTTATTACAGAAGTAATGAATCATTCTTCTTGAAGGAAATGTTAAATGTCATTCAAATTATTTTAGATACAGCTCATGATGTAATCTTTGTATAACAAATTATAATTAGTGAGAATTTGATAATTTGAAATTTTCAATATTTTTATGTAAACATTTTTAGGACATTTTTTCCAAAACAAAATTTTTGCAAATTCCTAACATTCAGAATCTAGGGGGAAGTACTGATGACTATGGATGTCATACCTGCCACAAAATATGCAAAAGAAAAATAGATTTCAGTAAAATTTTAATTCGAGGAGGCAATACCCAAAATAAAATTCTATGGAATTAATTTTTTTTATCTTTCTGTCTAGTCTGTAGGCATGAATACTTAATGATACAGAAAAAATTTCTCTGAACATTACTGATCTTGTCTTATGAGGCTGAAGATCTTAACAATATTCCTTGGCTTCAATTAAATTTCGGATGTTATTGAAAAATTTTCAACCATAAAGATGAAAACATTATGAATATTCAATGTATAAGTTAAATTGATGCTTCATAACAGTAAAACTCAATGCTAACAAGCAATTCTGTATATAAATCTCTTGATGAAAATGCTAGACAATGATGTACATTCCAAAATACCTGCTTTTAAATTTATTTCCTAGTTCTGCATGATGCACTAAGTTAAAGTAGCAATTCAGAGGAATCTACATTTTTTGTGAACGAACAGATTCTAGATGTTTTAGGCTTTGCAAGCCACATATAGTCTGGGTTGTGCTGCATACTCGTGTGTGTATGTGTGTGTGTGTGTGTGTGTGTGTGTGTGTGTGTGTGTGTATGTATGTGTCAAAACATAAAAACAAAAACAAAAACATTCTTAGCTCATGGACCATACAAAAGCAAGCCACACTTTGCCAGTTTCAGTTTCAGAGTTTCCTAATACAGTAGCCACTAGCCACTTGTAAATTTAAGTAATACAATAAAAACCTCAGTTTCTCAGATACAGCAGCTACATTCCAAATTCTCATTAGCCACGTGTAGATTTAAACTTTAGCAAATAAATTAAACAAAATTAAAAATTATCCAGCTCTCAATAATTCCAAGAACTCAATAGGCACATGTGGTTACTGGTTACTGCACTGAACACTAAAGACAGAAAGCATGTTGAGAAAGTTCTATTGGATAGTACTATTTTAGAAAAAATATATTCAAGAACCCAATGTGTGTGTATCAGTGTGTGTGTATCTCTTATAAGCATTAGGAAAATTCAGAGCAAAAATGGCTGAATCTCTTGACATTGATACTAACCCCTGCCTTGTAGAAAAGACAAGAATTTAAAAGATGACTTAATTTGACTATGAATTCCATTCCATCTTTAATGTAAAACTGAACATTTCTGCATTTGGCAAAGATCAATATCTCAACTCAATGTCTCCTTTAAATAATTGAATAATTGCTATTTTCAAAGAATATTTCACAATACTCAGGACACCTGGGTGGCTCAGTCGGTTAAACGTCCGACTTTGGCTCAGGTGATGATCTCACAGTTCGTGGGTTCGAGCCCTGTATCAGGCTCTGTGCTGACAGCTCAGAGTCTGGAGCCTGCTGCAGATTCTGTGTCTTCCTGTCTCTCTGCCCCTCCCCTGCTTATGCTCTGTCTCTCAAAAATGAATAAATGTAAAATCAAATTTTTTAAGAATATTTCACAATACTAAAAAAAGAAACCTTTCTCATTTTAGATTAATGCTTACCCCATTTTAATGGGCACACATGTCATCTAGGAACCTTTTTAAAATGCAGATTCTGATACAGTAGTTCTGAATTGGGCTATAAATTGTGCATTTCTAACAAATTCTTAAGTGATACTGAAACATCTGGCCCAGGGACATATAGCTTCAGGATGATGTATGCAATTTGGTGGATTATGATAAATATAAATGGAAATTAATACTTATTATTGACTAAACCGAGTAATAATATGTATTGTCAGGAACTAAGAACCTTAAGCCATTCTTTAAAGTCCAGTATGACATTCATTAAGTATTTAAAATATTTGCATTAGTAATTTACAAGGTAGTTTTATTTTTTTTATTTTATTTTTATTTTTTTTTCAACGTTTATTTATTTTTGGGACAGAGAGAGAGCATGAACGGGGGAGGGGCAGAGAGAGAGGGAGACACAGAATTGGAAACAGGCTCCAGGCTCTGAGCCATCAGCCCAGAGCCTGACGCGGGGCTCAAACTCACGGACCGCGAGATCGTGACCTGGCTGAAGTTGGACGCTTAACCGACTCTGCCACCCAGGCGCCCCTACAAGGTAGTTTTAAAATATGACTTCCCAGGGGCATCTGGGTGGCTCAGTCAGTGGAGCGTTGGACTCCTGACTTAGGCTCAGATCATGACCTCACAGTTTGATGAGTCTGAGCCCTGCATCAAGTTCAAGTGTGGAGCCTGCCTGAGATTCTCCCTCTCTCTCTGCCCTTCCCCTGCTTGCACTCCCTACTTCTCTCTCAAAAATAAATAAATAAATAACGGATTAATGATATTCCATCACTTATTTTTAAAAAATGTTTTCCCGGGGTGCCAGAGTGGCTCAGTGGGTTAAACATCCAGCTTCAGTTCAAGCCATGATCTCGCGGTTCATGAGTTCAAGTCCCACATCGGGCTCTGTGCTGACAGCTCGGAGGCTGGAACCTGCTTCGGATTCTGTGTCTCCCTCTCCCTCTGCCCCTCCCCTGCTCACACTCTGTCTCTCTCTGTCTCTCAAAAATGAATAAACATTAAAAAAAACTTTTTAATGTTTTCCCAGAATATTCAATGTCCTTTGTCAAATGTAAATGCGACTTTTCTAAATTAAGTTTATTAGAAAGGATTTTTCTACAAAAAGACTATCAAATATACCAAACTCTAAAGTAAAAAACTCAGTATTGGAACATATAAATATTAAAACTGTCTAAATAATTTAATTTTGAATTTCTGATTTCCATTACAGAATTTCAGTTGCCTCAATGTCAATCTCTTTATGCCTTCTCCAAAAACTAGAAGTCAATAAGTTTATAAAACAAAATTACCCATATCCTACAGAATAATTAAGAGACAGTTGTAAAACTTTCAATAACAAGTAAATTAATATATGAAATCAACACTGACAGGGGTGTCTGGGTGGCTCAATTGGTTGGGCATCCACCTTGGGCTCAGGTCATGATCTTGTGGTTCGTGAGTTCAAGCCCTGCATCAGGCTCTGCGCTGACAGCTCAGAGCATGGAGCCTACTCTCTCTGACCCTCTCCCTCTCTCTCTGCCCCTCTCCCACTCGCTGTCTCTCCTTCTCTCTCAAAAATAAATAAATATTTAAAAAATTAAAAAAAAAAAAGAAATCAACATTGACAGTTTGCATCCATTCCTAGGCAGAAGCCGATTATGAAAACAGAAGTGGGGTAAGTAAAGTTGAGTCCTAGTGGTCACAGAACGCAGTCAACATCAATTAGAGTGTGTAACTATAAGTACAGAAAAAGATGATTTACCAAAGAGATAAATAGAAGCAAATGATTCATAATACATATAATTAGGATCACCAAGAAGAAAAATCAAATAATGAAATAGAGTATCTTAAAATATAATTCAAGAAAACATTCCAAAAAGAAAATAAATTATTTATGTATTATAAAAAGTGTCAACCTGCACTTGAAAATATAGTCAAATAAAAAACATGCTAATAAGTATCCTAATAAAATTATTATTTTTGGATGCAGAAAAACATCCTCTGGACATACAATGAAAAAGAAATGTTTCACAAAGAAACAAAAGAAAATTTTGTTGACCACAGACTTCTTGACAGAAATATGCTAAATAAGGAAACATTGGTGAAACATTATCAATGAAGTAATTCAGGGTGTGAGATGAGTTTAGACACAGCCAGGTTATTTTTTTTATTTTTTTTTAATATTTATTTATTTTTGAGACAGAGAGAGACAGAGCATGAACGGGGGAGGGGCAGAGAGAGAGGGAGACAGAGAATCAGAAGCAGGCTCCAGGCTCTGAGCCATCAGCCCAGAGCCCGACACGGGGCTCGAACTCACGTACCGCGAGATCGTGACCTGAGCTGAAGTCGGACGCTTAACCGACTGAGCCACCCAGGCGCCCCCACAGCCAGGTTATTTTTAAGCATCAAGGCTTAGAAAAACAATATTAAGCTTTTGAGAACTGAGAGGATGCTATATTCATGAACCCTTCTTTAGAGCTCTAGCTAATCAAAAGACAATTAGGGAAATTTTGACAAATCAAGTAGTGAGGAACATTTTATATATTTATTTGTGAACTAAAGAGAATAGTACAGACTGGGACATTTGTGGAAGAATAGTAAGTAAAGGTTATGAATTTAGACACAGTAGAAATAGTTCAACTATGAAATGAGAAGCAGAAGAAAAAGGCTAGATGATTAGCACATAGAAACTATTAAAAATGGATATTACTTAACACTAAAGCTAACAAAGCAAATAACAGAAAGATAACTAAGGCAAGTAGTGAGAGAACTGTAACAAGCATGAATATAATTATTAGAACAAAGTTGCAAATCTTGCTAAATAAAAAAAAATTACAAAATAGTACAGTACACAGAAAACCTAATGAATGAAACAGTAATTTAAAATATAATACACACAATAACTTGATTTTGTAAGATGGAGCTGAAAACAAATACTATAATGACTTCAATAAATATAAACATTCTTAATTCACCTTTAATTTTTTTAAGTTTATTTACTTATTTTGATAGAGTCAGAGACAGCATGAATGGGGCAGGAGCAGAGAGAGGGAGAGAGAATCTCAAGCAGACTCTGTGCTGCCAGCACAGAGCCCAATGCAGGGCTCAAATTCATGAACTGTGAGATCATGACCTGAGCTGAAACCAAGAGTCAGATGCTTAATGACTGAGCCACCCAGGCGCCCCTCACCTTTAATTTTTTAAGGAAAATTCAATTCTGTTCTGAATATAAGATCCACAGATAAACAAAATTGATTCAAAAAAGCAAAACATAAAAGGATACGCAAAGGTATCCTAGTCAAAGTAAATAAAATGATCTACCAATCAAATGTAGTAATTTTCAATTCTAATATAAGAAAGTAAAATGCGGATCCAAAAACACGAAAACAGGCAACAAAACAAAAAGCACATATAATGACAACTTACACTGATAAAGGCCAAAAATCACAATGAAGATATAAGAGTTATAAATACCTAAAAGAAATAACACCACAACCACCTTCAAAATAAACAAACTCAAGTAGAATCAGGGATAAGTCTTCATATCAATACAAGTTAGCCATACAGGAGATCCTCAAAAACTCTTAGCAAGTCTTAGAGTAGAAATCATACAAACAATACTCCCTAATCACAACACAGTAAAACTAAAAAATAATCACAAAAGTTATTAAAATCTCCATCACTCAAAATTTTTAAAAACTTACTCAATTTCAGATTTGAAGTGATCATTTGTTGCCAAAATTAAAATATTTTTTAAAATAATGATAGTGACATCTTAGGATGTCAAAACTTATTATTTATAATAAAAACATTAATCAAAGGAAATTCTTTAAATACATAGATCACAAATTTTAAAAAAGTGTTTAAATGAGTCAAATATTAAACTCAACAGCTTTGGAAAAAAGTAAACCAAAAGGAAGAAAAAAATAAACATAAAAACACTGAGGTGAAACATTTTGTAAAGAAGTAGTAATAAATTATCCTTTGAGAAAAAAATTAATGAAAACATCAAAACCATGAGCTAAACTAATACACACATGACAGAAATCATAACACCAATTGATAAGAACAATGCAATGACCTTTGAAACTGATGATGTTCAAAACTACTAAGACATTTTGCACAAGTATATGCAAATGAATTGGAAACTCTAGCTGAAATATATAATTCCGTAAGAAAATACATTTTACAGAAATTTACAGTAGCAGGAAACAAAGCTTAAGTGGTCCCACGTCTAAAAAAGGAATAAAGTTATAAAACAAATACCACACACAAAACCAGGCTCAGATATTTTCACAAACGAAATCAATCAAATCTTCAAAGACCAAATAATGTTAATGCTATTTAAACTGTTCTTGAGAATACACAAAAAAACATTTCTAATGATTTTTATGAAGTGAATATAATACCAATGCTTGATTAAATTGTCCTACATAAGAAAGCTATAATCTATAGGTCTATTCATAAAAAATCATAAGTAAAATATTAACAATCTAATTGCTCATTAAAAAAACTTAATGCATTATTACAGTGAGATTTATTCCAGAAATTCAAGGATGGTTCAATATTAGGAAATTCATTAATACAATTCATCAAATAAATAGACTTATGGAGAAAAACCTGATGATCATCTTAAGTGCTGAAAATATTTTTGTCATTCAACCATCATTCTTTTTTTTAAGCTTTTATTTAAATTCTAAAGGGTTGATGGGGGGTGGCAGGGAGGGGAAAGTGGGTGATGGGCATTGAGGAGGGCACTTGTTGGGATGAGCCCTTTGTAGCAATGTGGATGGAACTGGATAGTGTTATGCTAAGTGAAATAAGTCATACAGAGAAAGACAGATACCATATGGTTTCACTCTTATGTGGATCCTGAGAAACTTAACAGAAACCCATGGGGGAGGGGAAGGAAAAAAAAAGAGGTTAGAGTGGGAGAGAGCCAAAGCATAAGAGACTGTTAAAAACTGAGAACAAACTGAGGGTTGATGGGGGTGGGAGGGAGGGAGGGGAGGATGGGTGATGGATATTGAGGAGGGCACCTTTTGGGATGAGCACTGGGTGTTGTATGGAAACCAATTTGACAATAAATTTCATATATTGAAAGAAAAAAAATTCTAGTTAACATGTAGCATAATATTGGTTTCAAAGGTAGAATTTACTGATTCATCACTTGAAATATAACACCCAAGGTTCATCACAAAAAGTGTCTCCTTAATACTCACCACACATTTAGCCCATCCCCAACCATCACTCCTCCAGCAATCCTCAGTTTGTTCCCCATCATTAAGAGTCTCTTATGGTTTGTCTCTCTCTCTCTTTTTCTTTTTCCATTCTACTATGTTCATCTGTTTTGTTTCTTAAATTCCACATGAGTGAAATTTGTAATTCTCTGACTTATTTCACTTAATGTAATACACTCTAGGCCCATCCACATCATTTCAAATGGCAACATTTCATTCTTTTTTCATGGCTGAGTAATATTCCAGTCTGTGTGTGTGTGTGTGTGTGTGTGTGTGTGTGTGTGTGTGTGTGTACACACACATCACCTCTTCTTTATCCATTCATCAGTCAATAGACATTTGGGCTGTCTCCATAATGTAAACATGAGGGTGCATATGCCCCTTCAAATTAGCACTCTTGCATCCTTTGGGTAAATACCTAGTATTGCAACTACTAGATCATAGTGTAGTTCTTTTTTTAACTTTTTGAGGAGCCTCCTGTTTTCCAGAGTGGTTGCACCAGTTTGCTTTTCACCAACATTGTAAGAAAGTTTCCTTTTCTCTGCATCCCCATCAACATCTGTTGCTTCCTGGGCTGTTAATTTTGGCCATTCTGACAGGTCTAAGGTAGTATCTCATTGGGGTTTTGATTTGCATTTCCCTGATAAGTGATGTTGAGTATCTTTTCATGTGTGTGTTAGCTATCTGGAGGTCTTCTTTGGAAAAATCTCTGTTTATGTCTTCTGCCCATTTCTTAATTGGATTATTTGTTTTTTGGGTGCTGAGTTTGATAAATTCTTTATAGATTTTGGATACTATTTATCAGATATGTAATTTGCAAATATATTCTCCTATTCCATCAACTGTCTTTTAGTTTTATTGATTGTTTCCTTTGCTGTGAAGAGGCTTTTTATCTTGATGAAGTCCCAGTAGTTCATGTTTGCCTTTGTTTCCCTTGCCTCCAGAGACATGTCTAGTAATTCTTGTTACTCTGGCTGAGGTGAAAGAGGTTTCTGCCTGTGTTCTCCTCTGGGATTTTTATGGTTTTCTGTCTCACATTTAGATCTTTAGTCCATTTTGAATTTATTTTTGTGTGTGGTGTAAGAAAAGTGGTTCTGTTTCATTCTTTTGCATGTTGCTGTCCAGTTTTCCCAACACTATTTGTCAAAGAGACTGTCTTTTATCCATTATGCATTCTTGCCTCCTTTGCCATAGATTTATTGACCATAAAATGTGGGGTTTTTTTTTTGTTCTATTCCTAAAACCATCAAATTCTTAGAAAAAAACATAGGCAGTAATTTATTTGTCTCCTCTGGCAAGGGAAACAAAAACAAAATTAAACAACTGAGACTACACTAAAATAAAAAGTTTTATATTTTAAGTAAGAAGCTTTTGCACAGCAAAGAAAACAATTGACAAAAGAAAAAGGCAACCTACTGAATGGAAGAAGATATTTGTAAATGATATATCTGATAAAGGACTGATATGCAAAATATATAAAGGACTTATATGACTCAATACCAATACGAAATGGACACAGGACATGAACAGATACTTTTCCAAAGACGACATACAGATGGCCAACAGACACATAAAAAGATTTTCAACATGACTCATCATCAGGGAAATGCAAATAAAAAACACAGTGAGATATCACCTCACACCTATCAGAATGGCTGCATTCAAAAACACGAGAACAACAAGTGTTAGGGTGTGGAGAAAAAAGGGACCTTCTTGCACGGTTGGTGGGAATGCAAGATCATGCAGTCACTGTGGAAAGCAGTATGGAGTTTCCTCACAAAGTTAAAAATATAACTGCCTTAAAATCCAATAATCACACCACTGGATATTTACCCAAAGAAAATGAAAACACTAATTCAAAGAAATACACCCACCCCTATGCTTATTGCAGTATCATTTACAATAGCCAAGATATGAAAGCAATCCAAGTGTCCATCTATAAATGAATAGATAGAGAGGCTGTGGTATATACATATGATGGAATACTTCTCAGTCATAAAAGAGAATGAAATCTTGCCATTTGTAACAATGCAGATGACCTAGAGAGTATAATGCTATATAAAATAAGTCAGTCAGAGAAAGACAAATACCATATGACTTCACTCATATGTGGAATTTAAGAAGCAACATAAATGAACAAATTAAAAAAGAGACGAAAAAGCAGACTCAAATACAAGGAACTAACGGTTGCCAGAGGGGAAGTGGGTGTGGGAGATGGGTGGAAAATAGATAAAAGGGATTAAGAATACATTTATCTGAGGAGCACTGAGAAATGTATAGAATTGTTGAATCATTATATTGTACCTCTGAAGCTAATATAACAGAGTTTATTAATTATACTTAAATTAAAAAAGTAAAATAAATGGCCAAAAAGCATGAACAGAGAATTCACATGAAAAGATATAGGAATGCCTCATTTTATTGATCTCCACCTCCACGTGATAGTGCTTCGCAGATACTGAGGTTTTTTTTACAAACTGCAGGTATACAGCAAGCACTTGTTGGGCTGGTCTCTTGGTGTCATTTTTCCAACAGCACTTGTTCACTTCATTGTCTCTGGGTCAGATTTTGGTATTTTTTAAATATTTTAAACTTTTTTGCTATTATCGTATTTGTTATGGTTAGCTGTGACCTTTAATGTTACTATTATAACTGTTTTGAGGCCATGAACCACGCGTGCCCATATAAGACTGAGAACTTATTTGATAAATGCTGTGTTCTGATTGCTCCACTGACAGACCATTCCCTAGTCTCACTGTCTCTCCTCGGGCCTCCCTATTCTCTGAGACACGTTTTTGAAATTAGACCAGTTAAGAATCCTGCCATGGCCTCTAAATGTTCAGGTAAAAAAAGAGTTGCACACCTCTCACTTTAAATAAAATGCTAGACATAATTAAGCTCAGTGAGGAAAGCATGTTGAAAGCCAAGATAGGCCAAAAGCTAGACCTCTTGGGCCAAACAATTAGCCAAACTGGATGCAAAGGAAAAGTCCTCGAAGGAACGGAAAAGTGCTACTCCACTGAACACACAAATGATTTAAAAAAAGGAAACCGCTTTATTGCTGATTGGAGAAGGTTTTAGTGATCTGGAGAGAAAATCAAGTCAGCCACAACATTCCTTTCAGCCAAAGTCTAATCCAGAGCAAAGACCCAGCTCTCTTCAATACTGTGGAGGCTGAAAGAGGTAAGGAGGATACAAAAGAAAAGTCTGAAGCTAGCAGAGGTTGGTTCATGAGGGTAAGGAAAAAAGCGAACTCCATAACACAAGAAGACCAAGGCGAAGCAACAAATATTGATGAAACTGATCTTCAAGTTACCCAGAAGATCTAGCTAAGATAATTAATGAAGGTGGCTACCCTGAAAAATAAATTTTCTATGTTGTAGAAAGCTGTATATTGGAAGAAGATGCCATCTAGGACTTACATAGCTAGAGAGGAGAGGTTAATGCCTGGTCTCAAAGCTTCAAAGGGTGGGCTAACTCTCTTGTCAGGTGCTAATGCAGCTGGTGACTTTAAGTTGAAGTCAACATTCATTTATCATTCTGGAAATCCTAGGGCCCTTAAGAATTATAGGAGGGGTGCCTGGGTGGCAATTCGGTTAAGCATCTGACTCTTGATTTCAACCTGGGTCATGATCTTGCAGTTTGTGGGTTCAAGCCCCACATCAGGCTCTATGCTGAAAGCACAGAGCCTGCTTGGGATTCTCTCTCTCTCCCTCTCTCTCTGTGACCCTCCCCTGCTCTCATTCTCTCTCTCTCCCTCTCTCTCTCAGAATGAATAAACTTAGAAAAAAGAATTATGGGAAATCTACTCTGTGTTCTATAAATGGAACCACAAAGTCTGAATGACAGCACATCTGTTTAAACATGGTTTACTGAATATTTCAATCCCAGTGTTGAAACTTACTCCTCAAAAAAAAGGAAAAAAAAATTCTTCCTATAATATAACTGTTCATTGACAATATACCTGGTCACTGAAGAGCTCTGATGGGAAAGGCAACAAGATTAATGTTGTTTTCATGCCTGCTAACACTATATCCATTCTTCAGCCGATGGATCAAGGAATAATTGTAACCTTCAAGTCTTCTTGTTTAAGAAATACATTTTGTAAGGCTATAGCTGCCACAGACAGCTTAGATGGACCTGAGCAAAATAAATTGAAAATCTTCTGGAAATGGTTCACCATTCTAGACGCTATTAAAACCATTCGTGATTCATGGGAAGAGGTCAAAGTAGCAACATGAATAGAAGTTTGAAATAAGTTGATTTCAACCCTCATGGATGACTTTGAGGGGTTCAGTGGAGGAAGTAACTGCAAATGTGACAGAAAAGAAAAAGAAGGGAAAGGTAAAGAGTGTAGGGCTTGAGATTTTTAAATACTTCTCTGAACTGAAAGGCTCTAGGAGGCCCAGGAGAAGAGGTTGGCACAGAGAGGCTTAAAGGGTTATTTTAGCAAAATAACAACCTACCTAGAATGTGCATTTTTTGCATCCTACAACAGAATAATAGTGATTAAGATGGAAGAAGAGCTCTTGTTACAATAACTGTAGTTTATCATTTAAAATTACAAACTCAAAATTCTAAATCTGAGGCACCTGGGAGGTTCAGTTGGTTGAGTGCCCGACTTCGGCTCAGGTCATGATCTCACGGTTTGTGAGTTCGAGCCCCGCGTCAGGCTCTGTGGGAGTGTAGAGCTTGTTTTGGATCCTCCACCCCCTCTCTCTGCCCCTCCCCCGCTTGTGCTCTCTCTCAAAAATAATAAAATTTTAAAAAAAGTTTTTAATTCCAAATCTAACTCATTTTAAAACTCAGTGAAGTGGCTTTATGGTAGTTTGATAACACTCTTTTAAAAAACAGAGTTCAAAGAGCTGGTTAATAAACACAAATTAATGTATTTTAACAGTATAAATTTGTACTTTCCTATTTTGTGTAACTGTAGTTAAGCAAAAATAGATATCTATTTGAGACTTTCCTTCTCATTTTGTAGCTGAAATAAATTATCTGAGAATAAATTATCCAAAAGGATGGCAAAGTCTCAGAGAGATGGTCACTGAAAAGCACAGTGATATGCATTTCCACTTACTTATTTTAACCTTTCTTGGAATTAGTTGATTTCATGATTTTATTTTGTTAATTACCTTTTCGTTATATCATTTTTATTATACATAAATGTTGGCTCAACGTAGATTTTTTCCCCTCACGGTTTCTTCAATATCAATCAAATGTGGAATGTTCTTTAATAAAATCCTATTCTAAATAAATTTCTAGTTTTAAAATCTTTCTAAAATCATCACATTTATTTTAGAAAGTAAATGCTATGTTACCAAATTTTGATCAAGTCTATTTGTAATTTAAAACGCGGAGCTTTGTAAAAGCATTTGCAATAAATTAGAATAATGTTTTGAATAAGATTCATTAGACTGCAAAAGTCACGCATTATTTTTATAAACATTATCATTTTTAATTTAAGCACCAATGATAAAATCTGGAAGGAAAAAAAACAGAATATGATATTTTTAAATAAATATATTTTTAAGCATATATGAATGTTAGTTTCTTCATAGTGTTTTATCACAGTAGAATGTTAAAGTATTTTTCAAAGTAATTATGCTTTGAAAAGAGTTATTAAGATATAGATGTATATTCAAAGGTACAAAAGCAATTTTAAACTCAAATTCTAAATTCAAATTCAAAAACGTTATGGAGTGTTTTGGTTGCCTAACAAAGATTATGCAGTAGGCAGTTTACTGTTTCTTACTCAAAATTTCAAATACCAACAATGATTTCATTTACAATTTCACTTCATTTCACTGTTTTAAATAAATGTGCTTCCACCTACAGTATCATTGTTTTATCTATATATAGACAATACTCACAATAATAAAATGTTGGAGTACAGTGTATAATAAAACTCTGCATAGCGCTTTGTCATAAATGAGGAATTCTTATAAGAATCTCTTATTAATCTTCACAACACCTGATGAAGTTTTACCCATTCTCTAAAATTGAGGCTTGGAGAAATTAAGTGACTTCCCAACACTTTGGCAGTAAGTGGCCCCCCCGGGAAAAGATCCCAGATTGGCTGATTTGGGCTCACTGTTCTTTTCAGTATGCTTTAAGTCTCTCAGCGTAAATTAACAAGTTAATTGATACAGTTACATATTATAAATATGAAATAAACAGACGAGAGGTTTTCTGCCCACTAAAATTCAAAATTTATAAGCCTTTATTTCATTTAACTTTCTAGGACAGAAGACTTCCTTTACATTGATTTTAAAAAATGATTATCTGTCATTTTTTATCCACAGGCAGGAGAGTAATGACTTCATAAAATAACGTGACTCATTCTCTTCTTTGGGTTTTAAACATGATTCAAATACCATGAGAAAATCAAGTACCTTCTTGTAAGCATACCGGAATGTATATGCAGCATCTATACTCTATAATGGAAACTACAGAGGGCATTCTCAAAAACCAAGCCCTTTCCAAAATACTGAAAATGCTTGTCCTTGAAGTGCTAAGGTGGCTTCCCCGGGAGAGATGAGCTCACTTGGGAGACAGAGAGCTAAAATGCCATTGGGGGTTGCCATGGGATACAGTTTTACAAGAGCATTTGCACAGCAGATGGAAGGAAGCTAAATAAAGTATATTCAGGTACAAAAAGAGAAATTTTCTATTTATTTTGCCATTAAACAATGGAAGAACTTGAACATTTGTCTATGGGAGAAAATTCCTCCTGTCAGAGCAAATTACTTTTGGCATTTGGAAACACAATCACATAATTGTAAAACTAATTTGCTTTAAATCTTGAGAGAGCAGTTTTTATAATGGCAACACAATGTTCATCAAGGAAAAAGATCGTTTCTAAGAACTGACAGAGAAAAACAAACTAATATTATATTGTACTAATATAAATTTATACTTTCCTCTTTTGTATGATTATAGGTAAACAGAAATAGGAGACTATTTGTGGCTGTCCTTCTAGGATCTGAAACTGGAAATTCTAAGAATTAATTATCAAAGAAAAGAGCAAACCCTTTAAAATCCTACTGATGATGGCCCTGTTTACAAACTAGTTTCCTGTAACTATTAGTCTGAGTAGCTATGGATAAATCATTTTGCTCTATAAAACAGCATCATTTTAATTACCATAGCTCTTGAGTGGCCTTCAGTGAATTAACTAGCTTTTCATGAAAATGTAATTTTGTACATGAAGTTTGTGTACTGAATACCTATTCTATTTAAAAAGCCAATGCATTCTTCAGAAATGTGTTGACTAATTAGTCCTCACCAGAAAAATTATAAGAGAATATTTACTTATAAATCCTATTAATATTATTACTAATATTAATACTAATTTTTGAATTACTACTTGAAATGTACTAGCTTCTAAAAGTAAGAAATTCTACACAGAATAGCCAACAGAATAAAATAAAAGAAACAAAAACATGCCTGTGTGCTGGTAGTAGTATAAAATGATTCAAGAGAAACAAATTATCATGGGGCAGAAATAGAATGATAAAATAACTCTCCCTTCCTTCTTCCTGTATTCCTTCTTCCTCTTCTTGTATTCATTCATTCCCATCTTCCTTTCCTTCTTGCCTTCCCCTTCCCTTCACCCTTCCTCTTTCTTCCTTTTGCTAAAATGTGGAATGTTCAGGTTAACATTATTAGCAGGAATACATGATAGGTGACTTTCTTCATCAGAAAGTAATATTATCACATTGCCTTACTATTAGTGATAATCAACTATAAGTGTACTCATCTGGCTAAGATAATGACTGCCCGTTCTAGCCACTGTAAATGTACATTATCCCTTTGCTATCTATGCTTGACTTTTTGCCAACATTTGAAGATCCTGTTCCTCAACAATCACTGATACAATTTTAGCATTAATTGATGGCCTTTTCCTGAATCAGTTATAAACGTTGAATTTCCAATTCTATCATTCCATATACATTTATATCTAGCACATCTTTGACAAAAAAGCTTCTTTCCCTTTCCCCCTCTCATTTATGTATGCACATATCTGCATATGTACACATGTACATATATGTATATATGTATTTATTATCATTAGGGTTCAGGATCAATTGTAGATATTATCATTTGGGGACGCTCGTGGCCTAAATTTATCCAGTAGGAACATCTTCAAACTGGGTTATCATTCCTCTGAACAAGATCCCATTTATCCTTAAACTTCCTTAATTTCTAGTAGAATACAATGCCCCAGGCACAACTGTAGTTGCCTCAGATCTGAAATCAACTTCCTAAGAAGGAGAAAAAATAAATGATCTGATTGGTGCATTTGAAAGAAGAAACCTGGAAAACACAGCTCAGTCCCCTCAGGGTTCTCTTTCTAACTAGCTCATCAGGATGTATGCATTCCAGAGTGCTCTCATCCATTGCAGCAAAGGGTCTGCCCTTATAAATGAAGATGGTGGCTGCCCAACTGATCAATGACTAGATAGATGGAAAATTTACCTAGTCTAATTGTGGAGTACAGGCCCATTATATCTATGGATTTAAGCTATGGATTCCAATGCTTTTATCAAGAATGAAACTGTTATTTTTATCATGTTTCCTGTCTATCTCCCAATCAGTTGTAAACCTGGACAAGGAAGATAAGTATAATTTTATTGGATTCAAGACCACACAGTCTTTTTTTTATTTTTTTTTTAATTTTTTTAAACGTTTATTTATTTTTGAGACAGAGATAGACAGAGCATGAACGGGGGAGGGTCACAGAGAGAGGGAGACACAGAATCTGAAACAGGCTCCAGGCTCTGAGCTGTCAGCACAGAGCCCGATGCGGGGCTCGAACTCACGGACTGCGAGATCATGACCTGAGCCAAATTCGGATGCTTAACCGACCAAGCCACCCAGGCACCCCTCACAGTCCTTTTTTTAAATAAAAGTTTCATCACATTAAAATATTAACAGAAACACACATGAACGTACATGCAACAAATAAATTTTACCTAACATGATATACTTGTGATATACTCTAATGCCCAAACACTACTCAATTATTGATAACTTTACTAAAAATTAATTACATAGTCGGTTGGAAAGGGCTCATAGTACAGCCCAAAAAAAGAACTAAAATTTTTGAAATTTGATATGTATTCAAGGAGCATCTGGCTCATCCAAGCAGTGAACACTACCCATCTACCTGCTGCCAGTGATCCTCTCATTAACCTGAATGAGCTACTGTACTTTGCAAAAAGAATAAAGAGTAGCTTTTAGTATGAAAAAAAAATGCGATTCACAAATTCCACTAAAGGTGGCCTCACTTTCTTTTTTTTTTTTTTTTTTTTTTAACATTTATTATCCCTGAGAGACAAAGCATGACAGAGCACGAGCAGGGGAAGGGCAGAGAGAGAGGGGGGACCCAGATTCCGAAGCAGGCTCCAGGCTCTAGCTGTCAGCACAGAGCCTGATGTGGGGCTCAAACTCACTGACCTTGAGATCATGACCTGAATTGAAGTCAGACGCTCAACCAACTGAGCCACCCAGGCGCCCCATGGATGGCCTCACTTTCTAAACAGATACAGACAAAGATTACTTTTCACATATACATCTTTCCTAACTATAATGAAATTCCTCCAGTAGTTTTTTTTTTAACATCTATTTATTACTGAGAGACAGAGAGACACTGCGCATGAGCAGGGAAGAGGCAGAGAGAGGGGGAGACACAATGCGAAGCAGACTCCAGGCTCTGAGCTGTCAGCGAAGAGCCCAACGCGGGGCTCGAACTCACAGACTGTGAGATCATGACCTGAGCTGAAGTTGGATGCTCAACCAACGGAGCCACCAGGCGCCCCTCCTCCAGTGTTTTTTATAACACTAGTATGGTATCTTACAAATAGTTGGTATTCAATTAAAGTTTTATTTTCAAAGTCATTCTTATTCAATAATCAGTTATGAACTTTGCCCCTTTGGGGCCATTATGATTTTTTACCTTTCTAACACTTTTTTAGCTAGATACTACAGAGAAATTTCATGAATGGGTCAAGGGAAGCAATTTCTCCTTTTATTTCCAAATTGCCTTCCAAACACATTACTAAATTAGGGTACTCACTGATTTTACTCCGCCAGAACAAGTGACTGGTTATCAGTGTTTTCACAATCTCAAGAGGTATCTTAAACTCTGGTAATTTTCATTAGCTAAAATGCATTCTCATTTAAATTTCTGTTGTCTGCTAAAAGCAGTATCTGCTTCAAAAATTCCATTTTTCTCCTGAGAGAATACATGCTTACTTGAAGAATATGTTATTATATATCTTCTGGTATCTAAGTCACTCTCTGGTGGTAAATATGCTTCTCAGTGACATTAACTCAGGCACTAAGTCACTCTTTAATACAATGCTTTCTGCTAATTTAAAATCAAGGGAATTTCCTGACCTGCATTTATTTATATTCTTCTTCCGCCCATTACACACACACACACACACACACACACACACACACACACCACAGTACTCAATAGACTCTGGAAATATACATATGAAATGCCTAAGATCAGATACCTCTAAGGAGGAGATCTAGACGTCTGTGCACAGGGACAAAACAGAAAATTACTTTTGTCTCTATTTTTTAACCCTTTGAATTTATTTTAGAATATTCCATGTATTACTAATCGAAAAAAAAAAAATAGAAGATACAAGGCACACATCCAAACATTATGAGGCCTGCCAGAGTATCAGTCTTAGAGGAAAACTAATTTTCCAAGTTTAATTGAGCAATTATTTCCCCCACACAACTAAGGTATGAAGTAAGTATACCACACATGGATAACATCCTGTCAGTTTTAGGGAGGATAATGGGTACTTTTGCTATTACCATTTTTTGGAGAGTCTTTTGAAGGAGTTCTATGCAGAACTTTCTTTGATCATTGCCTTTGAGACCCCCTTATTCAAGTGAAAGGTCAAGGGTCTCCTGGTTGGTTATTCGCACATCTTGTGTCTTCTTTCTTCCATGCAGTGTCTCCTCAGCTACATATAAATTGGAAATACTGGAGAGGAACTATGTGTGAATTACAACTTCAGAGTTCCATTTGGAAACACAACCCACAGCAATGAAGTTAATTATATAGAGAAATATAGAACACTGTAGGTTTTTCTTTTTTTTAATTTTGGCATTGTTCTTCGAGTAAGAACAACTCACCAATTGAGTGGAGACTCTGCTAATATTTATTAAAGCCATCAAGAGATATGTTATTTAATGCATAAATTGCATTTGATACTCATCTAGCTGATGATCATCTAGAACAGAATACTCAAAAATGTAGTTCGAAAAACACCTGCATCAGAGTCACTAAAATGTTAAAAGTACAGACACTTCAGTTTTCCCTCAATCTCAGCATATCAGAATGTTTAGGGAATCTAGGCATCTAGATTCTTTTAAAAACTCATGGCTAGAATATTTTTTTGTATTTCAGCCCTAAAATAATGACACTAGATTCTTTAAAAAAGAGAAAGAGATTACATCTGTTTGCAAGTACACAGAGAAAAGATATAGTTGATATAAATTTATAAGGTTATAATAAACTTTTTATATGGTTCCAAAATTAAAAGGAACTTAGAAAAAAAGTTCTCTGTTTTTTAAATGATTGTACTGGTTATCAACACATTTACAAACATTTACATGAATACACATCCATGAGTACATGTGACATACATATCTGGATAAAGTGCTAATATGATGTAAATGTAAATATAGATGATAATGAAGATTACCTATCTTGCACCTAGAGGTGTGATCACCTATATGTCCATACAGAATGTGACACATATATAATTCTATATAAAGTAATATAGTTCCAAGTGAGTGAAGATTCACTGGAGACTTGAGAAATAAATCATGGTAATTTCTTAAGAAGAACTAAATAAAAGCACTATTATGTGGGAAATATTAGTCCTTTGGAGCAAGATTCACGTTGGCACTTATTTGTTTGAATACATATGGTAGCCACTCAGCTAAGGCTATTCTTCAAAAGGTGTGGTGGCAGGTAGTGACTACAATGAGGGCACAGGGGAGGAAGAGGGCACGAAAAAGATACTTTGAATCAGATGAGACCTATAAGAAACATATTTGTAACACAAAGACAATGATTAAAGATGAGTACTTAACTTTGACCAAATTCTATGGTTTCATTACAAGGTCTTAATGACATCATAAACAAGGATATCCCTGTAAGCATTACTTCAAGTACCATGGAATCAAAGATCATGAACATACAAAATGGTCTCATTATATTTGCAATAAAACAAGGCTATTCTCACTCAGCAATCTCTAGAGAACCAAGTAATTCAAAGTTGAACATATTTTTTTCTAAAATCTTTTTTCAAAATGTTAAAGACTAAAAATATTAATATATTAATTCTACCTATAATAATTAAATAAATTGGAAGTGATATATCTGCATAGGAAAAGTAATGACTATGAGAAAAAAAATACAGTCCTATACATCTTTGGGCCATAAAACTATTTTATCTCATTGTAAATTAAAATATTTTCTACTTTTTCAATGCTTCACTTTAGCCTCCTTTTTTCCCTTGCTCTTTTGGTTCTTAATTATTTTTTGTACTAATAAATCCAATTAAAACTGTCTCTAAACATGAAATTGAAGGAAATAATATAATATCATCCATTTTTCCCTGAAATATTTCTTTTCAATTTTTAAATTAAATGTATAAAATACATTCAGGGATGACTACTGATTCTTTTTTTTTTTTTTAATTTTTTTTTTCAACGTTTATTTATTTTTTGGGGGACAGAGAGAGACAGAGCATGAACGGGCGAGGGGCAGAGAGAGGGGGAGACACAGAATCGGAAACAGGCTCCAGGCTCCGAGCCATCAGCCCAGAGCCTAACGCGGGGCTCGAACCCACAGACCGCGAGATTGTGACCTGGCTGAAGTCGGACGCCCAACCGACTGCGCCACCCAGGCGCCCCAGGGATGACTACTGTTTCTAAAGTTGGTTCTCTCTGGCTTTCACAATCCCTTGCTTTGTGTATAGAATCCTTAAACGTGTGTTAGAGTTTTCTTCAAGTTGTTATCTACTTTTCCTCGCTACCATCAATAGAACACTATTCCCAAGCCTATGAAAGTCTATCATGTCTTTGGAAATTTCTAGAGGAGTTTCTGGCCTCCCTTAGCAACAGAGTGAATGCCTTAAGGGCCCACTTTCGTTTCAGAAAATTCTCCTTTTGTTGACTGAATCTCCCAGAGAGTAATCTAAGAGCATTTCCTCTTACTCTCAGTAGAGAAATTGTCACCCTTATATCTCCTATCCAGAATCTTTAATTTCAATGATCAAATTTCCATTTCTTTTTCCTCTGCAAATGAGGATCAGTTTCAATATATCATGACTAGGGGTGATGTTCTGTGATGAACAGATATAATGTTTAAATATGTAAGATAATGAGCTGCTGCTGAGTAATAAAAATAAAAATAAAATAAAAAATAATAATAATAGCACCTGGGTGGCTCACAATTGGTGAGCTCAAGACCCACCTCAGGCTCCACTTAGGGTGAGCTCTAGCCCTGCTTCAGGTAAAAACACAAGCCCTGGGTGAGCCCTGCTTTTCTCTCTCCCTCTCTCTCTCTGCCCCTCACTTACTTGCACCCTCTCTCTCTAAAAATAAGAGGAAGGAGAAGAAGAAGATGATAAAGAAGATGACGACGAAGAAGGAAGAAGAAGAAAAGAAAGAGTCCAGAAATAAACCCACAATTTTACGGCCACTTAATTTATAACAAAAAAGCTAATAAAATACAATAGGGAAAGGACAATCTCTTCAGTATAAATGGTACTGGGAAAACTGGAAGCCACATGCAAAAGAAACTAGACTATTACCTTACATCATACACAACAATTAACTCAAAATAGATCAGAGACTTGAAACCACAAAACTAGAAGAAAACATAGGCGGTGAGCTCCTTGACATAATTATTGGTGATGATTTTTTTTTATTCTGACTCTAAAAGCCAGGGCAACAAAATCAAAAATAAATAGTGTTGTAGTTTTACTACATCAAAGTAAATAAAACTTCTTCACATCAAAGGAAGTCATCAATAAAACAAAAAGGCAACCAACTGAATGGAAGAATAAATTTACAAGTTTTATCAATGAAGGGTTAATATCCAAAATATATAAAGAACTCTTAAAATTCAACAGCAAAACAACAAAAACAAAAACAAACAAAAAAACTATCCAATTAAAAAATGGGCAGAGGATCTGAACAGGTATTTTTTCCAGAAAAGACATAAAGATGGACAACAGGCACATGAGAAGATGCCCAACATCACTAATCATCAGGAAAATGCAAATCAAAATAGCTTTGAGGGGTGCCTGGGTGGCTCAGTCAATTAAGCCTCTGAGTCTTGGTTTCTGTTCAGGTCATGATCTCCCAGTTCGAGCCACGCATCATCCCATGCTTGGGATTTTCTCTCTCTCCCTCTCTTTCTGCCTCTCCCCTGCTCATGCTCTCTTTCTCTCTCTCAAAATAAATAAATAAACTTAAAAAAATAACTTTGAAATATCATTTCACATCTGTTAGAATGAAGACAAGAAATAACAAGGGCTGAAAAAGAAACCTTCATTTACTGTTGGTGGGAATATAAACTGGTGCAACCACCATGTAAAACAGTATGAAGATTTCTCAAAAAATTAAAAATAGAACTATGATACGATCTAGCCATTCAACTTCTGGGTATTTATCCAACGGAAAAAAAAAACACTGAGTCAAAAATATATATGCACTCCTGTGTTCAGTGCAGTATTATTTACAATAGTCAATATATGGATACAACTAAGTGTCCATCAATAGACACAGGAGAAATAAGATACAGCATATATACATATATAAATATACAATTAACTAACACTCAGCTATAAAACTGAATGAAATCTTGCCACAAGATTTCACTCATATATGGAATCTAAAAATCAAAACAAATGAACAAACAAACAACAAAAGAAAACTCATAGATACATAGGACTGGTGGTTGCCAGATGGGAAGGGTTTGGGGAGACTAGGCAGGATGGATAAAGGAGGTCAGAGATACAAATTTCACTTATAAAATAAGTCATGGGTATGTAATGTACCACACGATGACTACAGTCATAATAATGTACTGAATATTTGAAAGTTACTAAAAGAGTACATCTTAAATCTTTACATCACAAGAAAAAGTTCTGTAACTTTATGTATTGACAGATGGTACCTAGAATTATTGTGTTGATTATTTTGCAAGCATACATATATCAAGTCATTCTGTTATACACTGGAAACTAATACAATGTTATATGTTGATGATGCGTTAATATTTAAAAAAAAGAACAAAAGAAGAAAAAAGCAGCATTTTTTGTTTAAACTTTTTCATCTCCTTACAAAGAATTTACTTGGGGGTATCTGGGTGGCTCAACCTGGGTGGCTGACTCTTGATTTAGGCTCAGGTCAAGAGTCTCAAGCCTCACTGTCCTGAGACTGAGCACCACATCAGGCTCTGCTCTGGGCATGGAAAATACTTAGGATTCTCTCTCTCAATCTCCCTCTTTCCCTGCCCCATTCACACTCACAGGCATCTTCTGACTCTCTCTCTCACTGAAAAACAAAAACAAAAATAAAAACCCAACAAAGGATTCACTTGGGGCAAGTGCTCTATGCTATTTTATACACAAACTTAGTAAATTCCTTTTCATTTGTTTTTACAAATGGGCTGGGTCAGATTTTTTAAAAAGATATTTCTATAATTTGTTCATTTTATTTTTTTAGAAAAGATATTTTATAGGGGCACCTGGGTGGCTCAGTCAGTTAAGAGTCCGACTTCGGCTCAGGTCATGATCTCACGGTTTGCGAGTTTGAGCCCTGTGTAGGGCTCTGTGCTGACAGCTCAGCCCTAACCCTAACCCTAACCCTAACCCTAACCCTAAGCCTAACCCTGGAGCCTGCTTTGGATTCTGTGTCTCACTCTCTCTCTGTCCCTCCCCTGCTCACGTTCTGTCTCTGTCTCAAAAATAAGACATTAAAAAAAATTTAGAAAAGATATTTTTTAGATACTGAAACATCTCTTTAAAAAATCAGAAACCTGCAATCAACACCATACTGGGAAGTAATCAAAGTGACAGATACGCCCTAAACTATTTTCTGAAAGTCTGGCTCCAATTTTAATCCTCTATAAATTCAACGTACAGACTACACATGTCAAATATATTAATCTTGGAAAATTACACTAAATCTAACATCACTTGATCATTGACAATAACTATATTAGTAGCTCCCTGGTTAAAATGTATGCAGAATGTTTGTTGTTTCAATTATCAAAATAATCGTCAAGTTATCTAAACAGTTAAAAGCAAAAATGTTCTTTGCACTAATTTCACTCAAATTAAGGCCTGAAATTAAAGTCTAGTACCATATGCTGTCTTGACATCTGGTAAAATCAAGGGTTTTTGAACGGCTTAACTACAAGTTCCCCAGTCTGTTCCCACAGGTCAGGTCCCCTAGACAAACAACCTTCTGCATCAAAGGGACCAACCACACTCTCTGCTCATTCCTGAGGAGTGCATTTCAGTTCCCTGTCGGCCCAAATAATTATTCAAATAAGCCAAGCAGATCCTCCTGCAGGAACTGGGAACACCCCTATCCTCTAGATTTTATAAAACCTGCCTCCTACAGCCCCTAGTTTTTCAATATGTTCCTGAGTTCAACCCCCACGTGGCCTTCCATGGAATGCAGTGTCCTCTTCACTTGAGGTGTGAGAAAATGTGACTCATAAACTGCTGTCAATTTCATCTTATTATGACTGGGTATTGTGTGTTCAACCATCCCCATAACCATAAGACAGTAATCCCTCCCTCACTAATAGGATAAAGAGACGTTGGATAAAACATAAGTAAAATCTAACTCTAAAACATCAAATATTTTAATTAATAGTAAATGTAAACTTAAATATTTAAGGAACATAAAATTTACACTAACAACAATTTTATATTAGTACAAAACAAAGATTTTATATTAATAGAAGAAAGTCATTCTGGATTTCCTTGGAAACTAGATGAAAATATCCTGGAATTAGTGGTGATGGTCGCACCATTTTGTGAATATACGCAAACACCACTAAAATGTACATTTTTTAAAGGGTGAATTTTATGATATGGTGAATTATATCTCAATAAAAAATAGCTAATAGTAGATCCCATAGTCCAGTGAAAATGTTGAATCATCCTGTAGCAAATATTACTACCTATTTGGAAGCATAATATGTTGCCCTGAAATGTATAAGGATGGCTATAAAGAATGACGTGATCAACACTTATTTGAAGATAACTCACAGCAAATGCTGAAATAAATGTATCAACCAAGCTCTATTCTAAGGAATATTACTGGATACCTAACAAGTATATTTACTATCATAAATTTTGAAGAAAATAATTTATATGGAGAATAGATTCACTAGGAATTAAAATCAAAATGAGTCATATGTTGAATTTTGTTTAATATAATCAATAGATATTAAACACCTATTTAAGGTGAAAAAAAACTACATACTCAATATAACGTTTAAAAACCTACATCCACAGAATGTTAAGAGATAAAAGAAATCTAAATAGAACTCTAACTTGTTTTTCCGATAAAGAAAATGAGATCCGTCCATGGGGGAGGGGAAGAAAAAAATAAAAGAGGTTAGAGAGGGAGAGGGCCAGTTCTCTCTTAAAAACTGAGAACAGGGGCGCCTGGGTGGCGCAGTCGGTTAAGCGTCCCACTTCAGCCAGGTCACGATCTCGCGGTCCTTGAGTTCGAGCCCTGCGTCAGGCTCTGGGCTGATGGCTCGGAGCCTGGAGCCTGTTTCCGATTCTGTGTCTCCCTCTCTCTCTGCCCCTCCCCCGTTCATGCTCTGTCTCTCTCTCTCCCAAAAATAAATAAACGTTGAAAAAAAAAAAAAAAACTGAGAACAAACTGAGGGTTGATGGGGGGTGGGAGGGAGGCGAGAGTAGGTGACGGGTATTGAGGAGGGCACCTTTTGGGATGAGCACCGGGTGTTGTATGGAAACCAATTTGACAATAAATTTCATATTAAAAAAGAAAAGAAAAGAAAAGAAAATGAGATCCAAAGAAATTATGTGACTGGCACACGGTCATGTATTAATCATCCAGGACCAGACTTAATGTTTTCCCACTCCTAGACTATGCTTACATTTTCCACTGCCCTCTCCTCAATCACTGACATAAACTACTGGGTACCATTTATACTGATGCCAGACTTGGTGAATATTCTTGTAGCCATATTGACCTTGCATATTCCAAGTTGTTAGGCATATGCTGTCTATACTTTTTCAAGTCTTTTAAAAAGAGCATCTTGTTGATCAAAGGAGATACACTTGGTGAAGAAAATATAGATAGTCGTAATCAGGTCATTCTGAGTCGCTGTTAATGTATGAGAATCACTTAGGAAAAACTCTATCTGAGCACCATTGTGTAAGAACTAGTTTTTACAACATCTACCCACTTTGTCCACTAAAATTTTGGCACTGTGTGTTTTAATCCACCTAAGTGAAGGTTTTGAAGCTTAGCTTCATCTTAAAAGAGGTTAATACCCTAAGACAAAGAAAAGGTACATTTGGTCCTGGCTGATCAAAAATGCTAGATAAAATTCAGTAAGGAGTTAATATAAAAAAATATAAATATAAAAATATAGCAGGAAAAAAAACTTAAGGCATAAAGTGGCTGGAAAAGGCTATTTACCTACTTTTCCCGAGTCTAGTTATTATCAGACTATTGATTCTAACAGTTAACGTGGAGTTTCTCCCATTCAGTGGGATAGGTAGCTCACGATAGTGCTCTTAATCCCTTTCATTCTCTTTGTGGAATGAGCACTCTGCTTTATAGTGAGTGTTTCAATTCCTCAATCCTTAAAAGTAGTGACAGTAAAAGCTTGCTTAAAATATTGATCTGGTACAGTATCAAAAAATATTTTTAGAAAACAGCTATAATTTCAAAGTTTTGCTTAGTCTTTGTGCAGCTACAGATAATGATTTCAGATAGATGGTTCTTTGGGACAGGATTATATTTGGCTTTTTTTCTTTCCATCAGATTGCTCTTTAGGCACAGTTTTTAAGGCAAGGCTGATAACAAAAATAAGTGAAGTACTCCTCTTAGGAAAGCTACAAGAATTTGATAAGTCTTCTAACAACCTAAGAATAAATGTCTCTGTGAGAGACTGGTATAAAATTTAAAGCCCTTTTTTTTCTCTTTCCCTACATACCTAGAATTTAACATTAATTTTTAGTTTTCATTATTTCTTTTCCTTAGGTTGTATTCACTCCATCATCCTGAGCATTAGGTTATCAGCATCCTAGAGTTTTTGTAGGAGTTACTTAGGAGGTGAGAGAAAGGAGCGGTGCTCAATCTGAAATGACATGGCGATTCAAAAACACCACAGTAGCCATGGAGGGCCAGAGTATAGAGCAGAGGCCCCAGTGACCAAGAAGATGTCAGCTGCAAAAGGTAGCCTTCAAGCAAAAGTCAGGCAAATCTGTTCTCACTGTCAGAAGAAAGGCATTTGTTTGTCATGTATAAATAACATCTGGTGCTTAACCACTCCATCTAAATACCCCACAGCAAAAGGTTACTTGCTACTATTAAAGCTACCCATTTCCCTATGTATAATCATTACCGAAGAAGATAATCTACGTAGTATGGAAGAGAAAGGGTATGGAGAATACAGTATTGGGACATGAGCTAGCTATATCTAAAAAGTATGTCATTTTACAACTTGAGAATAGGAATGCAGACTTCTGACACATTACTCTCCCGATTACTCAGACAGATCTCTGGTAAAGAGAACTAATGGTCAGACTTATGTTAGAGTCTTCTTGAACCCCCAAAAGAATGAAAGGAACTAAGTGTCTAAACAACTTGTTCATACCTTTAAAAAAATAGAAATTTTATTTTGAGATTGAAACTATATGACAAAATTTACTTTAATAAAATATACTGCTACCCTAATGCTGTCTTTCCATTCAATTCAAATTTCACAGATCCCATTTTTTGCCTAAGTATTATTGTCGTTTTTTACCACTGGCATTACTTTCTATTAATTCTGACACATTTTCTAACTTTAAAGTTGTCAGGACTTCCTTCAAGATTTTTCTTCTTAATAGAGAACCTTGTTACTTACTAGACTGAAACTCCAAAATGTGTCAAAAGGAGAATTATTCTGAAAAAAATAATTATGTTAATATATTTCTATGATATTATGATAATAGAACATGACAGACAAAACTTGATGATAAAATATATGGTAATATCTTTCATGCAACATCAACAGAGTGATTATTTTTTAATAGCAGCAAAGAACATTCAACTATCAACATGCTTTCACAATATTAATGGACTATAAGTTTCAGATTTCTCAGCCAAATGCTATAGATTGGGTTCACTGAGCCAATATCTAATAATAGTAGCTCTTTTCCCTTTTTCAGAATATGTCAAATACATATTCCTGGTAAAATATGCCAAACAAAAAAGAAACAAATTCAGTATCTTCAATTTGAGAACAATGAACAAAGCACATCATTAATGATAAAGAGTAAATTCCAATCTTATATCTAATCATTTGTACTATTTCCATAATTATGGGGAAATATTTCTCCTCATTAAAATATTTGGGCTACAAATTAAAGTTTTTGAAAAATTCAAGCTATTCTAAAAACTTTTAATGAAATAATTTCAAATAATCCTTACAATGCGCTACTAAGAAGGTACCATTAGCATCCACATTTCATGAATGAGAAAACTGTAGTACAGGGAGTGAAGTCACCTGCTCATCTGACTTAACCTCTTACACACAAGACAACCTTGCCTCAGTACCTCTATATCAGTGAGCATGAGCATTAAAGGGATCATCCCTGTAGCTTTAAGAGTCTATTACTGTTAGTTTTAAAGCAGCCATACAAATTAGAGTTCATAATGTAAGACTCTTACTCTTAGGAAAGAGTTACACACAAAGACATCTATTTACCAAAAATGGAGGTGCACTTACCAGAAGTAGAATGCACTGGTGTGGCAAGAGTCACAGAGATCAAATTATTTTGTCTCTGTCTTCGTAGAGTTTACAATATAGTACAAAAACTGCAGCACCCAAATGATTAAAAGCCCATGACACAGGATCAAAGTGCTTAATGGAATATCTAAGGGAAAGAGATTATTTATGGCTCAAGAGATCAAGAAGGCCTATATGCGTATTAACAACTAAATTAATAACAACAAAAACAAGTATAAAAGGATATTTTAATTTTCTTTGGTTGGCTGGCTGGTTGTATGCCAACTTTGAGAAGCATAACCTATGAGGAACTATCATTTCAAAACTGGAACTGGTCTAGGCTGCACTTTTCATGGGATCTATAGAATGAAAGTCTCTTCTTTAGTTCTGGAAAAGTAACTTGAAAAGGCTCCTCATAATCCAGAGAGGGAGTCATCCTCATTGTTTCTAGACAAAGTCATTAACCTGAATGTTTCTTTCGGAAAAGTCCTTCTTAGTTCTGTACTAATTTAATATGTGATGACTACTTGTTCAATGTATATGCATGTGTGTGTTGAAAACTTACTCTGAATGACCTAAGTTAAGGCCCCTAAGACTTCAGCCTAGATCTTCAGAAAAATATTTGCTGAAAGACATTAATAAGAAAATGGTCTGGGCTTGGGTAAGTCCAATATGCACTACAAAATTAATGTCCTATATATGGGGTGCTATTTAAGATTGGCCAAACTACATTTTGGGAAGTGGATTGATGTAACTGTCCTGGGAGAGACACAATATAAGAAGACATTCTTATAGATGAGATAAAGGGTTACCAGTATCAGTGAGCCAAAGAAGAGTTAGATACTGTGACCATAAGTGGGAGCAAGAGAACAAGGCCTGATCCTGGAGACTGGAGTCACTCCTAAAAAGCAGGGCCAGGACTGGGAGATATAGGCATCCTTGGAGGACTAGTAGTAGTGGGTTTGGGGTACTTGCATAATGGGTGCAAGCCAGTAGCTATACAGAGAAGCACCCTTGAAATGGACCCTGTAGATAGAAGATCTATGTTTTCTGTGGGAACCAACTCCGTACAGCTACATGTTAGCATTGCTTTCTACTTCTTTTTTTTAGTTATTCCTAACCTTTTAGAATAGACTTATCAAGAATTTGCAGTTCTATCCTGCTTGTATTTGGGTAAATTAAGAAAAGGGTATATCTATACTTCAGATGAAGCAGCATGGGCAGAACAGAGCAGCGTGTTGGTGACAGTGAAGTTGGTGACAGTCATTCACCACCACCCACCTTGCCTTGTTCTTATGAAGGGTAGGGACTGAAAAAGGCACGGGTATCATGCCTTCATTTGAAGGCTCTTCCTGAGTACATGAGTGACAACTCCCTCCTTGAGAATTTCTCAGGAATAAGTAAGACCACTGAAAGGGACTAAATGTTTGTGTGGGCAAGCAGAAATGCAAATGCTGTCATTGCTGGACAATCCGATTTTTTTCAAAATAAATGTATTCTGGAATCCTAGGTTGGTAAGGCATAGACTTAGCCATCACATCACTCATAGCAGGAAAAAAGTCAGAATTTTATTCTTAGTTATCTCATTGGAACTCCTCACTCACTTTCTTTGAAATTAAATTATCTGTGAAATGGATATTAAAGCAATGATTTCCTTCTCTGGCCTAGTAAATGAAAACATAAATCTAAGAATTCTGTGGCAATATGAAGATCTATGGCAAGATAAACATGATAGTTTACAAAACTGGGAAACTTAGCTAATTTATAACACACAGAGAGTCTTACAGAAGCTGATAATATGCAGCAATAAACACATGTGAATGCCACGTGCGAGAGGAAATACTGTTGTCTTAATCTTTAAACTTACTTCCAAGAGAACTGGAAAGGGGACCTCAAAACTGACATCACACAATCTTTCTGTGCCCAAGGTTAAGTAGAAAACATTGATCTTTTAAAATTTCCCCAAATCCCACATTCATTAACCCAGTCCTTTTCGTGTGAGTAATGTCCCCATTCTGACAGGGAATGACTTCCCTTTTACAAAACTTCAAATACCGGTTAGCTGCGCTACCTAAAGCCAGCAAAATGAGAAGGGATGTGTAATACATCTACCTTCTCCTGTCAGTAAGGGGTCAGGAAAACAAAGTTGATGTGCTGGAGTTACATGAACTACATGTAATATTTATACAAGAAAAGACAAAAAAATAAAGTAAAAAACAGATGTGAAGGGAGGAGCTGTTCAGCCTTGTTGGAGCCATGCTTATTCAGAACAGAAGAGGATGTCTTTGTTTGAAAATTCAAAGGTGCTTTAAGCAGAATGGAAAACCAAGCCTAGAGGATTAAAATTTAAAGAACACTACACAGAAGCATGTATATTTAACGGTTACTGTAAATGCTAAAATATAATGTATAATATGTATCATGAGCTATATTAACCTTGAGGAAATGAGAAGATACTAAATTAGATTTACATCCACTCAAATTTCTGAACAAAAGACCACATATCTCACTTCATTTTTCTCCCCTCTGTCCCCAATAACAAAGGCTTGCTAAGCATCCTATTTTCTCAGATATAACCTATGTCATCAATCTAAGGGCCAGTTAACAAATCAAGGTCGTCATTTCTCAATCAAGCCTTACTTTTCACTTCTAATGGCACCAACATATCTCCATCCATAATCAACATAAAATACATCCCTAGGCATTAAGGATATAGATATATTTATTAGCTGAATTCAGTTAAGAGTTACTTATGCTATACCTATATATCCATAAAGAATATCTCTAACTAATCATAGCATCTTTATTCAACAAACCTGAACATGACCTCCCAGGTGTCATCAATACAGTTCTCCAAGGTCATCTCCAACAATTCCTTATCATTAGCACAACATTTAAAACTTATTTGCTATCCTAAGTACCCTAAGTGACCCTAACTGTCAAAGGGTCCTTTAAGTAACAGGATCCTGTAACCTGACATTATTTTTCTCAGTGGAAGCTTCTGAAATTGGCTTCACGTAGTGGTTCATTTGATGAGTTTATCTTTAAGTAGAAAGGGGAAATGGGGGGAGGGGCGGACACTTACCACTAACTGCGCCCTTTGGTGGTAGCAGCAGGCAACATTGGTTTCCTGATCCTTCCTTTGGCAAATATACCCCACCAATAATGTTCTCTTAGGATGAGTGCTTCTATAATCTTCTCCTGTCCTCTATTATTTTAAGATGTGTTAAGATCAATTTGTTTCTGACATAGCTCTTGTCTCTTTCTCTATGTAATCAAGCAGGGTTAACTTTCATCTGCTTCATCTAGAAAATAGCCATAGCAAGTTCCTGTTTTGCTTCATGGCAACTACATACAAAGAAAAACCTTATAAAGGTACTTACCTAAAGAACCCCTCCCCTTCATCTCCATTAAGCTTAACAAATCTGTGTAATACCAGACCAAATCATACTCCCGGCTGTTCCTTCATCTAGCTTTTATCCTGTCTTCAGGTGATGCATTTCACAGCAAGGTTGGCTCTTTTAATTTAAAAAAAGGGGGAAAAAATAGCATGCCTGCTATTTGGAACACAGACTTAATCTTTCTAAATGGCAATGTGCAATTTTAGGTAAATAAGAGGACAACTTGGTAAAAGTACAAACTCTTCACATATCTTCCCAAAGTTTTAGAAATAAATGTTTAAAGTGATGTTTAGGAATAACCCTGATAGTCCCATGTAGTTACTCAAATGAATACAAAACAAATTTAAAAAGTCGTTGTGGATTTTAGCTAAATACGAAAAAAGAATAACCTGTAGAATTTTCAGAAGTGATAAAAATTTAATAAAAACAAAATTAGCACAATCATATTTAGGTGTTTAATAACGAAACTCAATTAAGATATTAGAAAATTATGCTCTGAGAATTAGTACACAGTTCTTTTCATTTCTTATGACCAAAAATGCCTTATGGTAATAACCACCCCGTTGTGATTGTCCTGAACCTACATAAAAAAACACATTTGAACTTAACCAGGGAATTCTACTTAAAAGAGGCCCAAAGATACTGAAACTACAAGTAGGGGACACTGACATGATGTCAGTTCACTGGATTTTTCTCAATTCTCAAACATAGTTCCAAAATGAGACGGTGTAAAAATAAACACTACTTGACTAGTAGAGCAGATAATTCAGATTCTTCAGGGAAACTCCATTCTCCACAGTTCCTGCTGAAGTAATCCAGTAGTGCTATTTGTGGACAACCATCTTCTCCTCAATAAATGACTACCCCAGTCCACCATTTCTAAATATATCTCCTAGTTTCATTGTTCATACTTAGTTTTCTAAGTAAGTTTTTAGTCAAAATCTGCAGGGCCACGTCTATATTGATTCTATGTAAGCCACTGCCTAAAGCTAGGGTTCCAATGGCAGTTCATGAAGGGCCTCAAATAAAAAGAAAAATTGTCATTTTAACAAAAATTCAATTAACCAAGGTGACTACTGTTAAATATGTTTTAAGTTCTTTAGAAAATTCTAGCTGGGGCACCTGCATGGCTTAGTCAAGGTTAAGCATCTGACTCTTGATTTCGCCTGAGGTCATGATCTTGCAGTTCATGAATTCAAGCCCCGCATCAGGCTCTCTGCTAACAGTGTAGAGCCTGCTTGGGATTCTCTCTCTCTCCCTCTCTCTCTGCCCCTCCTACGTCTCTCTCTCTCGTACTCTCTCTCAAAATAAATTTAAAAATGTTAAAAACAAACTTCAAAAAAAGATTAATTAGTATAAGTAATTTTGGAGAGTCAAGCAAATGGTGCCTTTTCTTCCCTCTGACCATCTATAATAATTAACATGGGCAAAGACACTAATATAATTTATATGTGTGTGTGTATGTGTATATAAATTATCTCTCTCTCACACACACACATTTAATTTCTTGTAGGCAAGGATCACACACAGGACACGTTTAGTGTGCCCTATGGACTACAGACCCTCTCTGAGCTCTTCACATTTGAAGAAGTAAGTTTTTATTAAATCCAAGAGATGACATATCAGGAAGTATTAGAACATGGAATACATGGTTCAGAAAGTACAGTAAGAAGATATTTTTATGGCATGACAAGTAGGGGATTGGTAGGCCTGGAGAAGTTTATCATACATATCACCTTTTGTGAGACATGGCTACTTTTTAAGACTTTTTCTTTTTATCCGAGTTATTTTGATGATATTTTATCTTTGTTTTCCAAAGTTGGATCCTTGGCAATAGCTTTAAGGTCTCCATCAGTAACAATAACTATTTCTAGATTTGAATCATTAGTAAAATTTCATGGTTTTGGTCAGGATTACCATGAAATCACAAAGTTTTGGACATACCTAAAAGATAAATGAGAAGCTTCCCAAAGGCAGTGGGTGTTGGATGAGTGATGACAAGAAATTCAGACTGCTGTTTGAGGTGTGGATTATCTTATGGATTTCTGGATTCTTAATTGATGTCACATTTTCAAACTTCTGACATTCAAACCTCATTATTCATGGCTTTTATTGTAAATATAGGTGTCTCACTTGGGCCTGGCCCACGTGAAAAATAATCTGATTTCTTGATTTATTGATGGAAATTTCTTTGTTATTCAACAGGATAAATTATCTGCACCCAGAGTTTTT
Organism: Prionailurus viverrinus; assembly: GCF_022837055.1. Lineage (NCBI taxonomy): Eukaryota > Metazoa > Chordata > Mammalia > Carnivora > Felidae > Prionailurus > Prionailurus viverrinus. Next base: position 64,250,098 of record NC_062564.1, on the reverse strand, counting down.
CTATTTAGACACTGTATTATTGCCTCATAAAACAATATGATGGAATGGTTACAGCTAAAAACAGTAAAAAATAAGCAATTGTTCATTTTACGTGTATACAACTGGAAAGTGAAATTCCACTGCAATTTCATTACAGAGATTCATATTTAGAATCTATCACAGAAGGCAAATATATGAACCTTATTTTTAAATTTCACCTGGACATGTAACAGTAATTTTAAATGATTTTTTATTAACTTTATTTTCCAAAAACTTAAGGAGTACTTCCAGTCTTGTGTTCTTTGCAAATGTAAAACACTGGTTTCAAATCTTCCCAAAGTTCACATGCTCCCATTAAGTGCAGAGAATGTACCCAAAACACTGTACATAAGGTGCTATTTGAGACTTATGTGTCTGCAAATAGGTAGTTACATTTAACAAAGATGTGATTTTTTTTTTTTTCACACAAAGAACAAGCATTTCTTCTAAAGAATGGGAAAGTCTAATTGGAAAGAAAAAAAAAAGTTTGGCCACAACATTTCTGACCTTGCCCTGCTCCATCAGCCTTGAGCTTCATCCTCTTTGATGAATGAACTGACCAGAAATAATCAAGGCTTTAGACGATTTTCTATCTTAGGTTAAAGCCATTCCAACCAGACATGAAAGTGGAATTTCCCCCTTTCTAGAGATGTGTTCATTCTATGAGCCCAAATCCTCATAAAGAAAATACACAATCTTTTGCAGAGTAACTTTCTCCCAAAATCGTCTACTTCTAAACCCCTAGAATCTATGAATATGTTACGTTACATGGCAAAGGAGACTTAAGGTGGTGGATGGAATTATGTTTGGTAATCAACTAACCTTTTCCTGGATCATCAGAGTGGGCCCAATTAATCACAAGAGTCCTTAAATGAGAAGAGGGAGGTAGAAGTGTCAGTGTCATAATGATGTGATGCCAGAAATACTTGATCGGACACTGCTGGGTTCAAAGACAGAAGTGGGCCACAAGCCAAGGAATGTGGGTAGCCTACAGAAACTGAAAAAGGCAAGGAAACAGAAGCTCCCTTAGAGCCCCCAGAAGGAATACACTGTTGACATTTGATTTTAGCCCAGTGAGACCCATTTTGGATCTCTGACCTGCATCCACAACTGTATGAAAATAAATCTGAGTTGTTTTAAGCCAATAAGATTGTCATAGTTTGCTATAACATCCATAGCAAATGAAGACAACAATGAAAAAGAAAGCTAAGACAGCTCTAAGGATCAAAAATATTACGGAAACTTGGCCAGTTGGAGTTTGAAAGATTGGGTGCAAGTCCATTTGGCCATAAGTTCAAAATTACAATAAAAAACTGCCACCCATGCCATCTGTGGTAGTGACAAAACTAAAACCCTTTGCTTGGGAAAAGCTTTATTCTTATCTATGAAATTTTGCAGATGGGCAGACTGAGAATAGAATTACCTTTCTATGTTGTGAACAAGTGTCCCTTGACTAAAGTAAGAGTCCCCACAGGGCATTTGTCTCAGACAGAAGAAACAGTGCTCAAAATTTCAGTGCAATTGACAGTCAGAGGTCCCTTATTTCAATTTCTGAATTTTGCTATGCTCATGGAATTTCACTCTGAAAACTAAGTTCTATCACCTTCCCTAAGGGTTCATCTAAGTAGCAAGAACAAGCCTCCCTCTTCCATTGGAAGCTGCTACCAGCAAAGAAAGCACTGAATTTTGGCCTCTTTCACATTATTTCATTTTATGCTTTTCTAAAATTAAAAAATAAGAATAAAAGCATTTCTTTCTAACTCACTCTAAGTTTCAGTTGCCAACATCCTTAACTCCCTAACCATTAATCACCTTAAATTTTTACTTGTTTATAAAACTACACTTTTTCTGCCCTTTCCAAATCTTCAGATTTTATTGCCTCTTGCCCTTTACGACCATATCAAGAATGCTTTGGGTAAGCGGATGTTAGCAGCATAATTCTAACCACATCCATCCATTCATTCGCCACACATTGTTCTGAGTTCTGTGGCTGCAATGATGAATATGACAAAATTCTTGCCCTTGTGGAGCTTTTATATTCTACTGGGAATGTGGGAAAGGCAGAAACAAAACATTAAGCAGGTAACTACGTACAAACATACACACAAAAATGTAATTTCAGGTGGTGTAAGTAATATAATTAAATTAAAACAACGGGAGTCAGAACGACTTAAAGGAGATTACCTTATGCAAGATGGTATCAAAATTACTTCTAAATTTAAAAAAAACTTATTTTATTTTGTCATTTATGTTTTAGAAAAAAATGTTCTCTCTCATTTTTCCAGAGAATTTAATAAAACCAGTATTTTAGGAAAAAATAATGATTAAATATATAAACACACACACTCACACACATACACAGAAACACACAAATGTGCACTAACACTCAACCACCAAAGGAGTAATTCGATCTTAGACTTACAAAGTGAAGCTATTAATCTGTAATATATGTGTTCTCTGCTTATCTACTTAGAAACCACCTCTATCCTTTGAACCTAGAAGAAATTTTTCTAAAGTAGTTTGTAGAAATAATAACCTCAAGTATTTCATAGGAAAAGGGGTAGGGAGGGAAATCAAGAACCATTGAGACAAAATGAAAATATATAAACACAAAATGTCAACTTAAAAGTTGGGAAAAGCTGAAAAATAGGTAAACACTATTATTTATTGAATATCACCTATAAGTAGATAAAAAAAGAGATATGATGCTCCTTTAATAAAGAAAGGATGACCACCTGCAGAGAAAAATTCTGTCAACTTTGAGGAAAACTGGCTTGACTTTTTACAGATCAGTATTTATGAATAAATGCAATTTTTATTCCATAGTCTAAGCTGACTTCCAGAATATACACCATAAAAATCACCAAAATGTAAAAAAATCCATCATAGATTTTAGTCTCCTCATTGTATGCATTTAAAATATAGTTTTAATCTTTAATATTAATTTAAACTTTTTAAATACATATGCTATTATAAAAATTATATAAAACAATGTATGTGATACATGCATATTTACAATGGCATATAAAATACATTAACATATTCATGCCTCTTCTTTGAAGTTCTAATTGAACTAAAGTTCAGTTCCTAACCTTAACTGAAATGATACTTTCAGAAATTGCTTTGCAAACTATAAAAGGCAAGATAAATGTGAATACTTTATTTACCTATCTATATTGTGTTTTGTGCCACTCTTGAAGAGTTAACATAAATTTGAGTTGGATACATTTAATACACTGTAGGTTGTATGTACAAAATTTTCTGTAACTGAATATTCTTTAAAATACTTTACCTGTACATTTGCATGTTTTATGGAATAAATGTCAGCAATAATAAGGTGCAGAAATGTTTAAATATGAAAAATGTCTTATTAGGCTATTTAAAATTTTTTTCAATCTTTATTTATTTTTGAGAGAGAGAGAGAGAGAGAGAGAGAGAGAGAGAGACATAGAGTGCAAGCGAGGGAGGGTCAGAGAGAGAGGGAGACACAGAATCTAATGCAGACTCCAGGCTCTGAGCTGTTAGCACAAACCTGACACAGGGCTCAAACCCATGAATGGTGAGATAAGATAAGACCTGGCTCAACTGAATGAGCCACCCCAGTGCCCCTCATTAGGCCATTTGAAAGAAAACGAATAATTTCCAGTCATGCAGTAAAATTTGCTAATGGATACCTTGAAAATCACAGTTGTACAATTATATATTTTTGAAATAGAACAAAACCTAAAGATTATTTAGACTCTATTCTCCATTTTACAGATGTCAAAATGACGTTCTAGATATATTAAAGGCTTGATAAACTTATTCAAGTAATTAATGACACAGGGTGATTAACTTCATGGCCACCAACTACGAGCCTGGGACTTTTCTAAATTCACCAAATTCTGCTATACCCACCTATAATCTCATACCTGTTCATTATTAAATAAGCAACACAAACATTTTCCTAAAATTAAAATAACTGTATTTTTATGCTTTTATGGGATTAAAATTACTTAACATTTCAAGAACTCTGGTAATTCACTAAGAATCCTACTAAGATATAATATTATGGGGTGCCTGGCTGGCTCAGTTGGTAGAACATGTGACTCTTGATCTTGTGGTCAGGAGTTCAAGCCCCACTTTGGGTGTAGAAATTATTTAAATTTTTTTTAAAAAATTTTAAAAAGCATATTTTAAAAAATCAAGAAACAGTGTTAATTTTTTCAATTTGAAAGAAAAATTTTCATGCAGCCAAACATATGCTTTCTACCCTCTGTTCTCTACACAATAATTCTTGTTCAGGCTGTGGACTTAGGATTTCTACTGAAAAAGTTTCTTCATGTAAAATGAATCTTTGTATCTAAAAACACTTTCTCTTCATCTTACTTTCTCCCTCAAAAGGGTTTTTTTTTCATCTTTCAATTGTGATTCAAAGTACCATATATTAGTGATCATAAATCATATGTTTTTTTGAGGTCTCCATTTAGGTTATAAAGAACTATGAAAATATTTAATGAGTTGTTTCAGTTTTTGATAATTAAGACCAGAGGTTTTTTCCAAAAATGGCTTACACATAACTCACTCCAGAATACCTTAGGGTCTTTGTTACAGCGCAGAATATGGATCCTATTCAATCCTACTGAACTTACATTTCTAGATGTGAAGTCTCCAATTCTACATTTTTGTTTTTGAGAGACAGAAAGCACATGTGTGTGCAAATGGGGTAGGGGCAGAAGGAAAGGGAGAGAGAACCCTAACCAGGCTCCATGCTCAGTGAAGATCCCAATGCACGTCTCAATCCCACAGCCCCGGCATCATGACCAAAATGAAGAGTTGGACACTCAACTGACTGAGCCACCCCGGTACCCCACCAATTCTACATTTGTAACAAGAACTCCAAGTGAATCTTACTAACACCAAACTCATTTAAGTTCTTGAAGATAGTGACAACTTCATATTTGTCTTTATATCTTCAGTGTTCATTTAAAAATATCTGGCACATAGTTCAAAACTACTGTTGGGCTGATTAAATAAAATTATCTCTGGCTTTAATAGAAAAATAAGGAAAAAATAGTATTAATAGAAAAACGAGGGAAAAAAAACTCAACTTGCTGCCATTTTATAAGAGGCTAAGAGTGCCACATAGTTCCCTTCCTTATTCAGGAGTCCTCCAGCCTAACAGCCACACATCTGTTAGGAGGACTACTGTGATTACTTCTAATGCACCAAGAACTGTGTCAGCTAAAGAGCTGTGAAGAGATGTGCTCCCTTATTTGATCTTCAAAACATCTAAGCATTATACCAATTTTATAGAGGAGGTAAGTGAGGTGTGTTCAGAGGTTAAAGGACTCAAGGATACACAGCACCTAAATAGTGATGGTGGTAAAACTAGAAGTCAATCATTTTCGTTTTTCAGTTAAGGTATTCTCCTATGATTTCACTGCCTCTCTCACGCCTATAACTTGCTTTTTATTTCCCTGATTTATACCCACACACAAATTTATTCATTTTTCCATGAATGGAAAATCTTCAGAACTAGAATATAATACTAGAAATGAACATAATTAAAATATTATGGTGTATATTTATATATTATATATTAATATAATTTATATTTCAACCAAATCTACAATTAAAACGATACTAAAATACTAAGGGTAGAAATGACTGAACATGCTTCAGAAGAATCATCAAAAAAAAAAAAGCACTGGAAACCAATAGTTCTTTAAGTTGATGTTAGGATAATTACATTAATATTTTTAAAAGATAACTTCTGGGAATAAAATTATTCGGGATAACACAAAATATTTTCCTTAAGGACTGAAGAAGGAGACTTCCCAATTTATAAAACAATGCAAACTATGCTGTGTCAAAAGCTGCTCTGTACTTTTGATTTATTCCATTGCACATTAATTAGTTTCATAGGGCCGCAATAATAAATACTGCAAGCAACAGAAACTTACTGTCTTATAGCTCTAGAAGTCCGGAATCAAGGTGTCAGCCAGGTCATGCTCCCATGGAACCTACAGAAGAGCCTTTCCTTACTTCCTCCTAGTTTCTGGTCTGTCAGAACCCTTTAGCATTCCGTGGCTGCAGCCATGAAACTCCTCCAATCTCTGCCTTCATCTTTGCATGATATTCTCTATGTGTGTTTGTGCCCTCACATGTCCATCTTATAAGGACATAAGTCACTTGGATCAGGAATCCACCCTTCTCCAGTATGTCATCTTAACTAATTACATTTGCAATGACCCTATTTCCTAATAACGTCACATTCTGAAATACGATGGGTTAGAAATGAAGCATTATTTTTGGAGGTGGGGGAGACAAAGTTCAATCCATAACAAACATGGAAAAAATACAACTTCAATGGTAAATCTGTAAGGTTTTCCAATCTTTTTTGATGATTCTTCAGAAGCATGTTTTAGTCATTCCTATTCTTAGTAGCTGTTTCTACATTCACTTGGCTAAATTCTTCAGCAGCAGATTGGAAAAGTATCTACATGCATGTGGTAGTATATTCAAAACCAAATAGAAATGACAAGATCTTGTCTTTATAACTTATGTTTAATCGGTGGCACACAGAGAAATAGGTCGATGTTTTAACTGGCTAAAAAGACTGTTCCTACCGCATTTCAATACCTAATCAGATGGTTGCTGCACATGTGGCCAAGAACAAGTACAATCTTGATGAGGACAAATTCACTTAAAATTGATAATGACTATAAATTTTTTATTTGCCTCTTGTAAGGAAATTTAAACCAAATACATGGAATATAAAAAGTAAAAGTCTCTAATTCCAAAATTATCTCATCTAACTGTCCCACAAGCAGCCTTTCTCCAGCCAAATTGATCTATTTGTTTCCATACCCACTATTCCCATTCGTATTCCTACATTTGTTCCCAGCCATCCTCTCCCAGGAATGTCCTTTTCAGCCCGCCTCCTTCTATTATCCCCTTTCCTTCAAGACCCAGTTTAAATGACACGGTTTCCATGAAATTTTGGCTTCTAAGAATCCTTCCCTCTCCATTGAGGTCCTACAACTTTAAGTATATGATGCACCTGACCTCAGCATGGTTTGGACACCAACCCATTGAGAATTTATGCTAGTTACACTGGCAAAAAAGGGTAAAGAAGCACACTGATTTAGGTTAACTCCATTCCTCACACCCAAAAGAGGATTCTACAAAAATCAGATAGATGATAGATAGATAGATAGATAGACAGAAAGATAGAAAGATACCATGTACTACATGCTTTTGAACAATACTAATGTTAAATATATACACCCTATTAAATTATTTAAATGTGACATGCATATATATGTCACAGAATAAGACCACCAAGATGCCTTTTAAACTTCACTGTAATGTAAGTTCTATGAGGGCAGTGACGTTGGCTGTCTAGATTGACTCTCCAGATCCTAAGTACATTACCTGGATAAGAGTTGACATTCAGTACACATTTGCTGAGTGAATAAATAATCACTTCTTTGCTATTTTCAGTGCCTAATTTAGGTCTTTGTCATATCTTGCCTGATCTGTTACCATCGCTTTCTAGTGGAATGGCAGATCCTGGCTAACTATTCACAAAACTACTTCTCATATTCTCCCAAGAACTTGGGTAGACATACTCTTCCAGATTCTCTTGCAATTAGATATGGCCTTGTGACAACAGAATTTGGGCCAACAGAATTTGAGCAGGAGTGAGGTATACCACCTGGTCCATGACATATACTTCCTGGACTACAAAACCTCCACAAAATTATCTGCATTCCCCCTCTGCACTTCTGGTCAGATCCAGATGAATCAGAAGAGGACTTCAAGACTCTAGACAATAAGGAGCTTTTGGATGAAAGGAACATAAGACTCAAGTGATTTCATGGATAAGAGTCTGACTCCCACAACTTTGCCAACCTGCTGTGGACTATGTTGTAAAAACTAAATTTTCAGTGTGTTAAGAGACTGAAATTTTGGGTTGTTAGTTATAGCAATGAACATATCTTAACTAGTACTGAAATTGGTACCTCAAAGAAGCGTTTAGCTTTACTAAAAAAAAAATCTAACATTAATTTGTCACTTGTAAGGAGAAGAGACATTGTTATAGAAACCTGAAAAATGGTGACCCATGTTATGCAATGGCAAAATATTTGTTAAAGCTGTCACCTGAGATCACTCAGAAGACACATGTTACTGAATCTGGAGCTTAGGGGCATTGGTTGGAAAGAATTATTTCACTGTGCAACTGACTTCTATTGACCGTCTTTGGAAAGGTATTAAAAAGAATGAGCTCAATAAAGAACTGGCCAGTGTATAGGCTGAAAACAAAATAGTGTACAGGCGGAAAAGAAACCCAGAAATCTGAAGCACTTAAGATCAGAAAATCCATTTGCTTCTATACCCGGAATGGTACGAGATAGAATTTTAAAAGGCTGTGAGCAACCAGCAAACTTCTTTTGAACAAGATTCAATCTCTGTCAAATGTCATGTGGCCTTTTCATCTATTGTGACCTCAAAATATCCTCTTTTAAGTTGAGAGCGATACATGAGGAAAAAGAAATAAAGAAATAAATTGGACTTCAGAATTATGTCTAGGAAAGTACAGGTACGTGTAACTGCCTACAACTTACAATTAAGTCTTAAAGGAATCATATGTCAAAGAAACAGCAAACCCACAATAAAAGAGCCTTTTATGGTTTGGGCCATAAAATACCTTTCAGTTTGCTCTAGCAAAAGATAGACTGTGAAGACTGAGCAGCCTCTGGGGAGTACATTCTCTCCAACACCCAGTTCAGATATGGCCCAAAAGGATAAGTGACAGGGAATGCCTTCCCAGGGAAAGAGACAGAATCCACAGTGAAAAGTGAATAAAGGTATTTCTCTAGAGTCAAAAAGCTAGTTTTCCCCATCTCCAGGATAGACAGTCTATCAAATGTTTGCCCAGCAGGATTGCTTGGTATCTCCCATTATCATATTTTCTGAAACAGACATTTTATTATGTATTGCCCTACCATTGTATACTGGGTAGGATTGAAGGGGAGGGAATGGAAAGCAAGTAACTTGTATTTTTATCATCATATAATCACATTTGTAACCAATAAAGACTGCATGTTGCTTAAAGAAATTAGAATTTGAGCAGTTGCTATAACTGGATGGGATTCTGGATTGTATTCTTTGGGGAGTGGGTAAATGTCTTCTATTTGTGGGAGAAAAAAAAAAGACAATAGATAATTTGGCAACCAGGAAGCCCAACTAGTGGAAGAGATTGATCAGTTATTCACCAATTCATTTGCCTTTTTCTCCTGGCCACATAGCTTAGACACATTATCCAAACTCTTCTTTCAGTTAAGTTGTCATATGGCCAAGTTTAGGCAAGAGGACATGGAAGGAAGGTATGTTTACTACCTCTGGCTGAAGTTCACAAACTCCTCCCCATAATCATCCAGGCAAGGATTTTATTTATTCCTTGATATACTGGCTGGCTTCAGAGATTCTGGTAATGAACTCTAAAGCCTTAGCCTCAGAGACTGTGTATGCATGTTTGCGTGTGTGTTTGTTCACATGGGTATGTATATCTGTGTTTGTAAATCTAATACCTGAAAATTGATGGGTCTCTGAGTCACTGCATGAAAGAGAGACACTTGTTGCTCCTCGTTGAACTGTGTTGTTAGTGAGAAAAAAATAAAATAAAAAATGATAACAAGCTCAGAATTTATGACAGAAGAAAGGCTTTAACAGAACTAATTAAATAATCATACTTATACATGCGTAAGGACATGCTGATTTAAAATGCTGTGAAGGAAAAGCAGTATGGATGCTCTATGAAAAGATTTTTCTCAGTCTGAATGGTCGCGACTTGTAAGATTGCAACTTCCTATCTGAGGTGGTCTCATTCTACTTCTTCCCACCCATCATTCTGCTCACAGGCAGACATATCCTAAGGTGATTCCAAAGAGTCCCACCTTTTATAATCCCTTCCCCTTACATAAGAGCAGAATCTTGCCTTACTTCAATGGAAGAGAATATGGCAAAGCGATAGGATGTCATTACCTTCCTTAGATTACCTTATAGAGCAAAGGGATTGTGCAGATGTAATTAAAAGCCCCAGTCAATTAATTAAAAGGGAGATTATCTTGGGTGAGGCTGACCTAATCAGATGGTTCCTTTAAAGATGGTCTAAAAGTCATAGACTAGAAGAACCAGTCTATCTCTGTTTCTGACTTTGAAGAAACAAGCTACCACCAAAGCTAAAGCCTCAAGGCAATAAATTTTGCCTACAACATAAGGGAGCTCTGAAGCAGATCTTTCTTTAGTCAAAACCTCTTGACAGGAATATAGGCTGTTTGACACCTTGATTTAAGCCCTTTGAGATTCTTAGGAAAAAATCAGCTAAGTCATGACTGGCCTTCCTACAACTGTAAGGCAAAGAAAGGAATGCTGTGTTCAGACTTCCAGGGAAAACAGCAGAATAGGAGAACCCTAAGCTCACATCTTCCCATGTAGATAACATCCACATCGGTGTAAATAATCCAGAAAACAGCACAAATGCTGGCAGAACAGACTCTCCATAGCTAAATGTAGAGAAGAGGTCACATCCAAGAGAGTAGGGAGGGCAGAGACACAGCCTGGAAATAAATAAAAAGACCTGTGGCACTGTCCATGAGAAGGAGAGATGCCACAAGCACAGAGAGGGGAGAGGAGGATATACCCATACCAGTCAACCCAGACATGGTGGACCACACAGGGAAGATTAATCCCCAAAACATTTGGCTTTGAAAACCAGAGAGGTCAATTTCACAAGTTCTTACAATCAGTGGGGCTTAACACCTAGAATTCTAAAAATTAGTGGGCGAGGCTCTGAAAAGGCCAGGAGGGCAGAGTTTCACCCTTAAAGACACAGCACCAGAAAAGCCCCACTGAGATATATAGCATAAAGGCAGTAGTTTGAAAAATGCCTAGGCTATATGGGAGGGATATTTGTTTAACTAATCTCAGATCTGTGCTGGAGGGGCAGAGATCATTGAGAGCCTTTTCCAGAAACAAGGGAGCTAGCAGGTGCCATTTCCCTCCCCACCTCCTCAGCTTTGACACACGGATGCCTGTAAGAACCAGTGAGAAACCAATACTCACTACCTAACTAGCTACCAATGCCACCCACACATTCTCCCACAGACATGCCCCCTCCAGTCAGGCATCCCCCATAGGTCCTCTACTATAGCAGACCAAGAAGACATTGCTGGCATTATGTCCCTCCCCACCCTATGGACTTTCCCTGTCCAGTCCTGTGACAGTTTTCTAAAGTAACTCCAAGTCCCATCCCACAGAAGACCTGCACAAAACTTGCTTATACCACATACCCCAACACCATGTCCTCCTGTGGACTTGCCCCCTCCAATATGCCCTTGCCCAGAGCCTATCCAAATCAGTGCCACAAGCCTGATTGTGCATAAGCAGCCCTGACAAGGGCCATCAGCCCTCCAAAGTGACTCCTGACCCAGGGAGAAGAGAAGAAAACTACACACAACAGTCCAACTCTACCCCCAGCAGTAGGCTGAGGACAGACAACTGGTCTGACTATAGGCCCCGTCCAACAATGAAAGCTTCTCAGGGGACAACACAGTGAAAGTACCCTGTACTTTGGTACTACAGCACTTCTGCCAAATGCCTAGTCTGACTCCACTCAAGCTGAAGGTGGCCAAAGACTGGCCAAATAACAGCAAAAGAACTGAGACTGCCCACAGCAGGCAGAAAGAGCCACTGCAGGTGACTGTGGGAAAAAGCTGCTCAGTTACAACATTAGGATGCCTGAAACACACACTGGAGACACCCCTGAAGTACTATGTTCTGACATACAGAGGACATGGTACCGCAGAACAGTACAAAACCACTTCTTCATAAGGCCATCACCTTCAAAAGCAAGAGATGTGGCTGAGTTTCAAACACAGAGAAACAGACACAGAGATAGACAAATGACAGAGAGAGGAATATGTCCCAAATGAAGGAACAGGACAAAATCACAAGAAGAAATCTAAACAAAATGGAAGGAAGTAATATGCCTAATAAAGAATTTACAGTAATGGTCATAAAGATACTCACTAGACTTGAGAAAAAAGTGGAAGACCTAAGTGAGGCCTTCAACAAACAGACAGAAAACATAAAAAAAAAAAAAAAAAAAAAAAAAACAACCCAATCAGAGATAAAGAACTCAATAACTGAATTTAAAAATACACTCAAGGGAATAGACAGTAGACACGTAACAAAATGGGCATAAGTACATATCTTTCAATAATTACGTTAAACACAAATGAACTAAATGATCTAATCAAAAGACAGTGTGATGAATGAGTAGAAAAGCAAGACTTATCTATATGCTGCCTACAAGATTCTCATTTCAGACCTACAGATGCATGCAGATTGAAGTGAATGGATGGGAAAGCATTTATCATGCAAATGTAAGTGAAAAGAAAGCCAGCATAGCAATATTTATATCAGACAAAACAGACTTTAAAACAAAGACTGTAACATAAGAGACACGATAACCATAAACGGAACAATCCAACAAGAAGATATAACAATTGTAAATATTTATGCACCCAACAGGAAAACATCCAAATACATAAAGCAGCTAATAACATACATAAAGTAAGTCATCAATAGTAATACAATAATAGCAGGGATTTTAACACCCTATTTACATCATTGCATAGATCATCCAAACAGAAAAACAAAGAAACAATGGCTTTAAATGACACATTGGACCAGATGAATCTAACAGATATATTCAGAACATTCCATCTTAAAAAGCAGAACACCATTCTTTTTTAAGTACACATGAACATGCTCCAGAATAGATCACAAGTTAGGCCACAAAACAACTCTCAACAAATTCAAAATGATCAAAATCATACCAAGCAATTTTCTGACCACAACACCATGAAGCCAGAAATCAACCATAAGAAAAAAATATGGAAAAAGCACAACTACATGGAAGGTAAATAACATGCTATTTGACAATGAATGCATAAGCCAATAAATCAAAGAGGAAATCAAAACATACAATGGACACATGTGAAAATGAAAAGACAGCAGTCCAAAATCTTTGGATACAGCAAAAGCTGTTCTAACAGGGAAGGCGATAGCAATATAGGTCTACCTCAAGAAGCAGGAAAAATCTCAAAAAAACAACCTAACCTTACACCAAAAGGAGCTAGAAAAAGAATAAACAAAATCCAAAACCAATAAAGAAAGGAAATCATAGGGGTGTCTGGGTGGTTCAGTAGGTTGAGCAACTGACCCTTGATTTGGGCTCTGGTCATAATCTCACAGTTCATGAGATCGAGTCCCACATCAGGCTCTGTACTGACAGAGTGGAGCCTGCTTGGGGATTCTCTCTCCCTCTCTCTCTGCCCCTCCCAAGCTTTTTCTCTCAAAATAAATAAATAAACTTTAAAAAAATAAAGCAAATAATAAAGACTACAGTATAAATAAACAAAATAGAAAATAAAATAATAATAAAACTAGGAACTGGTTCTTTGAAAAGACAAATAAAATTGATAGACCTTTAGCCAGACTCACCAAAAGAAAAAGAGAAAGAGAGAGGGGGTGGAGAGAGAACAGACCCAAATAAACAAAATCAGAAATGAAAAAGTAAAAATAACAAGTGACACACAGAAATACAAATGACTATAAGAGAACATTATAAAAATTTATATGCCAAGAAATTGGACAAGCTAGAAAAAAATGGATAAATTCACACAAATGTATAATCTCCCAAAACTGAATCAGGAAAAAATAGAAAATTTGAACAGACCAATTACCAGCAAAGAAACTGAATCAGTAATCAAAAACTCCCAAAGAACAAAAGTCCAGGACCAGCTTCACAGGTGAATTCTACCAATCATTTAAAGAAGAGTTAATACCTATTCTGCTGAAACTATTCCAAAATACAGGAGAGGAAGGAAAGCTTCCAAATTCATTGTATGAATCCAGAATTACCTTGATACAAAAACCAGACTAAAACACTACAAAAAAATTAGAGAACTGCAGGCCAATATCTCTGATGAACATAGATGCAAAAATCCTCAATAAAATATTAGCAAACCGAATCCAACACATATTAAAAAATTATTCACCAAGATCAAGTGAGACTTATTCCTGCGATGCATGGGTGGCTCAATATGGTACACACCACATCAGCAAGTATAAAAACCATATTATTATTTCAACAGATGCAAAAAAAAAATCTGACAAAGTACAACATCCATTCATGATAAAAACATACCTCAACAAAGTAGGTTTAGAGGAAACATACCTCAACATAATAAAGGCCATATATGAAAAACCCACAACTAACATCATACTCAATAGTGAAAAACTAAAAGCTTTCACCTAAAATGAGGAACAAGACAATGATATCCACTCTCACCACTTTAATTCATAGTACTTTAATCCTAGCCACACCAATTAGACACAAAAAGAAAGGAAAAACATCCAAAAAGGTAAGGAAGAAGTTAAATTTTTCCCTATTTACAGATGATATGACACTACATAAAGAAAAGACTAAAGACTCAACCAAAAAAAAAAAAAACTGCTAGAACTAATAAATGAATTCAGTAAGGTTGCAGGATACAAAATCAATATACAGAAATCCATTGCATTTCTATATACTAATAACAAAGCATCAAAAAGTGAAGTTAAGAAAACAATCTCATTTACAACTGCACTAAAAAGAATACCTGGGAATAAAGTTTATCAAGGAGATGAAAGGCTTGTACTCTGAAAAATACAAAACATTGATAAAAGAAACTGAAGATACAAACAAATGGAAAGATATTCCATGATCATGGATTGGGAAAACAAAGATTGTTAAATTAAAATCAAAGCAATCTACAGATTTAATTCAACCTCTATCAAAATCCACAGCATTTTTCACAGAAATAGAACAAACAATCCCAAAATTTGTATAAAACAAAAGACTCCAAATAACCAAAGCAATCTTTAAAAAGGACAACAAAACTGGAGGTATCACAATCTCAGATTTCAAGATATATTATAAAGTTGTAGTAATCAAAATAGTATGGTGCTGGCACAAAACGAGATTAGCAGAACAGAATAGAGAGTCCAAAAATAACCCTACAATCATACTATCAACTAATGTTCAACAAGGAAGCAAGAATATGCAATTGGAAAACAGTCTCTTCAACAAATGATGCTGTGAAAACTGAACAGCTACATGCAAAAGAATGAAACCAGATGACTTTCTTACACCATACACAAAAATAAACCCAAAGTGGATTAAGGATCTAAATTGAGACCTAAAACCATAAAAAAACCTAGAAGACAGCACAGGCAGTAATGTCTCTGACATCGGCCATCGCAACATTTTGCTAGATATGTCACCTGGGGAAATGGGACAAAAAGCAAAAATAAACTATTCGGACTACATCAAAATAAAAAGCACAGAGCAAAGCAAAAGAAACAATCAACAAAACTAAAAGACAACCCACTGGATGGGAGAGGATATTTGCAAATGATATACTGGATGAAAGGTTAGTATCCAAAATATACCAAGAACTTACACAACTCAACGGTCTAAAAACAAATAATCCAATTTAAAAAATGGGCAGAAAACGTGCACAGACATTTCTCCAAAGAAGAAGTACAGATGGCCAAAAGACACATAAAAAGACACTCAACTCACTCATCATCAGAGAAATATAAATCAAAACCACAAAGAGATCACCTCACACCTGTCAAAATGACTACAATAAAAATACAAGAAACAATAAATGTTGGTGAGGATGTGGGAAAAAGGAAACCCTCATGCACTGTTGGTGGGAGTGCAAACTGGTGAGGCCACTGTGGAAGACTGTATAGAGGTTCCTCAAAAAGTTAAAAATAGAACTACCCTACAATCTAGCAATTGAACTACTAGGTACTTACCCTAGTAGAATACAAAAACATGAATTCAAAAGATATATGTAGCCCTATGTTTATTGCTGCACTATTTTACAATAGCCAAATTACGGAAGTAGCCCAAGTGTTCATCAAAACATAAATGGATAAAGAAGATGTGGTACATGTACACAATGGAATATTATTCAACCATAAAAAAGGAATGAAATCCTGCCATTTGCAACAACATGGATGGACTTAAAAGGTATAATGTTAAGTGAAATAAGTCATCCAGAGAAAGACAAATACCATATGATTTCAGTCATATGAAGTTTAGAAGTTTAGAAAGAAGTTTAGAAAGAAAACATGAATAAAGGAAAAAAGAGGCAAGCCAAAGAACAGACTCTTAACTATAGAGAACAAACTGATGGTTACTAGAGGGGAGGTGGGTGGGGGATAGGTGAAATAGGCAAAGGGGATTAAGAGTACACTCAGCGTGATAGGCACTCAGTAATGTACAGAATTGTTAAATCACTATCTACCCCCCACACTATTCCCTGCCCCACCCTATCCCTCCATACATGGAATTAATAACTTCTCTATTACCCTGGAATTGTTTTAGTACTTTCATTACACTCTCTTATTCTTAGGTATTTATGAGTTTATGCACTAATCTGTGAGTTCCTTCAGAGAAGGAAATATATCCAATTGCTCTACGTATTCTCACTACCTGGTGCAGGGCCTGGCACATAGAAAATATTAAATAAATAGTTGTTCTCTGAGAATTCTAGATTTCTCTAAATTTTTTGGTTATTTTTACTCAAACTCTAACAAGCGCTTTTCTGACTTTTTTCTTAATTTGTGCACTATTGCTTCCTTTACTTTCTTCTGCTATTTGCCATATACTATCCCAGAAATATTTCCTTTTCACTGTGGATCTCATTTTTAAAGATTTAATTGTTTTGAAACCACCTAATTAATTGGCCCATATATGTTTATGAGATTGAACACTGAAAAGATTCATCAAATGAGCAGCCAATTTATGTAATAATTATAGATATTCCTCATAAACTTCAGTTTCAATAATAATCACAGTACTCAGAAATATTACATCTAGAAATCTAGAAATATTTGTGCTTCTTCCATACTAACTTTTAGTACACTTCAGATTTCAATACAGTGCTGTGGGTGAGAACTCAAGCTTTGCAATCAGACAAACTTAGAATCCATTTTGCTACTGATTTGTGTGACTACGGCCTACTTAATCTCTCCAAATCCCAGCTTGTTCTTATACAAAATGGAGATAATAAAATAATTAACCTCATAGAGCTACTATAATGATTAATAGTACACATATAGCTGATGCTAAAAAATATTAACTTAAAACTGTTGGCAATTGGGGGTTATGTACAATGGTACAAATATATACCGTATCTCTGTTACATAAACTATATAAATGGTCACAGATAGCTTTCACCACCATAAAAAGCTCCTATTTAAGAAAAAAATATATATATGTATATCTAATTTATTTTTTGCTTTGAATAGAACTGATGTTTCTTTCTTAATAGACAGCATAGATAAAAGACACAAATAAGGAAGAATTGGAAAATGAATTCATTAGGATTTTGTTACTGTACTATATTCTGAACAATAACTTTTTAACATGTGTTAGAAATGATGATTAAGTAGTTGATACAGACTTTCCTCACCTCAGGCAATCAAGAGGGCTTTCGTATACTGCAGATCATTATGGAATGCTCTCAGCATTAGCTTGTACATTAGCCCATATGATACTTGTATAGGGGTGCAGAAAAGTTTGCTATATCGGTATAAAAAAAAAGCTGTAAATGAAATAATTATGAAACATTTGGCTGGAGGGGGCTGGGTAGCTCAGTCACTTAAGCATCCAACTCTTAAATGAGAACAAACTGAGGGCTGACGGGGGGTGGGAGGGAGGGGAGGGCGGGTGATGGGTATTGAAGAGGGCATCTTTTGGGATGAGCACTGGGTGTTGTATGGAAACCAATTTGACAATAAATTTCATATATTTAAAAAAAAAAGCATCCAACTCTTGACTGCAGCTCGAGTCATGATCTCACAGTTTGTAGTTTGAGCCCCATGTCAGGCTTTGTACTGATGCCACAGAGTCTGCTTGGGACTCTCTCTCCTTCTCTCTCTGACCTGCTCTCGCTCGTTCTCTCTCTCTCTCTCTCTCTCTCTCTCTCTCTCTCTCTCTCTCAAAATAAATAAATAAACTTAAAAAAAAGAAGAAAGAAAAAAACATTTCTGGGGGAAATGATTAGAGAGAGAGAAATATATATGCTAACAGGAGAAACGGTAAGGTGAAAAAAAAAAACTGAACTTAAGAGTCAGAGTTGGAGCTAAATCCTGTCTCTGCCACTTACCAGCTCCAAATACTTTGTACTGGAGACTCTAGGAGACTGTGTCTCTTCTCTGAATCTTATTCTTCATCTGTAACATGAGCACATGGAACTTAATCACTCTGGGTAGATATATGACATTCACTGTTTTGGCCTGTAAAATGCCTTTGAAACTTACTACTTATGCCTCATGATACCTTCCCACTGAGCCAGGACTTACCCTAGTATCCTTCTTAATATTATACTCAAGATAGCCACTACCATTATTTTTATTATTGTTAATAATAATATTATCAGCCATCCTAACCAAAGATGAATTCTAGACTTTATTATTTCCCAACTTCATATTTTATTAGAAATATATATTAAAATCTCACTGTTATAAACTGATCTTAGATTCTGATGTAAATATTAGAATTAGAAAATGTTTTATAATTAAACCACCATAAAATATCCATTATCAGAAAAATACATTTCTTAGGAAGGTAACTAACAGGAAAAAAAAAACTTTGGATATAATTTTTTATATGCTACTTTTAAAATAAAAAAAATAACATGACCCCAAGTGAACAGATGAATGCAACCACTGACAGCTAGTGTTCTTTCCTTCTCACATTACAAAACCCCAACTGATGGGTATGTCTTCATCACGGTTCAGTTTAAGGGCTACCTTCTCCATAAAAGTTTTAAAGAATAACCTAAGTAAAGAATTTTAAAGATCTGAGAGCATATAACAAGATAAGAGAAGACAGACTGTGCAATTAAAAGACATGAAATCTCAGATTTAATAAAAGTAAAACCAACCCTATGTTCCTTAAAAAATACATACCTAATACAAAATGGCAAAAGTATAAGAATAAGATTATGGTTACTGTTTCTAGCAGTTTCACTAACAAGATGCTCTAAGTGACCATTAAACTAAAATAAAATTATGAATACTGGATAAAATTTAGAAAAGCATGTTCTTAAATCTCTCCATAAGATCTTAAAATAACAATAAAAGCAGATGTTAAAATAACAATAAAAACAGGTACAATAATAATAGTAATGTTACTCAGGCCAAAACCTAAGTGAAGGTGGAAGTAAGAGTGAAGTATCAATGACAGCTTTCATCTTGAGGATGCTTATTTGATCTCATAAACTTGAGGTGATGTTAGCCTAGCTTAAAGGCTAAGAGACAAAGGATAGAGCCTCTCCCAGGTAGAGTATTTAAAAGAAGAAATCCACTCTAAAGATCCAGACAGAGGATAAATATGAATTAGATACTCCTACCTTGTTGCTAATAATTAGTATTAATCATGAGCCATCCCTCACATGCCCAAAATTCCAATAATGTTTTAACTCAGTGACCCTTGATACAGAGTTCACTAAGGAATGTGGTGGGAAAAAAATCAATCCTTAGTTGGAAACTATCTAATTCCTAGGACTCAGAAAATTGCCATAAATTAAATTCCAATGAGCTCACATTCAAAAAAACAAAAAACACTAAAAGAAACAAAGAATAAGCAGGAGGCAATGAAACAGCTATCAGCAAATCAGACTCATGAAGACTTCAAACATAGGATTCGTCAGACAGCATATAAAAGAAATATGTTTTGTATGGACAAAGACATACAACAAGAAGATAAAACATGAATGAAAAACAGACTATAAGAAATTATTGAACAAACTTGATAATAAAACAGAACTTTAGAAGTTGAATGTATAACCCATTTAATCTAAAACCATCATTAAAACTAAAGAAATATGGTTTCAACTGGAAGAAACTACCTCAAATGTAACGCAGATAGACATGGAGATACTAATCATGAAAAGCAGGTTAAGTGTCATGGAGAACACAATGAGGAGTTGTCATAAATATCCACATGAGTCACAGTCTGATTGGGAAACAGTACAAAGTGAGTAGTTTGAGAATTTAAGAGTGATTATTTACAAATTTGGGGTCAGTTTAAGGAAATTACATGATCTATTTTAGTATCCAAGGGTTAGACTGTGGTGAGCACCACTACTCCAGGCCTAGAGAGGGAAAAGAAGGAAACAATAATGGAACCCAGAGAGGGCAGCTATGAGGACAGCTGCCTTACAAGAGGTATGACCTTTAGTAAATGGACAATCAGCTGGACAAAAAGGGAACAATAGCAGTAAGTGGCCAAATTAACTTTCCTCCCTTCCTCTGATCTGCTGTCTGTACCTCACATTATGTAAACATATCTTGCAACCAGAGGGCAAAGGAGGGCATTAACGCAGTCCATATTAGTCAACCTCTTAAGGAGAGAGAAAAGGAGGTGAGGTTAAAAAAAAAAAAGATATTCATAATAATATACATTTGAGATGCCAGGTTAAAAAAAAAAAAAACAATGAGGCAGAGGTAAAATTTAAAAAAGACAATGACTGAGAGTTTTCCAAAATGGATGAAAAACCCAATAATCAAATTCTAGAGCCCAGATAATTCAAAGCAGGACAAATAAAAAAGAAAATAGTATTTAGTAAAATCATGAGGAGAGTAGAATACACACACAAAAGGAATTAATTTAAACGCAGCTAGACAAAAACACATCTTAAAAAATAACAATTTCACTGACAGCTAACTGCTCAAGAGTAACTATGGTGGCCAGAAGACAGTGGGATACTATTTCCTAAGTTTTGAGATAAAACAAATGTCAACCTAGAATTCTGAACTCAATGAAAATGTCATTCATGAATGAGCATAAGTTAATAATTAGAAAAATACGGAGAGGTTTTTCCACCAACAGAATTATTCAATCAAAACTATAAAAAATGTTCTTCAAACAAAAATAATGTATGCCACACAGAAGGTCCTAGGTATATGAAGAAATGAAAAGGAAGCAAATTGATAAATATGTGGATATTTGAAAAGAAAAAAGGACTTTATAAAATTGTCATAATAATATTGAGAGAATTTAAAATGGAGATAAAGCTAAAATACAAAACCAGAAAAACACACAAATGAAGCACAAAGTAATTAGAGATAGAGTGATTGAAATTCCTCTGCAGTGTTTGGAAGGAAGTTTGAGATCTTGATTGAGATCTGACTTTTCAATTTCCATGTTAAAAGTTTTAAGTAAATGCTAAATGGCACAAGAACAGACGCTCAGATCAATGGAACAGAGAACCCAGAAATGGATCCACAAATGTATGGCCAACTAATCTTTGACAAAGCAGGAAAGAATATCCAATGGAATAAAGACAGTCTCTTCAGCAAATAGTGCTGGAAAAACTGGACAGCGACATGCAGAAGAATGAACCTGGACCACTTTCTTACACCACACACAAAAATAAACTCAAAATGGATGAAAGACCTCAATGTAAGACAGGAAGCCATCAAAATCCTGGAGGAGAAAGCAGGCAAAAACCTCTTTGATCTTGGCCACAGCAACTTCTTACTCAACACACCTCCGGAGGCAAGGGAAACAAAAGCAAAGATGAACTATTGGGACCTCATCAAAATAAAAATCTTCTGCACAGAAAGGAAACCATCAGCAAAACTAAAAGGCAACGGATGGAATGGGAGAAGATATTTGCAAATGACACATCAGATAAAGGGTTAGTATCCAAAATCTATAAAGAACTTCTCAAACTCAACACCCAAAAAAACAAAAATCCAGTGAAGAAATGGGCAAAAGACATGAATAGATACTTCTCCAAAGAAGACATCCACATGGCCAACGGACACATGAAAAAATGCTCAACATCACTCATCATCAGGGAAATATAAATCAAAACCACAATGAGATACCACCTTATACCTGTCAGAATGGCTAACAACAGATGTTGGCAAGGATGCGGAGAAAGAGGATCTCTTTTGCACTGTTTGTGGCAATGCAAGCTAGTGCAGCCACTCTGGAAAACAGTATGGAGGTTCCTCAAAAAATTAAAAATAGAACTACCCTACGACCCAGCAATTGCACTACTAGGCATTTATCCAAGGGATACAAGGTGTGTTGTTTCGAAGAGACACATGCACCCCCATGTTTATAGCAGCACAATCAACAATAGCCAAAGTATGGAAAGAGCCCAAATGTCCATCGATGGATGAATGGATAAAGAAGATGTGGTATATATACACAATGGAGTATTACTCGGCAATCAAAAAGAATGAAATCTTGACATTTGCAACAACATGGATGGAACCGGAGGGTATTATGCTAAGTGAAATTAGTGAGAGAAAGACAAAAATCATATGACTTCACTCATATGAGGACTTTAAGAGACAAAACAGATGAACATAAGGGAAGGGAAACAAAAATAATATAAAAACAGGGAGGGGGACAAAACAGAAGAGACTCAAAAATATGGAGAACAAACTGAGGGTTACAGGAGGGGTTGTGGGAGGCGGGATGGGCTAAATGGGTAAGGGGCATTAAGGAATCTACTCCTGAAATCATGGTTGCACTATATGCTAACTAATATGGATGTAAATTTAAAAAAATAAAAAATAAAACAAGTTTAAAAATAAATCAATAAAGTAAATGCTAAAGAAATAATACCGGTGTGTACAACTTTCAAACTAGCAAAAGAAAACATTGGAATAGAAGAAAACAGTCCATCCAAAAGAAGTCAAGAAAGGAGAGAAAATAAAAATATAAAAGGACAAATTGAAGCTTTAATATATGTAAAGCAACATGTACGTAACTGGAAGAAGAAACAGACAAATCAAAACTTACAGGTGAAGATTTAATACTCTCTTTGAATAAATAATAGAATAATCAGAACATTAATGATCACATGTAATTTTTAATACTATTATCCATTTGACCTAGTTGACATTTATAGAAAACTCCACTAAATAACAACATAATATACACTACCTTAAAGATAACACAGAATATTTACCAACATGAACTGTATGCGGGTCACAAAATAAATCTCAACTGTAATAAAAAGTATGTTCTTAGACTACAGTGAAATTAAATTAGATGTCCATAGTACAAAGGTACTGGGAAATCCATAAGCACCACAAATTAAATAACATTTCTAAATAACCCCTGGGTCAAAAAAGTCAAAAAAATTAAAACATATATTCAACTGAAAGAAAATGAAAACAAAATATATCAAAATTTGTGGGAATCCTTTTAAGCAGTGCTTAGAGGAAATTTATAGCACTATATGCCTATATTATAAAAAGGAAAAATATTCTCAAGTCAAAGACCTCACTCCTTTAGGAACAGGAAAAACAAAAGCTTAAGAAAATAAATATCAAAGAAGAAATAAATGAAATAGAAAATAGATTTAAAAACTAGAGAAAATCCATGAACCAAAAAGCTGGTACTTTGAAAATATTAGTAGTATAGGTAAACCTCTACCCAGATTGGTCAGAAAAAATAGAAGACACCGATTACCAACACCAGGAATGACAATAGTGACACAATTCAGATCCTGCATATATTAAAAGATAAGAGTATTTCATGCACAATATTTTGAAATGTATTAAGACATTCTGAATAAATAAACATTCAGAGCTGGCCAGGAAAGAGAACTTCTGATAAATTTCATCCTTATTCAGAGGTGATGTAAAGAAGTAATGTACACAAAGAAGTTCCCCAATACTAACATCAATTTAGTGATTGATAAGTGAGTTGTACATATGAAATTATATGCATAATTTGTGTTCCAAATGTGTACTGCTACAGTGTTGTTAAGACAACCATGCTTCAATGACCCCTTGATTTGTGTTAAACTAGAGAAACCTCTGTGCAGTCTGAAAATAATGAAGGCTCTGAATACATATGAACATGGGTTTCAATTATGATCCCACCAGTTTCTAACTGTATGACCCAGAAGTCATTAATCTTATTTATAGGTAACTCTACCATATAGTGTATATAAAATGAAATAATATAGGCAATCATAGGTAACATTTTTAAGCAGAAGTTATTTCTCTTAATAATAACAAGAAGAAATAGCAATAGAAAATCCTCCCTGAATTCCTCCCTCCCTGACCCACTCAACCATTAGAAGAAAGCATCTAGAATGATAATGTCAATATAAGAGACAAATGCCTGGCTATGGCCAGAACTGAATTCACCAGTGTCAGTGCAATATACAAATGGAGAAGATTACCCAGAAAAGGGGATCAGATGCCTAGAAATGCAAAGGGCACATGTCAGATGTCTCAACAATACTGTGAACAAGGGAGAGAGAATCTTCAAGCTACAGTTCTATCAATTTTTCTTGTAAAAGCTTTGAGCCAGAGACAATTACTGCTATATACAGATGGCCAATGGAATGTTTGTGTCCACCCCAAAATCCGTATGTTAAAGTCCAAAACCCCAACATGACTGTATTTGGAGATAGGGCCTTTAGAAAGTCCTTAAGGTTAAATGATATCATAAAGGTGGAGCCCTGATCTGATAGGGTTAGTGTCCTTACAAGATGAGTCAGGAAAGAGCATTCAGTCTCTTTCCTGTTCTCTTTCTCTGCACTCCAACACCCTACTCCCCACCCCAGCATGTGAAAACACAGGGAGAAACGGGCAGTCTGCAAGCCCGAGAACTCAGCAGTGCTGGCACACTGATCTCAACACCCACTCCCCAAAACTAGGAGAACATAAATGTTTCTTAAGCCACCCAATCTATGGTATTTTGTTACGGCAGCCTGAACTAACACATCTATAGTTTTTATTTTCACTCCATTAAGTAGTGTGTGCCTGGTGAAGGTTGGTTCTATGTTAGAGAATCTTTTGTAGAACAAAAACACAAGATATGTATGGGCTGAAAGATCCTGTACTTTAGATCATGACTTGGGTGAACGCGGAGGGGAGGGGAGGTGACTTGTGCTCTATTTTCCCTGGTGACCTTAAATTCCACTTCTTCCTTCATCCTTTGAGATTGCCTGCTAACCCCGAGTGCTCCGCCCTTCAGTTCTGTTCTTTCTTCTGTCTTCACTATCTCAATACATCAAGTAGCTGCCATGTCACCAGAGTGACTGTGCACCTTGGAAAGCCAAACAGTAGAGGAGTGAGACATCATTCTCCTTTTTTTTCTTTCATGTCTGTTTGACTCACATATGAAAGTATACAGGCTGAATACACTCAGCAAATAATGAAGCAACTCATTTGCAAAGAATTTTTAAAGACTAATTCATGCAAGGAACAGAGACTGATAGGCGCAGCTCTTAAAAAGACACACTCTCCCTGGAATTTGGGATAAGAATTTCAAAGAATTTTATGCCTATCAAAAATCAACCTGGGGATAGAATTCCATCAGCCTAATCATGATTCTTGCCTTTGAAGTGCTCCTTTTGTTTTTTCATGCCTTTTCCTCTGGCACCCTTATTTCACGCACAAGATGATAAATATATAGGCATGTTTGGGGAGCTTGTTCAGTTTAATAAAATTCCGTCAAAGTCCAAATGAAGTGTGAATCTAGTTTAAGGCTTTTCATTATTTCCTCATGTATATAATCAAGTTATCCAAAAAATCTTATATCAAAATTCCAAGTGTTTTAAAAAGACAGAAAATAGATCACAAAGAAAAGAACTAGTCTCTAAACTTGCTCCTAATTTTAAAATATATTCTGCTCAGGTAAAAATAATTTACAAACCCCAAAAAGAGAAATGTAACTTATGGATGCAACACTACATGGATGTACCATTTAAATAGTTTTAAAAGCAAAGAATTTTCAACATATTTAAAAGAACGTATTTATTTAAATGATGAAAATTGTACAAATACGACCACCCAAGACTGCAGGACATGGGTTTCTGTATTGCTGTGCCGGGGTAATTTGGTTCAGTGGCCCAACCTTCCCCTGTTACCATCTGTACTTATGAGAATGACTCACTCAGTGACTTATACATCATTTTCAGCCAGAGAGTACAGCCAAGCAATTTAAAACGACTTGGAGAAATAAAAATCTATCACCTCCACAAATATGCATTTACCCTTCATTTAGCAACAGTGTCTCGTATGCCATTTCCTAGCCAGTTTTTCTTACTCCTACTGCTTGCTGTGTTCCTAGTCTTCTTAATTGGACTCAGGTGTATTTTGAAAGCCAAAATTCTCAGCCATCTTCCCATAAAGGCAGGTGTCCAGGAAAACCAAACAAAAGGAAAAACTGAAAGGATAGCACTTTAGGTCTTATGAACATGAACCGGCTCTTATCATGAAAATTTAAATGTTCATATTTTGATGGAAACAGTAAACTCATTTTGCAGAAAATTTCAGTGTGCCATTCTAGAAGCATAATAAATTAAACTATTTTACATTGGCCATAAAAAGCCTTAGCATATGTGCAAAGGTATATTTCCTCCTGAAGCTTAGCAAGAATTAACTCCCTTTAAAAAAAATACCTTTAGTGTTTGTTATGTCAACAGCACCTATTAAATGGGTGATAGAGTTTATAACTTTATTATTTTTTTTTAGCCTGTATACTCCCAGACTCACCAGGGACATTATTATTGTCATTTATATGATCAACAAATGTTTAATGAGCTTGGGGCAGGGACAGCAGTATCTCCCACAATCATTACTACTGTGAAGATTAAGTGAGATAATGTGCATGACCACATCTAGCACTTAGTAAGTGTTTAATAAACAATGGCTTATTCATGGTTCCAACCCTCAAAAAGCTTATATTCTGTTAGGGTTTCCCAGTAAATCATTACCTATAGTGTAATTTTTTTTTATGATTGTAAGGGGAGAACCACTCCCAGTGTTACTATAGGAGCAGAGTAGGGCACAGCCATTTGAACCTGACTAAGAACACTAGAAGAGATTACCCTTACAATGAATTTTGAAGGACGTGTAAAACTTAACTAAATGGCAGGAAGAAACTGATTTAAAATTTATGGAACAAATTTAAGAGGTGAGAGGAAATGTGATCTAGAACGCAGGGGGGGATGCCATTAGGATGTGCAGATTAGCATGAAAAATTGATTCCTGTTCACAGGCTACAAATGTTCATGGATAATTATGATGACTTGTACATACTTTAATGAAGATGTCAAAGAAAATCTTATGACATCAACTTAAAATTATATACCTAATTATCATTAGTTTCTAATATAGACCCCAAAATGGAAAAAAAAAATATCCTTTAATGTAACCAGTGTTTTAAAATGCTTATTCTTTCATTCAATAAATATTGCAATTAATTGAATAGTAAGTATAATTAGCCTACTAGGGAAAAAAAATGTCTTACATATGCATTTGCAATTCACAGTGCTTTTGCCCTCTCAGTAAACATTTATCGTCTTCCATTTATTTCAATAGCTCCTTTCCAGCGAGAATATTGAAAGGCCTGTAAATTCCATCATAAATAGTACGAGGACAGAGTGATTATGAAGTTGAATGTTTCCATTATTGTAATTTACTCTTGACTTAGAAAAATGGCTATATAATGAAGCACCATTAACAATACTCACAAAGGAGTAATAATATAATAAATATGTATGTGTCTATTTACGTCCACCCACTTGCTTTGAAAATGCATGGCCACAAATGATCACAACACTTATTATACTGTATCATATTGGGTGAATTAAGTGATTAGAAGATTCCAGGAATAATTAGCTTGCAAATAATAGTTAAAAAATAAGAAATGCTATCAAAGTTATACTATCATACTATTAAAAGGAAAAAAAAAGGGTACATTATTTTTTCCCAAAGTTTATAAAGAAAGGCAAATACTGCAATCCAAAGCCTAAGTGGAATTTATGTATATTTCTTAATATAATCTATTGTCAAGTTAGCTAACATGCGTATTTTTAAAGAATAGTTTAAAAACAAAACTCATTATCAAGTTCCTCAGTGTACAAACTCTTCCTGTCACTCAAATGCCTCACTATATTGTAAATGAGTGCTAAGAATATAAAAATGAATTAAATCTTTAAACTTTGCTGTTTAAGAGATTTCTCAACCAATATGCAAATATAAGTTTAAGAAAACAATGGTGATATAGTAAATCCTATATTTGTTTTTTTTTCTAGTCTACTCTGGTTAAAAATGACATTCTGACTTGAGCAGAGAATATTCTATTCTATCCAATAGAATTTACTGTTGGTTCTGTCCATCAGGCCTGTTCCATTGTCTCTACATCACAAAAAGTCTCTCCAACATGCATCAATACCTATGGCATAGTATTAAGAGGTCAAACATAAACACTGTGGTCCAATATGAAACCTTTATGCTAATCATTTCTATTTCCCCATACTCAGTTGCTCCTTCCTTGTCTACTTCATGTTTATCTGTCACTCCTCATTCTCTCTAGTCTCTCGGAAAAGGAACTATGACTTGTCGTCTGTGTGGCTTCATTGTTTTCCCTACTGCCTTAGAACAGAGAGGACAAGTAAATTAGTCAAATATAATAAAAATAAAAACCTGCAAGAAACCCACATTCTTGTTTATGAGGCATAATCACTTTATAAGCAGCAAACACAGTGTATCCCTTCTGGTAATTCCACTAAAGTGCTTGCTGAGTCAGGAAGAATATTAGAAAGTAACACTTCCTGAGTGCTAGAAGGCTTTTACTTTTCTTTCATAAGGAATTAGTATAAAACTTCAAACCTTGTCCAGTGTTTCTCATAACATTGAAAGCTCACTGAGCTAACTAGAAGTTTATTCTTTACCAGCGTCTCCCAATATACAAAATAAGCATTAGCAAATTCTTTTGAAAAAATAATAATGAATCTCCAATAGAGTACACAAAAAAATTTTTGAGTTAAAAGTCAATTACCACCTCCAAGTCTGTAAATTATATCTATAAAGAATATTAGACTACAGAAAAAATAATTTTGCGAGTTACAAATTACACAGAAAGTTATCTTATTTTCCCTTTCTCTTCACCACATACACAGGGAGCACAATTATACTATCTCCATCCCCACATAAGAATCTTTCTACAGAAAATTAAAGGACAAAAATTAAGATAAACATATCTATATATGATTCTCCTAAAGTTCCATTATTCTTGTGTTTGATTGATTATTATATAAAAGACATTTTTAAATTTTTTTTTAAATTTTTTAAATGCCACTGTACTAGTTACTTCACACAAATCTTAAAATTGAAATCCAATGGAGTGGAAACTGATTAAGTACAATGTGCAAGTTACAAGTAAGAAATAAGTCAAATATTTATTTCCAAATATTTAGGGTTTGCATTTAATAAAATCTCCATTTAGACTTCTGGGAGCAATTTTAATAAAAGTTCTAAAACAGATTAATTTTTTAACTTGAAAAGCAATTTGCTCTTGAAGTCTATACTAAAAAAAAAAAAAACTAATGGCAAATATGATTGGACTTAAATGAGAACAAACAAAATTAACATTTGGCTGTAATACTGGCTCCCCAGTTTTACGAAAATGCATCTTACTAGGGCTGATTCTTCTCATTATAAGTTTCAAACTAAAGCTGAATGAGGTTGACTCTTTGATCTGAATATCATCAATATAGACTACTTTTACAATAGCAGATAAAATTATTAGATTAAAAGAATCACATATGCAATGTCTATCTTTTCTGATCTTTAACACATATTCCTGAAGTTTATACCAAGTGTCATTCTAGGGTTAGGTAATATTTCTGGAGAAATATTTTAAAAGGTAATTAATTACTCTGTAGAAATTATTCAGTATTACAGTGCTGATCAACTTTCTATAACTGTCCATTAGAAAATGCTAGTCAATATTACTTTCTGCGTTCAAATAAAAGTTCAAAGGTAAGCATTTTCACCATGGTTCAGCACATGCTGAGATCCAAGTGTGCAATCTTGGACTTTAAAATGGGTGACAGGGGCGCCTGGGTGGCGCAGTCGGTTAAGCGTCCGACTTCAGCCAGGTCACGATCTCGCGGTCCATGAGTTCGAGCCCCGCGTCGGGCTCTGGGCTGATGGCTCGGAGCCTGGAGCCTGTTTCCGATTCTGTGTCTCCCTCTCTCTCTGCCCCTCCCCCGTTCATGCTCTGTCTCTCTCTGTCCCAAAAATAAATAAAAACGTTGAAAAAAAAATTTTTTTAAATGTGTGACAAACCCACAGCAAGAGATGTAGAAAAACAATAAAGGGGGAGGGCTGAAATGACTGCATAATCACCTGCATGAACACTAACAAATTTTCTATAGGCTTTCAGCTCCTGGTTTGTCAACTACACAAGTAAAAGAGTGTTATACAATGAATAAAGGAATAGATCAAAGTGAAGTAAATACAGAGCTAAAAGAGAAAATGTTTCTAATGAATATTCATTCCTTCCTAACTTCCTTTCTTCTTTTCTAGATTTATTAAGCACTGTGCACCAGATACTGTGTTAGGTGTCAGAAATCCAAAATGATGGTGTTCAGAAAACAGACAGTGACTGCAGCCAAGAGCATAAGGTGAGGAGGGTAAAGGATTAGAAAGGCCAGCAGAACAAACTCAACCTTATTACTGGATCTGTTAAGATTGTTTCTCCGGGCATTCACTCTCAAGGTGGCATGAAAACATCAGTAGCTAAGTGTTTTTATGAAGCTTATAAGGCTTAACTTTTCTCCACAAGTTAGAGGTCAAACTCAAAGTGATCTTAGTTGTTGTAATATATTTCTTTAAAAATAGATACACTACTTAACAATAGCACTGAGTTGCATAGCTGTACTAATACCCACAGTATTCATAGAAAATCTTGTCAGAAAAGCAAATTCTGGCAATTATTAAGGAGGAAGAAAGAATCATATCTTTTTAAAAGCATTAATAGCTAGATGTTTATAATCTGGAGGAAAGGGGTTGTTTCCTTTTGTAAATTGTCTATAACATACTCTGGGTCCAACTAGACAGTGTATGAAAGGACTAAAAACTGTACAGCTTTTCATTCAGGACTTACTTTAAACTATGTTGGGTGCAGAAAATCCTGGAAACATGCAATAATTATCCCCACTCTACTTTTTAATACCTCCATAAGCTAGTACAAGTCTCAACCTGTCTGGGCATCAATTTTCTCATCTTTGTGGTAGAGACAATACTGGCTTCCACTTTATTTTTTAAAGTTTATTTATTTATTTTGAGAGAGAAAGAGTGTGCACACACACATGAGCTGGGAAGGGGGAGAGAGAGAGAGAGAGAGAGAGAGAGAGAGAGAGAGAGAGAGAGAGAATATCCCAAAGCAGAGATACTTACAGTGCAGAGACTGATGCAGGACTTGAACCCACGAACCGTGAGATCATGAAATGAGCCGAAACCAAGAGTTAGACACTTAACTGACTGAGCTACCCAGGGGCCCCATTAGCGTCTACTTTAGATTTGTGAAAATGAAATGAGATAGTGTTGGATATGTGATTAGCAATTAGTACCATTGCAATTACTATACTGGTATCACAAAATTCTCCATAATTTATATTTATAAAAGCTAAGAAAATGTATTTCAACTATACTTCAATAATAAAAAAGAAAAAAAAACATGTAACCCTTCAAGGTATAAATCTAGACACAGGTTCCTATAACCTTCTCCCCTATTTTCCCATTCATGCCCACATTAGTAGTTCTAATGGTAAAATCTTGGTCTTCTCCATAGTATTTACTACACCTCTTTCTTTCCAAACAATATAAAGCTTAGAATTCATTCTTCATAAGACTCCACTATGATGGTTAATTTTATTCGTCAACTTGGCTATGCTATAATACCCAGTTGTTTCACAGTTCAAATCTTAGCTGTTAGCTATTCAAACACTAGTCTCGCTGTTGGTTTAAGGTAATTTTAGATGTGATTAACATTGACATCAGTAGAATGAGTGAAGGAGATCCTATCCACAATGTGGGTGGGCTTCAGTGAAGAGACTGAGATCCCCAAAAGAGGAAGGAAGTTTGCCTCCAGACTACCTTCAGAGTTAAGCCTGCAACATCAACTCTATGGGTTCTGCTTCTCTGGAGAACTCTGATTCATATGGCCATATGAACCTTTCCTAAATTATTTTCATGTGGTCTTCAATAAACTAGCAATATCCCCAAAGTTATCCATCATTCTTTCTCAAGCCAATCACCAATAAGAGGAATCTACACTTGCTGGGATATAGGGTTAAAATTTATTAAAAATACCAATCTATTGACAAGATAGAAAAGACTTGTTTGCCAACTCCCTCAAGGCCAAGTTTTAAGAGACTTTTTAATACTAACAGGTATTAGTATGACCTAAAAATATCTCATCATATCCCACTACCTTAGAACCTGATTAAATATGGTTGGCCATTGACACAGCAATGCCAAAGGTTGAGTGAAAGGGATGCAATCATGTTCTACTTGGTCTTGACTGAACTATTAACCATAATATTTTCACTGGTGCTAGTCATAAGCACAGACATAGAAGCAAAACACCCTCTAATTTTTAGTACCACCCAGCACTACCTAATGGTATCAATCTGACTTTCTGTTCAGACTGATGCATATCTCAAGGAAAAAGAAACTGTACCATTTTTAAATAATATTTAAAGTAATATCAACACTACTAACAATTCTACTATTTAACTGGCCTAAAATAATTAATTCTCTAGGGTCAAACAGGATACAAAAGTATAGGATTATGACAACATAGAACCAAATAATGAACAAAATATATTTCTGCCATAAGAACTGAGGAATCCAAGTGTAGCTTTTCTGAGATGGATAAAAATCACAAAGTCAATTTTTACGTTGCTAATTTTTTTTTCACACTGCTGTCTCATAGACATATCTTCATTAGAAATACCAGTAAGGGCTTTAACTTTATGGCCCTTCTATCATAATAAATAACTAAGTGATAGTTCTCTTAGAAAATACACGGAGTTTCAGAAAAATAACCTATTCTGTAACTGACTAAAAGGTATCCTAAATGCTTAAGATCACTCTTGGATTTTCCTTTATTTTTGTCTTAAATTCAATTTGATTTATATGTCAGTACTTGGCTATATATATTTTGCAGGGAATACAATGGAATTAAGGCATGTTTCTGACCTCATGGAACCAAAAATTTGATTCATTGGACTGTATACATAGCCACATTAAGTAATACATATTTAAGTTAGACATCTTTTTCTAATATTTTCCTTTGTGTAGTTTACTTAAGTAAACTTTGTGTAGTGTACTTAAGTTTCAAGTATATTGCAACAAAGATAAAAAGAAGTAGGACTTTAGTCTTCTGTGCTTATCTCCAGCATCTGGAAAAGTACCTGCACATAGAATCTCCTCATAAATCCTAATCAAATTATTAAATGTATGAATTACTTCACATAAGTAACTTCCTTGTGATCAAAAGAGAGATTATTCTGTAGGTAATAAAACCAGGACTTAAAGATACAAAATTAATAAGATCACACCAGTAGCAAGGGTCAGAACTGAATATAGAACCCAACATCTTTGACTTCCGATAGTGCAATTGCCAAGCACCAAGAATTGAATGGTTTGTAAATGCCAAAAGAGATTATTGTGGGAAAAAGTTAATACAGTCCAACACCTGAGACTTGATATGGAAACATTTTCAGGCTTAAGGT
Source organism: Prionailurus viverrinus (assembly GCF_022837055.1). NCBI lineage: Eukaryota > Metazoa > Chordata > Mammalia > Carnivora > Felidae > Prionailurus > Prionailurus viverrinus. The sequence continues at coordinate 64,216,379 of NC_062564.1, read as the reverse complement.
AAAACTAAGAACAAGGTTGTTTTGTGCTTTTATTTTATTCTCCTCCAATAAGGTAGGTCTTTTAATGAAGAATAGAGATGCACCAGATGTGAGTTAACAAAAGCAAGTTTTAATATTGACACCTACTAAGGACTATGTTTCTTAAAGAGGAGAAATGGATGATCCTGAACCTAAATAAAATTAAGAGCTACAATTTTCACAATTTCAGGTATAACACTACACTAACATGCATGCAAATTTGTGTGTGTGTGTGTGTGTGTGTGTGTGTGTGTGTATGAGAGAGAGAAAGAAAGATACAGAACATGGTTATCAGTGTAATCCCGGCACCCCTTCAGATCATAAATCAGCACTACATGATATTGACAATTCATGGAGGAATAGTAATTTCATCATCAGAGTTCCTCAGGTGTAACAATCTTCCCTAAAGGGAATGCCACAGAACACTTCTTATGGGTCTAAAACAGGGCACTGATATGAAGATCTTTTCACAAATCAACCCCTCAGTTTTCTAAAAATACACCCTTGAATCCAATTACATTCATAATTCAAATACTCCATTCTAAATTAAAATACTCCATTCTAATATAATACAGTTGCATTATCTTGCTTGTAATTATTGTGGAAAGTTTTCTTAGCAAAGGGATAAAGTGTTTATACAAGATACCTTTGACTTGGGGTTGCCTTACCCCCCGCCGATATAGCCACAGTAGATAGGAAAGCCTCGGGGGCAAAAAGGGGTCTCTTAACGCAGAGGCCAAACTGAGGGATAGATAAAAGGAAGGTGGACTAGTAAGAGCAAAGTCCAGAGAGATCAGGTTCTCTGAAAGAAGGCAGATAAGCCAGCCTCGCTGCAGGAAAGAGTTCAAGATGGATACATACATCAGTGAGGTTTCCTTATCCCCTTTAACAGTCTGAATTAATGAGATAACAGAAAAACAATTATAATTATTTACGTACTTTGCATCACACATAAGGAACTAAGTATTAAGTGATGTGTGTTCTGTGCCATCCACTGATTACTGGTGGTACCATTCTGTATATGAAAATTTAAACACTGCTACAATTTTAAGTAGTACATCATGTTTGGAAGGTTAGCGTTTTCTCTTTTAAAATGAAGATTTATGGGGCGCCTGGGTGGCGCAGTCGGTTAAGCGTCCGACTTCAGTCAGGTCACGATCTCGCGGTCCGTGAGTTCGAGCCCCGCGTCAGGCTCTGGGCTGATGGCTCAGAGCCTGGAGCCTGTTTCCAATTCTGTGTCTCCCTCTCTCTCTGCCCCTCCCCCGTTCATGCTCTGTCTCTCTCTGTCCCAAAAATAAATAAACGTTGAAAAAAAAATAAAATAAAATGAAGATTTATGCCAAATAATAATGAAATTTTGACATTTAACTACAGGAGTTAAAGAAAGAAAGATGGCTCTGGGTGGAAAAAATGTTGTAAGACAATAATCATACGTCAAGCCTAGGGAAAATGAAAATTACAAAGAGGAGAACCATTTCTTCCATGAATTGAAAAATGTGGCATCAAAATTGTTTGTTGGCCTTTTTTTTCAGGGTAACATGATGATATCTAGACAGTAAGTTCAGGGCCTCAGTTAACAGAGAAGAAAAGCACAGAGTACCAACTTCTAAACTGGCTGATGGTGTGGTTTAGAAAGAGAACACATTCTCCTCCTGGCACGACCTGTCAGAGACTCTTGGCAGCAAAGCAGTTTCAACCACTGGCTAGCAGGTGCATAACCGCGGGGGGTGGAAGCATCAGGTGATGGGGTAAGGAAAAAGTCACAGCCTCTTCCTTCTAGGATTCAATAAAACTAATTTTTAGGAAAATCACTCAGCAGGGTCCTGCCCATAGTAAACTCTTCCTAAACCTAAGCTAAAATTATGAAGAATTAATAAGCAATACTTTTCATTAGTCCTGTGTCATAAGTTCTTTGGGCATCAATTTCTCATAGCCATGTTCACAGGGAAAAAAGTAACACTTGAACAAATAAAGGAAAAAAGTAGCAAGTTTATATAAATTATGAAATAGTACACTGTATAATAATGTTGAATAGTTTCAAAGTCACAATATGTCCCCAAAGTGGTACAGAAACCATTGAAAAATACAATGTTCCTAATTAACTTTAGGGGAAAACATAAAAGGCCACCATAAGAATTCGCTGCCTGAAATTAAAACACATGCACGCATTCACGCATGCACACATATACACATGCTGTAAAGGACCCTTTAATGAGAAAACTTTACACATGTATTCTGAAAGGCTATTATGACAAATGTCATTTTTATAAGATACTATTAATATGTCTTCTCATTGGCAGTTAATTACTCTCCATCTGGTAAAATCTCTAGGAGATTTTTTTTTTTCTCTCAAAAGAAAATTTTGATTTGCATAAAAACAATTAGATGCTCTATAACCTATAAAAAGACTAAACAAGATGGGAAAAGTACTGAGAAGAAAGTTTTGTTTAGCCTAAGAATATTTCAGTAAATTCCAGTGGAAGGAAAATTTGAATACTGGCTGATTGTTTACAGTAAGGACAGACCAACAAAACATAACTCCATACTAGATGGTAAAACTCTCCATGTCGAGTGTTTTGCTTCATTCACCACTGAATCTCCAACAATGATGAGTATTTATACATCATAAGTGCTGAATAACTCTTTCTTGACTGAAATCACAGAAGGCTGAAAAAGGTCACACCTTTAATAATAAGAGCACTGAAATAAAAAGACGAGCTTTTTATCTTCATGAGGTCCCAGTAGTTCATTTTTGCTTTAAATTCCCTTGCCTTTGGAGATATGTCAAGTAAGGAATTGCTGCAGTTGAGGTCAGAGAGGTTTTTTCCTGCTCTCTCCCCTAGGGTTTTGATGGTTTCCTGTCTCTCATTCAGGTCCTTTATCCATTTTGAGTTTATTTTTGTGAATGGTGTAAGAAAGTAGTCTAGTTTCATTCTTCTGCACGTTGCTCTCCAGTTCTCCCAGCACCATTTGTTAAAGAGACTGTCTTTTTTCCATTGGATGTTCTTTCCTGCTTTGTCAAAGATTAGTTGGCCATACTTTTGTGGGTCCAATTCTGGAGTCTCTGTTCTATTCCATTGGTCTATGTGTCTGTTTTTGTGCCAATACCATGCTGTCTTGATGATTACAGCTTTGTAGTAGAGACTAAAGTCTGGGATTGTGATGCCTCCCACTTTGGTCTTCTTCAATATTACTTTGCAAAGGTAATAATCAACAAAACTAAAAGGCAACTGACAGCATGAGAAAAGGTATTTGCAAATGACATATCAGACAAAGAGCTAGTATCCAAAATCTATAAAGAACTCACCAAACTCCATACCCTAAAAACAAATAATCCAGTGAAGAAATGGTCAGAAAACATGAATAGACACTTTTCCAAAAAAGACATCCAGATGGCCAACAGACACATGAAACAATGCTCAATGTCACTGATGATCAGGGAAATACAAATCAAAACCACACTGAGATATCACCTCACGCCAGTCAGTGTGGCTAAAATGAACAAAATCAGTAGAGTATAGATGCTGGAGAGGATGTGGAGAAACAGGAACCCTGTTGCACTGTTGGTGGGAATGCAAACTGGTGCTCCCACTCTGGAAAATAGTGTGGAGGTTCCTCAAAAAATTAAAAATAGATCTACCCTGGGGCGCCTGGGTGGCTCAGTTGGTTGAGCTTTGACTTCAGCTCAGGTCATGATCTCGCGGTCTGTGGGTTCGAGCCCCACGTCGGGCTCTGTTCTGACAGCTCAGAGCCTGGAGCCCGCTTTGGATTCTGTGTCTCCCTGTCTCTGCCCCTCCCCTGCTCATACTCTGTCTCTCTGTCAAAAATAAGTAAACATTAGAAAAATTTTTTTAAATAGATCTACCCTATGACCCAGCAATAGCACTGCTAGGAATTGACCCAAGGGATACAGGAGTGCTGATGCATAGGGGCACTTTACCCCAATGTTTATAGCAGCACTTTAACAATAGCCAAATTATGGGAAGAGCCTAAATGTCCATCAACTGATGAATGGATAAAGAAGTTGTGGTTTATATGTACAATGGAATACTACATGGCAATGAGAAAGAATGAAATATGGCCTTTTGTAGCAACATGGATGGAACTGGAGAGTGTAATGCTAAGTGAAATAAGTCATACAGAGAAAAACAGATACCATATGTTTTCACTCTTATGTGGATCCTGAGAAACTGGATAGAAGACCATGGGGCAGGGGAAGGGGGAAAAAAAAGTTAGGGAGAGAGCCTCTTAAGGTTTGGCTGAGAATAAACAGAATAAACTGAGGGTTGATGGGGGGTGGGAGGGAAGGGAGAGTGAGTGATGGGTATTGAGGAGGGCACCTGTGGGGATGAGCACTGGGTGTTGTATGGAAACCAGTTTGACAATAAATCTCATTTAAAAAAAAAAGACAAATGAAGTTTTTCTGAAGTATAGTTGTCAAAAATTTCATGATTAGGCACATATATTCATTTTTATTAAGAATTTATGTTGAATTACAGCTTCTGTTCTGGGAAGAATTTTATTAGATGTAATAAATAGATTACATTAGATAAATAGATTAGATAAATTCCACATGTGTTAAATTTGAAGAAGAGATGAAGAATTTTTCTCATTTGAACTTTTACATAAGAGTTTGTAAAATTGAAGATTGGCTCAACTAACCTTTCAAGAAGGTCAATCGTATGAAATTACAATCTGATACTATTCTAGCTGTCCATTTAGTGTCCATCTAACAATTATTAAATTATAATTCAGGGTTACATGGACTATGAAAATTATATAGTATTTAGTAACCATAAAATTAAGTTTGAGGTTTAAGTTTTATTAAAATATGATAGCTGGCATAATTTTTCTTCATTTTAGCTTATGTAACAAAAGAGACCATGATATATCATCTTTAAGCAGACACCAAACATTTTACTTACATTAAGACAATATGTAGGTATCCGTAACTCACCCTAATCCACAGGGGATAAGTTAGGCTTACAAGTCATTCTAAAGCTTACTTACAAAATACTACTATTTAGTAAGTAATTAATTAGTAATGATAAACTTTAATGTAGAATTTAGTCTTTAAGGCACAAATGCCATTTGAATTGCAATGTCCATTTACCATCTCTGTTTCCACTGCACTGGACTAACCCATCATCTCTCACCTGAACCATGTAATATTCTTATCCCTGGACTACTTGTATCCGTTCTAGATACCACTTGCCTCCCTAAAACTTGTTTTTAGTTCTGCAGCCAAAGAAATATTCTCAAAGTAAAATTCTCATCATCTCATTTTCTTACTTAAAATTCCTTGCTAGAGTCCCATTGCTCTTAGGGTAAAACAAAAATTGGTCTGCAAGCTCTCATAAAGCTAAATCCCCTTCTCCTCTCCCATCTCACCCACCTATGCCTTCCTTAGGTCCTCACACCCACCAACTTTGTCTCCACAAAGCATTTGCTTGGGCATTTCCTCTCCCTAGAATACATTAGCCTCCTTTGAATAGTTAACTCCTACTCAACCTTCAATGTTAGCTTCCAACATGGTCTTGTGTATCTCTTCTGTATCACTTTGGTATACACATTTATGTGTATATCACACACACATGTACACAGCACACACACACATGCTATACATATGGTATGGTATATAAAGATATATATTCATACATATCATACATTATGATCCTCTCTACATTACCTTTCCTTCACTCAATCTTATTAATCTGAGCCAGTCTCCCACTGCACAGTGCCCTCTAGGGAAATGAACAGATATTTAAAGGGAACTGATTTGGTAGAATAATTACTTTCATGATTACCTTCTTAGCGTTTTGCAGCTACTAAGCATTTCATTACCAATGGAATGTTTATCTGTGAATTTTGTTCTTTGGTCCATTTGAATGAGTTTCAGACAAAAAGAAGGGCAAACATACCTTTTACCTAAAGTCTTAATTATACAACACTTACCATCTTTTGTAAGGGGTATGCATGATTGACTACCAAGAAAGCAAGCTGATGCTGGCAAATGATTGAATTCTGTTTACATTCAGGGAATTTGTAATGTGATGCTACAAATAGAATTTCAAGAAGCTGTGGCATAGTCTTTAGCTAAAATACATTAACTTAAACAGAACTTGAAACTAATAGTACTTTGTGAATTGTGTTAAGCAGTGTATAAAGAAGTTGACAAATCTAAGGAAAAATAATCTATTTTATTTACAGAAAATCTTTGAGTTAAGACTGTATTGTCATGTTCTAAGTGGCATTTAGTACATCCACTTGATGGTATGAAAATTATAATCACCTTCCCAAAGAAGCATCATAATTTAGCACTGTTCATCATAGGAACTTCATTTAAAAACTACCATGGATGTGGCCACTCTGGAAAACAGTGTGGAGGTTCCTCAGAAAATTAAAAATAGACCTACCCTATGACCCAACAATAGCACTGCTAGGAATTGACCCAAGGGATACAGGAGTACTGATGCATAGGGGCACTTTTACCCCAATGTTTATAGCAGCACTCTCAACAATAGCCAAATTATGCAAAGAGCCTAAATGTCCATCAACTGATGAATGGATAAAGAAATTGTGGTTTATATACACAATGGAGTACCACGTGACAAAGAGAAGGAATGAAATATGACCCTTTGTAGCAACATGGATGGAACTGGAGAGTGTGATGCTAAGTGAAATAAGCCATACAGAGAAAGACAGATACTATATGGTTTCACTCTTATGTGGATCCTGAGAAACTTAACAGAAACCCATGGGAGAGGGGAAGGAAAAAAAAAAAAGAGGTTAGAGTAGGGGAGAGCCAAAGCATAAGAGACTCTTAAAAACTGAGAACAAACTGAGGGTTGATGGGGGGTGGGAGGGAGGGGAGGGTGGTTGATGGGTATTGAGGGGGCACCTTTTGGGATGAGCACTGGGTGTTGTATGGAAACCAATTTGACAATAAACTTCATATATTGAAAAAAAAAACTACCATGGAAAGAAATATCTTTAAAGTGATTTTATTTAGAGATTTTATTTTGTAAGATCTCAGAACTACCTTACAGTACCTCTTCTGTGCCCTCAAACTGAAGGTCTTTCATTTGGCCATCTATTCTCTACCACGGAATTATAGCTCAGGTACACAGCTGATGTAGTTTTGGGCCTTAGTACGTGCCAAAAATTAGGCTCAGAGGTAGAGATAAAATGATGAGCAAAAAACAGGTACAATCTTTGCCTTCATGGAGCTCCAGTCTACATGAGTAAACTCATATCCATCAAATAATCTCACACAATATGTATGTATATTGATATATATAAATATCATACATATAAGCATCAATTTTACTAGTAGCTATATAACAAAATTTTTAACCTATGAATGTTCCCATACAACACCTGCAAAAATGAAATCAGACACTTTAAGGTACAAATAACATATTAATAAATTTCAAAAAGCTAAAATCTCATAAACATATCTTCTGAGGTAGATGTACAGGTATCAGGAAAGTTAAACAAGCCATATGTATACGTGAGAAAAGCAACTTGCAAAGAATTACGTAAGCTCATTTCTTCTGCAAAGAAAACCTCTCTTCTTTCCTTCTTTTTTCCTTCCTTCCCTCCTTCCTTCCTTCTTCCCTTTCTTCCTTTTTTTGTGTATTTCCATAACATATAATATGCAGACATTTTTAGTACATACATGTAGATTTATAAAAACGTTTGTGCAAGAAACAACAGTTACAATATCATAATTACCTTTGCAGACTAGAGCTGAAGAAGTTGGAGTCATTTTTCTAACTTTATATATTTTTGTACTACTATAAGCTCTTCAATAACTATAAATGTGATTTTTAATTAAATACATCAATTTCAATTAAACAAAGAGGAAGATCTCAAAGTCAACTACACAGCAGTGCCCAACATGTGTAAGTCAAGACTGCTGTCATCAGAAATGGATAATTTGAAATTCTCCCCAATCCAACATCATATCTTTCCTTTGAAATTTTAAGCCCACACTGATTCATGCTATTTTAAATGAGATAGAGAATGCCCGAATACAACACTTCTAAAGGGTTCTTATAAAAATCCTTCATGACAAATGATAAGGCCTCAGAATTTTCTGAAGTGACCAAGAGATCAAGGTCTAAATCCCTCATTTTTGAGCCAGAGAGTTTAAGCTTGAAGACTATTACCAATTTAGCTTTAGCTTCCTTCTGTCTGGTATAAATAAATGCTACTTCTTATACTTTGTTCATATTTAATATTTTTAAAACTTCAACATTTTCCTCTCTGTAATTGTTTTATTACTGAACTTTAATAGGTAATATAACTTCAAGGCCCCAAAACTACAAAAGTTAGAGCAGTATACATTGAAAACTCACCCTGTTCCCATCCACCCAGTGGCTCCCCATTCACTCTAGGTAATCACACTTATTATTTTCTTATATTCTTCTAGAGATGATGTACACAAAATAGTCAAATATGAAAGGACAGAGTTACCCCTTTTGATACTTAAGATAACATGCTATACTGTACATACAATTTTGAAACTTTATTTTAAACCATTAAACTCGGAAACCTGCCCATTTTGCAACACAGAGAGCTTCTCCATTCTCCATCCATAATACTTTATTATAGGGATGCACCATAAATTAACATGTGACCTATTGATGGACAGTTGGTTTATTTCAAATCCTTCGTTACTAAAAACAATGTTAAGATGAGTAACTCAGCACCATGCCATTCTTCAATTGTATGATTCATCTCTAAATTAAACACTCAAAAGGGGATAACTGAGTCAATTTACAACTTTAAGATTTATTGACATGTTGTTATCCTCTATAGGGAATGTTCAAACATCTCCTATCATGAAGATAGGAGAGAGCCTGTTTCCCCACAGCTTCACCAAAAAAGTGTATTATCAACCCTTGAACTTTCCCAATGCTGTGTATGAGAAATGTATCAAAGAATTCATTGGTCAAATGCTTTGTTCTCTGATCCACTGAAAGGCTGTTCTATTTCCTTACAACACTTTGTCTGTCATAAGAGTAGAAAATCTTTTCCCCAGTTTATCATCTGCCTTTTTGCTTTGCTTATGGTATTTCTTGCTATGTACAAGTTTCTGATTTTTACGTGGTCAAACCATCAATCTTTTCTTTCAGTCTTCTCAGATTTGAATCAGAGTTAGAAAAGCCTTCTTACTTCAAGGTTACAAAGGAAATATCCTGCTTTCTTTCAACACATTTCCTGTCACACTTTTTACATTTATACCTTTAACTTTTGGAGCCAAAACTATTCCAGGCTGATGCCATAAGCCAGACATTGTGCTGGGTGATGGAGCACTGACAAGATTACAAGTAACTGCCATCATAGAATATAAAATATAGCAGAGAAGAAAGCCAATCATCACGCTGATTTAAATAAAGTGCAGTGAACTTCATGAGAAATAAAGTTCATGGTTTTATGAGAGCATATACCAGGGGGATTAAGTCAAGTGTGGAGGAGGGTAAAAATTACCTTCACAAGAAAGTGACATTTAAACAAAGGCAGGAAAGAAAGTTACTGGTTGTTAGCCAACTGGAGGAGGAAGAAAGAAGTGGGAAGAAAGAGTGCTCCAAGAAGAGGTTCCTTCATAGAAGATTCCCACCAGTTGTTGGGGAATCTTGAAAGTCAGGTATGAAGTCTGGACATTTTTTCTGAGTAATGGGAAACCATTAGGAATGGAAAAACTGAGGTTCAGATATAGGTATTTGCTTAGTATAGCAGAGCAAAGACTTACTAAAATGTAAAGCTCGTTTATTCAACAACACAATATTCTCTCTGAAAACAAATTTCTGTGTGCCTTGTTGTAAATCACTTGGATTTTCTACTTTTCTCTTAAACTGTTTAGTTTTCCATTTACAGTTTCTGTCTCTCGCCACCACCCACTGATTGTATAAACTTCCAAGATCTGATTTTAAATAAACTGAAAAAAATTACATCTCCAGTGAATATAATCTATATGCTTTTACTACAAGCTTTTTTTCAGCCTTTCCCTATTACCTATTTGCTGATTGGGAATCAACTTTTAGCTTTTACAACAAAGAGAAAGTTGCTTCTCCTTTCTGCCAACAGTTACACAACCATTGTTAAGCTACATACACAGGAGGATACAATCTGCCCTGAAGAAAGCAATGAAAAAAGTTATACCAATGCTAAACAGCAACCAGAAGTTTGCCTAGCCTACTGATAGAAAGCAAAACCTTCCACAGAAATGAGCTGGTTTAAAATTCAGTATAGAATGGGACACCTGGGTGGCTCAGTAGGTTAAGCAGTCAACTTTGGCTCAGATCATGATCTCGGTTCATGGGTTCGAGCCCCATGTCAGGTTCTGTGCTGACAGCTCAGAGCCTGGAGCCTGTTTCAGATTCTGTGTCTCCCGCTCTCTCTGCCCCTCCCTCGCTCACGTGAGCTCGCTCACTCTCTCTCTCTGTCTCTCTCTCCCAAAAATAAATAAACATTAAAAAATTAAAACTCAGTATACATTTACATGGTTAAGCACAGACATAATCAAACATTACTCCCTTGGCAGTATGGCCCTGGAAGCAATAATGGATGTCGAGCTGACCATTTGAACACACAAGAGAGAATGGAGCCTGAACCACACTGTTCCTTTTGCCTTAAGGTAGCCACAATGTCTGGGAGATAGCCCAAGCTTCTTAGTGATTATGAACTGGATACTAATACCCAAACTAGCATAGAGTGTGTTGTATAAAAATGCTGGTGTAGCAAGGTAAGAGTTCTGTGCATGAATAGTGGTGATCATAGCAAAACAAGTGAGAGTACTCAACATCACTGAACTGTACAGATAAAAATGGTTAGAATGGTAAATCTTATGTGTATTTTACCACAAGTACAAAATAAAATTAAAAATCAAACTAAAATTTAAAAATAATATTGGTATTAAACAGTGTAAGTCATTCTAAACAAATTTTGTTGCCCTCATGAATTCTTTAAGAATTATATTTAGATAACCAGGACGTTTGTTAAGAATAAGCAAAAATACCAGATAAATCCCTACGCTGAGGCTTACTTCTGTTTGGATTTACTTTATGTTGTATTAGCATACTAAATTAGTTTGATTAAGGCTCTAATGCTGATATTATGTGACAAACATATGGCACCCATAAGGCATTTGGGTGAATGCTTACTTTATTGAACTTAGCTTTTATTTAAATAACAAAAATATTGTAATTACCATATTCAATAACCTCATTAGGAAAATTTCTTTCCAAGGTTACCCAATCTCTAAGTAAAGAGGTCTTATGTAATGTTGCCATGTATTAGAACATGTTTTACTACAGAACCACCTATCCTCTGAAATAACATTAAGTGTTTAGAGACATAAGGATTGTTGAAAAGCATTGTATTTCTACAATTAAATTTCATGCTTGCTTTCATGTCACTTGAGACTCATTTCTTCTAAAAGGAAGAGCTAGTTACACAAATTGTTGCTACTAACTCTGGGGAGATACAAATACATTTGTATTTTGGTGTGTCTGGGGAGATACACCACCTCATTGAGGTGAGAATATACCCAGATGACTTATAAAAATAAGTCACTTACTTTCAGGAAAAATAAACACTAAAATTATTTCTATATTACAGAAGATAGTAGGGCTAGTTACAAAAAAAAAAAAAAAAACATTAAGGAGTGCCTAGGTGGTTCAGTCAGTTAAGTGTTCAATTTCAGCTCAGGTCATGATCTCACAGCTCGTGAGTTCAAGCCCCGTGTCAGGCTCTGGGCTGACAGCTGTGTCTCCCTCTTTTTCTGCCCCTCTTCCGCTCAAACTCTCTCTCTCTCTTTCTCTCTCTCAAAAAATAAAACATTTAAAAATTTTTAATTAAAAAAATTTTAGGCCATATCTACATTTCCCTACAACAGTCTGTTATTTTAGCTGAAAGCTTAATAGAACAAATGTTGATTCCTGCTTTCAATAATCTTTGAAAACATGGAGTAATCCTGAAACCCCAAAACCACCAAGGTGAATAATGTGCTTAACTCATGTTCAGGATCTCCTCAAGGATAGAAAAATTGCTTCAATTGATTGTCATATTTGTATATGGCTCTCCCTTCAAACATCTGCCATCCTGAAAGAATTTGTATCATTGTTAGCCAGGCTCGATGTGACCCAGTTGTATGAAATTCTGAGAAAAGATACTTTGCTCACTCCTAACTTCTTGCTATCAACTGTCATTCAAGCAGTGATCAACTCTATGGGCCAGTTCCATTTATTGAATACTTGTTTGGAGGGAAGCTTTTTTGCCTCATCTGCCTCTACTGTCAGATCCTTCTTAAAACAAGAAACACTATCATCTGAGAAGAGGAAGAGCTCTTTTACTTCTAATTAAAAACTAAGATTTTCTCAGATCTATGCCTTTATAAAAGGACTTTCTTAGTACAGGAGGCTCACAAGAATAAAAGCCTCAGAGCAATGCTGAGCTATTTAAGGACTCTTAGGTTTCAGATAAATTAAAGATCTCAGAAGAGTTCATTCTTATCTCTTACCATTTAGTTAGATATTATCAGCTTCTTATAATACAAGAGATATTCTCCAATATCTTTCCTGTGGACAGGGCTTGAAGGTATGTGGCTAAATCTCAGTGCTAGGAAGGAGAATTTATCCAAAGGCTTGAGCATAGGTCATCCAACTGTGCCAAAACAGGTTTTGTGTTTATAAAAGAATATATAAGTAAATTTTTATTAAAAATTATTGGAGGGTGAACCTGAGTGACAGTCGGGTTGAGCATCTGAGTCTTGATTTCAGCTCAGGTCATGATCTCAGGGTTTAGGATACTGAGCCCTGCATTGGGCTCTGCAATGACAGTGTGGAGGTTGCTGGGATTCTCTCTCTCCCTCTCTCTTCCTCTCGCTTTCTCTCAAAATAAATAAACTTTAAACAAATGATTAGGGATGGTTTCAAATTTTCTTAAACCATGACTAAAGCAATCAGCATTTAGTTTAAGTGCAGGTCAACTTCTAATCTTATTCAAGCTCTCAGCATCTGACCACCATTTATGGGTACTTGTGTGTATGTGCACTGAGGAACACTCACCACAGTTCTGTTATTTCCACACACCTGAGCAAAGGGCTTTGACAGTTTTGCTTAAGGACATTTGCAAACCTGCTGTGGGTCAAGGTACAGATTTGCTTCTATTCTAGAATAATAAAGTTCTCCCTCGTCTCCTGGGAATATCCCGGGTAGTAAAGAAAGCATCTCCTCTGTCAGAGACAAGATTGGCTTCTTGACCAGGATATGGATAATGGCCCTGTCTGAAGCGGAGAACGAGCAGGTTTAAAGAAGTTCCTTTATGAGTCAGGGACTTCTTGAACTCCTAGGCTGTGATGCAGCTGTGAATGTAATACCTACGTGGGCCCACATCAGGAATTGATATGGACATGAAGATCATGCTGCCTGTTGTTCTGTGCGGAGTAATTGTTTGGCCTTATTGTCTCCTCACTGGATTACTGATGGAAGCCCCGACAGACCCATCTAGAAGCTGCAATGGTTGCTAATGTTAGGACCTGCTTGAGTGCTTGATAATGTGGATCTCAATTATAGGTAAATTTAAAAATAAATTAATACAATGTTTACCAATAAAAATAATGCACAGTCTTTTAAAATCAACTAGTCACAGTTGTTTCATATAATGGTAAGAATTATATTGTTTATGATTATTTTCGCCATCATAGATATACTCAACTTCCTTGATGGTCAAGAGTTTGTATGCCCTATCAGTTCCCATATCTGTTCTAACTCTTTGATTCGAGACATTAAAAATATCTACCATAAATTACTGAAAATGGCAATCATTTTTGGCACTATAAAGGCATTCAGAATATTCAGATTGAGTATGGATTCAAAAATCATTAACGTTTTCTCTTTAAGGTCCGTTTCCAGCACTCCAGAAGCAAAGTCAGAGAGCAAGGCATATTCAAAACTAGTAGGCCGAGAGTTTTATTTTAGGAGAAAGAACAGTGCATGGAATTCAAATCTGACTTCTGCCTACAGTCCTGGGAATTGGTTCTCCATGCTTTTGCTACATTTTGTTGTGCGTCTTACATATGTCCAAGTATATATAAAAAATACCTTCTCAAAGGAAAAATTTTTAGAATGATTATCAGGAGAGTGTTCAATTCTTAATTACTGAATTTCATCTTCACATGAAATCCTGGTATTTCTATATAATAAGATATCTTACTTCTTTAGCCTTGAAGCATGGGTTCAGGTTTTTATGTGTCTGAGGTACATTACTAAGATAGTTACTTGGGCACGTCCCTTGAAATCACAGAACTTGTCTTCTGTTTGGAATCAATAAGCAACAGTTTTTTATTGTTTTGATTTTGTTTTCTTTCCAAAACCTGGCAAATTGTCTTTATCCTCAATGGTCAGCTGACCTCAGAGTTGACAAGCAAAGTTATATAGTTCTCTTAGCATATCAAATAGAATAATATTTGGTGGTGGTGATTAGATAATAGTAATTTTTTAACAATTTTTTCTTGATATTTTTAAGTTTATTTACTTATTTTTAAAAGAGAGAGAGAGAGAGAGCACATGCACAAGCAGGGAAGGAACAGAGAGAAAGAGGGAGACACTAAATCCAAAGCAGGCTGCAGGCTCTGAGCTGTCAGCCCAGAGCCCCATGAAGGGCTTGTACTCACAAACCTTGAGATCATGACCCGAGCCCAAGTTGGCGTTTAAGCTACTGAGCCACTCAGGAGCCCCCATAATAGTAATTTTTCACTGTTTCCCTCAATATGCAATATAATCAAGACTCAGAACGTGGATTAAAATTCAATGCAAAATCTTTTCGCTTCAAAGTAAATATGTCCTTTCTTAATCCTCATATAGGCAGAGCTGAATTAACCACTGAACACTTCTCCCTCATACTCTGTTTCATGTATGCCAAGAGCTGATTCTTCATCCGCACATCAGTTGATTAATCCAGTTATAAAATCATGTGTCTGTCAGAAAACATATTAAAAAGTAATTACTTTTCTACAATGTGTATCACTAATGTAGTGTGGCACTGAGTAGTATTACTTAACAAAGAAATTTCACCAATAACTTGTTCTACTGAGTATAATATTGGTAATTACCTCTGTAACTGTTTCTACAAATTTGCTGGAAATAGTGTTATTTATGTTATTTTTGCTTTCAGAAGTGCAATTTTGAACAATGACTCTAAGGTCTGTCCCTTCTCTATATACAATTACAGAATTAATCAAGTTTATACTGAAAATGAGATTTTGTACTTGTTCTGAAAATCACTATTTGATATAGTTATATAATAGGTACTGTATTACAAAGTTAAGGCAAATGGATTACCATAAACCAATAGAGTGATGATTATGCTTCCTATTTGCCCCATACTTAAATGGGTTTCTTTGAAATAACTGTGATCACACTCACTAACAGATGAATATTCATATTCTGTATTTTTACTTAAACCTGTTCACAATGAACATTATGTATAATATAACGCCATGTTACTATTCTTATTATAATTATGCCTAAGGAATTGTTTTTGAGATTATTTGGAGGAACTGGTAGGAGAAAACAACACAATGGTAGAATATAAAAAAAGTAAAAATTTAATAAACCTAAATAAAAATAAACCAATGGTAAAAAAAAAAAAAAGTAAAAAATAACTACACCATTAAGTAAATATTAGGGAGAAAACGGACATTGCAGTAAGTTCACAATGATTAAAAGCAATGTGATTACTAAAAACTAACAGGATTTCTCTAAAAATTATTTCAGTTTACAAATTAGTATGTATAATATTGTATTTCTTCACATTTTCCCCTAAAGCCAACTAATGCTTTAAAATGTAATCAACTACGGAATTGTAACATACAAAACACTTAATAAAGTTGGTAAAGGTGGATTCAACTCTAGGCATATTAAGAGCTCCTCTGTCCTCCCTAAGTTACTCAGAACACTGGCCTACACTAGGGGCATAAACTGCTATCTTCCACTCAACACTTTTTTTTTTTAATGTTTATTTATTTTTGAGACAGGGAGAGACAGAGTGCAAGCTGGGGAGGGGCAGAGAGAGAGGGAGACACAGACTCTGAAGCAGGCTCCAGGCTCTGAGCTGTCAGCACAGAGCCTGACGCACGGCTCGAACTCACGAACTGTGAGATCATGACCTGAGCCGAAGTCGGACGCTCAACTGACTGAGCCACCCAGGTGCCCCTCCACTCAACACTTTTTAAAATAAGCTTTCCTTATGAAGAGTTTCTAGAAAAAAAATTGAGTTTCTGTGAAAGACAGAGGGAAGATACCTCCTCAACACACTTTTTTTCAATAGAATAATGAATTTCACTTCATGCATCAAGATGGCTTCTTTCCACCTAAGTACTGACAATCTAATGAATGTTCTATGAGGGCAGTCACCATGTCTCCTCATTATTTCATGTTCAGTGTTAGAATCATCATCACATAGTAAACACTCTATAAATATTTGGTGAATAAATAAATGCTATCATGAATCTTCTAGCACTTGTCCACTAAAGTCCTCCAAGAAGACATGTAACATTCAGGCCAGAAGTCCAGTGTTCGTCATCTGACCCTCCAAACTGAGAACCGTGTAATAATTAAGTTTGTCTTTAAAAAGCAAATGGTTCTTGTTCACATACCCAAGAAATCCCATTTTTGTGTTCAGAAGTTCTACATTAGTGGTGTCAGTGGTCTAAAGATTTCAGTATACACTAGACTAAAGCCCATTTAAAGATCCTGATGATCATGATCCATGGTTCACAAGAATGTGCTCTTTTAAAATTAGGCAACATCAGTCAGAATCATCAATAAAATCAAAATATCAGGAAACTGAGATCAAGACATAATAAGGAATAGCTAATGCTCCTAGAGCATTATAGTGAGTCATAAATTAAATTATTTGCCCTCATGACTGTATTACACACAAGTTCCACTTCTTTGTGAAAAGAGAACAAGGTAAGAAATATGATTTTAGTTTCAATTTTGTAGGGTTTTTTTCTTTTAGCAGTTCCTGCCTATGATGCCAACGAAGTATTAAACTTTAATGCCACAGCAGTATCCTAATTTCTAAAATTACTTTCAGAAACAGATTAAGGGCACTGCAGGTGGGAAGAGCATTACGACTTCATTGGGAGCATAATGTGAGAAATACCATGATGGATGAACAAATCTAGCTAATGGAAAACATCCCCTTTCACTTTTCTTAGCATCATAATATGAAATAAAGCGTAATTAAATTTTTTAAAAAACTATTTTCATTTTAATTTTTAATTACCTGGTGTCTGTCAAAATCTTGCAGTTAATTAACTTTTCACACTCACAGTCTACATCTCTTAATTATATGCTGTCATTCTACAATAAAATTTAGCAGGATACTATTAATTAATATCAAAATGTTAAGGCCATGTTCTATGAGCATTTAATAGGCTTTCATAAGAAAGGAGAAAAGCACAGTCTTAACCATTTGATATCAAATAATAAAATTCAAATTTTAGTATTTCAGAAATTCTTTTTTTTAATGTTTATTATGAGAGAGAGAGAGACAGAGCGTGAGTGGGGGAGGAGCAGAGAGAGAGGGAGACACGGAATCCAAAGCAGGCTCCAGGCGCTGAGCTGTCAGCACAGAGCCCGACACGAAGCTTGAACCCACGAACCACCATAAGATCATGACCCAGCCGAAGTTGGACGTTAACCGACAGAGCCACCCAGGCTCCCCAGTATTTCAGAAATTCTTAAATGAATTGTTATACTAAACTCTAATGCACTAATGTACACATCTGAAAATTGTGCTGACTTTAAAGGAAACGTATTTTCTTAATACTCCGTTAACTCTAAGTTCTTTGAGAACATGATTCATTTTTTTACTAATCTTTGTACCACTACCCCCCATATCTACTAATTGATTTTCATGTAACAAGCACTCATATATTTATTGAGTAAAGAGGAAGATGTTTTTCCAAATAAAATTTAAATGTAAAATCTCAGGATTCTTGTGCTACTATAAAGAAAAACAATAAAGAAGTAAAAAGAGAAATGGATGTTTTATACTAATGTTTTCATGGAAAATGTGATATATTTAGGATATCAGAAATATTTTAACCAGATTAATAGGCTAAAAATAAGAAAGCTAAATACAAATCTTAAGATCTCCAAATCTTTTTATCCCAACCATTTCTATGACAATGAGAACAAAGCTGTCCTCCTGTCCTGCAGGAGAGAGGGACCCAGACTACACCCTGTGCCTTCCTTCCTCCTGGCTCTGCAACTCTGTGGTTTGTTGCCTGCATCCAGAATTCAAACACTCGTGGTCTTGTTTTCATCAGTTGTTATTTCAAAAATGAGATAATTTCAGAACTCAAGGGAATCTGACAGACTAGCCCAGCAGTTGTGCTCGCTTCAGCAGCACACATACTAGACCAGCAGGAAAGTTCTATAAATATAGACCAATGGCACTTCACATTTCCAAGCTTTATGGTCACCATAGAGTTTCCTCTTACTGGGTTTTAAACTAATCAAATATTATAAATCTTTTCTGAGTTTTTACTGCAATTCTATAGATTTTTATTTTCACACACTATAAATTGGGAGTTATTAGGGACTACTGAAATCTGATATTAGTAACTAAAACTAACTTATGGCTAAAATTTGTTGAGGTCTATAATTCTGCATTATACTAACAATAAAGATGTCAGTGCTAAAAACTCAACTTCAATATAGTTGTAACGCTGCATTTTCCAGCAATTGATACACCGGTAAGTGCCTACGTTAATAAAGGTACCGCTGATGACGCCCTGAGTTAGATGATAGTGTTTAATTACTGCTATTTATTGCTATTGATTACTGCTAGTTATTACTACTCTCTAGAATATCTTTTTTTCCACACTGTTTTTGCTAAAACAGATATATGCATAATGTCCCCAAGGATGATTCATTGATTTTATACAATGATTCTGCACCATTTAAGTAATTTCCAACATACTATTAAAATAATAGTTGCAATGAGTTTCTTCAGGTTTATAAATCAAACTCTTCAAATATAAAATCAGATGTAAAGAAAAATATTATTTTCCAAAAAAACTACGTAAAATTTGCTTTAGCAATAAACTCACTGTAATTTATCTTTCCAGTAACACTTCCGTTGTAAACTTTTCTCTTTCCACTGTTTCTTTTTTCTTAAATTTTTTAATGATTTTTTTTTGAGAGACAGAGAGAGAGAGAGAGAGGCAGGCAGGGGGAAGGGCAGAGAGTTGGACACACAGAATCCGACGCAGGCTCCAGGCTCTGAGCTGTCAGCACAGAGCCCGAAGACGCGGGGCTCAAATTCACAAATCCTGAGATCATGCCCTGAGCTGAAGTTGGACATTTAACCAACTGAGCCACCCAGGTGCCCCCACCCCCACTTTTTCTTTTTTATCATAGAGTTTATCTCATTGGAAAACAGGAGCAAGAACTCCTAACTGGGGTTGTAGTGTCTTCTCCTCTACTAGGGCTATAATTTTTAAAAAGAACAGAGAAAATTTTCTGGAAAGCTGTTGTCCTACTTAATATTCACCAATCTAATGTGTGAAGGAGTTGACAGGTAACATGGGTCGAGCAGAACAATCATCGCAGCATACATATCTTCCTTCTTAGAAGCTGTGTGTGACTAACAAGGAGAAGAAATCTTATCTGATGCCGGCAGTGACGGTAATCTGTGAAAGCACAAGGAACTCCTCTCTACCCTACTGTCAGAGAGTCATTCTTCACGACCACTCATTACATTTTTTAATTTTAGAGACCTAGAACAGCATGATTCTTTCTTTAAATCTATACACTAGATTAAAAAAAAAAAAAAAAAAGCCTGATGGGGCACCTGGGTGGCTCAGTCAGTTAAGCGTCCGACTTCGGCTCAGGTCATGAGCTCATAGTTCATGAGTTCAAGTCCCATGTCAGGCTCTGTGCTGACAGCCGGGGGCCTGCTACAAATTCTGTGTCTCCCTCTCTCTCCGCCCCTCGCCCACTCACACTGTCTCTCCCTCTCTCAAAAATAAATACAAATTAAAAAACATAAAACCTGAGAATATGTGTAGCAGACAATAAATAACACAGAGAGCAGGAAAAAAAAAAATATTTTTGGTGAGATTTCCTCTCAAATGAAAGAACAAATAAAATGCCAAGATAATCTCCTAAAAAAGCTAAACATATCCGTTATTGGTGTTTTCTAAAACATCTTATAATGTAGGCTGTTTTTAGGTTGAAATGATTTCAAAAAGCTCACAAATAAGGAACTTGACTTGTAATCGCTAATCAAAGTGTTATGAAATACGAATTTTCCACTTCTCACTCACTATATGATGTCAGTTTTACCTGTTCTAACTAAAACCAAAACATTTAACCAATTTACAAATGACAAATGATACAGGAATAAAATTACAAAGCCATATATATCCCTTTACATAGATGTAATTTTCTCCTTTCTGAGACTTGTTTTTAGTAAGCAAAGCAAATAATATTACTGGGTTTAATTAGTTCTTACACAAGGATCATGAGATCTTTTCCAGCAGCTACGAGACAAATCTTCTATGTTTACTAACTGTACTTTATTTAAAAAGAATATTTACATAAAATAATTTTTTCACAGGTTTATGGGATTCAGGATAAGAAGTATTCAGGAAAAAGGTAACTTCATACAGTGGTCTACTGAGAAGAGTTAGAACAGGCATTAGGAAATTTGTGTCTGAGCCATAATTCTACCAGTAAATACCTCCAAAGCCTTGGGTAAATAATGTGGTAGGTTTGGGGAAATTTTCTTTGGTCTCATTTTCTCATCAGTGAATTGAGAAGTTCATTTTGTCCCATCACATAATATGTTCTATAACCAAAATGAAAAGTACGAAACCAAATGTCTACAACACTAGGAAAGTAGAAATACATTTCCTAAAACCCTTATTATAAGGATATAAGCAATAAATTCAAATAAAATGAGAAACAGCAACTAGAAATTATCCCAGACCCCAGGAGTAAAACTTTTATAGATTTTAACAATCCTACTCAGATTTCTGACTTAAATGTGCTCAGACTGATCATATGTTCCAAATCCTATAACCCATGCATAGTAAGAGAACACCGAAATAATCTAATGAGCATAAGTCTTAAAAACAAACATTTGCAAAATTTGCCCAGTTTACTCCCACCATGTTTCCATTCTGTGCAACTCCACTGTTCCTTCTGGCTTTCAGACATTCAGCAACATTATTTTGTATACAGCTCTCCGATTAACTTCTGCTACTGAGCGCATCCTCCTGCTTTGCTTCCCACAAACCCATCTACAAGCTAACACAAAAATGACACCTCTAAAGTACAGATATAACTATGCTCCTCCCCTGCTTGAGTTTTAGTGGCTTCCCAAGGTCTTCTCAGCCATCTTATCACTACTTGGTGCTCTGTGCCCTGGGGCCTGTGTACATGATCAGTCCCCTCCCATTACATTGTACCTGAGCTAAATGCTCCAGAAGCAGCAAAATGCTGAAACCATGCTCAAAAGCACTGTTCTTTTGCACCTATGTGCCTTTACTCCTGTGCTTTTTGCCTGAGTCCTCTCTGCAAACCCCAGCTGCTATTGGTTACTTTTTCCTATAAAATCAGTTAAGATAATCATTTCTATAGAGGGCCTTCCTGGGTGATTCTGGATTCCAAGAAGTGCCCCTTCTTTCTGCATACAAATATGGTACGTATGTTTGTACCACTGCAGCTACTATATTGTGTTATTTGCTTTGTTATCTGTCTATCCCTGTATAATGATTTAGTCATCTTATTATTTTGGGTTCCTGTGACTGTCATATTATTTATTAATTTGTTAGACCATGTAAAATATCGTTGTGAACATTAAAAACACACTCATTTTAAGATGTTTTCCAAAAGAAGTATCAAGGGTGGCATAAGTCCTAATAAAACTAAAATAACCAAGAAAATAAGGTACACTTTATCTCTCCACCCTCTAATACGCTGTGCTCTGAGTTATACTCAGATGGTGACTTACCAGTTTCTAAATAGATCTTGTACCTGTTTCCAGTGTTTTCCTGTGTATATACCTCTTCCCTAACTAATTCAATTCTATTATCTTTCAAGGTACAGCTCTATAACACATTTCTTTGTTCCTCTATCTTTTTTCTACCAGGTCATAGTCTCTTGTAGATACACAGATAATTTAACAAAGGTTCCCAAATGAAATTGCTCCCACAGTTATCTTTCTACAGAAAGGTTTCTTCAGTCGTTTTATAAAAAACCAGTGTCTTCTACAACCTCACCACTAAGTTTACCACAGTAAGTAATCCAGAAAGATTAGTGATTCAGTGGATCTTATACATCCCAGTAAGGGTAAAGACAAAAAAGAAATAAGCAACCAAAATAGATAATTTCTGACAGTAGTAAGTGCTAGGAGGAGAAGAAAACAGAATGATGTTACAGGGAGTAACTGGAGGTTCATGCAGATGGATGGTTGGAAGACTGCCCCATGAAGATAACAAGTGAGCCAAGACCCAAGACAGACAGCATTCCAAGCATAGTGAACTGCCAATGTAAAAGCACAAGGCAGAAAGGGCTGGATTGTACAAAAACAGAAAAAAAGCCAGCTCAGCTTGGCTAAAAAGTGTGAGGCAGAAGAACGAGTTGTGGGAGATGGTAAGAAGAAACTTATAATGGCCTTACAGTTCAAGAAAAAGCATAGGGATTCTATCTTAGAATGATAAGAAGATACTGAAGTCTTCTCAATACAAAAGCTGATGTAGGTTTTTAAAGACTGCTTTGAGAAATGGATTTTTAATAGGACAAGAGTTCGGAGGCTACTGCAGCTATGCCATCAAGACCTGTTCATGGCTTGGAAAAGGGAAATAAGGGTGAATTAGAAGACAGAATCACAAAGAATTATTAATAAATTGCATATGAGAGGGAAGGGAAAGAAATAATTTAGAAGCATCTAGATTCTTGGTTTGGGCAACCAGAAAGATGGGAAGTGTCATTTCAACGGGTGAGAGTAGAGAAAGAACAAATTTGGGGACAGAAATGAAGAATTTTGTCTGTGGAAAGAACACTTTGAATTTAATATCCAAATTCCTTAGCATAATGTATAAAGCCTTAATTCTTTTTGGTATAAATGAAGTATATATTATATTTACAAAAATATTAGAGAGAGAAGAGATATAACTAAGGCTTATATATCCACTGAACTAGGTGCTATATGTTTCCACTCAATTAAACAAATGTTTATTGAAGGGCGCCGGGTGGCTCAGTTGGTTGAGCATCTTAACTTCAGCTCAGGTCATGACCTCGCAGTTCATGAGATTGAGCCCCGCATCAGGCTCTATGCAGATAGCTCAGAGCCTGGAGCCTGCTTGGGATTCTGTGTGTGTCTCTCTGTCCTCCCCTGCTTGCACTTTGTCTTTCTCTATCTCAAAAATAAATACTTTTTAAAAAATTTTAATAAAAGAACAAATATTTATTGAGAATTCACAGAGACTGCATTAGGTCCTAGGGATATAGTGGTAAACAAAATAAAAATATGTTAGCTATACTGGAGTTTGCAACTTGTAGAGAAGAGAACCATGCAACAAATAATTTCATGTGTTATGAGGGTTACATAAGTTTAAGTTTCAGTAGGGGAGCCTATAAATTGGGAAACTGACTTGATTAGGGCATTAAGAAAACCTACCAAAGGAAATGGCATTATATTTAGATGATCTGAAAGATGAACAGGAGTTATCTAAGCTAAGAAGATAGCTGAAGGAGGGGTGCCTGGGTGGCTCAGTCAGTTAAACTTCCGACTCTTGGTTTCAGCTCAGGTCATGATCTCACAGCTTGTGGGTTCAAGTCCTGTGTGGGTCTTTGTGCTGACAGCTCAGAGCCTGGAGCCTGATTCGGATCCCATGTCTCCCTCTCTTTCTCAGCCCCTCTTACTCTCTTTCTCTCTCTCTCTTTCTGTCTCTCTCAAAATAAATAAACAATTTTAAAAAAAGATAGCTGAAGGGGAGTTATAGGCAGATGACACAATCTGTACCAAAATCCAAAGGTGAGAGAATGCCCGGGGAGTTGATGAACTAAGATGGTTCCACGGAGCTGAATCACAGAGGGCAAGGGCTAAAGTAGGGTGAAATATCGTTGCAGATGCAGAAAGGGGTTATGGGTTATAGTAACAGGAAATAAGGTTTCGTAACCCTTATTAAGGAAATAAAATACACAAAGCAAAAGAATGGTATACTTGATAAGCATCTTAAAACACTGTGTAAAAGAATGTGTAACATTTTAAAAGAAGGTATAAAAATTGACTTTCCCACAATGTTAATCAGGCAGATATATATGATTATCCCTAGTGTATATATGGTGGGGGGGGGGAGGGTGGAAATCTTAGCTTGTGTAAAAAAAATAAATAAATAAAATTGAAAATTAAAAAAAAAAAGAAAAGAAAAGAAAGAAACCTGTCTAAAGTACATAGCTAGGATTAAAACCAGCATTTGAAAATCCAATTTTGTGTGATTATGGGGCACCTGGGTGGCTCCTCCAGTTAAGCATCTGACTCTTGGTGTGAGCTCAGGTCATGAGCTCATGGTTCATGAGTTCACCTGCATCAGGCTGTCTGCTGACAGCACAATTCCTGCTTGGGATTCTCTCTCGTCTTCTCTCTCTACCCCCCACCCCCACCCCCACTCACACTCTCTCTCCCTCTCTCAAAATAAATAAACTTTAAAAAAAAATCCAATTCTGTGTGATTAAAATTCACACCTTCCCATTTTATGTCCTGTTACCTCCTTCTGCTGTACCCACATAACCATCATCATCCCCAAATACTTCCAACTGTTGGCTTATGTCATCTGCAGAACATAAAAGCATCCTTCAGAATGCTTGAAACCAAGCCTCATGTTTCTTTCTTTGAATTTTCTTTGCCAACCTACAGTAACTGTAATGGAACAATATTGTGATCTAGGCAATGTAATTTTTATCTTCTTAGTTCCTTTTGACCTAATCCTATTCACCATTAAACCAAACCAGCAAAATACAGATATATGCAACAAAGGAGTGGACTGAGTTTCTGATTTTTGTTTTTCTTTGCTTTTCTTTCTTTTTTTCTCCATCTTTATATAGAAAATAATCAGGAAAGCCCTGGATTTCAATGCCTATAATCAGACATTAACTGGGCTTTTATGGGGCTTTTAGAATTATAAAAGCTTTGCTTAAAAAATGTACATGTTTAAGACTTGTAGAGTCAAGCTAGAACCTTATAATTAACCACGGAGAAGGGAGAGTATAAGATAATAGAACCATTTTTTTCTGGATACACAGAAAAAAAGGAAAGAGGGAGGGGAGAGAGATGAAGAAAGAGGGAAGAAGAGAGGGAGAGAGGAAGGGAAGGAAGATGAAGGAAAAGGAAAGATGGAGAGAGAGAGGGAGGGAGGAATAGGTCAAAGGCAGACTTTTCTGAACTGTAGAAGGGTCTGGAGGAGAGAAAGGAAGATGGGAAGATGAGAGCTATGGAATGGTCATGTGGGACCCTGCTGTATATATCCCCTCCTTAGGATCAAAGGGTGAGGGGGATACAAAACTCCACAGAAACTTAAGTTGGTTATGGGAGCTATGTTAGTCAGGGTTCTCCAAAGAAATAGAACCAATATGTATTATAGAGAGAGAAATTTATGTTAAGGAATTGGCTCATGTGATTGTGGAGGCTTAGTGAGTCCAAAATCTGATGGGATAGACCAGCAGGCTGGAGACGCTTGGGGAAACACGCAATTTGAATCCAAACGTGGTATGCTGGCAGACCTTTGTGCTAAGAGTAGCTTAGTTTTAGTTCTATTAGTGCTTTTAACTTACTGGATGAAGCCCACCACATTATGAAGAGCAATCTGCTTTACTCAAATTCTACCAATTTAAATATTAATCTCAGCCAAAAAACACCTTCAAAGAAACATCCAGAAAGATATTTAACCAAATGTCTGTGCACCATGGCTGAGACAAAATGACACATAAAATTAACTATTACTGGGGGGAGGGGGGGGAATTTACCATTACTGGAGGATTTTGAGAGTCACAGAGATTTGCCTCACTGTTAATCTAGAGCCCTGGCAAAAACACCCTTACTTGAGAGTAGACATATTGGTGGGGGCACATTGGAGAGAAAGTGGAAGAGACAAAACTGAAAATGAACTATCAACAGAAAGTTCTGATTTACATAACTTGTATAATGTGGGTTATTCAACTGTGTTTAAATACAGATCCAGAGGCACATTAATTTCAATTATAAGCAATAAAATAATTATATACTTACAGATCTGTTATAATTCTAAAATCATTACTTGATGACAGTGCTTTGAACACAACTCTGTTAGCACCTATTCCCTCTACTATTGTTCTAATGTGACTAAATATGAGGGATAGGCTCTATTATTTTTTATGTGCCCAGACTCAGTTGATAGGTGCTACATAAAAGCTTGCTGCATGAAGTCTCATTCAAAGTCAAAAATTCCCCAGATTTTACGTCATTCCCTCAAAGCAAAAGATGATACACCCTAATTGTTCACCATTTTGAACATAGCTAAAAGAACTAACATTAAAAATCAATGTATAACAGTACTCAAAAAACATGCCTTTCACTTACAGAAATTGTTGGGGATGAGTAATGTTTTCCTTCTGACCCTAGACATGTACCTCCATAAAGGAACCTGTTCTTAAAAATCACGATTTTACTTTTCACTCTTTGAGACAGCCTGGAAAATAATATGAACCTTTCACTTTGTGTGAGTCCTATTTCACTGTAAGTACAGAGCAGATTTTGCCAGTGAAAAATGACATTAAATGTGTCATTCACTTTTAGTAGCAATGACCCAGTTATATCTAACCATTCTGTGTTAAAAACTTTGTGCTTAATAAAATATGCAAGCAGCTTGTCTGATTCAGAAACCCTGGAACCCTGAAAATGCACCCTATGACAGGCATCAGAAAGCCAGTAATGCTTAGGCTGTGAAAAGAATGTCAAAGGTAATGTTGAAGGCGTCAAAAGACATTCAGAGCAGAGTACTAAGTATTTTCTCTGCAGCAACACTTGTAGCCTCATTCAGCTTCATCAGAAGGTAATTTCTTCACGGACTTGTAAATTTAAATGGGAGCATTAAATATTTAATTTTACATTTACAACACGAAATTCTCTCCTACCATTCCAGTATTAGATGTCTTGTACAAAGAACCTCATTTCTTTTAGTATAAACAAAGTTGAATAAAATAGTATTCAACATTTTAAAAACTGAAATTAACCAAATGCAGTGAACATTTTCTGTGAGAACATGTTTTAATTTTATTTAGTGTTTTACTGTATCTCTTCCTTTGATTTAATGTCTTAAAATCCTGTGTTCTTATTTAATCCTGAATGAAAGCCTTAGTCTTAATCCTGAATTAAAAAGAAACTGATATCTAAGAATTAATTTCATTGTTAGTCACTGACAGAAAGACAGACAATCCGTGTATAAAAGCTGGCTACATTTTACCACTTAGTAATGATGAGAGCTTATATTTATTAAGCAGTCAGTGTATCCCCAAATTGTACAAAGTACTTTTATTTATTATTTATAATAATTCAGTCATTGGGGCACTACTGTTATCTGCATCTGAAAAACAAAAATTTGCGCAGGATAAATTCTCCAGAGTCACACAGAAGAACCTGGACTTGAACCTTGGTCTGTACAGTAGGTAAGTAACTGCTCTAAAATCATTTTGCTGTCTCTTCCTATCAGGGAATGAACTGACATGAAACAAACAGGAATTGTCCATTTTCTTGGACTAAGATTTATATAATAAGATTTTAAGTTTCTCCTTAATTTAAAATAACCGAAAGTACTCTAAGTGATAAATCACTTAGGTTCCACTCGGACCACTGGGGACTTAAATGTATGAGGGAATCATTTTTGTTTGTTTTCTCTAAAATACTTCATAGAAATTTTGAATGTTTCTATGATCTCTCTGCTCTATCCAATGATATGGTGAGCCAAAATTTACTACTTAAAAAAAACCTTCCTAATTACTCTTAAAACTCATTTAGCCGAAAATCCTACAAGATATCTCTACAGCTATAAAAAGTTAGTAAAAATAAATTGTAAGGTAACCAAAGAAAACTAAAAATCCAACCACACTATAAAATTTGGCAGAAATTTTCATAGTGATATATTTCACCACAGTTACCTTCTGAGGGTATACAACTAGATTCCTACTTCAGCAATGGCCATTAAAAATAGGCTCAGCATTAATAATGTGAACATAAAAATTAAGCTCAGGACTAAAACTTACATGACACAACTTTATTCTATTCTGTATTCTTAGACTTCTGCTTCTAAACACAAAAGTAGCTTAATATCCTCATCCCCATTTACCTCTGGCAACCAAGTGAAAATGAGAAAAACTAAATTTTTATTTCAAAATACATGGACCAGAGTTAACCTTTATACCCTTTACTCTCTTTCTGTTAAATGGGGTCCAAAACTTATTCATTAAAATGCCTGGGTGGCTCAGTCAGTCAAGCGTCCGACTTCAGCTCAGGTCATGATCTCATGGTTCATGAGTTCAAGCCCCACACTGGGATCTGTGCTGACAGCTCAGAGCCTGGAGCCTGCTTTGGATTTTGTGTCTCCCTCGCTCTCTACCCCTCCCCCGCTCATGCTGTTTCTCTCTCTGTGTCTCAAAAACAAACATGAAAAAAAATTTAAACCAAAACTAAACAAAACTGAAAGAACTAAAATTTTAATCCACAGTGAGACTAAGAATTAAGGCATGAAACTAAGAATTAGAATGGCAAAGAAGAAACAACTCTGGTTCATTAACTTATTATTATAACACTACAATCATCTTTAACTGAAAGAAGTAAAGATTATTTAGTTTTCAAAGATCCATAAAGTGACTTTTGAATCAGTACCTTACTCCTTTCAAAATTAATTATCATTAACAATTAGGCTATACTTTTGTATGGTAAACAATCATAGGATCTTGATATATTTAATTGGAATATAATTACTATATGTAACAACCATATGTAGTAATTGTTTGAACTAAAAGTTTAAACCCATAACACAGTACAAAATTACTCTGTAAAACAGTTTAAAAAAATAAAAATTATAAGTATTTTACCAAATGAAATTTATAATAATTTCATTAAATTGTAACATATACACTAAATAAAAATTTTAAAGATATAGTAATCGCTAATATTTACCAAGAACTTACTATATGAAGACACTAAGTATTTATTGCATAAACTCATTTAAAAACAGAAAGTACTTCCTCGAATTTTTTTTTTTGAAGGGAGGAAGGGAAAATGTAGGCCATTCTTAACAAAACTGGAGAATAGAAATATATATGCCAAAATGAAGTCATCATTACTTGTGCATTTCAGAATGCATAAAAACATTATTTTCTAATACATCTGTATAACATGATCACACTGGTATAGCACTGCCAATTTGGAAATGTTTAGTCAATGTTTAGCCAGTAAATTTAATAGACTTTTCAATTTTCTATTTTAGTTTCATTCATTTATTCATTTTGACAAATATTTCCTACTACTATGTTATAGGGAATGGGAGCAAGTGCATACGGGAATAAAACAGGCAGCAAATCACCATAAAAGCCAATTTATAAATACCAATTATGATAGCTTCAATAAAGGAAAACCATAATTTATTAAGAAAACTTACTTTAAAAAGAAGCCAATTTTGATTGGGATAGAAATAGTTAAGACCTCACTAAGTAAATGGTAGTCAGCAGAGCCTTGGAAGATAGGACCTTCCAGGCTAGGGTTTCAGGGAGGAGCATTCTAGGCAGGGGGACTGATTACATGGACTTCCTGGTATTAAAGAGCGCTGGACCTCCAAGGAATGGAATAATCCGTGTGGGTGGAACAAAATAAAGAAACCTTGAGAAGAAGCTGAAAAGGCAGGAGGGTGCCAGGGCCTGTTATGCCACATGAATACTGTGGGATTTGACTCAAGTGCTATGGGAAGATATTTAAAGGGTTCTATGAAGGAACGTTACAGAATTTAATCTGCATCTACAAAAGATGTCTTCTTCTGATACCCCTGGGCTTAGACTCTTTTTATCTCCTTGTGTTCCCGTTGCAAACTGGAAAATACAACTTTTACTTAATACCCAGCCTTAAGTATCCAGAAAGGAGCTGAACCTCCATGGGCCAACTGCAGAAGTTTGACTTAAGTTAAATCTGAGTCTTCCCAGATGCCATCTAAAGATATTTTGCCAAGGAGACACAGTAATCTTTGCTTCCTCACTTGGATCTGCCTACATAACATCAGTCTGGTGATAACTGCCATTCCTCACAAGTGGGACAAATGAACAAGCAAGAGAGAAAAGCTAAGAACCACTGCAGGTGGCATCATATAAAAACAGTGCTACTTCAAGAGAATGGAATGAGCGAAAGCTCTCAGTAATGAAAATTGGGCATTTGAAAGTTTCTTTGTATTCTTTTTTTTTAATTTTTTTAACATTTATTTTTATTTTTGAGACAGAGAGAGACAGAGCATGAATGGGGGAGGGTCAGAGAGAGAGGGAGACACAGAATCCGAAACAGGCTCCAGGCTCTGAGCGGTCAGCACAGAGCTCGATGCGGGGCTCGAACTCATGGACCACGAGATCATGACCTGAGCTGAAGTCAGAGGCTTAACCGACTGAGCCACCCCAGCGCCCCTGTATTCTTAATTTTAATTGAAAAAGCAAGAAAATTAGGTGGCCATTTGATGGTATTAATTTAAGCTAAGGTAAAGCCCTTTAGATGGACACAGCACCAAAAATCTCAGTGGCTTAATTAGTTGCTCTGTTCAAGTCAAAGACAAAATGTTCTTCCTGATCAGAGGATTCTCCTCTAAATGGTAATTCAGGAATATTCCCCTCCAAGTGTGGTTTTCAAGATCTTCATGCTTACCTATGTGCAAAGTCTCAGGATTACAGTGTGTCACACAAAGGAAGCTTCTATGGCCCAGAGCTGGAATCTCCTCACAGTTCACAGTTCACAGTTCACTGGCAGGAAGTCAGTCAGACCTAATTTCATGGCAGTCTGGTACAGACAGTCTACCTGTGTCCCCAGGAAGACGAGGAGGTGAGGTGAATTAGTAGCCAGACAGTCTCTGAGACTGCAAGGCTAACTTAGGATACATATTGCCGGAAACTGTGGTGCAAAACAACCAACATTAAGACAAAGAAAGAGATCCAGATTTATGGAGAACAAGGAGTGGCCAAAACCAGTGAAACAAAACAAGAACTATTTTGTCCTACTTCGTAGCACAATTCTTATCTGATACCTTGTTATCTTTCAGAGCAAGGTAACTTTTCTCTCTTGCTTGATCATTTGTCCCACTTGTGAGGAATGGCAGTTTTCCTCAGACTGATGTTATGTTGGCAAATACAAGTGAGGAAGCAGATTAGCGTATCTTCTCCAGAAATATTTTAATATCGGTGCTTTTAATTGTCACCACTGTATAAATACAGCGTTACAAATTGCTTTTTTCTTTCATGAATCACTGCCTCTTCTCCTAAAATCAATCCTCTTCATTTAACATGTATCTGCAATTGGAATATTTTACTGATATGAAAAATCTCTTCATTAATTTTATTGAGTGGCCTCTAGAAGAAACTTTAGGTTTCATGAAAACCATGTATAATTCAGAATTAATGATGAGAAGAATCTCAACCATTAAAAGAAAAAAAAGTATTAAAAAAAAACAGTGAAAAAGAATAAACAATTAGGCCTTATTGGCTCTGAAATGAGTTACTTGAATAAACATCTTGATTAGGCAAGTCACATATAATTAAAGGCTTTCTACTTTTTTCTTAAAAATTAATCTTCCACTAGTAGTGCAAAAGAAAGTTTTGCTATAGCATTTCAGTTTTCAGTTATAAATTAAAGAATATGTAATGAAAAACTGATATATCACTCTGATCACAACAGAGTATTGATTAGAAATAGGCAAAAGTAAGAGAGTAATTGACAGGAAAATGATTACATTTGCCTAAGTGTGACAGGGGTTGAATCATGCTGATAAAGAGAAGTTGATGGCTTAAAGCTACAGAACACTTTTGAAACAGAATTGGCAAGAGAGTTTCATAGCAGGTTACATAGGGAAGATGAGGGGGAGAGAGGTCAAGGCTAACCTCAGTTTCTAGCAGGAGCAACTGGATGAATGTAGATTCTAGAAACCAAAATGAAGAAAATTAGGGGCATATTAAGTTTGAGATACCTGTGTGCCACCCAATTGGGAAAGTCAGGTAGACAGTTGTAAGTACGGGTTGGAGCTCTGAAAAGTCAAGTCATTTGGAGATATAAATATTGGCATACCTTGGCATATAGTGTTTAATACCGCAAAACTAGATGAATAAAGCTAAGACATAAGCAGATAAATCCAGTACTGAGTCTTATAGACTTCAATATTTAGGAGTATATTAAGAAGTAGGAGCCAGCAATGTGGACAAAATATAGTCAGAAAGGCAGAGGAAGGTAAATCACATATGTATGTATACTGGTCTCTGCTCCTGGTTCCTGACATAGAGCTCATCAAACACTTGTAAAGAGGAGTGCTAGGAGAATCTTTTATTCTAACATTTAGTCTTTGACTCTAGTTCCTGACACACAATTCCTAAGATTTTCGTAATTTCCTGAATGATAAGGGCATCTGACACCAAGTTCCTAAAACCCTGGGAATTTCCTGGGTGACAGGAATGTCTTTTATTCTAGTAAGAGGACTCTGGGGAACTCCTGGATGGGACTGGTCACCAAAAACACCAAGCCATGACCAGATGCTTACAATTTTCGGTCCTACCTCCCATTATCCAGAGAGGGGAGGAAGGCTGGAAATAGAGATAATAATCAAGCATGCCTACATGATGAAGCTTCCATAAAGATCTCAACAGTATAGGGTTCAGGGACATTCATTCATCCATCTGTCAGGTGGGTGGCACTTCCCAACTCCACACGGACAAAAGTTCCTTTGTTTGGGAGCCTTCGAAACTTCACTCCATGTATCTCTTCATCTGGCTGTTCATCTATATCCTTGGTCATACCTTTTATCATATAAAACAGGTAAACAAAGTATAAGCATTTCCCTGAGTCCTGTGAGCTGTTCTAGGCAGATGTTCAAATCCAAAGGGCAGGTCATGGGAACCTCCAATTTACAGCCAAGTTGGAAAAAAGTTGTGGATAACCTGGGGGCCTACTTGTGACTGGCATCTGAAGTAGGGGACTGAGACCTTAACCTGTGGTGTCTGCACTAACTCCTGTTAGTATCAGAATTGAACTGAATTATAAGACATCCAGCTAGTAGAACAGGGAGTTGCTTGTTTTTCCCACATATACAATTCATAAGTATCAGGTGTGTGAGTAAAGGAGAAACAAAGCAGTAGAATTTGTCCAAATTATTAGTCATATGGTAATGCCCGAAATCAGAAGTGGAAGGAAGAAAGTGAAGATGACATGTTCAGACAATTATTTTGATAAATTTTGCTGCGAAGAAACACAGAGTGATAAAGGAAAATTTAAATGATTTTTTTTAAAGATGGAGAACACTACATGTTTCAATACTTATAGGAAGGAAAAACTGAAAAGGGAGAGATCAAGGAGATACTGTAAAAAATCAATGAAACAAAATTCCTGAGAAGGAAGATTATTGTAGTATCATGTGGTATTTGACTTCCCTTAAAAACAACTAAGAATTTCCCTAATAGTGATGACAATGCTAAGCAAAAGAAGAAAAAGAGTAGCAACACAACATTTATTGAACACATACTGTGTCCTAAGCACCATTTAAAACTTTGGGCACACGTCTCTCTCATTTAAGCCTCATGACAGCCTTGTAAGAAACAATTATTGCACCATTTTGCCAGGGAAAGAAATGAGGAAAACTAAGGTATCTTGAACAAAAAAAAAAAAATATTCCTTTTTTGAGAGACAGAGAGAGACAGTGTGAGCGGGGGAAGGACAAAGAGAGAAGGAGAGTAGTGTTTTTTATGTCACATAAAAACTATCATAAATAAATCATTTCCTAGCATAAATTTTCAAATGCCTTTAATCCCTTTTCTCTGATATTTTATGGTTAAAACATAAATAACACATAGACGATAGTCAACAAAAAAAGAGCTATCAATAATATAAATATGTGCTAATAAAATTACATTATGTCATTAATATTCTTAGATATTAAAACTACAAACTAATTTCAGAAAATTTTAAAGAATTTATATCAAATATGATATGTTCCTTGGACCTAGCACATTATTATTTTAAAATATTAATTCTCTGCTCTATGACAATATTATCAGAAATCTAAATATATATATGATAACAAAAACTATAAATTTAAAAACAATTTGGTTCTGCACAGCAAAGGAAACAATCAACAAAATGAAAAGGCAACCTACCAAATGGGAGAAAATATTGGCAAATCATATATCTGATAAGAGGTTAATTTCCAAAATATATAAAGAACTCACACAACTGAATAGTAAAAATGAAAAATAAGAAATGGTCAAAAGATCTAAATATTTTTCCACAGACGACATACAGATAGTCAACAGGGACATGAAAAAGTGTTAAACATCAGTAATCAGGGAAATGAAAATCACACCACAATGAGATACCACCTCACACCCAACAGAATGGTTAATACCAAAACACAAGAAATAGCAAGGGTTGTAAAGGATGAGGGAAAAGTGAGCCCTCATGCACTGTTGGTGGGAATTTAAATTCATGCAGCCAATATAGAGGTTTCTTAAGAAATTAAAAATAGAAATAACATATGACTCCGTAATTCCACTGCTGGGCATTTACCAAAAGAAAATGAAAATGCTAATTAAGGTTAGGAAGCAAACTAAATCTCTCCATCAACAGATAAATGCATAAGAAGAAGTGGTATTTATACATACAACGTAATATTACTCAGGCATAAAAAAAAAAAAGAAATCTTGTCATTCAAAATGGATGATACTGAGAGCATTACATAAGTGAAATCAGTAACACAGAGAATCCCACATGATCCCACCTATATGTGGAGTCTAAAACAAAACAAAACAAAATAAAACAAAACAAAACAAAACAAAAAAACAAACTTGGAAACACAGAACAGACTAGTCTTTGTCAGAGTAGTGGGTGAAGGAAATGTGTGAAATGGTCAAAAGGTAAACTTCCAGCCATAAAATAAATAAGTCCTAGAGATACACTATACAACATTGTGACTATAGTTAATAATATTCAACTGTGCATTTTAAACCTGCCAAGAGAGAAGATCTTAAAACTTTTCATCCTAACAAATAAAAATTCATAACATGCATGTTGATCCTTGCTAATCGGAATTACTGTCATGATCACTTTGCAATATACAAATATAATATTTTATTATACAACTGAAGTTAATAAACTGTTATATGCCAATTACATCTCAATTTTAAATAAAATTTTTTAAAAATGTAACTTATGGGGCACCTGGGTGGTTCAGTCAGCTAAGCAAGCATCTGACTCTTGATTTTGGCTCAGATCATCATCTCACAGTTTGTGAGATCAAACCTGGCATCGGGCTCTGTGCTGACAGCATGGAGTCTGCTTGGGATTCTCTCTCTCCCTCTCTCTCTGCCCCTCCCCCACTCATTCTCATTCTCTCTCTCTCTCTCTCCTCC
This sequence comes from Prionailurus viverrinus, assembly GCF_022837055.1. Classification (NCBI taxonomy): domain Eukaryota; kingdom Metazoa; phylum Chordata; class Mammalia; order Carnivora; family Felidae; genus Prionailurus; species Prionailurus viverrinus. The sequence continues at coordinate 64,180,659 of NC_062564.1, read as the reverse complement.
TCTCCCTCTCAAAATAAATAAATAAACTTTTTTTTTTTTTTTCCAAAATGTAACCTATACCAACTAGTTTGCAAAAACAACTTCCGGACATTTTGAAATTGAAATTTTAATGAGTACTTTAAGTCAAAAAATGTAATTGAGGGTTTTTGAGATTGAACCTTTGGGTGCAATGTTCTAAGTCTTCATTCTAGTAAGAAATTGTATACACCAGACTTCCAGGAAAGATGATAGAGTAGGACAATCCTAAGTTCACCTTGTCACGGTCACACCTAGATAATACCCACATTTGTGTAAACAACCCAGGAAATAACCAAAAGACTGGCATAACAGACTCTCCAAAGCTAAATCTAGAGAAGAGGCTACATCAGAGAATAGGAAAGACAGAGGCATGGTTGGGACGCAGACTGATATGTGAGAAGATCCATCTTAGAAAGGGATGCTGCAGCTCAGAGAGGGTAGAAGAGCAGACCCCACACCAGGCATCCCAGACATGGGGGACCACACTGGGAAGACAAACCCAAATAACATTTGGTTTTGAAAACAAGAGGGGTTTAAATTCTCAAGTTCTTAAAATCAATGGACCTTAAACCTGGACCTTCAGAAATCAGAGAGCTCAGCGGTAGGACAGTTGGAGGGCAACAGGAAACTGAGTACTCCCCACTAAAGGGACAGCATAACAAACAACCTTGCTGAGATACAGCACAGAAACAGTAGTTTGAAAAATGCCTGGATTAAATGGGAGAGATATTTGTTTATTAATCACAGAGCCTGTGCTGGAGAGGCAGGGATCTTTGGGAGACTTCTCTGGGAACAAAGTAGCTGGTGGGCATCATTTCCTGTCCCCAACCCTCACCTAGACACAGACATCTGGAGGAACCAGCATGGTGCCAATGCTCACTACCTACCTTGCTAACAGTGTACTCCACCCCACATTCTCCTCAGGCACATCCCCTCCAACACTCCCTGGGCAGGAGCTTTCTAAAGGCCTCCTCCCACAGCTGACCTGCACAAATCTTGCTAACACCTCACAGTTCCTCCTGCACTCTCCTGCAAAGCCACCCCTTCCAACATAATCTCTGTATGTATCCATCCAAAGTGGATGAAACAGGGGACATTGCACTGCTGAGTACCACAGGACATCTTCTTCATAAGGCCACTACTTTCAAGAGCAGGAAAGATAGGTGACTTTCCTAAAACACAGAAACATATGCAGAGAGTTAGACATAATGAGTACACAAAGCAATATGGACCAAATAAAGAACAGGACAAAATTACAGCAAGAGACATAAACAAAATAGAAGTAATATGCCTGATAGAGAACTTAAAGTAATGGTCAAAGATTGCCACTGAACTTGAGAAAAGAGTGGAGGGCTAAAGGAAGACCCTTAAAAAAAAGATAGAAAACACAAACAAGAACCAATCAGAGATGAAGAACTCAATAACTGAATTTTAAAATACACTAGAGGGAATAAGTAGTATACTAGAGGAAACAGAACAAAGAAATGACCTAGAGGAGAGAGCAACAGAAAGCAATCAAGTTAAACAAGCGAAAGAAAAAACTGACAAAAACTGAAAATAGTCTTTGGGAACTCAGCAACACCGTGAAGCATAGCAACATTCACATTATAGAAATCCCAGAAGGAAGGGAAAAAAAATAGAGAAAAGAGGGCAGAAAATGTATTCAAAGAAGTAATATTTGAAAACTTCCTGAATCTGGGGAAGGAAACAAATCCAGACCTAGAAGGCACACAGATCCCTTTGCAACAAAGTCAACCCAAGGATATCCACAGTGAGACACATAGCAATTAAAATGGAAAAAAAAAGTGATACAAGGAGATTTTTAGAAGCATAAAAAGAAACGAAAAATCCACAGCCAAGAAGAGTCTACCTAGAAATGTCCTCATTTAGAATAGAAAGGGAGATACAGAGTATCCAGACAAACAGGTGCCTGAGTGGCTCAGTCAGTTAAGCATCTGACTTTGGCTTAGGTCATGATCTTGCAGTTTGTGGGTTTGAGCCCTGTGTCAGGCTCTGTGCTGACAGCTCAGAGCCTGGAGCCTGCTTTGGATTCTGTATTTCTCTCTCTCTCTCTGCCCCTACCCCACTCATGCTCTGTCTCCATCTCTCTCTCAAAAAATGAATAAACATTAAAAAAAAAAATCTTTATATGAAAAAAAGTATCCAGACAAACAAACCTTAAGGAATTCATGACCAGTAAACCAGCCCTATAAGAAAAATTAAAAGGGACTCTGAGTGGAAAGGAAAGCCATAAGCAAAATAAAGAAACGTTGGGAGCATAAAAGCAGTAAAATGAAGCATATCTATAAGAATCAGTTAAGGGATTCACAAAATAAAAAGATGTAAAGTATAACACCATATACCTGAAACATGATGGGAGGGAACTGGAGTAAAAATTTTTAGAATTTAGAATTTACTTTTTAGAATCGGTACAAACTTAAGCGATTATCAAATAAATGTGGACTACTCTATGCCCAAGATGTTATATATATAAACCTAATGGTAACCACAAGTCAAAAACCAGTAATAGACATGCAAAACAATAAAGAGAAAGGAATCCAAGTATATCACTAAAGAAGGCCAGCACCAATACATAGATTATCCAAACAGAAAATCAATGAGGAAACATTTTTTTTAATTTTTTTTTACTTTATTTTTTTAATGTAAGGGAAGCTTTAGTGAGTTTAATTTTACTTTAAACACGATTTTTCCACAAACTTTACAGCTTTCTTAACATTTTATGTCCTAGAGAGTAATTTTACACTGAAAGTTACACAAACAAGTGCAATTAAAGTTCATTAAACTGCATTTAATGGGAGAGTAGAAGTATATGGCTTAAAAAAGAAAATTCCTAATGATTTTTGGTGTTTATAATTTCTGAAGATTTAGCTCTTCTAAAATTCACCAATAGGTATACTGAGGTTTTTTTGTTAATTGTGCCCTTTTTGAGAATTTGTAGGATTCCTTGTTATTAGATCTTTACTATTTTCTACACCTCACATAAATATATATTCTTATTCATATGGAAAGTAACGTATCTCCATATTTCAAACCTCTACTACTTTATGTCCTGGACACTTTGAGGAAACAATGACTTTAAATTACATTGTATCAGATGGATCTATCAGATATATTCAGAACATTCCATACTAAAGCAATGGAAGAATACATTCTTTTCCTATGCACATGAAGCATTCTCCAGAATAGAACACGTTAGGCCACAAAACAAGTTTCAACAAATGAACAATTTCAAAAAGACTGAAGTCATACCATACACCTTTTGCAACCACAATGCTATGAAACTAGAAATCAACCACAAGAAAAAAATCTGGAAAGAACACAAATGCAAGGAAGTTAAATAGCATGCTACTAAATAATGAAGGTGACAACCAAAAGATCAAAGGAGAAATCCAAAAACACATGGAAACAGATGAAAATGAAAACATAACAGTCCAAATATTTAGGATGCAACAAAACTATTCTAAGAGGGAAGTTTATAGCAATACAGACCTACCTCAAAAAGAAAATTTTCAAATAAACAAACTAAACTTATACCTAAAAGAGTTAGAAAAAGTAGAACAAAGCCCCAAACCAACAAAGTGAAGGAAAAAATAAAGATTAGAGTGCAAATAAACAAAACAGAAACTAAAAAAACAATAGAACAGATCAATGAAACCAGGAGCTAGTTCTTTGAAAAAATCAACAAAATTGATAAACCTTTAGCCAGACTCATCAAAAATAAAAACAGAGGCAGAGAGACAGAGAGAGGACTCAAATAAACAAAATCAGATATGAAAGAGGAGAAATAGCAACCAAAACCACAGAAATACAAAAGATTATAACAGAATATTATGAAAAATTATATGCCAACAGACTGGACAAACTAGAACATATGGACAAATTCCTAAAAACATATGACCTCCTAAACTGAATCAAGAAGATATACAAATATTGAATAGCCTGACTACCAGCAGATATTGAATCAGTAACCACAAAACTCCCGACAAACAAAACTTTAGGACCAAACAGCTTCACAGGTGAATTCTACCAAACATTTAGAGAAGAGTTAATATCAATTCTGCTCAAATTATTCCAAAAATTGGAGAAAGAAATGCTTCCAAATTCATTCTAAGAGGCCAAGGATTACCCTGATACCAAAACCAGATAAAGATATGACAAAAAAAGAGAACTACAGGCCAATAGCTATAATGAGCCTCAACAAAATACTAGCAAACTGAATCCAACAACACATTAAAAAAATAATTTACCACAATAAAGTGTGATTTATTCTCGACCTGCAACAGTGGTTCAATATTCACAAAAGAATCAATGTGATACATCACATCAACAAGAGAAAGAATAATAACCATATGATCATTTCGATAGAGGCACAAAAAGCATTTGACAAAGTACAGCGTCTATTCATTATAAAACATCCTCAACAACATAGGTTTGAAGAGAACATACCTCAACACAATAAAAGCCATATATGAAAAACACAGCCAACATCACACTCAATGGTGAAAAACAGACCTTTTCCCTTAAGATCAGAAACAAGACAAAGACGTCCACTCTCTTTTATTCAATACAGTGCTGGAAGTCCTAGCCACAGCAATCAGACACACACACACAAATAAAAGGCATCCACACTGGTAAACAAGAAGTAAAATTCTATACTATATATAGAAAACCCTAAAGACTCCACAAAAAAACACTAGAAATGACAAATTCAGTAAGGCAGTAGGATACAAAATTAATACAGAGAAATCCACTGCATTCCTATATGCTAATAATGAAGTTAAAAAAAAAAAAAATAATCCCATTTACAACTGCACCAAAAAGAATAAAATACCTAGGAATAAACTAACCAAGAAGGAGAAAGACCTGTACTCTGAAAACTACAAAACATTGATAAAAGAAATTGAAGCTATTGGGACACCTGGGTGGCTCAGTCGGTTGAGCTTCCGACTTCGGCTCAGGTCATGATCTCATGGTTCATGGGTTCAAGCCCCGCGTGGGGCTCTGTGCTGACAGCTCAGAGCCTGGAGCCTGCTTCAGATTCTGTGTCTTCCTCCCTCTCTGCCCCTCCCCTGCTCACACTCTGTCAATCTCTCTCTCAAAACATGAACATTTTTTTAAAAATTTTAAATAAAATTTAAAAAAATTGAAGATATCAACAATGGAAAGATATTCCCAGTTCATGGATTCACAAAACAAATATGGTTAAAATGTTCATACTCAAAGCAATCTACAGATTTAATACAATCCCTTTCAAAATACCAACAGCATTTTTCACAGAACTAAAACTAAATAATAATAAAACAAAAACAAATAATACTAATATTTGTATTAAACCACCAAAGACCTGAATAGATAAAGCAATTTTGAAAAAGAACAACAAAACTGGAGGTATCACAATCCCAAATGTCAAGATACGCTACAAACCTTTAGTAAGCAAAACAGTATGGTTCTCGCACAAAATCAAACACTTAGATCAACAGAAAAAAATAGAGAGTTCAGAGATAAACCCATAATTACATGGTCAGTTAATGATCAACAAAGGAGGTAAGAATATGCAGTGGGAATAAGACAGTCTCATCAACAAATGGTGTTGAAAAAAACTGAATAGCTACATGTAATAGAATGAAACTGGACCACTTTTTTATACTACATACAAGAAAGAAACTCAACATGGATTAAAGACCTACATATGAGACCTGAAACTATAACAAACCTAGAAGTGAGCACAGAGAGTAATGTCTCTGACATAAGCCATAGTAAAATTTTTCTAGATAGGTATCCTCAGGCAAAGGAAATAAAAACAAAAATAAACTATCAGGACTACATCCAAAAAAAAAAAAAAAAACCCTCTGTACAGCAAAGGAAACAATCAATGAAACTGAAAGACAACCGACTGAATAGGAGAAGATATTTGCAAATCACGGATCAGATGAGGCATTAGTATCCAAAATATATAAAGAATTTATACAACTCAACACCTAAATAAATAAATAAATAAATAAATAAATAAATAAATAAATAAATAAAATCCAGGTTAAAAATGGGCAGAGGACATGAACAGACATTTCTCCAAAGAAGACACACAGATGGCCAAGAGACACATGAAAAGATGCTCAACGTGATTCATCATCAGAGAAATGTAAATCAAAACCACAATGAGGTATCACTTCACTCCTATCAGAATGGCTAAAATCAAAACCACAATAAACAAGTATTGACAAGGATGGGGAGAAAATGGAACTCTCATATACCATTGGAGGGAAAACTAGTGCAGCCACTGTGGAAAGCAGTATGAAGTTTCCTCAAAAAAATTAAAGATAGAATTAGCACATGATCCAGTAATTCCACTACTGGCTATTTACCCAAAGAATTAAAAAACACTAACGCGAAAAGATCTATGCATTCCTATGTTTATTGCAGCATTATTTACAAGAGCCAAATAATGGAAACAGCCCACGTGTCTATCAATGAGTGAATGGATAAAGAAGATGTGGTATACATATATGCATGGAATATTAGGCATAAAAGAGAAGGAAACCTTCACATTTGCAATTACATGGATGGATTTAGAGGGTAGATGTTAAGTGAAATAAGTCAGAAAAACACAAATGCCATATGATTTCACTCATATGCAGAATTTAAGAAACAACACAAATGAACAAAGAAAAAGACAATGACAACAACAAAAAAGAATCTTAAATATAGAGAACACACTGCTGGTTACCAGAGGGGAGGCAGGTGGGGGAAGGGGTAAAATACATAAAGGGGACTAGGAGCACACTTTTCATGATATACACTGAGCAATGTACAGAATTGCTGAATCACACCTTTAATATAACACTGCACTGTTAATTATACTGAAATTAATTTTAAAAAACTGTATATTTTACAGTGTCAGTACTCATATATTCTAACCAGAATATTCTCATAAAAATAAATATATGACTGAGCCAGAGAATGATACTCATCAGTTATCATAATTTCATGGCATTGTTACTTTAAAAACGTGTGAATTAAAGCTAAATTAAAAACAGAACACAAAACTAAGGAAGCAGTGACATAAATAATGAGAAAAAATGCGATGTATATATTAATAATCAATAGATTAACAGAAATATTGAGGCATAATAGGGCTTTAAGCAATCTAGAGTGACTGTGCATGTCAGATTTAGTATTTATTGTGCACTCCTCGGTATAACTTTTGAGACAGAGTCAGCTGTAGATAACAGCCAGCACCCTGGAGAGTTAAAAAATGCAGGAAGAGATGTTAACATATTGGCACTAACAATGGATAAATTAAAATGTCTAACATAACTTTCTTGATTTTTTTTCTGTGATTACTAAAACTTGATAAAAATTAAAATGAGAGTTTCGTATCACTTACCAGAAACACTTTTTTTCTTCTATCCAATTGAGTGTATTGTGGCATTATAAACAATCAACTGGACCTTAAGCAGAGCTCTTTGGAAATAAATTTACAAGTGTACGGTCATTCTTATTCAGAAAACAAAGATACTGCTCTTACTGACACAACATGCTTTGAACACTATTTGATTTTCCGTGGTTGGCAAACACAAAACAAAAACAGACATATTTTTTAAGTGCTTGGTAAATACTACAAGCATAAAAATAAAGGCAAATAAACCTAAAAGACTTTCAAAAGTAAAAAAAAATGGGATATTTCAAATATCAGACTAAACAAACAGGGAAAAGAATGTCTTTTTAATGCATGATGCTGTGGCAACAGAAATATATTTATGGAAAAAAATAATCTTCATCTCATCCCTATCTCATCCCACACTCCAAATTTAATTTGAGGTGGCTTACAGACCTAGTGTCAAAGCTAAAACTATAAAGCTTCTGGACAGAACGTAAGAGAAGATCTTTAAAACTGAACATTTTTACAGTCAAAATTTCAATAAGAACACCTGATTTTTAAGAAAACAAACTAATCCCAATAATTTGTTGCTCTTCTCTCCCAAATTAAAAACAATAAGATCTACAGCAGTATGGGACTACGATGGATACCACAGATAAAACCAGAAATTGTGCCTGGACTGTATTATGAAGCAGGAAGACTGAAGCAACCACAGATAGGGCTCAAATTCAACACAGGCAAAGGACAGGACCTTTCAAAAATACACGGACATCCTTCCGTTAAAATCCCCAAAGCACTGGAAGAGAACCAAGGGCTGATTTGAGAAGAGTGGAAGACGGGTATGAAGAACCAACAACTTCAGGAACTATACCAATTTCCCATAGCATCTGTCCCCAGCATGCCAGTCATTTGATTATTCCAGTCCCTTCTATTCCGCTTTCTATCTCAGGGTATCGGGAAGCCCACAAATTACATTTTCTACACTTTTCTTCATGCTACATTAGTTTGGGTTCTACCAGTTAAAAGCACTAAAAAAGGAAGTTAGAGGGAGAAACGCCTTCTTTCTGCTTCCAGGGTGTCTGTCTGAGATTTGAGTGGCCTTTGAAGTGTCTGCAGTGTCAGTGGTTTACAGGCAGCAATGAACTCCCATCACAGAACTGCTCTTAGACTCTGGTTTCCCCACTCCTTCCTTTTTTTATCCCGACAGGATAAAAAGAGTTTCTGACGGTTATCAATACGGGGAAGGCATCAACTTCCCTCCTCCTCCAACCCTCTCACAACTTTTAAAACAAATTCCCTGTAATTACCTGCAATATTTACAGTAATTTTTATTTTCTAAAATGCATGAATGAGGCTTTTTATGAAAACTTACTTTTGCATATTTGGGAGGAGAAAGGACAGCACTATAGCTAAATGAAAGTGACACCATTAATACACTAGAGTGCAGGGGAGGGAATACCTCAGCACATCAGTGACATCTCTATTCTTCATCTCAGGACACTATTTACTTTCCACTTTTAGGTGAGTTAGGAAAAGGAGCACAATGGGAGAAATACTCAATCACTGATGGGAAAAATTCCAAAAACCCCCCACTTTTCAGTTTCCTCATCTTTAAAATGAGCCTGGGTGGCTCGGTCAGACATCTGACTTTGGCTCAGGTCATGATCTCACAGTTTTTGAGTTTGAGCCCTGCGTCTGAGCCCCGCGTCTGGCTCTGTGCTGACAACTCGGAGCCTGCAGCCTACTTCGGATTCTGTGTCTCCTTCTCTCTCTGCCCCTCCCCCACTTGTGCTCTATCAAAAATAAATAAATATAAAAAAAATGAATAAAATAAAATAAAATGAGCATAATACTAAAATCTTCACAGAGTTCTTATGAGATTTAAATAAGCAAATAAAAACAAGCTACTTAGTACAGGCACTAAAATATGGAAAAGAAATGGTAGTGTTAGAATAGAAGTTGTAGCAGTTTTGGGTGGTAGCCACTCAGATTTCTGACTTCAGAACTATAAGGTAATAAATGGGTGTTGTTTTTTTAATTTTTTTAAATGTGTATTTATTTTTGACAGAGAGAGAGACAGAGCATGAGCAGGGGAGGGGCAGAGAGAGGGAGACACAGAATCTGAAGCAGGCTCTAGGCTCTGAACTGTCAGCACAGAGCCCAACGCAGGGCTTGATCTCACAAACCCTGAGATCATGACCTGAGCCTAAATCGGATGCTCAACCGACTGAGCCACCCAGGCGCCCCTAAATGGATGTTGTTTGAAGCTACTACATTTGCAATTTGTTACATAAATTCCTAACAACTACCTATATGATTAACGTAAAACCATTATTGTATTTGCATGCCTACAATCCAGTTTTTAGTATAAACAAAGTTTCCTTTGAAAACACACCTTTGTTTATATCATTTCCCTTCACAGAATCCCCATTATTCTCACGAAAATGTCTCTAGTTTATAAATACCTAATATATGACAATGTAATATCAAGCTCGGATCAAAGAGTTTGTAAATGGCTGATTTAGATCCCATTCATAGCTTTACCATAACATTGAGTCATTAGACAAGGTGCTTAAAATGCTGGTCTTCAGATTTCTTGTCAGTTTAGAAGGCAGGTCACAAATTGGTACATTAATGGGCACCTTCTAGCCAAGGGTCTGTTTTCTCTGATAAGCAGAAAGTTTTAGTGTATTTTTAAAACTTTAATGCCTTTTACGTAGGGCATACACGCTATGATTTACTGTAGTCCCCCCCCCCACCCTACAATTCCTCTTGTCTGTATCCTTTTCATACCATTACTATCTGACTCTTAAAATAATTTGATTATGCTACATCTGGCCAAAAACTTCAAACAACATAATTAAGTAAAATTGACAAAAAATCTAAAATTTAAAAGATCTGAGGAGGAAGAGATGAGGCTAAGCAGGAATAGCCAGAACATTAACATAAAAAATCAAGAGAACTGATCAACGGTTCTAAAGAATTGTATAGTATTACCAGTGATGAGTTGTAAAGCTGAAATATAGTGTTCTAAAGTAACAAACAATAAAACCAACTTTCAATCAACCACGCCAGAGAAAATTCTGATCGATCCTTCTATTGTATGAAAAAATGACAAAATAAAATTGCCAAAATAGAATTAGAAGTGATCAACGAATACACAGGGAAAAAAACATAAAACCCACTTGGTTCTTATATAAGGCCTACATAATTAATGAGGGCACTTGGGACTCAATTTTGCATGGGGTCAGCAACATAGGAAATGGTTCGCAAGGTTAGAACAAACCTAACCTGCACTGAAAGTCTTTATGAAAAAAAAATGTTTGTGATCATGCGGACATTTGAATACATGAAAGCATTTCCCTTTATGGCTTAGCCATTTTCTCCCTTGACCTTTATCAAAGGAAACACCATAAGTATTAACACTGGCAGTTGGTTCATTTGCTTAGAAATAAAAATATGTATTTTAGGAGAAACTGTCAGGTAGCCAAAGAAAAAATGATGTGCAATTGCGGCTCTTTATTCTAAATGCCTTGGAAAATAACATTGTTTAACATTCTTTTGAATCTGAAAGTCTCATTAGTATTTCATTAAATCTCTCAATTTAAGGTGAAAGGGTATGTGATGTTAATAAGGAAAAAGAAGAAAAAAATATGCTTTATAAGGCATAGCAGCAGATTGAAAAAATAATTATGTGAAAATTTAATTAGCTGGAACCCAATTGCTAACAAAGGAATGATCAAGTTTAGTTAATTTTTCTATTAATAAAGTGAAGTCATTTCTTGGATTAGATTGATTACTGATGAAGAAAAATATTTAAATTTTAATTATTCTGAGCTTCATGATAAAATACAGAGCTCATACTCTTAACGTTTTTACTGGTTTGAAACATAAAGGGATTATCTATGTCCTACAGGTATTTCATTCCATGAGAAAACCATGTAAAAGCAGGGCTCTTACACAGGCCTCTGCTGCTACAGGGAAAGTCCTGACTTTAAAAAGATGACAATATTTTTTTAAATGATAATATTTTCATCTTTCTCTGTGATCTACAAATGTTAGTAACTATTGGAATCCAAGAATATTAATTTTTGTTTTTAAAAACATATCTAATTATAAGTTACTGAATGTATTTTTTACAAATATTCTAGAAATATTCAGGACGTTTATACCTTAATCAATAGCATGAAAATAAATATAGCTTGGAGTACAAATGCAGAATTAGAACCACCAGAAATAAACAGAAACCTTTACAGCGAGCACATTTTCAGTCTCATTTATTAGAGATTACAATTCGTCAATGTTGCAACAGTTTGCCAATGATTCTCTTCTGCTGTTGAATAGAATTCCATACCCCAGACTAAATATCAGTACTAAATTACAACCCACTTGTAATTAGCCTGGTTTTCCTTGATATCCTTATTCAATGACACCAGATAACTTCCCCAATTTGGGGACAAGTATCATTTACCTATATTCCACTAGAAGGGATTCTGATACAGGCTTTATTGATACAGGCTGGAATAAAAAAAGACTGAAGGCAAAAGTTTTGAGATATTTGTTAAACAAGCAACAACAACAACAACAACCACAACAACAACAACAAAAACATGATTCTGTGTATTCATTTACCATTCATTCATCTGTCTATCAAAGGCAAAAAGCTCTATGTAAGTTTTGGAAAAAGTGCCAGCTAGTATTATTAAGGATAGAAATAGCCTATTACAAGGGAAAAGTACTTTTTTATTCAAAACACAAGTCATTTTTAAATAATCACAGTCAAGTAAGAGTGGTTCTTCTCAGGAATGACTAACAACGTCCTTGGTGACAAAAACTCTGTGCCAGAAGTCAGCACTGATACCCTACTTCTGCCTCAGGAGCACATCTGCCCAGACCATTAAGAAGGGTTATTCAAATGGTTAAAACACAAAGAGAAGAGCAGACCCATCAGCTCCAGAAAATGTCCACCTCCAGGAAGCCAAATTGCAACCTGAAAGTTGCTCCCCACATATCAGTATTCCTATCTGTCCACAGATATGATGAGAAAACTTCCGCAAAGCAGGCTGGGGAAATGCCCTCACCCCAGTGACTCACCCAGCATGAAGGGATTAACTATGGCCCACAGGTATCCTATTCCATAAGAAAACTATGTGAAAGCAGGACTCACACATTAAGAAAGATTTTTAGTGGAGGTATAATTTAGTAACTGAAAGAGGAAAATAAAATTAACTCTTTTCAAAAAAAGATAGTCTAGCTGCTGGTACCTAAGGGAGGGAAAGTATTTTCATCATAGAAGTCTCTCAGGCTTTTTCTTTAAAAATACATTTTAAGAAGTTGTGTTTTTTTTTTTTTGATTGAAAACAGCAAAGTTCAATGGACAATCAAAGCCTTTATGAAAAACATTTAGATAATGTTCTAAATTTCCCTGCATAATTAAGCAAACAAAATTATAAAATGGGAAATAAGTACTTGGCATTCAAGTAAGAGTAGAGCAACAGTGAAATATCTAGAAATAATAAAGGGAACTTACTGGAAATAGTAAGAAGTTACTTTAAAAAAAATTTTTTTAACGTTTATTTTTGAGAGAGAGAGAAAGAGAGACAAAGCATGAGCAGGGGAGGGGTAGAGAGAGAGAGGGAGACACAGAATCTGAAGCAGGCTCCAGGCTCTGAGCTGTCAACACAAAGCCTGACATGGGGCTCGAACCCATGAACCATGAGATCATAACCTGAGCTGAAGTTGGACGCTTAACCGACTGAACCACCCAGGCGCCCCAGAAATTACTTTTCTGTAGTGAGGACAGACCATGAGAGTCTGAGAACTGTAGTGTTAAGTATTCAAATTTAGGTGATATTTTTGTTCTTTTCTATGCTGTGTCACTCCCATACCTTCAAGAAAAGTCTTTCCTGTAAACAATGACTTGGGAGTGACTCCTCTGACAAGAGCCAGCAAGGAGAGGGACATCAGTCTTAACAACCACAAGGATTTAATTTTGCCAGCGACCTGAATGAACCTGGAAATGGATTCTTTCACAGAACCTACAGCTAAGAGTCTAGTTTGGATGAAGTCTTGACTTTGCCATTGTGAAACCCTAAGCAGAGAACACATCTGGACCTCTGACCTAGGGAAATGTGAGTTAAAAATGTGGGTGTTATTTTAAACTGTTAATTTTGTGATGATTTGTCATGCATCAATAGACAATGAATACAGAAGTCTTATAAGTATCTAGAATACCAAAAAAAAAAAAAAAAAAAAAAAAAGAAAAGTCTTTCAAGTTCATGGGATTACATTAACAAAAATGGAGAATAAAGGAAAAGGGGTGAAAGGACAGTAGCCACAGGAAATGCAAGAGTGAGTCAGAAACAGGATTAGGAAAAGGAGGGGACCAAAGATGACAAACCTATAGGCAATGGGCATGAGCCATTTTACTTAGCTATTAATGTAAAGGTGTCCCCAAAAGACTAGAATACTTCGGATACCCAGACATCAGTCTTTGAATTATGATAGATAGTACTTTATTCCCTAATGTTCTCCTATTAAGTTCCTTCTTGAAAAGTACAATCTTAGCGTAGTTTCACATGAGATCTGCATTTTTGTAAAGAAACCCTTACACGAGTGTTCCTAGGATGTTTCAGTTGTGCCTTCATTGAGTAAAATTATAAAGATATGGAGTATATTTTTATTATTAATAATATAAATAAGTGATGTTAAAACTGAATATTTAATCCATAGTTACCACAATGAGTAGCTAAACAACAGTAAGATGGCTCAAAAACAAAAGATCCATTAATAAACAAAATGATACCAGGGCTCCTGGGTGGCTCAGTCAGTTAAGCGTCCGACTTCAGTTCAGGTCATGATCTCATGGTCTGTGAGTTCGAACCCCGCGTCAGGCTCTGTGCTGTTAGTTCAGAGCCTGGAGCTTGCTTCAGATTCTGTCTCCCTCTCTCTCTGCCCCTCCCCCACTCACTGTCTCTATCAAAAAATGAATAAATGGTAAAAAAATATATATTTAAAAAATTAAACAAAATGATGCCTGTCTCCCCACACCAGTCGCTCTTATCCCATTTTTGAAATCAGTTTTGAAGTTTGGGATGTAGTTTTTATCTCCAGTTTAAAACAAGTGACATTCAAATAAATTTTCTTCACAGCAATATTTTCTTCACAGCAATTTGTAATATATAATACAAAGAACAAGCATCAACCATATCACAATAATGAAGAATCAATCACAATATAAACCTTCACATTCCCGTGTATTTTACATTTATGTTGATCCGGTCTTCCATTTTATGAATTTCACAGAGACAGATCATGTCATATTTCAATTCAGTCTCACTGATAAAATGGTAACATAAGGTAGGAGGTAAGTATCTGGGCTATGCTTTCATAACACCAAAGTGATTTAGGAAGCAAGAATTATCAAATCTCAAAAGGAGCTATTTAAAAAGTCAGTACCTCTGTACATTTAAAAAAAATTAACTATACAGTGCCTCTGATTAACCTCTTAAAATTTAATTAAAACTCAGGAAAAATACCAAAAAAGAAAATGGTAGGCAATATGCTTTTCTAACATGACACCAGTGCACAGTTTAGCAAACCACTCAAGGATTACTTAAATCTCCAAGAGAAAACACCTGTGTTTGATTTTGGCATGTCTACTTAATTGCATTTAATTAAAGATGCTGTGAAATTATACGCTAACTTTGAGATTTTTGTCCAGCAGAAAAGATGGTATTATTGCCCTGGAAGTGTTGATGACCAGCTTTATGTGTATCTAACCTAGCAATCTTATCCTAACACTTTTTAAAGCTTTTCCAAATGGACTAAGTAATCTCAGTTTTTCAGCTGTTCCTGGTTTGCCATCTTATCTCTACCTACCTAATTAATGATTTGAATAAAACAGCCATCATCTTGTATTTGTATGAGGGGTTACATTTTTAACTTTTGGCAAATTATACTTTGTCAGCCTTATAGATCACAGTCAAAGTTATTAGAAATAAAGTCCATTACTTTAAAAAAAATAAAGCAGCAGGGGGATTAAATAATATATTTTAGGGTCATTTTCAGCAATTTCCTTTTCCTCCCTCAAAATATGTTTGTTCTACTCGTTCCCCTAGTGGAGTCTGAAAACACAAAAAGGGAAAAAGAAGAAGAAAGACAGAAGCACCCCTTCCGTTCAACATTGTTTTTATCCTCCAAAAAACATATTCCATAATTTTAAACACACACTAATGGACACTATTCAATTCTGGGTACTACATTTAGAAGATACATAACGAGAATAGTCTTTGACTCTGCTGATGAATTGCTGACAATAAGGACATCACCTCCACACTGGAACCATTCTTGAAAACACACAGGAGCAAATCTGTGTATTATTGTGTCACATGTATAAGTCAGATCAAGCTTTATGGGATATTGTGTAGTCCAATGTTCAAAACATCTGAGATGCTAGATCTCTAATGGATAAATTAGATATTAAACAAGGAATTATACAAATTAAATTACAACTGAGAAGGCAAAATGCATGAAGCAATGATACTGGTTATGGAAGAACTAAGTATCAGAGAACAAGTGATTTTTGAGCAAACAGTGGAAAATAAAATTCATTAAAACACAAATTAACTTAGTTTTCAAAACGTATCTTAAATTCATATAAACCATAATTAAGTAAAAGCAAGTATATGGCATCAATTTTTCATCCAACAGAAATTATTTTAGTTGAAAATAAAACCAATGTGTCTATAGTGAATTAAGCAAATGTAAGTTTATTTTCTCATACAAACAGACACCCAGAGATCAAATCCAGGAATGACTACAGATGCTCACTGACGCTCTCAGAAATACAGGATTTTTTCTCTCTCCCCTCCTCCATCACTCTTTTGTTGACTTTTATACTCTTGCATATTGCTAATGGTCACAAAACAGTTGCTGCTATACTTCTGAACATCAGAGTCCCAAACAGAAAGGAGAAGGAGTGAATGGCTATCTTATCCAGTAGACTGTTTGCATCCTATTGGTCAAAAGTGGGTAATATGTCCATTCCCGGACCGATTGTGGGCCAAGGAAAATGAGTTTATAAGGACTGGTTTGGATGAATTGTGACAATTCTTTGAATCGCATTCCTTGAGCTCAAGGGACATATGCCAGTACCTAAAGAAATCAAGGTTCAGGTAGCAAAGAAAAAGACTTAGTGGGGCAAGATGGTAGGAAGAGGGGCGCCTGGGTGGCTCAGTTGGTTAAGCGTCTGACTTCAGCTCAGGTCACGAGCGGTCTGTGAGTTCGAGCCCCGCATCGGGCTCTGTACTGATGGCTCAGAGCCTGGAGCCTGCTTCCAATCCTGCGTCTCCCTCTCTCTCTGCCCCTCCCCCGTTCATGCTCTGTCTCTCTCTGTCTCAAAAATAAATAAACGTTAAAAAAAAAGATGGTAGGAAGATAACAGTTGATATCTGCTATCAAATATCCTCTAGAAACTTACTATAATTTAATAAGCTAGAAAGGTTGAAATTTTATGTAGGTGATCTTTAAATTACCTCAATCGGTTAGGCAGGTACACTTTATTATTACACTCTATAGAAAATGTGAACTGTTTTGTCATTTCAGTAAAAAAATATGTATTTGAATACCACCTGTCAACACTTTGGTATTTTTAGCATTTTAGATTTTAAATCAACATGTGTGTTTTTATTTTCTCCTGCCTGCCTGTTCATTTAGATTAGTTCTGTATGCTTTATAGTGTATGAGGAAGTTAACTTATGGGAAATATTTCAAAAGAGCTGCCTTTTTTAATTGTTCTTCAGCTCTTCAGGTATGTTAAAGAAATATATGATCTGTGTATATTAGGAAGGAAGAGAGACTAAATTATAAGTAAAATAATTTTGTGAAAGGAAAAAGGGCTGGAAAAGATAGCAGAAATGATAAGCCCCACTAGCATATGCAGACAAAGTAACCCCTGTCACCCAGATTTTCACAGGGACCACTTACACCATCTGCCAAATAGTAAAAATGGACAGAGAAAGGGAGGGAGGGAGGAAAAGAGGTAGAGGAAGGAAAGAAAGAGTGAGCAATAACTTATAACAAATGTCTGACTAATCAAAAGTAGTAGGGATAGTCAAATGATGACTCCTCAGTGTTTATGACATGTGTTACACTATTTTAAGGGCAGTACTTAATTAGTGGGCATGAACTACTTATCAGTAAACACAGGAGGAATAAGAAAGCATGTGGAGAAATCGGAGGAAAGCCCTCAAAGGGAATGCTGTAGAATTGAACCAATCATGAGGTATTAGAAATGCAAAACAAAAACAGTAAATCTATAGGGAGAAAATGTGATTTTATGGTTTCATTCTGAATTAACCAGAATAGTAAAGGGAGAAGCTGGAAGCTGTCATGCAAATACATATATATAGTAACAATTGTGGCTGTTCATAGCAACATTTGAGGACTTGAGCATTTCTTCAAAAGGCCCCATAAAGGTCAAAAGATTGCATACCGAGAGCAGTAACATAAACTTATTGGAAAAGCAGATGAAAAATATTGATCGCGTTCATTCTTCAACAACAGATACTTATGTGAGCTAGGTCTAATGTTTTGAGAAGAAGATTCACACAAAAATTTCACTATTTATTGTAAATGTGAGCAGAGAGGCTAGGCTCTCTCTACTGATTTTCATGCCCATAAAACTGAGTTCAAATTCCTTAGCAGTCAAATCGCTTCTGCCATAGCGTACTATTTTCTACAGTGTGTTTCATGAAATACTGATCCTGCTCTAGTAAATATATGTATTATATATATATATATAATATGTTATATGTTATGTATTATATATATTATATGTTATATATTATATATTATATATATCACATATATTAACATACAACATACATATCATTTTCACCTCTTAGAGAAGAGTGTCTCACATTAAAAAATTAAAGCTATGAAAACACCTGCAAAAATATCTTTTTAATTTGATTAATCTGTTTAGTTGTTAAATTTCTAAGTTTATTGGCACCCAGAGCACTCTCTAATGTTAACCACTAGCATCCAAAGAAATTAATACTCCAGTCTAGGAAATTTTAGTCTTGCCTCAGGGCATCCCTAGCATTCTCTTTTACACTATCTTTCCATATACACCATCCTTCACCAAAGTGGAGAACTAGATGCTCTCCATATACAGATGTCTTACTTCTCTTGTTATTTAATTTTATGCTCTTCCCTCTTTTTAGTATTTACTTACCTTCTCTCCCCAATCTGCCTGCATATCACTATCATTAAAAAACTTTCACAAACTCTCCCCTAATAATATATTCTATAAAAATCTGAAATGTAAAAGACAGCTTTACATGAAAGGATGTTCAATATATACTTTACATTAGCAAAACCAAAGACTACTCAAATGTCCTGTAGAAGGGGGCTGGTTTAGTATTTAGAATATTGAGAATGGTGAAATAAACAGCCAGTAACATTATAATAATTCTTTGTTTTAAAAAGTACAACTCTAAGTTATTTAACAAAATATTAACTTAAAAAGCAGCATATAAAAAACAGAGAGGGAGGCAAACCATAAGAGACTCTTAACTACAGAGAAAAAACTGAGGGTTGCTGGGTGGGTTAAATAGGTGATGGGCATTAAAGAAGACACTTGTTGGGATGAGCACTGGGTGTCATATGTAAGAGATGAATCACTGGGTTCTACTCCTGAAGCCAAGATTACATTGTATGTTAACTAACTTGAATATAAGTAAAAAGGAAAAAATAAAATAAAAAGCAGCATATAAAATTATATGCATACTATTTCCTCAAATATATGAGGCAAAACAGAGAAAGGTTAAAGTGAACTATACTCGAGTGCTAATTATAGTTTTATTTGGATTTGAAATCTTAGGCGTATTTTTTTCTAAACATCTGGATTTTCAAAGCTCTCTACAATAACAATAATTTTATAACTAAAATTCAAACAAAATGAAAAAACAGACAAACCCTTTATTCACTCTTCAGGACCAAATTAATTATCTTTGTTGTCAAGAAGACTCCCCTAATTCCCTCTAACAGATGTCACTGCTTCTGCTTCCCAGCTCCAGAATGCCGTGGTGTAGGTCTCCCATGGTACATCTCACAATCTACTTTGAACCAGAGATAAATGTATAATTGTCTCACCATGCTTACATCAAATTACATTCTATTTTGTGTCTGCTGCAGTGCTTAACAGAATGCCTGTTATAAAGTAGACATTTAGGAAGTATTTTATATTTTCTGTCTGAAATTTATTCTCTTTTGTCAGTATGTTTTTAAAAGAAATTTTATAAAATCAAGTGGTATATAATTATAGGCATTCACATGGAAAGATGTTCAACATCACTCATCACTAGGGAAACACTAATCAAACTACAATCAGATATCATATCACACCTGTCAGAATGGCTAAAGTCAACAATACAAGAAACAACAGATATTGGTAGGAATATAGAGAAAGGGGAACCCTCTTACACTGTTGGTGGGAATGCAAACTGGTGCACCCACTCTGATACACAGTATGGAGGTTCCTCAAAAAGTCAAAATAAAACTACTCTATGATTCAGCAATTGCATTACTAGGCATTTACCCAAAGGATACAAAAATACGAATTCAAAGGGATACATATACCGTAATATTTATGGCAGCATTATCTACAATAGCCAAAAGATGTAAAGAGCCCAAGTGTCCATTGACTGGTGAATAAAGAAGATGTGTGTGTGTGTGTGTGTGTGTGTGTGTGCGCGCGCGCAGGAATATTACTCAGCCATAAAGAGAATGGAATCTTGCCATTTGCTACAACATGGATGAAGCTAGAGAGTATAATGCTAAGTGAAATAAGTCAGTCAGAGAAAGACAAATACCATATGATTTCACTCATATGTGGAATTTAAGAAACAAAACAAATGAACAAAAGGAAAGAAAAGAGAGGAACACAAGCCAAAAAACAGACTCTTAACTGTAGGTAATAAATTGATGGTTACCAGAAGGGAAGTGAGGAAAGGAATGGGTAAAATAGGTGATGGGAATTAAGAAGTGCACTTGCTGTGATGAGAACTGGATGATGTATGGAAACGTTGAATCACTATATTGTATGCCTGAAACTAATGTTAACTGTATGTTAACTAACTGGAATTTAAATACAAATTTTAAAAATTATATATACACATCGTCTAGCTAAATTATGTGTGTACAGCTAAAGCAAGTACATTCTAAAATGGGTTCTGGAATAAAACAATGTTCTCAACTAACTATGGCCAAAAGAAGAGGTCGAAAGGCCCAGCACTTGGAAAATACACCACTTATCTATTCTGCCACCTGGAGTACCTCTTATTCCTCCAACCAATGAACAACAAAGTTAGTTTTCCATAATATATACTTAGTCTTTAAAAATACACTCTAGCTGTCAGTACTATTTAATCTAAATTTTAAACCACAAACACGAATAAATACCCTCAAATCACCAAAAAGTTGGAGAAAATTAGCATTAAGGATGAAGTAAATCTGACCAAGCTATTTGCAAATTTCAAATATAGGCAGGATAACTCCTGAAAAACACATTTAATAAAGGTAAATGTAAGTAAGTGTAAGTAAATGTAAGTAAGTAAATGTAATTAATACCCTCAGAGATATTCAAAAGGCTATCAGCAACAACAAGGATAGCCATGGGGATTAAAAAAAAAAAAGAATCTATTAGAATTGGTAAAGGAAAAAAATGTCTGTCAAAATAAAATTAAGTGGAAAACAAGTAAATGAACCAACAAAATAGACTGAGGAGTAGACTAAACAACTGACTCAACTACTAAGTTGACGACTCACCCAAAAGATTGTACCAAAATTCAGTGCAAAAACACAAACAAATAAAAAGCAGGGGAAAAGAAACAAGATATAAAAATGACAGAACAGGACATTGTAAAATATGTCTAGTGAGACATACATATATATTACTTATACATATGTACACACACGTATATACATATACAGATGGAGATGAGGTCAGTTGTATATACATACATATACATACATACATGTGTCTATATACACGTATATGTATATACACATATGTGTATATACATACGTACATGTGTGTATACATATATACACGTGTAATGCACATATGTGTTTCAGTACACATATTTTACTATATATAATACATTTTACATTATAATATTTTACAATATATATAATAGACACTTTAAGAACAGAACACACACCACCAGAAAATACACAGAACCTTATACTTAATATACAGAGAATGAAAGTACATTTCAAACAGCTATGGACTATATCAAATGACTGCATTATATGTCCTCCTTCCCAGCCCTCACCCCCATCTCTCTGACATTATTTTGCTTTCTGGTGAAAGGTTTTGATCCGTAATAGCTGACAGAAAATGTACCAAAAAGCCAAAGAGGTCTATTAATTAAAATGCAGCACCATTTAATTTTTAAAATTAAAAACACACACCACCGTTTTCCCTAAGGACTTAGTAGAAAAATAGAAAGTAAGGATTAGTAAACAGATTGGGAGAAGTCCCTTCCATAAAATTTTTATAGACATCTTAAACATCATAGCAAACAAGGAGCACTGAATAACAAATTTGTTGACAGAGACCCAAAATCTATAGTCAAGGATGTCATGATGTCAAAAGACTTGAAGGGAGTGGCATTTTCTGATATTTGATGGCAAGAATACTTGTTCACACAGAATAATATGCTAGGAGCTGGGAGTAGGAACAAAGGTAGCAATGTTGATGATGTGTTAAAACTAGCCAAAGCCACTCTATTACCTCAGTGTGATTTTCTCAAAATTTCTGTTAAAAATAGAGTGGAGGAGGAGAACAAGAGAAGTGCTCTTGTAGTCCTGGATATTTCCCACCATATCCTGTTGTGAGTACCCAAGTTTGCTAGTAAAAAAACTACTACATCGGTACACTCAGCCAATTACAGAGCCCCTGTGCCAAGGGTCTGAGGATAGCATAAATACCTTATTACACTGTGATGGAAGGTAGAGATAGTATAGCCGGTAAAGGCAGTATTATACATGGTGGAAGTACTACCGTCAGAGGATGACACAGCACGGTGATTTAAGACCCTCTTCCCTGTATGGATCTGAGGCCCCCTTTACTGTATCCTAGAACTGTCACCTTGGTCAAGTCACTTAATTTTTCTATGCCTCAGTGCCCGCATCTGTAAAGTGGACCTCGTAAGAGGCCTTATTTATAGGCATATGTTTACTGTTAAATTACAGCACGTTTGCAAAACATTACTAACATAATAATTCTCAACGCATGTCAACTGGTGGTGATGATGATGATGATGAGGATGATGATGATGATGACGACGACGACAGTAACATAACACTCAGGAGTAAGCATCCCGCTCAGTTTGCCAGCAGGCAGTCTTGATATTACAGTGATCCCAGCTAGGTTTAGAGGCACAGACTCTCCCCTTAATGACAGAGGGTTGAATTTTCTTTGCTATCACTACATTTTATTTATTTGTCCCTATTAACTTAAGGAATACCTAAATCTATTAAAGAATAACTACAGATTGCATTAAACACACGAATGGAATGTTATAACAAGTAGCCTAATTCTTGTTAATTACCACGATTAACAACCTTAACTTTGAAAAGTTCTCTTTGGCAGTTAATCTACTTGTGGAACCATTTGGTTTATCATGGAGGTTACTCCAAAAGAAGCACTACATTGAATGATGGCTAAATCTGTAAGATTTGGGGAATAAACTGTTTCCCTTAGTCCTAATGCACCTACCAGGAATGAATTCAGACTGTATATGTGACGTTTTCTTATTTTTTTAATTATTAAAACAAGAATATCTGAGGAAATTCATGGCCCTCCACAATTCTCTTGCCTTCAGATATCGAATAGGAGGGGATACGGTTTTAATTTCTAGTTCCTTTGCTAGGTATTACTTGAGAAACTTTGCTCATGTGAACAAATGGGTGTAAATCTATTAGCCTTCTTGATCAGGGGGAAAAAAACAGATGTTTCTGGAGTTAATAAAACAAATCCCAGTCTTTACAATAGAGATAGAAGAAGAGGACAAGGTAATGCATGAAAGAAGACTCACAATAAAAAAATAAACAAAGAAAATTTGGTATGTAAATAAGACAGTAAAAGCAGGAAAGGGGAAGAGGGTTATCAAAGCTTCATATATGCTAAGTTAGGGGAATCTGTGTGCATCAGGCAAAGTTGAGGTAGGAGGGGAAGTTACAGAGAACCACCTTTGTGCTCATAAAGATCAGTGTCCAATTTACAATAAGCTCTCACTAAATGGCAGCTATTATCAATTATAGTGCTATGTAGTAATTTTTCAATGTCCAAAAATTCTTCCTTCAAAAGGTAGAGTCTGCCTATCCTCCCCGGACTGTAGGCTAGACTTAATCCATCATTCCTAATGATACATAGGATAAGGTGGATGGACTAGTGTGCATGTGCAGAGACAAGGTCATTACAGCCATCTCTATGACTTTGTGGCTTCCTTGGTGCTCTCTTTGGATCACTCACTCTAGGAAAGTTAACTACCATGTTGTGAGCAGCACAATGGAGTGGCCCACATGACAAAAAACTGAGGCCAGCTGCCAACAGCCAATGAGGAACTGAGCCTTTGGTCAACAGTCATGTGAGTGGCCCTTCTTGAAAGTGGAACCTCCAGCCCCATTCAGCCTCCAACTGGCTGCAGCCCAGGCTGGCATCTTTACTGTAATATCATTAGATACTCTTAGCCAGAACCACCTACTTAACCTACGCCTAAGTGGCTCTGAGTTACCAAATTTGAGATTAGTAACCAATATATGCTACTATCATTACTTTCAGTAAAGAGTTTACATGGGCATTTGCTTTTATTGCTCAGTGTATGGATTTGTGAGACAATAACGAAGCATTAATTCAAACAAACATAGTACTGAAATTTTAGAATCCCCAGAATATCATAATAATCCTTTCCCTGAAAGCATTGCAGCCTAGAAATCTGAGAACAATACATATATAAAATTAGAACATAAATGCTTAATGAATCCTACTTTCTCCTTACAACTAGTAGAATCCTAGCTTGGTGAACAAGATGTGGACGGATATGAAAATATGGGACTTACAGTGAGGAGCAAAAACAGACGATGTATTGTCTTCACCTTGTCCAAATTCTATCTCTACCATTAATTCTATATTGCTTTGATAAAGAAAGAAAAAGCATAAGGTTTTTTTTAATTTTTTTAACATTTATTTATTTTTGAGAGACAGCATGAGCAGGGGAGGGGCAGAGGGAGAGGGAGACACAGAATCCAAAGCAGGCTCCAGGCTCTGAGCTGTCACACAGAGCCCAATGCGGGGCTCCAACTCACAAACCGTGAGATCATGACCTGAGCCAAAGTCAGACGCTTAACTGCCTGAGCCACCCAGGCGCCCCAACACATAAGATATTTTTTAAAAATAGCAATAATAATAAATGTTTGAGGTAAGGTCAAAGTACAGGTCACCCAATACCATCTCCACAGAAATTTCTTCCACAGTATTCCTGACATACTACAATACGGCTGCTTCTTTCGCAATTTCATTGATGGAGAATCAATTTGTTTTTTTAAAGCATGCTATAATTTAGAAACCCCAATTATTAGATTCTTGGTAGATTAGAATCTCCCTTTCCCTTGGAACACACTCCTGCAATCTAGATCAAAATAGAGCAAATCCAGCATGTAAATCTTCCAAATTTTGGACAGTTGTCATGTCATCTTTAAGTCTAGCAGACACTGAAGAGGACTCCCTGATGTGCTTGACACATAAAATCCTAGATGGGAGAACAGATTTAAAGAGTTACAAATGTGTATAGCATGTTGATGTGCAGTGGAGGACTAAATGCCAAGGATCAAAATTCATGGCTTTAAACCAAATCTCCTATCTTTTGTTCCTAGCTCTCAGCCCAAATTACACATAAATACCCAATATTAAACTACTGAAGGAATACATTCTCTACTATACTCTTCCCTGAACCTGTAATGGTCCAGGTCAGACTTATAAAAGTGAGAGTAATATATTTCAACAGAAGAGTAAGTTCTTAATTCCATAACCAACTCTCTTTTCAGGTTCTTATGACAGATTATGGACAACTTATATGCTATAATACTATAATTACAGTGAAAATTATTAAATGACCCCTAGTTGTATCATCAGTAAATGTCTTGAGTTAACTCTTATAATGAGATCATAAAATGTATAATAGGATGACTGACCAGTGAGAAATTTTTGGAATTAAATTACCGTATTATTTCATTTACATAGAATCTACTCTAAAGAAAAGAAGGCAACCACTTACATGACAAGCTTGATTAGTTCACAAAGAACAAAGTCAGTACTAATTTTAGTAAAACCTAATTTTAATCAAGCAATATCATTTTCATTCATCATCTTTTGGCTCTAATCACTGTCTTCATTTGACTATGGAACAAAAATGATTGCTAGTTTTTGAAGGTTAATACATAGAGTTATCATACTACATTTATACCCTTTGCTGCGAAACACCACAAATTCCTCACAATGCTTAAATATTATTCCTAGATACACAGGTGAATCTGTCTAAGTGTCTTTGTGTTTATAAAGGCTTATCATATATACACATACACATATACAAATGTTGACAAGGGAGTATATGACATCAGGGGTGTGTATGTAATGCCTCATGATGACAAGGAAATATACATGACAGGAATCAGGCACAGAAATATTTATATCAATAAATGATAACCAATAATCAAAAAAATACAAATTCCTGTCTCTCATATCCTGAAGATTAGAAATACTATCCCTATACCACAAATTCACTCTTGGCCCACATGCAGCCATCCACTGATCTATAGATTCTCTGATAATAATGTATTTAGTATGTGGTTATTCCTTTCACCATGAACAATCTGCTATTAGCCTTGAATAAAAAATCTAGGCCTTGAATGATAGAATAACAAAAATGTTTTGTGATGTGTTATATTCAATTGTGGCAATAAAATAATTTATTCTTTGCTTGGCTGATCAAGGTGTATTAAAGCCTAAGAAATATATACATTCCACTCTACCTTCAGTTTCAGTGCAAAATGCAATAGTAGTTACACAACTATATGTGCACATGTACAAAAACACATATACACTTATGCTGCATTATGGCTCAGTTTATACAACTTCTTGCATAGATAACATGAGATTCGGCACTGTGAGCAACTACCTTCGTCATGTCCTTCTCATCCCCTACCTCTGCAAAAATTTTCCCTAAAAATTTATAGATTCAGTTATGTTTTAGAAATAGTTCTGTCATTATTCAGGAAGTTTTTACAACCTATACGATAGTATTCTTGGAGTCAGAATCATTCGTGCATTCAGAATCATTAACACAGTATTTGGTACTTAACAGAACCCTTGTGTTTGTTAAACACATGAATAAAGGATATCAGCAAGTCTACCCTCTAGCTCTTAGTCTGGGGTACGGCTCTCTCACAGCTGCTCATTTCTGCTTATTTCTAAAGTAACATTATTACTATTCAGAGGGTGCTAATAACCAGATTCCAGTCTTGCTCATTGTTCTGAACTGCTGTCTTATTAATGTGCTCAACGACATACTCTCTCTGGGTCTGACATTTTACTCAATATCCCACCCAAATCCCAAGAGCTTCCCTCAGTTACAATTTAGGGTTTAGGATCTTGACCCAGACCAAAATCTGTCTGCATGGCTGCCTGCCTGATTCTTCTATTACTTCCCATCTTACATTCAGCAGGGCTTGGCTCTGTTTATCTCTGATAACACACTATTATCCTGGACTGAACTACTCAGGGCCAACAATGGAACAGGACTAATACCTATGGATGGTGTCCATGCCTTTAGAAACCACGCCTTGAGCAGGCTGTCTCCACACTAGGCTTCGAACTATGCATCCTATCACTCCTGGCTGGCCCTTTTTCTCAAAACTTGCCCAGCCAAACAGAATAGATTCTGAGATATTACTTTCCTTGCCCAGCCAAATAGAATAGATTCTGAGATATTACTTTCCTATACTTGAATTGACTTTCCTGGTCAATTCAATCTGTAGAAAAATAAATGTCTCTTTTATGTTACATATTTGGAAATTGAATCATGTAAATAATTTTGTGAAACTTAAGGAAGGATATACCAATACTGCCATCACCACCAAAAAAAACCCAGAAAACAGAATCATAAAATGTAAACGTGATCTCTAAAAAGTCATTTTACAAATATCTTATTAAAAGGTCATGTTTTTCTTATAACTTAGTTGTCACATATACATTATTAACTGAAATTCATATCAGATGGCAAATTATTTCTGAGATTTTTAAATGAGAATTTATGTTTCACATATCTTAAATGTTTACTTCTAGAATGTCTCTATCAATTGGAGTTCTATTAAGATGAAGCAAAGCACCTCTGGGAAACTCACTCTGAAGTTGTCTCCTATCTAAAATTACTATGAAAGACAAAAATTAACTTCTGGATACTGTCAAATGGTTTGAAAAGCTGGAGTTATTAATATCTGGATAAACAACAGAAAACATATTTAATCCGATATGTTGCTAACACTTTTTTCTAAAGTCTTAAAATGTATGCACATACTGAATAAACTATATAAGAGCTATGTATGGTAAATGCTTATAAAGACATAATATAATTCATATGTATCTTTTTTACAATTAATTTTGCCAGAAATTTCAAATGAAATGAACAAGACATGACCACAAGAATAGTGAAATCTTGGGCGCCTGGGTGGCACAGTCGGTTAAGTGTCCGACTTCAGCCAGGTCACGATCTCGCGGTCTGCGAGTTCGAGCCCCGCGTCGGGCTCTGGGCTGATGGCTCAGAGCCTGGAGCTGTTTCCAATTCTGTGTCTCCCTCTCTCTCTGCCCCTCCCCCATTCATGCTCTGTCTCTCTCTGTCCCGAAAATAAATAAACGTTGAAAAAAAATTATAAAAAAAATAAAAAAGAATAGTGAAATCTTTAGACCATTACCTTGCTTTAGTCAGTAAAATTATTTTAAACACATCTATGATAGTCATAATAAATGACCAATACAGGGTTTCAGCCTACTTGTCCTCTTTCCTTGACAAAATGCATTATTACTTTAATACACTTCTAAGGGGAACAAAGATAAAGATGATGAAGTTTTACAATGGACTTCTTTGGAATAAGCTTCTTCAAGATATGCTGTGGTATTAGAACTAATTCTCCTTAATCTCCTAAATCCACAGAAATATATGATGAAAATGATGTGTTTTAAGGCTCCATAAGATATTAAAGCAAAGACAGATACAGAATTTTAAACAAGATTTTTAACAACAGATAAAACGGGAACAGTTTCCACTTAAACTACCCTTACGAGAATCCTTCTTTACCTCAGCAACCAAATTCCTACTCAGCAGTGTTACTGAGTTAGATTCGAATGGTCTTTGCTAGGACCCGATCAAAAGGAAAAATGTGGTTTTATACCAACGTAAGTTTTATTGCAGCTTAAATCAGGTTGAGGTATCCATGCCTTTAGAGCACTCTATTCTCTGTTTTTCCTGCTACACTTTGCTGTAATTTCCCTTCCTTCACACCTTTTTCCTCAAATGCCTTCAATAAGACATTCCTTAAAACTCCTCCTCTAGACTTCTTTCCCTCAATTCACTCTCTCCTCATGTGCCCACTGTAAACTTTCCAAGAACATATTCTTGGTTATAGCCAGCTTAGTTCCTGTCTTCTCCACATACAAGAACTGGAGGAACAATCCCTATTTCCCCATACCTCAAATTCTAAATCTTAGATGGTGTTACAGAACAAAAATACACAAAAGCATCAAGTCACTTTTTAGAAGACTGCATTTTATTAATTTGCATTAGTTCATACTAGTTCTTATGTTTTAGATCCATAACAAGAGTACCTTTACTTTAGAAAAATTATTGCACCTCATCTAAAACTTAGTCCTAAGAATTTCCTCCTTCTGTGATAAAAGCTGAGATCCAGAACCTCCTGAGATAAAATTTAAGTTGTGGTTTACTTCTTAAGTTCTAGCTTAATTTCTTTGCCGTTCTTCTTTTTCCGCCAAAGCTACAGAAAACTAGAAAGAAACTACAAGAAACCCGGTTACATGCAGAATCTGGTATTAAAAAAATAAATTCATTCCTTTTGCCTCCTTCTTCCATTTTTCACATCCTGGCCTATTACAAAGAGGAAGCAGCATTGTTTGTATTCTATCTTTTCTATTCTATCGTTTATATTCTATTATTTTACATTTACTATACCCTGATACATAGAAAGTAATTCTCTTTAGGATTACGATCTTCCTGATGTTCCGAGAATTCTGGAATTTCAGTACAAAGCTTCTTTCAATTATTCCTTCTCACAAACCTCACTGAGCAATACAAGCAAAAATACATTTAAATTCTTGATCCAAAGTAACAACAGCAATAATAATAAGTTTATTGGTTATACATGTTGCAAAGCAAATTACTCCCAATTTTATTGGCTTCAAACAACATGCAATTATTACCTCACACCCTTTCTGAGGGTCAGGAATTTGGAAGTTGCTTAGCTATGTAGTTCTGGCTCAAAGTCTCTTGTGAGTTGCAGTCTTCAACTGATTTCTCCTCCTTTCTTCAACCATTTCTACCTTTTTATCACAGAAATATTCCACATAACCTTATGTGGTTTATTAAATGCTTGTTAAACTGATGAATATTCTGTGCCTGTCAAATTCTCAGAAGGATCTATATTAAATTTTTTAAATGTCATCACGTTGAGTCCTATGATAACTTTCACTAATTCATTATGCAATTTTTCTTTGGAGGGCAGCAGAGGCATAGATATAGGAAGGTTGTTCTCAAGCATTTTTATTCCATAGTTCCTACAAAAAACACTTAAAGATCATTGCCTGGAAGTCTTTTCAACTGTCTAGCAGATTTCCTGGCTGATAATATAAACAATAACATTATCACAAAAAAAGCTTATAGGAAAAATAGACAGCTGAACCAATAAAACAGAAGGCTTAGAAAACATTAAGGCATTATTCACACTAGTGATCAAATTTTAGGTATGAATTTGTACTAAAGATATAAACTCATATGGAGAAAACACACATACCAATGCTTACTAATGCTATTATTCATGGTATATAAGATGATAATCATATTTAAAATTCTTTTTAAAAATATTATTTTGGGGCATTTGGGTGGTTCAGTCGATTGAGTCTTCAGCTCAGGTCATGATATTGCAGTTCATGGGTTCGAGTACCATGTCAGGCTCTGTGCTTACAGCTCAGAGCCTGGAGCCTGCTTAGGATTCTGCGTCTCCCTCTCTCTCTGCCCCTTTCCCACTCACGCTCTCTCTGTCTCTCTAAAATAACTAACATTAAAAAAATGTTAAACAATAATAATCATTTTAAAAAATAAGTAAATAATTAAAATATTGTTTAGAAATCATTTTAACACACAAATTATTTTTTCTGGCTTATTATCTGAAAAATCTATACAACTGAATACACTGTTATGAAATTTTTTTCAAATAATTAGTTTGGGTTTTTGTGTAAAGATAATAGAATGCATTTTCTTTGCTTCAACTAGAAACTTATGAAAAATGTTTTATCAATTACCAAGCCCCCCTGGTCAAAAAAAATATAGCACAATAAAACAGAACTGAGAAATATTTTAAAGGATTATCAATATTCCAGTTAAATAATCCATTTAAATATGGACCACTTAAACATACAGTCAATTCTTGTCATTCACAGTAGTTACATTCTAAATGGTCACTATGAACACTGAATTAGCAAATACTGTACCACTGTTTCTAGGGGAAATACTATATTAGGTCTCTGCAGGCATCTGGTCATATTTCCATAAACTGATCAATAAATATTTTGTTGCATGTCTGCTTCTTTTGAAAGACACCTTATTTAATATAAACGGTTGCTTCATTAACACTGAACTCCCTATAACTCATGCCTGAATGATGCTTATGTCTAACATACCCTTACTCTAAGATTCTTTATAAGGCATATCACAGCCTTCCTATAGGTAGAAATACTAGATAACACATTAGCACTATGTTTGGGGCCATTTTATTTTTTTTTTTTTTCAACGTTTACAGAGAGAGACAGAGCATGAACGGGGGAGGGGAAGAGAGAGGGAGACACAGAATCGGAAACAGGCTCCAGGCTCTGAGCCATCAGCCCAGAGCCTGACGCGGGGCTCGAACTCACGGACCGCAAGATCGTGACCTGGCTGAAGTCCGACGCTTAACCGACTGCGCCACCCAGGCGCCCCTGTTTGGGGCCATTTTAAACAGTGAATTCACCAATAAATTGTACAAAATTGTGGAAAATGTGGCAAAAAATAGACAGCAAAAGGAGACTTGTTCACAGAGTAAGACTGTAACAATAAGGCAGTGTCCCTTTGTTTTACCTCAACTGGGAATCTATGGATCAGGCAACTCAAACATTTTGCTGCTGTGCACGTGCAGGCAACAGTGAAAGTGCTAAAAGTATTGTTTTTGGGGTTACAAATAAATTTTAATGAGTAGGTGAACTTGCAAATACAGAATCCATGAATAATGAAAACTGAACTAGAATACATTTCAAGTGATGGCTTTGAAATTTAAACATTATAATTTTTCTGACTCCTACAAACTGGGTTAATCTGATACATTCCTGAGCATGCATCCTCCTATTTGGGCCTATCTCCACTTCACTGGCCATTGTCGGTTTCTACAAACTGCATGGCATGATGGGGTTCAGAATGAGCTTTCCCAAAATGTGTCATTTTGGCATGTGAATTATTTTCAGTTGAAGACAATCAAGACCCCAGAAGTTGTATCAGCAGATATAACTACAGAGTATGGGCTAGGTGTAGTAAGCTGGGGAGAGCTGGGCAGGGCCTGCTTGTTCAAATTCGCTCCGTGTCCCACAGTCTCTGCCTGACATGACCAACATTTGTTTACCAAACATTTGCTCTTTCCATCTCTTTATGAATTGTCTCACTTCCCTTTGAAACCTCAGGCCCCTACTCCCTTGTCTTAGCTCAGGATGGTATATAAACCTCACTGCCTGACAGTCTTTGAGCCTCTCATGTCTTCGTGGGGCTCCCCTTCAAATGAAATCAAATTTGCTTTTCTCCTCTTAATCTGTCTTCAATTTAATTAATAGACCATCAAAAAGAACTCAGAAGAGAGGAGGAAAAATTTTCCTCCCCTACACTAGTAAATCCATCTTGGCTGTCAGCATTATATAACTATTTCACTTCGTATCTCTCATTTGGTTCTTTAAATTTCCAAATCCAAACACTTCTTTCAAATAAATAGACTCCACTTCCTACCATCTTGATCAACCTTTTCCTAGATCATGTCTTATTCTTAACTATTATTCATTTTCTTTTTCTTTTATTTACAAATCTTCAAATAAATCCCTTATATCTGATGACATCATTTTATCTCCCTGTTAGCCCTTAATTCTTTTAAAAAAAAAAAAGGCCACTACATCCAACACCCAATTAAAAATTCATTCTTTATGAACACCAAAAACCTCTTTCCTGCCAAATCTGATGGCTTTGGTTTATATCTCATTTAAACATGAAGCACTTACTCCACCCTTTGTAACTTTTTATCATTCCGTGCATCATGCCTTCCTTGCTTAGTATTTGACATTGCTGTGTCAATGACTTGTTGCTGCTTCCCTATCTTTGTAACCGTCTCCTATTTTTCTTCTTTCCCTCTATCTGTAAGGCATTCCTAACAGTAAGGACCTTCAAAAATTTTGACTACACTGAAATAAATTTCTGGGCCAAAAAGAGTCACTTCTGCCTGGCATGCCACATCAGCAAACCAAATTTTCATGTTCCTAAAACACAGTATTTCCAATCAGCCAATCTCCAAATGCCAGGCTAACACTGGGCTCTATACTTACTTCTTGTTCCTTGATCTTTCCAAGTAACATTAGGTATACATCCTGGGCAATCATGTCTTTTTCTACATTGTCTATAATGCACTAAAAACTAGCTCGTACCCAAAATCCCTCGGGGAGACGCACTATACTTCCTCAACCCATGGATTACTTTCTCTTAAATAAATTACATCAAACTTGTTGCTAAATTTAGTTTTGTCACTTGTCTACAACCCACAATATCAAATACACTTTGTATTTTGACTTAGTACACACACACACAGAAACATGAAAATTTCTAAAATAAAAGTTTATAAAATAATCCCTCCCTTATTAATTGCAAAGCACTCTGATACTGCTTTTCTACTCTATTAACATTTTTTTTAATAATGCCACTCAAAAAGTGCTTCTTTCTGACCTTAAAAATCTCTCCAAAATGCTGCTCAGTGCTTTGTGCTTGACCTAGAATTAAGCCTCATAGCTGCAAAACTAAAACGTGAAAAAATATATATGTATGCATGTATGTATGAATATATATACATATATATGTATATGTATTTCAGGAATGGAGTTTTTACTAACATTAAAAAGGAAGATTAATTTAAGAGTATGTATCTTTTAAAAAAACTCAAATAAAAACCTAGTATCTCTTTCCTTAAAAAATGCTACAAAATACTTTGGAAAAACTTGAAATATTGATTCATGTGATATACATCAAGGGATATGCAAGAAACGTTTAAATTGTTGATTCATCTATATATTGGAAGTCATTATTTATACTTTAAAATTCAGAACAATTGAACAAAAATAATAGTGTTCTCAAATACTACTACAAGGTTCCTATTATAAGCTCTAAGAAGCAATTCATATGGAATCAAATATTTAAAAACATGTAAGCACTGATAGTTTCTCAACTTTTAGGCTAGAGATTCCATAATATTTGCTTGGAAATTATTTCTATTGAGTGAATAACTTTGAGTTTAAAATTCAAAAGCATATTCAGAAAACCCTGGCCCTTGGCAACCCATTCCTGTCTCTCAGTGGTGACTAAATGTCAAAACAGAAAAAGGCAGCCAACAGAGAAAAACTGAGGTAACTCCATTAGCTATAATTGGTTAGCTTTATTCATATTGATATTTTATATATTTTTCACATGAAAGGGCTGAAGTTTCCAAATGTGAATCACCTTAACCCTACCACTGAAGTACAATTTGCATCACTTTGTAAGTGTAGGGGTGAAAATTTTTTCCTTTCCCTCCTAGGTTCTTTCATTGGTCTAATAATTCAATTGCCATAAGACCAACTAACAGTAGAAAAACATTTAATTCCATGTGTACAGGAGCCCTGTAAAAATAGGAGACCCAGAGGCAGTCAGGCAACTGAAGCTTATATGCCATCCTGAGTGATGGAATGGTGCGGGGGGGGGGGGGGGGGGGGGGGCTGGGGCTTCAAAGATAAGGAGGGCAATTCACAGGAAGATAAGAAGTGCTGATGTTTGTTAGTCACATGTTTCCCCTGCCATGCTGCTTAGTCTTTCAGCATTACCCCTGCTAATGTCTCTCTTTTAGGGCCAGGCCTCCTATTTAAATTATTTTAGGCAGTTAAGGGGAGGTAAACATTCTTCCTGAATCTGCTGGGTCTTCCACTGCCTTCAGCTCAAGATAATCCATATGCCAAAGAGGCATATTTGGGGGTGGCATATTCTGCTCTTCACAAGGAAAGAACTGAGTCCTCCATAAAACATTCCATGATGATATCACATTTTGGTCACTAATGAAGTAAATTTAGATTTATTTATGCCCTTAATTCTTCTTCAAAAGGTATATATGACATTAAATATCATCTGAAAAGAGGTTAAAAAGGTCCATTTATCCCATTTTATGGTTTTAAAAAATATGGTTAAGAAAGATATTTTAAAGTAGAAGTATTATAATTGAATCTAGAAAACAGAGTTACTAAATAAGTTTTCATAAAAAGAGAACCATGTCTTTAATGAAAGAATATGTATTTAGAAACATAAAATCGGGGCTCCCGGGTGGCTCAGTCGGTTAAGTGTCCAACTTCAGCTCAGGTCATGATCTCATGGTGTGTGGGTTTGAGCCCTACATCAGGCTCTGTGCCTGGAGCCTGTGTCTTGGAGCCTGGAGCCTGCTTCGGATTCTATCTCCCTCTCTGCCTGCCCTTCCCCCGCTCATGCTCTCTCTCTGCCCCTCTCCCGTTCATGCTCTGTCTCTCTCTGTCTCAAAAATAAATAAACGTTAAAAAAAAATTAAAAAAATAAAAAAATAAAATAGACTATCTCTTGAAAACTTGAAATCTAATAGACTTTTTCTTGAAAGCTTATGTGTATGACAGGTTCTTTCTTCCATTTCTTTGGCCCTCTAAGCAATTTTCAGAACTTAATGGTGACTTCATATTGATGAAAATATTTCTAAAAGCAAGACAATAATTTGCTCAAAAATAAATTAACATTAAAAAAATTTTTTTAGAAAAGAAACATAAAATAAAGCCTTAATTAGCCAAATTGTGGTCAAATTTGCTACTTATTTTTCTGGTTAAATGAGGGATGTTCTATTAGTGTCAAACTTTTTATTTCTTAAAGCTTTCTGTCATCCTTCTTAACTTGCAGCCTACAGTTCTATTGAATTGTACATCAATAAAAGTGAATAGGCTCTGAGTGAGGGGCAAAGTGGCTATGTCCTGATTTTCTTTACTGCAAGAACTTTGGAACATCTGTTTTGTGTGGATAAAGGCATAATTTTACTTATTTACTAATTCCAGCCTATATGCCAGGTACCTGAAGTATACTGTAGTTTTAAAAACATTATCTCAGGGAGCCTGGGTGGCTCAGTCAGTTAAGCGGCCGACTTCGGCTCAGGTCATGATCTCGCAGTCTGTGAGTTTGAGCCCCGCGTTGGGCTCTGTGCTGACAGCTCAGAGTCTGGAGCCTGTTTTAGATTCTGTGTCTCCCTCTCTCTGACCCTCCCCTGTTCATCCTCTGTCTCTCTCTGTCTCAAAAATAAATAAACGTTAAAAAAAAATTTTTTTTAAAAAACATTATCTCAAAATTTGCCAACATGTAGTCCATTTTTTTTATACTCATAATAAAAAAATTACTTTCAATACTTGAGAACATTTTTTAAACTTTAGTAGTGTATCAAAAAATGATGCATCCCTAGAGATCTTCCTAATCAGGTTTGACATGACTATAGTCAGGCAGTCCTTGACATCTTTGGTTTTCCTGTGGGATTACACATTATTCAGATTGCTTTTCAGGGAGCAGCACACTACCACTAATTCACACATGCTTTGAGAACAGGAAAGTATTTTTGATAAAATTTGAAAATGCCTTATACTTAGAGACTTTGGGATCCCATCTAAATCATGAGTCCATCAGCATTTCCAGTAATAAACTTGTGACTTCATAAAGCACTGGTGTTAAAATAGACTATCTCTTGGGGGCGCCTGGGTGGCTCAGTCGGTTGAGCGTCCGACTTCGGCTCAGGTCATGATCTCATGGTCCACGAGTTCCAGCCCCGCGTCGGGCTCTGTGCTGATGGCTCAGAGCCTGGAGCCTGTTTCAGATTCTGTGTCTCCCTCTCTCTCTGCCCCTCTCCCGTTCATGCTCTGTCTCTCTCTGTCTCAAAAATAAATAAACGTTAAAAAAAAATTAAAAAAATAAAAAAATAAAATAGACTATCTCTTGAAAACTTGAAATCTAATAGACTTTTTCTTGAAAGCTTATGTGTATGACAGGTTCTTTCTTCCATTTCTTTGGCCCTCTAAGCAATTTTCAGAACTTAATGGTGACTTCATATTGATGAAAATATTTCTAAAAGCAAGACAATATTCTTAATTGGATGCTATTAGTATCTTACAGAAAGCATTTCTTCGGTTCCTACCTTCCATTGGTAAGTACATGTTTAAATACAGCAAGAGAACATCTTTGCTTTAAACATTTATGGGGGCGCCTGGGTGGCGCAGTCGGTTAAGCGTCCGACTTCAGCCAGGTCACGATCTTGCGGTCCCTGAGTTCGAGCCCCGCGTCAGACTCTGGGCTGATGGCTCAGAGCCTGGAGCCTGTTTCCGATTCTGTGACTCCCTCTCTCTCTGCTCCTCCCCCGTTCATGCTCTGTCTCTCTCTGTCCCAAAAATAAATAAACATTGAAAAATAAATAAATAAATAAATAAACAAACAAACAAACAAACAAACAAACATTTATGGTGTGGTCACAGCTACTCATTAATTCAATAAATGCTCATTGAGCACTTTCTCGCTACTAGGCCTTGAGACAGACACTGAATTTATAGCACAAGTAAGACAGACCTGATCATTTAAAAAAAACTGTATTGCCTCAAAGGATACACAGAATAAGAACCAGGGGACTTGGATTCCCGCTCTAGCACTGTCACTTACCAATCATATGCTTTATCTCTACTCTTTCAGTGAGATATTTCAAATTCACTTTTAGCTCACAAATTAGAATTTTTCTATTAGAATATAAGCAGTATACAATTCATTAAAAGTGACCCCTAAGTATCAGCATGCGGGATAGCCTGAAAATGTTTTATTGTATTTAGTTTTACTTTGAAATAACTTTAGCCACCTTTTAGAGATGGCTTTCCACAATAAATATTGGTGTCTAGACAAGTTTCTAGGACCAATTCCAATGGAGCCTTCATTCTTCTTCTTGCCTTGCATGCCTACATCATCTGAACTCTGCATCGAGATCATCACTTCTACTGCTCATTTTTAATAAGAGCTACCTCTTCTTTTTCTGCCTATCTCTTAATTCCTTAGTAGATACATGGGCTTTGGTCACTCAAATCTTATTAGGTCCCACCAATCACTCTACCAAGAAATGGCTTCTGCTATAATAAATATTTAATTTTTATTTTTGTATTTTCATAGGTTCATATAATTTTTTTTTTATTTTGGCCCAGTGCTCTCTCAGCACACATTGATACCCTGAGTTTAATTAAACCTTAGATTAATATTTGGCCAAACTTTACTTTTCCTTGAGAATAGTTTGCCAATATGTCATGTGTCTGAGGTTTGGACAAGAGGCCTAAAATTGAGAAAGTCCTCTTTTCTATGTATCTTATACTGAGTTTAACAGAAAGTAGAGCCTGAATCTTAGACTCATATGCTACTACTTTATAAAGAAGTGCAATCCCAGGCAACAGGAGTACCAGACAAAGGGAGTGAAATAAGACAGGAAGAGCATGAGATAATATAAGGATGCTTCATCAAACTGGCCATGGCTAAATGTGCCTGCAATCACACAGGATTATCTTCTGAGTTGCCACATATACCTCACATCAGGTCATTCCATCTATGGAAGACAGAAAGAAAATTTTTATCTACTCTTTCCCTTTTGCACTGGTCAAAAGTTTCTGTGATGGACTATTAAATCTCTCACACTTCTGAACTTTGTCTGCATGAGTGCTAAGCAGCCCAAACTTTGGAGTCAAAGAATCCCTTTGGCAAAGGGAAAAGAGTTATGTAGCTAGGGCACAAGGTGACGGGTGTCAAGTTGAACCTGAGGAAAGTCTATTGGCACCTAGGCAGAGCTGGCTGACTCAGTAATAGTTGAAACGAAAGAGACTGAGCTAATCTGCAGTCACACGTAAGGGGCGTCTGGTAAAATGTTCCACATTTTACCAGTTGGGAGACCAACTTTTTAACAACACAGATCTATGAGATCTGTGATGAGATCTATGTTGTAATTATTCAGTTCTGTTATAGTCAGAACAAGAGGAAGAAAGAGGGGACAGTGGAGGAAAGAGGGAGAGAGAGGGAGAGAGAGAGAGAGGGAGAGGGAGAGAGAGGGAGAGGGAGAGAGAGGGAGAGGGAGAGAGAGGGAGGGAGGGAGGGAGGGAGAGAGAGAGAGACAGAGAGTTTACTTTTTCTAACCTACCCTCTCAGCTCTTCTAATTCTATCCACAGAGGTAATCATCCACTGTCAATGATATGGCAGATTCCCCTAAAGGCTGATTTTCACTCTTTCACAGACAGATTTCATGCATACTTCCTCACACAGACACACACATATTTTTTACAGATATGGTATTATGGTATATATATCGGTCAGGATCTTGCTGTTTTCTCTTTAGAAGTTTATTTTAACCCTTTCACTATTGTTTGCATTAACCCTAGGAGGAGGGATAGGGAAAGAAACAACTAAATATAGATAGCGCCCTGAGGGATTTTCTAGGTAAGGGTCAGGGACTTCCCTTTCTTTGTCCAGGTCACTGTTTACCAAGATGCTTTGCCTCTGCATCAGCATGAACTCCAACCTCTGAAGTTTCTACAAGTATCTTACAGCATTATGGACATGTCCAAAATTCAAAAACCACCGCCCATCCACTGCTGTAGGTCCTTTACAGACCAGTGCTAGAGTCTCAATTTTATTGAGTTGAGTGGGCAGAATTTGTGGGGGAGACAGCAGTTTCAATGGAAAGGATGTGTGACTGAAAATCTGGGATAGGAGGCCTTACTGAGGCCTAAGAATCTTAACAGCCAAGATAGTAAAGATACAGTATCTATACATTTGAACTATCAGTTTCTCTGCTCCAGCAGGAATATCAAGAATAGATAGTGTAACAATTTTTATTTTGTCCAAATAATTTATTTTTACCATCTGTTCAAATTATCTACTGCAAAACAAATCCCCCAAACTTGGTAGCATAAACAGCAACCATTTTATTTTGCTTACATACTTTGTAGGTCAGGAATTTGGACAGTGTGAAGTGCAGATGGCTTGTATCTAGTCTGAGGTCTGAAGCCTCAGCTGGTAAAACATAAAGGAATGAAGGCCACTCAGGGAGGTGGGGTCTAGCATCTGGAAGCTTCTTCTCTCATAAAGCGTGGCATCAGAACTGAAAGATTTAAAAGCTAAGCTCAGCTAGGACTGCCCGTGCTGCATGTGGCTTCTCAGGATGACTTGGAAATCTCAGAATGAGTTGGGGCTCCCAGGGAGAGAATCTGAGGGGAAGAAGAAGAAGTGCTCCAAGAGACAAAGGCAGAAGCTTCACGGCTTCTTCTGACCTGGTCTGGGAATTCATGCAGCATCACTTTTGGTGCACTCCATTGGTTACAAGTGACTAAGACCAGCCCAGACTTCAGGGGAGCAGAATTAGACGCCTACCACTGACAGGGGAATGACAAAGTCACATTGCTCAAAGCCACGTGCAATGGGAGTTGTGGAGGCCACACTGGAAAATACAATCTACCAATATCATTCCATAATACTCCACACTTAGTAAACGCAGGAAATCATTAGTAAGCCATGTCACTCTCTTAAAGATCAAGAAATCAAAGTGATTTGCTTATAGCTACACAAAGCTCAGGACTTGGAGAAAACTAACAACTGACACATACTATGGCTGTGATACTGCCCCCTAAATCAAATTGTGAAATATAATCTTTTTTCATCACACACTGTGGAAAAGTAAGGTTACTTAGTGACCAATATACTTGTCCTAGTGATGTAATGTCACTAGTTCTTTCTGTAACCGATATTAATTTTTTTGTGTGACCTTCAGCAAATCTCTTACAATCTTGGGGCTTCAGTAGCTGCATTTAATCATCAAAATATATGCACAAATCCCAAGGTGTACTGTGAGAGCAAATGTTGCATTGTTAAAGCTTTTCTACATGTCAGCCTAGTAATGGCTGCATGATGATTATAACGGTGATGGTGACAGTGGTTCGTGGCATAAAGTGATTATAATGCTCCTCTTAGAAATTGATTTGTGTGACTCTCAGTTTTCCCTCCATGGTATCAAAGTTTCCAACAAATTCTTAAGCAGCTTCTGAGACTCAACCTAAATTTCCAGATACAAAATAACTATTTCATATGTCAAGAGGAAAATAGACGGAACTAGAATAAATGAATAATGATTTTTAAGAAATTCAGTAATATATTCTGCATTGTTTCCTGGGGATGATTAATTGTCCACTGTTTACCAGGGGCCATGTAAGTTCAGAAAAAACATTTGTTGAAAAAGCAAAAACTGTTAGTGAGGATGTCTCAATTTTAAAGCAGTTGTTACATATTCTTTTATATCTATTTCTTCCTACAATCAAGAGGATTAAAAATAGTAAAGATCACAATATACCACACTGTTTTACATGTAAGGACTAGGAAAATTTAAATTTCATAAAAAATTCACTGGAATATGTAAATAAGTCAAACCCGATCCCCTAAAGAGATGCTTCCTATTTTTCAGAGGCAAAATCATTTAGAAAGTGTTGTTGGCATTTCATTCAAAAAGTACCTTATGAAATTAGTGAAAGGACAAGTGGACCCTAACCTTAACAGTTCCAAATACTGGATTTATCATTTCTTTTTTTTTTTTTTTTTAATTTTTTTTTCAACGTTTATTTATTTTTGGGACAGAGAGAGACAGAGCATGAATAGGGGAGGGGCAGAGAGAGAGGGAGACACAGAATCGGAAACAGGCTCCAGGCTCCGAGCCATCAGCCCAGAGCCTGACGCGGGGCTCGAACTCACGGACCGCGAGATGGTGACCTGGCTGAAGTCAGACGCTTAACCGACTGCGCCACCCAGGCGCCCCTTTTCTTAAATTTTTTTTTCAATGTTTATTTATTTTTGTGGATTTATCATTTCAATTGAAGTTAAACACATTCTCCTCCCTTATTATTCCCAATTTGCTAATAACAACAACAACAACAAAGGCACAAAATTATCAATTTAATCACAAAGATTTTTGTGTGTTTTAAGTACATGTGTGTAAACATCATCTGTGGCCCATTACCATGTTATTCTTTCATATTTACATAAGATTCTGGAACAATTTATAATAAAAGGGTTATTGCGACACAAGCCAATGCTGCAAGAATTTTAAGCTTACTTACAGGGAAAGACCATGGATTCATAAAATTTACCACTACTATATGATGGCACCTTAGAATTTTATGGCATCATTCTTCACAGAAACCTAAAAGTTTTCAATTACATAATCTCTTTTTACCCCACCATATTCCTTGGGTTGAGAAAAATCCAGAATATCTCCTTCAGTCAACACAGGAGAGGTGCAAAACACAGAGAAAAT
Organism: Prionailurus viverrinus; assembly: GCF_022837055.1. NCBI lineage: Eukaryota > Metazoa > Chordata > Mammalia > Carnivora > Felidae > Prionailurus > Prionailurus viverrinus. The sequence goes on along the minus strand of NC_062564.1, from coordinate 64,138,222 downwards.
GAATGGCCTCATGGCAATGGATCTCAGCATAAAGAAAAGGCTAGGCTAGAGCTGGGTTTCAGTGTTTAGTCTGCTGCTTTCTGTTTAGACAACTAACCTAACCTCTGGAAGCCCTGAGTCCTTCTTCCTCTCAATTCTAACATAGCATATAGCTCTAGTATCCAAGGTATCTCTGTAGCTCCATGCCAAATTTAGAGCCTAAAAGACACTCAATAAATACTTGGATATATGAATATATGAATTAACAAATGAATAAGTACATGAAAACACTGAGACTAAAATTCAGTGTGATTAGTTTTCAGGTCTTTCCTATGTCCTTAGCCTCTATAGTATAAAAGGTTTACTATGAAAACTTTCATTATGATAGAAAAAGCTATATTAGTATTAATAATATAAAAAAACTAAGTAGCAATTAAAATTAGGACATTCAATAATTATTTCAAAGTAAATGAAAGAGAAACTATCAGTTACTTTTAAGAATCGTGCGCACACACACACAAAATGGCTAACAGTCTTGGGAATTAAAAATCCCAGAATGTGCAATATTTATGTTATGCCAAAATCCTGATGCAAAGTTTGTGTGGTAAAGCTTCTAATTAGAAGCTTAAATTATAGAATGTATTTGGAGGACTGACAGAGATGTTCCTTTTTAAAGGGCAGAATATGTTTTGACTAAATGAATCACTGAAAACCGTGTTTTAAAGAACATTCTTAAAAATTTGTAAGTTCCCTGGTTAGACAACAAAGGCTGAGTACATTGGCTTTTACAACCTTTCCTGTAGCTCATTAAAATATCTTGAGTTCATCTGAATAGTTTGTTGTTTAAAAATCACATAACTTACTTTAGTTGAAAATGTAAAGAATTTTTCACAAAAAGCTGTTAAGAATTTGAGTCACTATTAAAATATCCTTGAATACGATATGGCACTAAAATCAGGTAAATCCCAGCTCTACAAGATATTTATTCAGAAATAAATATTGCCCATGAAATATAAATTACTATCAATTAAAATATCTCCTGTCCTGTGATGTGTTTTACAGAATGAGAAACATCACTGTACTTAGGATGCTTAATAAAGATCTCATTAAAAAAATATTTTGCAAAAGAAACAAAGGAATGCTTCTAATACCATTTGCTTGAACTAAAGTTTTAAAAATGCAACTGGCTCAACACTTTTGAACGTACTTTCAAAACCACAGTAAAAATGAATTCATTCAGAGTCTCAAAGTATTTTATAAGTAATGAGTAGCAAATGTCGAGACTACTCATATTACAGAAAATCTATGATAGCAAGGAATGCACATATTTTTCTAGGTATTCTCATTAATTCTATCCTCATATTTTTATCTTTTTTAGGAATCACATGAGCAATAACTCAATCAATACACATCCATTTACTTATTCAACAAATAATAATGAAGTACTATAGGCCAAGTTTCATTTACAACCTTTGAGGGGATACCAAGATGAAGAAGATAGGGATTCTGCCATCAGGAAACTTAAGGACAAATAGGGAAACAGGACATGTAACTAACAGAAAGCAGCAAGTAGTGAAACATACAGATGAAGTAGGAATTTTTATTAAGAAATGCTTGAATCAGGGCACCTGGGTGGCTCAGTCGGTTGAGTGTCCGACTTCGGCTCAGGTCATGATCTCACAGTCTGTGAGTTCGAACCCCACGTTGGGCTCTGTGCTGACAGCTCAGAGCCTGGAGCCTGCTCCAGATTCTGTCTCCCTCTCTCTGTCCCTCCCCCGCTCATGCTCTCTCTCTCTCTGTCAAAAATAAATAAACATTAAAAAAATTTTTTAAAGAAATGCTTGAATTACTTGAAATCACTGGGGAAAAAAGGAAGGCTTTAGCTGTACCTTTAAAATACGGTTTTGATTTTGGTAGTATAGGTACGAGGAAAAAAACATTCAGAGGCACTGCGGCAGGGAGGAACATAAAAGACTGAGAAAGAAAACATGTGGTATTTATGTAAAATTAAATCAACTTACTGTGATAGGAGGGAAAGTTTGCAAAGAGAAGAGCCAAATTAGAGGGAAATGGGTAGGCACCCCATTATTGAGGGTCCAAATAAGTTGGGCTTTATTTTATAGGTATTGGAGAATCTCTTGAAAATTTATTGGTAAGGGAATGACACATAGGACTACAGTTCAGAAGTTTCTCATAACAATGCATAAGAACTAAATAAGGAAGGAAGGGTGAGGCACCGGGAAGAACAGTGAAAAACAGCTTTGAAATGATCCAGGCAATTAGATCCTGACCGAGAATATAATCACTTTGTGTCAAATTCAGAACAACTGATGGGAGTCCATGGGTTTGATGTGGGAGGCAAGGAAAAGCGCAAACTGAAAGATGATGATTTTGTGACTGAATGGAGGTTCTACAGGCAGAAATGGAAATCTCAAAGAGGTGGTCAGAGGGGGAACAATTACTGAGCACCTCCAGACAAAATTCTAAGCAGATTTTTTTGTATTATCTCCTTTAACCTCGTAATAGTTGATAAAACTGAGGCAGGTAAGGTGAACTCCCAAGATGATACTGTTAACAAGTGTTAACCCAGGAAAGACAATCAGTTCAGTTTGTGTCTTGCCAAGTTACAGAAAGAGGTGTAACATTCAGGGTAACGGTACTGAGTCACAAATTTGGACCTCCAGAGAGAGAGAAGATCCAAGACTGATATGGGGAGAGTCATATGCATAGTAATAATCACTTCAATAGAGAACGGTAATCGAGAAAACATGGCATTAAAACAAGGGGGAGAGCCAGTTAGGGAAAATAGAAGCCAAAATTTTTTAAGAGGAAATAGTCAAATGAACAATTACATCTTACAGATCTTCATTTGTTATCAGATTTTAGAATTTTCTCTCACAAATTCAAGAGAGAGGATGCTCTGAATGTAGGAAACATGAAAGATAAACGCTCAAAGTGTATAGCCCAAATAGTTTCAGTATTATTTTGATTTCTTTGTGTAAACTGGGAAATAAATCTAGAGGAAAAATGGTAACTCAATTTTCCACCTCAAGATTTCTTAATTAATAAAACTAACACCACATTCATTATATTAATAAATGATATTTATATTTTTGGAAGTTGTTTCTCATTCCAGGGTCACCCCAGGTTGATTAAATAATTCAATAATTAATCATAAATCATGATAAATTAGAATTTGGTTAATTACTTAATAACCAATTGCATTATTTATGACAACTAAAGCAGTTTAAATTTAAAAAAAATTACTAGAACCTAGAGAAATAGGATGATAAAGTATTTTAACAACATTGACCACAACAAGGAAAAGGAGGAAATATAATGTAAAATAGCAATAAAGAAAAGGAAGAATCAATCAATGCCTTCAAATCCACCAACCAGAAGTTATCTGAATAGTTGAGCTAATTCATTATACCCTACTTGTTTTATTTTGTTTCGTTTTTATTTTGGGAGAGGAGCGCTGAAAAGACTTGAATGATGTCATTTCTTAATAACATTTAATAGATCCACAGCAAAGATCAAGAAATATATTACAATGAACAATTATTATGAGCATCGCTATTTAATATAAATAAATGGTCAACAATATGTTAATCATTACAAACACCCAAAAATTAAATATTTAATATAAACTTCATACTCTTTTTTTTCTCTGAGTTATCCACTTGTGAACTGTATTTCCCCAGAAAAATCTACTTGAATTTGCTCTTTGCTTAACACTGCATCGAATGCCATTTCTTTCTATACTTCTAAGGTAGGATACTATTTCAAACAGAACATATAATTATATTTAGCCAATTCAAACTTACAATGTTGTGCTTCCATTTTATGAAATGATCAATAGAAAAAAGATAAAGTGTAAGCCATGAGACTAAGAACATTGGAGGATGTTTATGTTATGAAATACAACGTTTGCCCTGGCAGCTTTTCTTTCTTGGCCCTTCTCCTAGTCAAATCCTGCACAACCCCACAAATGCCAATTTTTAGCTTCAGGCCAAAGACAAATTCACATGGAAACAATGATCACTTTTGATCTTTAAATTATTGTTTTACACAGTGTGTAAACGGATGTGGTTTTGCACTCTACCTATCAAGACGCTGGTAAAGGCAAATTACTTCATGTAGTATAGATAAAACAAAACTTTTATTGCTGCCTCCTTCATAATTCACAGTGATTTTGAAAAATTCAGGACTTGGCTTCAATGAAAACCCTTCTGCATTGCTTTACTAACCCTTCCCGCAAAATTTTCCACACAGACAACATACCATAGCTGTATACTGACAAATAAAATCTTAACGGAACAGAAATAAATCTAGAAATCAAAAGGATACATTTCAAAACTGACAAAATAATGAACTGATAATTTGAGGAAGACTAAGGAAGAAATATAAAAAAAATCAAATAATTTTATTCCAAAAAGGCACAAAGTACTAATGGTTTTTTTTTAATGATTCTGATTGCTTAAAAAATCAATAGTTTTCATCTTAGATAAACCATCACAAAATAAATGGGGTAAGAAATACTCAAATTATTCTAGCGATAACATGATTACTAAACCTCAGATGGCTTTGAATTTTTTTTTAAATCTGCCTGTAGATGGATACAAAAAAAAAAAAAAAAAAGAATCCTGCAAGAGATGATTAGCCTCTGTAACTTAAGCAATTCAATGAAAAGGAGAATTTAGCATAGAATAAGTACCATTTAAGCCAATGTTATTATAAATATACTGGCTTACAAATTTTCAGTTCTTTCTGCATCAACTTTATAACAGAATCATTTTTGTAATTAATAACTACATACATCTTCAAAAAAAAGAAAAAAGTAGAAAAATCACTAGAGGTGATCCCAGGAAAAGGGAAGAGACACCCAGCAATAACGAGCTTCAGCCCAGGAAGACCTGGGAAGCTTCCTTCCAAGTATAGCTTCATCTTGAAGCCACCTTACTCCCCATGGCCACATATATGCTCAGTGCCAGCATCAGTACTGATAAGCAGTCTCAAGTCATGTGGCCATTTGGGAGGCCAGATACCTGAGAAAGACCAACACTATCAAAAAGAATCAACAAAATTTTACACATTAAAAAACTTAGACAGGGGCACCTGGGTGGCTCAGTCAGTTAAGCAACCAAGTCTTGATTTCAGCTCAGGTGATAATCTCACAGTTTGTGAGTTTGAGCCTCATGCAGAGCCTGGTTGGGATCTCTGTCTCCCTCTTTCTGCCACCCCCCCCCCACTCGCTCACTCTCCCTCTCTCTCTCTTGCAAAAATAAACAAACATTTAAAAAAAACTTAGACATAAGAACGAATAAATTAATCGATACTAATTTATTACAACAAGTAAGCTAATATCCTCACGGAAAGGAGGGAAATGGTATTTACATAAAATAAACACAGAAAATAATCAACAAGAATTTAATAGTAATAATAATAATTAAAAATTAAAAAGATAATTGTTATAAATTCAACAAATGACTGAAGAAGGAATTGGGAAATTGAGAAGTTGCAAAATCTATCTCTTAGTGTTTTCAAAGAGGGGAAAAAAGAGTTAATGTAAGTGAAAATGTAAGTTAATCTGTATTTGAAGGAATAATGCCTGAGAATTTTCCAGAATTGGGAGAAGGGGAAAAGTGAGGGGATAGTCCTTGAAATGAAAGACCCACTATATAATGAAAAGGATTAAAATCCTAAGGTGCAATAATGTGATCCAAACAAAACTTGAAAACAAGGATAATATATATATATATATATATATATATATATATATATATATATAAAACCATTCAAATAAAAATGATAGATTATTCCAAACTATATAAATATATATATATTTATATATATATATATATATATATATATATATAACCATTCAAATAAAAATGATAGATTATTCCAAACTGAAGAAAGTATACTACTTCTATCTTATGGTTTGCAAATGAAACAACATCTTTAAAATGCCATGAGAAAGAACTGAAATCTAGGAATCTTTAATAGTCCAACTTTCATCCAAGACAGAAGGGCTCAATAAAGGTATTTTTCAGACATTTGAGAACTTAGAAAGTGAACCACACATAAAACCTTTGCTAAGTAAAACTATTCTACCAAGAAGAAAAAATTCTAGAAGGAAATAATAAAATTCAAAAAAGAAAAAAAAAGAAAGAAAAAGTAAAACAACTGATTTAATAAAATCTACTGTAATATTTAAATAGATACCAATTACAAAAAAATGTTTTGTTTTGTTTTTTATTGAAGAGGTTGATTTTTTATTGAATAGGTTAATTTTTTTATTTTTTATTTTCAAAAAAAATGTTTTTTTATAGGAAGTTGGAACTAAAAGCCCAGACAATAGGAAAGCAGTGGTGGATTACAATGAAAATACAGTCTATTTAGTATATTCAGTATATTGATTTGAGGGGGAAGTTATGAATATTGATTAAACCTAGACTTGACTTTAAAAGACACAAGATTAATTTCATATTAAAAATGTTAAGTACATTCCTCAGTATTCACTTTAAAGAAATGAAAATGTATGTTCACACAAACATCTGTCCACAAATATTTATAGCAGCTTTTTTTGTGTAAAAGACCAAAACTGGAAATAATTCAACGTCCTTCAAGGGGTGAATGGATAAACAAAATCTGGCACATCCATATAAGAGACTACCACTCAGCATTAAAAAGAAACAAACTACAGAATCGCAGGAAATCTGGACGCAGAATGAAAAAAAAAATAATCTCAAAAGTTACAGACTGGATGATTCCATTTATATAACATTCTTCTAATAATACGATTGTAGAGATGCAACCTAGCCGGGGGTAGGTTGGAAGGTAATGTTCCCTAAAGGGGTAGTATGAATGAGTTCCTTTGTGGATAGAGCAGTTCTGTGTATTGATTGGTGTCGATTATACAAATCTGTATATGTGAGAAATATCACAGAAATATACACGCACATACAAAACTGAATGATGCAAAAACTGGTGAAATGTACTTACTTACATACATATTAATGCCAGTTTGGGGTTTTTGATAATGTGCTGAAGCTATGTAAAATGTTACCATTAGGGAAAACTGTGTGATCCGACATGGATATATTTATCCAATTTTTGCAACTCCAGGAGTCTAAATTGTTTTAAACTATGAAAATCTTAAAAAACAAAAACAGAAACAAAATTTAAGTATAGCCCCTAAAAGAATATGAATTATAAATTCCAAATCAGTGAAGGGCAAAATGCAATTATCTAACAAATGGTAAGAAAGATGGAAAAAAAAAAAGAAAGAAAAAGAAAAAACAAAAAAAGTAGAAAAGACGAAATAATATGGCAGAAACTAGTCTCAACTCTTCAATAATACCGTGTATGAAAATGAGTTATATTCAACTATTGAAAAGATGGAGAATATCACAGATAACAAGATCCAACTTATGTTGCTTGTAACAGACTCACCTAAAATCAGATGGTCCAGGTTGTTGAGAAAAATTGGAAGCCACAAGTAATATCAAGCAAAATAAAATAGTTGTTGAATTATTAAAATCAAAGCTGAAAAGTCTGTCCAAATGTGTATGTGCTGCTAGAGTGAGCAGGAAAAACTTGTCCAAATGGGGAGGGAGGGGAGGGTGGGAGATGGGTATTGAGGAGGGCACCTTTTGGGATGAGCACTGGGTGTTGTATGGAAACCAATTTGACAATAAATTTCATATATTGAAAAAAAAAAAAAAACTTGTCCAAATGGACAAAGAAACCAAATGATATGAGTCCTAAAATTATTGTATCTTATACTATTAATGTATATACAGAAAAACTGATATAATTTCATAAAAGGTCAATGAATTATAAAGAATATTTGATAACTTGATATAACTCTTTAGACCAAACACCTAAAAAAATGAAATTCATTGAAGTGCTGAATGACATAATTAACAAATAACCTGATTGCTTTATTCCTTCAACAGAGAATAAATCTTCTAATCATATACTAAAGGAATATTTATAAAGTTAGACTATTTGGTAGACCACAAAGGCATTCTCAAGAGCTACTAGAAGTAATATACAAATTCAGTAAAACAGCAAGACAAAATTAATACCCAGAAATCAGTAGTGTTTCTATATACTAATAACAAAGTCAGAGAAAGACATATTTAAAAAACACCATTTACAATTGCACCAAAAATAATAAAATACCTAGAAACAAACTTAGCCAAAGATGTGAAAGACATGTACTCTGAAAACTATAGAACCTTGATGAAAGAAGTTGAAGATGGCACAAGCAAATGGAAAGATATTCCATGCCCAAGAAAAAAATTTTTAATTATATCACAAAAGTTATTATCTAATCATTGATCACAATACAACACTTAGAAAACAACAAAGAATCAAATAAAAATCCAAGTATCTGGATTTTTAATTCAAATAATAAATAAAAGAGAATTAAAAACTTAAAATTGAATGAAAATAATATCACTGTTTTCCAAAACCTTAGGCTATACCCAAAGTAGTGCTCAAAATAAAATTGATATCCCTAAATGCAATGAGGTGAAAACAGAAAGACTGAAAATGTGTGCTTACTTGTAACGCAGGATAGAAAAAAAAAAAGAGAGAGAGAAAAGACTATCATGAAGATAAAAACAGTGAACTAACAAAATTTTTTGAAACTAATGTTTTTCAAAGAAATGATTGAATAGATAAGAATATAATCTGAAAAAAAAAAGGGAAAGAAAACCAACACGGGCACTATCAGGAACGAAAAACGGGGTCAATGATTACAGATTGAAAAAAGCTTTAAGCATTATAAAAGAAATCATGAAAAATATTAAAATAATTTTGAGGTCTAGTTTATTTAAATAACTTTTTACAACAATACGAATCAAACCAAATCCAAGAATTAGTCAAACACATGAGTAGACCGAGTACTATGAAATAAAATAAGACTTCAACAGCTATGCCCAAAGCATCCTTAAAACCAGGAATTTAAACGGATACCGTCAGTTTGGTGTATATTTCGGTCATATTTTTCTTTAAATGTTCATACCATATCCTCCATTAATTCTATTTCAAAGTGTTCTTTATTAAAAAAAAATCACACTGTAGGATGAGAAGGATTGGGAAAGCCAATGTATTCATAAATTGATTTTACTAGTATATTTGTCACAACCCTTGTGGAAAATAACAATATTACATTCTAAGAATCACAGATTTCCATTTTCACGGGAATTTATCTTTATGAAGTAGTCAAAAAAAGAGCTATACGTAAACTATTCATCACATAATATTTACAAATACTGGGAACATCACAAATATCAATCAGTAGGTGAATTCTTACTTAAAATTACAATGAAGTCACTCAGTAAAACTCTTAAATGTGATGCAGAAATGTAAGCCACCTATTATGCACATAACACAAAGCATATCTACCCCCAGGCTGATCCACATATCTGTTTATACCTGCAATTTTTTTCTTACAATTATGTGTTATGATAAATATTTTATACTTTTTTTTTTCTTTCTAACATATTTGTTTTATGTTTTATTAGGTTAAATTGTATAGCAACTTAATAACTAGTTGTAAGGCAACTTAAATACTTCTGGAAAAACAGGAGTTAACAATAAATAAAATAGGTATGTAAAAACAAAAGTATAAAATATATGAATATAGGATATAATATTTTTAAATATGTAATAAAATGCAGAAAGTTGTAATATGATTGGGATATACCGAATCTAAAGGGATTACTGAAAGCAATATACTGAAAAATACAATTCTTAAATTTTTAAGAGAAATAATATTTTTTTAAACTTCCATATTTTTATGTTTTGATAATAGAAGTGAAAGCCAGCATCAAAGCAAGAAATAGAGCCTGTGAGTAAGCAAGAAAGAAAGCCAGTTTTAAGTAAGTGTCTTGGACTCATAAAAGGTAATACAGGAGTTAGGAGATCTGAGTTCTGGTTCCCGCTCCACAGTTAATTAGGGGTGTGATACTCTCTTCCTAATTCAGAGTTTTAATCATCTTTTATCCTACGGATTATAGTTAATCTTATTTTTGAGTCTTAGAGTTCTTTGCCACTGAACGCAATTGTTAAAATGAGTTTCTGCAATGTGAAAAGAATTACTATATCAAGGAAATGTACTTGGAGGCTCATATTTTTTATCATTTTATGCAGATATTTTATAATGCATTTCCACTTTTGGCTCCAAAACATAGTGTAGCCTTTTGATTATAAGTATGTATTCAAAGAATGTCTGAATTTATTTTTTTAATTTATTTTTCATCATTCTTCTTGCTCATTTTAATAGTTCTGGTTTGATTATTCTGGGGAATTATTATCTTTAAAGTCTAAGAGTTTTGTTAATGGTGAAAAATAATGACCTGTCAGGATTATAGAGGCAAATACTAATCTTTGGGACCCAAAAATATTTCAGCATATGAATCGGCATAAGTGAGATTATAAAGTCAAATACATAGTCATTGAAATCCTGTCCATCTGTCAAATGGTTAGCTCATTTTTAAAAAGGCAGAGAATGGGGCGCCTGGGTGGCGCAGTCGGTTAAGCGTCCGACTTCAGCCAGGTCACGATCTCGCGGTCTGTGAGTTCAAGCCCCGCATCAGGCTCTGGGCTGATGGCTCAGAGCCTGGAGCCTGTTTCCGATTCTGTGTCTCCCTCTCTCTCTGCCCCTCCCCCGTTCATGCTCCGTCTCTGTCCCAAAAATAAATAAACATTGAAAAAAAAAATTTAAAAAGGCAGAGAAAAACCTAATGAGTACTTCCTAGATAATAGGAGGCACCATGTTTATAATACTTCTAGGTGAAACTTAGGTATTTTTCCAGCCCCCCCCAAAATTAGCAATTTAATACAGTAAATCCGTATTAAATTAAATTCACTGAATCCAATCTTCTATGGTCAAGAAGCTAATCACATTCCTTCTAACTTCATGCCATCCCTGTGCATCACCTACCCATCAACATAGGTTGTTCTATAAGGATTAATTAGGATACATAGCTGAAATAAACATCAGGCAGATAACAGTTTAGCATTTTTCACTATTAAACTTTCTGCTTTCTCCAGGAATGGTGAATCTACATGATGCTTGAGGAAGGTGTATACATATAAATTCTATGTAACCCTTGAAATATTGTGGGGACAGAACTTCCAGCATTTGCATGGATTTAGTCACTCCCAAGAAACCATCAGGTCTAAGGTGTTCAGCACCTTGGACATAAGCTAAACCATTTTCAGTTACCATTCTGTAATGTACATATCCTACAGCTATCACTATCCTAACTGGCCACCGGGAAAAACTCTGGTCCAACAGTGGTTCGGAACCCTGGCTGCCAGTGGGCCATCCCCAGCAATGATTCAAATGATTTGGAGTAGGCCTGAAACATATATTTTTAGATCTCTCCAGGTGATTATAACCAGAAGTAAGAACCACTGACCAAGTTGTAAAAAGGGAATATTCAAGAAATATGAAGGTAAGTTCTTTTCTTCTTCACATTAAAAAATATATAATAAAAAGTTTTATCTTCTTGTTCCTTCTCACTCAGGGTCATCAGCCATCAAGCATCAGCCTCTATCTGTTCATAAGTACTGTAAACATGATCATCATTATTAATATCCCATTTCATGCTATTGCTGCTCACAAAACTCCAGATATTTTTAACCTTATAAACCTCCAGAACAATGATACTATTGGGTTCAATAAATTGCTTTGCTTTGAAGCAGTGGTATACAAAGCAAAAAACTATAAGATAAATCTGTCAGTGAAATGTCCTTTAAGACTACTTAAATTTTGTAGAACTTGTGGATCATACTTCACTTGAAGAAATGCTAAATTAACTTTCTGTTCCTTTTCTGTCTCTCTCTCTCTCTGGTTGGCACACTATTTCCAGTAACTGCTCCACCTGCTGTGCTTACTTACCCAGGGTGCTCCAAGGGCCTCACTTTAGATATTTCTCTTGACCAATAAAACGTGACACACAGCTGAAGTCAGCAAAACCTGGTTGATAATTTCACTCACACTCTTTTCCCTCACCACAGAGATTTACTAAACACTATGGCTTCGTGCTTAGCCATAGACACCAAAACATCAACTTTCTTATACATACAGAATCTAATTGTGTAACAGTATGTATAAGACTCAAGAGCATTTATCAAATATTTAGTACCTGGAGTGTGCAAAAGCCTTATGCTATCAGCTATCAATGAGTGGAAGATGCAAAGACGACCACCTCTACCTTTAACAAGCCTACATATATACCAATAATACAAAGGTTTAAATACATAATGAAAAGATCATACAGACTGTTTTCTATTTTGAAGCTATTTTGTTAAATTCTTCACATATATAATTTCATTTAACCTTCATGTTAAGGAATTAATTGTGCTCCCCCCAAATTCATACATTGAAGTCTTAACCCCTCATACCTCAAAATGTAACCTTATTTGAAAATTGCAGATGTGATTATGTGAAATGAACCGGGGGGATGGGCAAGGTATGCTAATGCATTATGATTATGTGCTTATAAAAAGAAAATGCCATGTGAAGATTAGAGTTCTGCCACCACAAGTCAAAGAACCGTTGGAAGCTAGCAGAGAGGCCTGGCACAGTCCCTCCCCTAGAATTTTCGAAAGGAGCATGGCCTGCCAACCTCTTGATCTTGAATTTCTCACCTCCAGAACCGTGACACAACAAATTTCTGCTGTTTAAGCCACTCAGTTTGAAATACTTTTTTTACAGTACCCCTGAAAACAAATACACTTCATAATCTGATAAGGTAAATCATTATCTCCATTTTGCATCTGAGGAAACTATGCCAATCACACAGATGGTAGAAATGAGATCACTATTATGAATGAGGAGCCAATCTCCTTTCATTTTGCAGACCAAGCCTGGGTGGACAACTCAGAAACCACCACTGGACTTTGTTGAACTTTGGGCAAGTGAAATGCCAGCACTTTTTTGGGATATTAAACAGGGACATATAATGTTCAGTTATACTGATGCTAAAGTGTTGGGCACAATTAACAGTCATGAACTCTCAACCACAGAAGAATATGTGGGTATTCATTGAGTGGAATGAATTTTAGAGTGAATCAAATAAATATTGTACCCCCCCATCCATAGGAACCAGAGATATCTAGTAATGATAAAGACAATAGAAAAAATATGAGTATTTACTTCCCCACTTGGTATAACAGTGTAAGTTATAAATGGTAACAAGAAGAGGAGGGCAGAAGAAAGGTCGATGAGAACGCTAAGAGTTTACAAGGGCTGATTTTATTAAAGACTTCTGGGAAGCTTTAAGAAAACAGAGGAGAGTAGTTTTCAAGTTGTGTGTGTGTGTATTAGTAAGTGAGAGACAGAGGGAGGCCTAGGAAGACTACAGGAATGAGAAGCAGAGAAAAGTTGAGGCAGCAGAGACACATACACTTAAAGAGACAGAAAGCAATGACATGAGAAGGAAAGAAGTGTTAATGTGTGTGTGTGTGTGTGTGTGTGTGTGTGTGTGTGTAAAGAATTAAATTGCATTTAATAATTTTTATACCTTTTAAATTGAAAAACCATGCCAAGATTAGAATGAGGCAGCTCAACTTAATACACTGATGGAAAAATAAAATCTCTTTATCATCTGCAAGGTAATATGAAAAACACTACCATATTCATTCCTTTCTACTGATGAGGACACTGAGGTATGGAGAGTTAGTGTCAATACTGAGATATAAGATCCGCCACCATCATTTTGCAATTTTGAAAATAAAACAGAAGACCATTATCATTACCTATTTCACAACCAACTACAATTCTGCAAGTAATATAGATAAAAATCATCACAGAGAATTTATAAAACATCCAGATGACAGTTATGGACACTGTCTTTGGATTCTTCATTAAAGAAATTCTGCCAATTTAGAATATATGTTTCATTCAAGTAGCTAAGAACTGTGCCTGGCTAGTACTAGGCAGTTAATATTTCTTAAAGGTGAACACTGTACATGTTTACATTGCATTTTTAAAAGAACCATTTAGGGGTGCCTGGGTGGCGTAGTTGGTTAAGCGTCCGACTTCAGCCAGGTCACGATCTCGCGGTCTGTGAGTTCGAGCCCCGCGTCGGGCTCTGGGCTGATGGCTCAGAGCCTGGAGCCTGTTTCTGATTCTGTCTCCCTCTCTCTCTGCCCCTCCCCCATTCATGCTCTGTCTCTCTCTGTCCCAAAAATAAATAAACATTGAAAAAAAAATTTTAAAGAACCATTTAGAAATATGCATATGATGAAATTTCACTTTTATTACCAACTTACACGTCTTTGTTAGTATTTACCTTAACATCCCAAATCTCTACCATGAGCTCCAGGGTCATGAGTGAAATGGCATTTGTTGGTCTCCTCCCTCACTCTGATCCAGGAACTCACAGAAATTTTAATTCCTAGACCAACACAAGCTCTTCCCACATTCAGGCCTTTGTATCTGTACTCCCTTGCCTAGACTAATTTTTTCCCTGACAAATTACTAATCATTGATCATAATCCAGCACAAATGGCACTGACTTAAGGAAGGCTTCTTTGAATGCTTCCCCTCTCCAACTAAAGTAGGAACCACTGTATGGCCATTTGGTATATCATCACGTTTGTTTGCTTGTTTGCTTGCTTGTTTGTTTATTTATTTATTTGGAGAGAGAGAGAGAGAGAGACAGCCAGAGCCAGACAGAGAATCCCAAGCAGGCTCCGCACTGACGGGGCCTCTGATGCGAGGCTCGAACTCATGGAACCATGATATCATGACCTGAGCTGAAACCAAGAGGCAGACACTTAACCAACTGAGCCACCCAGGCACCCCAGTATCTCATCATGTTCATAATTTTAAAGCAATTGGGAAATTTCATTATTTAACATCTATTTCTGTCAAGAGACTTGACTGGCTTGTTTTGTTCACTCCTACACACAGTTAAAATAGGGCCTGGAATATGCAGTAAATGCTGAACAAGTACTAAACAAATGAATAAGTAAATGAGCAGATATCTCATTTTTAGAATAGAGTGCTAAAAAGATCATAAAAGCTATAATCACTCAGGTCATTTGTGAGAAATACAACTCTGGTCCAGTCTATTTTTTTCCTGGATACATGTCCTTGTTAAATCTCTTAATCTCATTTAAATTCAGATTCCATGATGGACTATTACTCAGACTTAAAAAAAAAAAAAAAAAAAAAAAAAAAAAAAGAAGGAAATCCCACAATATGTGACACCATAATTAAAACTTGAGGCCATTATGCTAAGTGAAATAAGCCAGTTACCAAAGGACAAATACTGCATGATTCCATGAGGCATCTAAAACAATCAAACTCACAGAAACAGAGAGTGGGATGGTGGTTCCAGAGGCTAGAAGAAGAAGGAAAGGGGAAGTTACTAACTAATGCATATAAATATCAGATAAGCAATGCGAATACGCCCAGATATCTAGCAATCTGTTTACAGCATTATGCCTGTACATAGCAATAGCATATTATATAGTTAAAAATCTGTTGAGTATAATCTCATATTAAGTGTTATTACCACAATAAAACCAAAAATAAAAACAAGATGGGGCACCTGAGTGGAATCCAACTTCGAAGTTAAGCATCCAACTTTGGCTCAGATCATGATCTCACAGTTCCAGAGTTCGAGCCCCACACTGGGCTCTGCGCTGACAGCACTGAGCCTGCTTGGATCCTCTGTCTCCCTCTCACTCAACCCCTCCCTAAATCGTGTGCACACACACTCTCTCTCTCAAAAATAAACATTAAAAAAAAAAAGGAGAAGAAACAAGAAAAGATAAACAATAGCATCTGTCATCTTGCCCAAGTCAAAAGGTTACTAAGGATCAAGTGAGATATGTAATACAAATGAACGGCATTTTGAAAAACCATAAAACACTATTAAAATAACACTAGCAAGTATCGTTATTATTAATACTATCATTAGAAACCAAGTCATTCCCAACTTAAGAATACTAAAGCTAACCAGCTTTAAATGCACTCATTATTTTGAGCCATTCTCAAAACAAATAAATGTCTACATATTGCCTCTGAGACTCTAATCCACAGAATTCTTGGGATCCACATTTATCAGTATTGTGCTTAGTGGTATCAGTGGGTCCCATAACCCAACTAACCCTTTGACTTTTAGGATTATTTCTCTAAATTTGTAAAGTAAATATTTATTTTTGTAGTTCAGAAAAGAAAACAAGATTTATGAATTCCCTCTAATGGCTGCCTATCTCAAGAGGACTATGCATATGAAAACAGGGGTTAAATAAACAAACTGAGGGCTATTATACAAACAAAATTTTGAGAATTTATTTTAGCCTTAAAGTTCTGTATTTTAGTCTAATAAAATAACATGGAAAAAAAGTAACTTTTAATAGAACCAGTCACTAAAATAACAACCTGACAAATTCTTTTTCCTCCCAGCTGAGAAACAACAGAGGTAAGATAATAATTCGATTCAGCAATTTAAGAAATATTCATTAACAACCAAGTATGTAGTCAATATTCAATAAGCTGCTAAGATTTGGTGGAATAAAATGATGTGATCATCACAGTCCAATATTCATGGAATTTAGAGGACTATGAAAAATCAAGATAAACACAAATATCTAAAACAGGGGTCTTATGTCCTAAGAGTCAAAAAATTTTGAGAGATCAAAGTATACAGGAGGAAGAGTTATTTCTATTAGAGTAACCAGGGAAGGATTATATTTGAAGCTCTGAATAAGATACATCCTGAATAAGATATTGTGGCTGTTTCTAAAATGGCTTCCAATGACCTCTGCCACCTAGCAACTAGGCCTTTATGTATTCCTTTACCCTTGAGTGTGGGCTGGACCTAGTAAGTCACTTCCACTGAAGAGAATATAACAAAAGTAATAAGATGTCACTTCCAAAATTAGGTTACAAAACATTCCCTCCCTTCCTCCTTCGCCCTCTCTTATCTTTCTTGGTGGCTCACTTGGATGAAGCCAGCTGCCATGTTGTAAGCTACCCAATGGAGAGGTCCATATAGAAACTAACTGAGTACTAGTGCTAACATCTAGCAAGAAACTGAGACTCTCAGTCCAACAACCTGGGAGGAACTGAATCTAGCCAAGGAGCATGTGAGGGAACTTGGGAGAGAATCCACTCCGTCCCCGCCCCCAACCACCTTGAGATGACCGCAGCAATGGCTGACACTTTGAGTCACACAGGATAAAGGGGTGAGGGGTCTCAGAGACAAAGCCAGGGTTCCTAAAAAGTACAAAACTGGTTTTGAGATCCTCATAAGTGCTATTCATTCAGTGAAAGTATGAACTAGAAATAAAAAAATAAACTCTGCAAGACAGTAAATTTTCCTATGGTCTCAGCTGTGAGTGCAGGGAGAAAATGCTCCCTGTGGAGTCTGTAACCAGAATTCAGTACTCAAACAGGTTTCAGTCTGAATTCACACTACCTGCTTGTTTCCCACACCTGCAAGCTGAGAATTTAATTCAAAATGGTATCAGACTGGTAACAGTCCAAAGTGCCCGGTAGAAAGAAATCCTCTCTGGAGGAACACCCCATCAAACCAGGCCTCCAGAAATCCCATATATCATCACGCTTCAAAGACCATGGGCCTCTGAGACAAAATCATAAACTATATGATAAAACAAGGCAATGGAGAGTGAGCAGAAACATGGGCAGCAGATTCAAACCCCCCAAAAAAACATTACAAAGGTTTGTATTATTATATACAGATTATAAAATATGCTAATGAGCTTAAAAAATTAAACAAGGAATCAGAATTATGACTAAAGGATAACAACAACAACAAAAACTGTGCTGATGGTCAACCTGTCACCACTGTTATCACTCCCATTGAAGTCTGGGAACCTTGCTACAGAAGTCTCCCTCCAGGGGCGCCTGGGTGGCGCAGTCGGTTAAGCGTCCGGCTTCAGCCAGGTCACGATCTTACGGTCCGTGAGTTCGAGCCCCTCGTCAGGCTCTGGGCTGATGGCTCAGAGCCTGGAGCCTGTTTCCAATTCTGTGTCTCCCTCTCTCTCTGCCCCTCCCCCATTCATGTTCTGTCTTTCTCTGTCCCAAAAATAAATAAACGTTAAAAAAAAAAAATTTAAAAAAAAAAAGAAGTCTCCCTCCAGGTACATTGTTGCACGTTTGAGTTTGCTAATGAAAGAAACTGATTAAAGCTGAAAGGGGAAGCTGAAGAGCAGGTCTTTATATTCAGGAAGGCTGGGGATTAGACATGGCAGGTTTAGCTGATGGGACAACTTGCAGACCACTTCAGAGATCCCACCTGTCAATCCCAGTGGGAGTCACAGACTCTTCGGAAATCCCCATAAGCTCTGGGTTTTGTACCCACTCAGTCTTTCAGGTTGACATCTCGGATATAAAGCAGAGCTCCTCTGATCTTCTCTAGCTACCTTCCTGATGTCTGTCCCCCTAGCTTTCCCAATAGTATAAGCCCCTAATTAATAATAAGCCATTGTTACTGGAATATGTAATGTGGCTTCTGTTTTCCTGATCAAACTCTGAGTGATATTAGAATATTTAAAAATCACCCATAAAGAGAAGAAAAAGAACCACATATTGCACTTCTTAAAATGAAAATATGATAACTGTTTGGACTAAGATGATTATTAGTGCAGATTTGGAAAAGTGGTTCAATTCTGAATGTTATTTGAAGAAACAGGCAATAAGAAAACTCAGCAATCTGAAGTGTTACCATTTACTAGAAGATTGGTGATAGTGTAGCAAAGGTCAGAATTTCTGTGAAGTTTGAACTGTCTATTATAATACACTTTTTTCTCTTATTCAAGACCATCTTCTAATAATTTGGGGATTTATATTTTTGAAAGGGCCCTACCTTTAATTTTCTTTTCCTGCACTACATATATCTAACTTTAATGGGCAGATGATACTCCTATCATAAAATTAGCTGGGGAGTGTGTCCCATCTTCCTGTCTCTGAAAGAGTTTCTGTAAAATTAACTGTTCTTTATATGCTTGCCAGAACTCTCCTGTAAAAATGTCTGAGCTGGGTTTTGTTTTCAGTTGTCTTTTTTTTGGTTGGAAATGGGGTTTAACTTACCAATTCAAGATGAGAAGATTTTCTATTTCTCTTTGAGTCAGTTTGGGCTTGCTACTTTTTTTTACTGATTTGTTCTTCTCATGAAACTTTTTCCAATAGCCTCCCGAATGGCACCTCTGCTTCTCCTCTGGACTCCTACAATCTATTCTCGATACAGAGCTAGAGTGTTCATTTAACACATTTAAAACATATAAAAGATTATGCTGCTACTCTTGCTCCAAAATCTCTCATGGTTTCTAACAGTATTTACAGTAAAAGTAAATTCCTTACAATGGCCTGAGAAGTGGCCCCCATCTGGCATCCATATACTGTCTGGCCTAATTTCTAATCTCTCCCAAGGCTGATTCTACTGCAGTCATGCCAGCCTCTTTGTTGTTCCATAAAACTCCAGCATCCTTGGGGCGCCTGGGTGGCTCAGTCGGTTGAGTGTCCAACTTTGGCTCAGGTCATGATCGTGCAGTTCGTGAGCTAAAGCCCCACATTGGGCTCTGTGCTGACAGCTCAGAGCCTGGAGCCTGCTTCGGATTCTATGTCTCCCTCTCTCTCTGCTCCTCCCCTGCTCATACTCTGCCTCTCTCTCAAAAATAAATAAAGATTAAAAGAAAAATTAAAAAAAAAATCTCCAGCATCCTTCTCCTTCAGAGTGTCTGCCCTTATGGGCACTTCTGCCTCGAAGATTTTGCCCACAGATAAACAGAGGAAGAGCTCTCCAATATCCTTCAAGTCTATTCTTAAATGTCCCATTCTGTGGGAAGTCTTCCTGACCATCCTACTAAAAATTAGTCTCGGGTGCCTGGGTGGCTCAGTCGGTTAAGCTTCCGACTTCAGCTCAGGTCATGATCTTGCAGTTCGTGAGTTCAAGCCCTGCGTCAGGCTCTGTGCTGACAGCTTATAGCCTGGAGCCTGCTTCGGATTCTATGTCTTCCTCTCTCTCTGCCCCTCCTCCACTCACACTCTGTCTCTCTCTCAAAAATAAACAAACATTAAAAAAAAATTTTTTAAGTGATACACTTACAGTCATATACTACCAATCTTTCTACTTTAATATTCTCCATTTTACCCTTGACAACTTTTGAGACTTATTTTAAAGCTGCAATAATATCAATGTACCATGATATATGAATAGAAAGAGAGATCAATGGAATAAAACAAATAGCAATGCTTATATGAATTTTGATAATTCATAGGGCTGTCACTGCAAATCACTAAGTAAATGGTGGACAATTTAATCAATATTAGGGAAACTAAAGTAGCAGACAGAGTAATGGCCTTCAAAGATGTGCTCACCCTATCCTCAGAACCTGTGAAGACATGTTATCTTATAGAGCAAAAAGGGCTTTTCTGATACAGTCAAGAATACATACGTTGAGGTGGAACATATTCCTACGTGATCCAGATGAGATTTAATCTAATCACACAAGTTCTTAAAAATGGAAAACCTATCCTGACTGAGGTCAGAAAGAGAGAGCTATGACAAGGGAATGAAAGTCAGAGAAAGTGATCTTGCTAGCTCTTGAAGATGGAAGAACACGAGACCATGAGGCAAAGAATGCTGGTGGTCTCTGAGAGCCAGAAATGGCAAGAAAATTACTTCTACCCTAGACCCACCAGGAAGAAACACTCTGCTGCTGACAACTTGATCTTAGTCCAGTGAAATTCATGTCTGATCTCTCACTCACAGAACTGTAAACTGTCAACCTGTGTGGTCTTAATCCACTTAGTTGGTGGTTTTGTTAAAGCAGCGATAGAACAAGTGATTATCTATATGGAAAACAATTAGAGTGGATACCTATTCTCATACCATCAATAGAAATCAATTCAAGATGGATTCCAGAAAAATATTAAAAATTTTTACATAGAAACAAGTGAGAATTTTTATGACCTCTGGCAGGTCATAGTCATGCCATCAAGAAACACAAATACCAAAGTGGAAAAATGTATATATGATTACATTAAAATACAAAGCTTCTATATTTTGAAGATACCACAAAATGGCAAGACAAATTACAAACTTTAAAAACTTATAACATATATAACTAATAAATATATACAGAATATATATTCAGAACATACACAATGAATTCTCAAAAATCATAAGAAAAAGAAAACATAAAATGAAAAGAGGAGCAAAATACATGAACAAAAAGGAAAGAAGAATGGCTAATAAACATGAAAAGAAGCTCACTCTCATAAATAAACAGGAAATACAAACTAAAACTCATTAAAATTTTTTAAATTCTTTTAATGTTTATTTTTTGAGAGAGAGAGAGAGCGCAAGCTGGCAAGGGGCAGAGAGAGAGGGAAACACAGAATCTGAAGCAGGCTCCAGACTCTGAGCCATCAGCACAGAGTCTGATGCAGGGCTCGAACTCACGAATCATGAGATCATAACCTGACTGAAGTCAGATGCTTAACTGACTGAGCCACCCAGGTGCCCCGAGATTATTTTTTTACATCCACCAACCTAGCAAAAGTTAAGCAGTCTAAAATTTATTATTATTATTATTATTATTATTATTATTATGTGATATGAAGATATGAAGATGTATATAAAAATGTGAAATAACAGGAATGTCTATCCATTGCTAGTAAATGTAAAGTAATACAGCCACTTTATGAAATACTGCATTATAAAATAAAGCTGTAAATATGTATATGTGATGACCCTACAGTTTTGCTGCTAACATTTACCCCAAAGGACCTTGTACATATATACCAGGAGACATATACAAAATGGTTACAACATTGTGACAGCAAAAAAAAATGAAAATCACCCAAATTTCCAGCAATATAAGAAAACTCTGGATTTATTCAAACAAATAATATGAAGCCATTAAAATAAATCAGCTATAACTACACAAATATGGTGCATATCCCAAACATGCTGTTTAGTGAGAAAAAAAAACACAGAGGAAGAATATGTAAAATATTATTACAGTCTTACATAGTTCAAAGACACGAAAAATAAATGTACTTTTTAGCAGCAGATTCTGTGACAAAACTGTAAGAAAATCAAAGAAAGTACAAAGGGAAGCAATGATTTTGAGTGACTGAGAGGATCTCAGTTGAAAAATGATTAGCATTGTTCTATTTTTTAAAAATCATGTGGTGTGAACACTAGTATTTGCTTTAGCATCATTCTTTTTTAACTTTTTTTTAATGTTTATTTATTTCCGAGGCAGAGCATGAGTGGGGGAGGGGCTGAGAGAGAGGGAGAAAGAATTGGAAGCAGGATTCAGGCTCTGAGCTGTCAGCACAGAGCCTGATGTGGGGTTTGAACTCACAAACTGTGAGATCATGACCTGAGCCGAAGTAGGTCGCTCAACCGACTGAGCCACCCAGGTGCCCCTAGCATCATTCTTTATACTTACATCTATACTGTGTTATTTCATATGTATTAAATGTCACATAATACACCTGAGAAATTATGATGGTGGAAAATTGTAAACAGCCAACAATAAAGAAATGGAAGGGTGCCTGGGTGGCTCAGTCAGTTAAGTGTCAGACATTAGCTCAGGTCATGATCTCAAGGTTCATCAGTTCGAGCCCCGTGTCACTCTGTGCTAACAGCTCAGAGCCTGGACCCTGCTTCGAATTCTGTGTCTCCCCCTCTCTCTGCCCCTCTCCCGTGCTCACTCTCCCCGTCTCAAAAATAAATAAACTTAAAAAAAAAAAGAAATGGAGAATTAAGTTATAATCCAGTTGAGTAATGGTATATCACATAGTCATATTCTTAAGTGTAGATTTATAATGCATAGTTGTATATACAAGTTCATAATTATATATAAATGCAATATACAAATATTTTCAATATAAAATATTAAACAGAGCACACCAAAATATTACCTCCTACATTAGTGGGAAAATGCATTTTAAATATTTGTAATTCAAGTTTTATATATTAGGCATGCATTGAATTTTAAACTCAGAGAAAAATACAAGTTAATGTTTTGACAGGATTCTTACTAAAGAACAACTGGACAGTGGTAAACCATCTATGCTAAGACATAAAACTCACTTGTTTAGCTTACAAGAATGAATATGGCCTCCTAAGAAAGAAAACTAACTTCCAACATGTGCAAAGCCTTAGAAACAATTCAGGTGATTGATCTTAAATAGAGGCTATTATTATAACTTTTAACTATAGTAGAATACCCCCAGTAATACAGATATATATGTTTCACTAGTCATAGTAATTAAAATTTAATGAAACTCTATTAGTGGTGTTTTTAATCTGACAATTTCTGAAGATGTGCCAGCTTATTCACAGAAGCAAGCCAAATCCCTAGAACTATGATAACAAAGAAGAAAGAAAGCAGGTAAGAGCTAAAGTTTTTTTTTTTTAAGAAATAAACAAATACAAATGTTCTTTTTGAAAGACGAATAAAGAAATCAATATTCAGCTCAAACTGCCAGAATTGTAGGTAATTTATCAAAGGTCCCCAACCCTCCAAAATCACTTCTTTTGACATGAGGCTTTACAATGAAGAAGAAAATGTCTTAGGCAATAAATCACAAAGCTAAATTTACCTAGTCTAAAACTAACTGGACGTTGATGGTAAATTATTTTCTACGAAAGAAACAAGTATCTTGTTTATCCAGGTTCTATGCTATCTGGAGCTTTTCTTTGTTGGTGAGCAAGTGGGTAGCAAATCATTAATTCCTGGACACATGCAACTTGACCATCCTTTTAGCTCACAGATGACTTACAGGGCCTTATCTGTATTTTAGAGTTTGTTTACAGCAAATAGGAAACAAATTAGGAAACAAATCAGGAAAAAAATTATTTTTAAAAATCAATTTGAAAGTTATATTAGATGTGAGAAAAACATTCTCAAATCCCTGGCATTCACTGTTGTTTGTGCAAGTAAAGAACGCTAGTGTTGATTACATTTGAAATCTCCCCATTTGGCCAGGATTTACTCTCTACATGACACACAGCATGTGCTTTGGAGTCCACTCTAAAGAGTAAATAGTATTCAGGGGCACCTGGGTGGCTCAGTCAGTTGAGAGTCCGACTTCGGCTGGGGTCATGATCTCGTGGTTGATGAGTTCAAGTCCCACATCAGGCTCTGTGCTGACAGCTCAGAGCCTGGAGCCTGCTTTGGATTCTGTGTCTCCCTCTCTCTCTTCCCCTCCCTCACTCATGCTCTGTCTCTCTCAGTCTCAAAAATAAATAAACATTAAAAAAAGAATTTAAGACAGAGTAAATAGTATTCTGAAAATTGTAAAAATGTAAGATAAGGCTAATTTGCCCTTAATCCATATATAGTTACTGCGTATCAACAAAGAGTTCCACAAAAAGAAGCAAAGAATAAACAAAAATGTGTCATTAATCATGTCAGAATCTTAAAACTATTAAAGGGAAATGGGAAAGGATTTTCCTAGAAGCTGTTTTTCTTTTCAGCTGTTCTTCTGCTGCTGCTACACAGACTCCCACACCAGCCCTTCATCCCCTTGCTTCTAGTAGAGAGCTAATTGACTTATAATAAATGTGAAGCCTGGAAAAGTTAAGGGTCGCTATGGATATTTTTTATTCTACTCTGACATTAGAATAATCCTTGGGGGGAGAAAAAGGTTAAAAGCCTCTCTCAGTAAGTGTTAACTAATTAATGATGATTGTACTAAACAATGTTTGGATAATTTTTCCTGGTCCCTTGACATAAAGGTGATAAATAACCCAGAAGTGAGAAAGAGATTAATGGTTGATTAAATTCCACTCAGGTACTTAATATTAGCTCCTAAAATTTGGCTATTTATAAACCATCATGCATTGCAAAGGTATGTAATATGTAGATTTCATTTATCTTTGGTGAAGCAAGATTGAGGCAGTGAATGAAGTCAAATACTCAACTAAGAGAATAAAATGCCATTTTCTTTAAAAAAACAACATTCGTTAAATAGAGATTAGTTGATACTGGAACACTACATTTAAAGTGATAATAAGAAATAAATTTATGACTCTGATTACTAAAGAGACTGCATCTATATATTGTGCCTCCACAAAAATTCACAGTATTTAAGTTCAAGCTACCCTTTCCACTGTTACTAATCTTGTCTTCTTTCATTTGTATATTTGTATATTTGTATAGTCTTAGAAGACTAATCTTGTCTTCTTTCATTTGTATATTCACTATCTCCACTCAGTTTGATCTCTTCAGCGTCTAAATATGCCACAGTCTCTCCCATTAAAAAAAAAAAAAGAACAAAAACCACAAAACTCCAATTCAATAATCCCTTTCAAACACTAATTTATTCTCTTATTTTTGTATTTTTGAAAAGCTTTCAAAATTTACCTATCCTCACACTCTCCATTTCTTGTTTATTACATTCTAATAGACTTGGCTTCCAGGACTCCATCAGAGAAGGATTTTGTAACGCTGAAGTCACTAAATTCAAAACATGTCAAAGTTCTTATCCTTACCTCTCAGCCTTTAACGATGCTGTCACTAGCTTCCTTTCGCCCTGAATTCCGTCACAGAACATACTTATGGGTCTTTTTCTCCCATCTTCACAGCCACTTCATCTTTCTCCATCCAGCCATAAAACCTTGCCTGAGTCTTTCTTGTCTTTCTACATTACCTCTTGTAGCCTAATTTATCCCTGCCCATTGCTTAAATTATTGGACATTATATGCACGCATGGTGTTGCGTGTGCGTATGTGTATGCACGTCTCATGCGTGCACGTGTGCGTGCATATATGTACATATATAAATAGCAAGCACGCGAATGTACAGGCAGGAAACTAACTCCTCAATCTCCTTTGAGCTGCAGTATCCATTCAGGACAACTACAATCGCTTCATCAGGTCAATTTGTATTCGTGGGCTTTTGCATCATTAATTCCCTTCCTGAATCTCCTCACTTTCTGCGGATTCTTGCTTACATGTCACTTCCTCTGTGAGGACATCTTTGACCTATTAAGCCTGCAACGCATTATAAGCTGCAAGAGGATAGTTTTTTGTCTGTTTTATCTCCAGGTGTATCTCCAGCGCCTAGAGCAATGTCGGACAGATAGATAGTAGGCACTTGATGAATATTCATTAAATGAAATAATAAATTTAAATCAGAATTCATCACCCGTTGAAAGCACTTATTTGGCTTTACATTGCACTTGGAGAACAAATCTTCTACAATATAAGTCTCTGCAGAATGCAGACGCGGTCTCCCTCTCCAGCATCTCTTCAACTCCTCTCCTCCTGGTTTTTAATATCCAAGCCACATTAGACTTTTTCTCACTTCTTTATATATACCCCGTTTCATCGCTTCTCAGGGCACATGCATATGCTCCTCTCCCTGCCTAGAAGGATCTTCTCTCAACTTTTCCTGACAAATCCCTGCTCAACTTCCAATCTCGGAAGAAGATCCACTGGGTCTGCAATCCTCCCCTGTCCTCCTAG
This sequence comes from Prionailurus viverrinus, assembly GCF_022837055.1. Classification (NCBI taxonomy): domain Eukaryota; kingdom Metazoa; phylum Chordata; class Mammalia; order Carnivora; family Felidae; genus Prionailurus; species Prionailurus viverrinus. Next base: position 64,111,745 of record NC_062564.1, on the reverse strand, counting down.
GCCATTTACTGTATGCTCGCACATCAACATGTGCTTCCTGTGGCATGTTTCTCAAGTGCACATTTACAGTTTAACAATTCTGTTTCTCATACTGGACTGTAAATCTGAAAGCACGGACCCTGTTTTTACCCACCACTGATTTGTCTAGTGTCTAGTGCAGTACCTAACGCATAAGTGTGTGTAGTCAGTAAGAATTCAAGGAATGGATGTGGAAAAGAAAACAATGATGTGCCTTTAAATCAGGATAGCAGGGATTATTACAGAAAAGTGGCTACATAGTAGTCCACTCAGATTAACCCCCAATTAAGGGAACCATTATTAAAAGAAAGGCTCCAAATTAATAAAAGACTTTTTTAAAAAGTAAAAAATAGCAACAAATTAGGGGGGGAAAAAACCTTTTAAGCTTTTTCCCAAGCCACTAAATCAACCTAATTAAGTTGCAATTTGATTTAGCATTCACAAAATTATATTACATACCAAACATAGGCCCATTAATCAAAGACTAAAATAATTCCTGGGTTAAATAGCATAATGTTAGTTTATGGCAGAACTGACCTTGAAAAATCTTCCAAATAAGGTTCAATGTGATTGGAAGTTACATGTGAATGTTTTCCTAAGACTCTATCAGCAATTCCTCAGTGTATGTTTTTGAAATGAAATGTATCTGAATAGCAACAGATAAAGTCACTCTTTGATCCCCTCTTTTGTTCAGAGATTTTGAAACCCTAACATATACGACAACACTCAAAATTGATTAATTCCTTTGGGAGTCAATCTGTTATACAAAAGAAATGGGGAGGGGGGAGTTAAAATCAAATAAATTCTTTGCTCTACAAGCCTAGAGTAGTTTCTTATTCACACCATCTGATTACTGTATTTTCTACCCACAGGATTTAGACGATGAGTTAGGAAGGGTAAAAGTAAACATACAAATAATACACAGATTTACAAACATGTACACATGCAAATGCATATACACACAGCTAATAGTATACAGTTAAGCCCATTTATAGTTTTTATCATAACGGATGAGTTTTCTAGTTCACATGAAAATTAACAAAAACTTATAAATGGTTAACCAAAATCTGTACACAACTTAAAATGTGATCTATATACGTCTTAGGTCAGAAGGGAAAAGCCAAGAGTTATAAATATTAAAAAATAAGGGACGCAATTTTTTTAAATTTTTTTTCAATGTTTATTTTTGAGAGACAGAAAGCGACAGAGCATGAGTGGGGGAGGGGCAGAGAGAGAGAGAAACACAGACTCCAAAGCAGGCTCCAGGCACTGAGATGTCAGCACAGAGCCCGACGGAGGGCTCGAACCCACAAACTGCGAGATTATGACCTAAGCCAAAGGCACCCCTGGATGCAGCCAAATTTCTAACCTGATGAAGTTTATATATACAAGATTTAAAATATTTTCAGAGAAAAAAAAATACTGAAGAAAGAAAACAAAGAGAGTAAAAGAATTTTTAAAGGATAAATGCATAGAATAATCTATTAGAAAAAGCAGGAAAATAATAGAAATGGTTAAGTAAATATAAGCAAGAGTTGAAGGAAAAATAAAATACAATACCTCTGTCTAAAACTAGTTTTAGTCAAAACTAAAAAAGAAACATAATAAATGAAAATTTGGGGGGCGCCTGGACGACTCAGTTGGTTAAGTGTCCAACTTCAGCTCAGGTCATGATCTCACCATTTGCAGGTTCAAGCCCCACATCGGGCTCTGTGCTAAAGACTCAGAGCCTAGAGTCTGCTTCACATTCTGTGTGTCTCTGTCTGACCCTCCCCCATTTGTGTGCACGTTCTCTCTCTCTCTTTCAAATAAATAAATAAATGAAAATTGTTACATACATAAATTACCATTTTTCAAAATGAGAGATTCAATTTAAAATCTATAATAATAAAATCTGAATGTTCATAAATGGAAACTTTTTAGGTAAATATACCAAACTTAATTGCGAAGAAATAAAAATTGAAAGATAAAATACACTTGAACTTAATAAAAGTTAAAATTTTAAAAACTGACATGAAAAATAGTCTTTGACACAGAGAATTGTTTTGTCCTATGAGACTTTCAACGAAGATGGAACTCCTATATTATTTAACTATTCCAGAATGTAGAAGAATATGGAACGCCCCCTAATTATTATGTATGACTAAAATTATCTTGATATTAAATATGACAGAGGAACAAAATCTCAATTCCACAGACCAATCTTAGTTTTGAATACAAATTTTAAAATCCTAATTAAAATATTATCAAATTAAAACCAGCTTTATGTAGTGTGAACCAAATACTCAATTAATCATGCATTATTCTGGAAACTTAAAAAATAATTCATCTTTTGAGAACTGATTAAAATAATTTACCACATCAATAATTTAAAGGAGAAAATTACATATTTTTTTTCAATAGATGCCAAAAGCATATTTGGCTAAACATTTACATTCTTACTGTGTACTAGAAGTTAGAAACAAGTTAAAAAAGTAAGCACCTTATTATTCCTGCACCAACAGAATTTGCCATCTAATGAAATGTTCCTATAGTTCTAATCAAATCAATCAGAAAACAAATTGAAAATTTTATGTTTTAAAATGGCAAAGAGAAAATTAACTGTGCACAAGATAAGCTACCTGATAATCCCTGAATCAACATAATAGAAAACTTCATAGAACTAAGAAAATTCAGAAAGGTGGTAAATTGCTAAGTGCATATTCAAAAAACAATAGCTCAGTAATATATCAGCAAAAATCAGTTAAAAACAAAATTTTAAAAATCAATCCCATTTTCAAAACCTAAAAACTAACATTTTTCTGTATCTATATAGAGAGAGAAATGTAAAAGCTCTTCTAAATTTACTAAGGGATATAGTTTCTATCCCTTGTTACATATGTACCATGTTTCTGAGGAACCCATGGGTTCACCCAATTTACCTATAGGTTTAATAAACCTTAAAATACCACCAAAAGCTTTTTGAAAACTTTACACAATGATTTTTAAGTTTCTGTGTTCGTATAGAAATAAAACAATTGGAAAAATTAAACTTTAAGACAGCAGTTAAAATTAAGGGAGCATTCTCAAATCTCATATTGAAACAGATTGAGATTTAACAGTTCATTGAATATTTACAGTGTGCCATACATAGTATCAAGTACTTTATCTCAATTAATCCTCTCAATAATCCTATGAAAACAATATCATTGTTATACCCATCTTATCATTATCCCTATTTTTTTTTTTTAGCATTTAGTAAACTGAGGCTTAGAAAGGCTATTTCCTTGAAGTCATAAACCTAACATGAAGCAGAACTGAAGTCAGAACCTAGGCCTGTATGACTGCAAAGACTGAACTCTTATTAACAACAAATCACTGTCCATTGTGACTGATGCCAAGATGGGTGCATAGTGCATGTAGAATCAAGTCATTTAGAGGTGATTGATAGAGATCTCCTTTCTGCTAAGGCCACTGATTTTAAAGATTATTTAAGTCTAGTGCTATTGGAGAGTCATTCTCACTGCCTAGGAATAACACTCTTACAGAGAAAAACAGAGCAAAGAGATACAGACGTAGAAGCCCATTGATCATTTTTGAACCTCTGCATCCAGCTGTTCTGAACCGTTATACTTCCAAACTGTAAGACACAAAGAATTTCCCTTTTTGGTCAAATGAGTTAAGCGACAATAAACACTCTCACATAAGACCAGCTAAATGTTTTTGAGGGAAAGAGGAGCAAGAGAGTTGAGGGTGTTTGCAAGAGAGTGTTTGTAATAAGGAACCATATGAAAAGGCAAGCTAGACAGTGGTGATGCATGGTGAGAAAGTAGAATGGGTAAATGTGTCAGAGGGGTTGATGATGCTGAAATCCTGCTCCTAGATAAGGGGAGTTGGTAGGCAGTATTCTGAGAGCAAACTTGTTGAAATTGAGATATTGGAGACTGTATGATCATGGGGGACAGTCATGCCCCACGTGTAATCATGCCAGGGGGTGGCTGAGGTGGAGAAAGGTGAGGAATTCAAGGAGCTAGTAGGCCCGGATGTACGATGACAGAGCTAAAAAAGATTTAAGCAAAGAATCACAGTCGTGGGTGAATTACAGAGCTGGAGGGTGTTAGTGAGGACGCTGGTAGAACCTCATGGTTTAAGTGTTCAAATAGACAGGGACTGCGGGAGGAAAGAGACAGAATGATTTGAGCGGGGCAAACTGCAAGCCAGGATATATGATGTGAGGTAGAAGAAACAAACTCCACGTAAATAGAATTCAGTTAATGCAAAAGAGTGGAAGTGACATTCAGAGAGAAGACTGACTTATGGAAGAGCCTATAAATTAGAAAGTAGGAGGCCCAGATAGTGTGAAACGGTAAAGGAAGGAAGCAAATGCAATTCAGTGGGCCAGATGCGACATGTGTGACTAGTGTGGCCATGAGAATCACCCAGTTGTTTTGTTACAAGTTGCTGAAAGCCAAGTTCTGTCTGACAGGTATGACTAAGGTTTGCCAAAGTGTGGGACGTTTTGTGATTAGGTCAAATCGTCCTTTAGAAAAACTTGGGGCAAACCAACTGCCTCTGCAGGCTGCCATAAGGTGTGTGTGATGTGCAGCCTGCATGGCAGATACTGGTGCTGTAGATAAATGCTCGCTTCCTGTACACAGTGGGTCTCCAAGTGTGGTGTGGGACCAGCAGAGGCAACAGCACCCCCTAGGAACCTGTTGGAAATACAGATACTCAGGCACCGCTTTAGACCTGCTAAATCACAGCTTCTGGGCTGAGGCCAGCAGGCTGTGTTTGACAAGCCCTCTGGGGGATTCTGATGCCCACTGTCGTCTGAGAAACCACTGTTACTGCGTTGTCGAATTTATGCTGCAGTCACCCATCCCTGCAAAATAAAACATTCTTCATGGCTTTGATTGTAATCCTGACATTAAACAAATTTAATGACACTATAAACTTGCAAACTTCTTAAAAATAGTGTAAAAAAAAAAAGTCAACTAGCCACCCTTACAAGTGGTATTTTTGTACCCTGAGGTCTGTCAGTAATGTTCCCTGTGTCTGCTCTTGAAGTCATTTTACAACTGAATAAAAATACTGTACAGTATTAAAGGGAAATGGAGAGAAAAAAAATAGGAAATGGCGGTACAGTAGTCTGAAGTCAACTGCTTCATACTGCCCTAATGATAAAGTGATGAATTTATCATGGTATATACGGGTTCTTTATGATCCAGCGCCTTTAGCCCCCTCTCTTGCCACTTCCTGGAATTGCATATTATTGTCCAGCCTCATTAAGCCACTCTTAGTTCCCTAAATATTCCATATTATGGTCTCCTGCCTCAGATCTGTATACATACTTTTTTTAAAATATTTATTTTGAGAGAGAGAGAATGGGGGAGGAGCAGAAGGAGAAAGAGAGAGAGAGAAAGAGGGAATCCCAAGCAGGCTTTGTGCTGTCAGCACAGAGCCCCACACAGGGCTCGATCTCACGAACCATGAGATCATGACCTGAGTGGAAATCAAGAGTCAGATGCTTAACTGACTGAGCCACCCAGGCGCCTCCATATACATATTTTTCATCTACATGAAAATGCCTTTCCCTTCTACTCCACCCACATCTGCTTTTAGCTGATACTTGCCATCATTATTCATGACTTAACTCTGGCAACACCTCCTCAGGGAAACATTCTTTTATTCACCAGTTCTGGATTAGGTGAATCCTAATTCAGAAAGGGCTCCCGCATCTTTCATTACTATTACAGCGCTTACTAAACTACACCATCTTTGACTTTTAATGTAAGCTCTTTGATATGAAGCATTATAACTTGTATACTTAGCACTCAAGGAGAAGGGCATGTGGGAGTTATTCAATAGTCATTTGTGGTGTGAATGAATTGAACAGATCAAAAGCAGTCATGACACAATCAAACTTCTTCTTGAACATTTCAGGTGATCAATCTCATTACTCTATGCGTTCATGTATTTTTGCTACACGGTAAATGGTGTCTGTGCTCCTGAAGATTATCCAACCCAATAATGTACGAGTATAACTGAAACACTGAGAAACACTTGAGTCAAAACTTCTCCTGAGCATTCAAGTTGATTATAAGCAATGTATTTTTTCCACATTGTCCTGAGACATAGTTGTTTTTTTTTTTTTTTAAAGCAGGTTTCACGCCCAAGCACAGAGCCTAATGTAGGGCCTGAACTCATGAGCATGAAATCAAGACCAGAGCTGCCATCAAGAGTCAGACACTCAAGAGACCGAGCTACCCAGGCGTCCCATAAATACTCTTTTAGAACACATCCCATTCACTCCTCTCTTCATTCCCCAAAGGATGCATAACTGCTCATTGATTCTCTTAGTAATCACTAATTTTTGTCCTAACAGAATCTGGGAAATTTTCAGCCAATGTCTTCATATCTAGGTAGAGTGAGCTCAGGAATAGGAAAATAGAAATGTCTGTACTGGTTTGACCCCATGGCTTCCCCCACTATCTACTTACTTAGCATAATGGGTGAAATAATATTTAAAAAATAAATATTAAGAATTTTGAAATATAAAACAGCAGTCTGAATTTTTACCTTAAAAGGTCTCATATCTGTTCCTGAAATGTACCTAAATTTGTGAAAACATACAGACTTCTATTTTTCTGGGCTAAGTTGACATGTGTAACAAATTTGTTTTCAATATTTGAACATAAATCTATAATCCATCTGGAGTTTATTTTGGTTCATGTCATAAGGAATAAACCAACAGTATTGTTTTTCCAAGTAGTTGCCTGTTGTTCCAACATCTTTTCTTGAATAATTCATTTCTTTCCACTAATTTGAAAGGCCGCCTTTATGATATAGGAAAGAAATTTATTTGATTAGGTCTATTAATTCTCTTTCTATGTCACTCCCTTGATTTTCCTATCCTCGTATTAAAAAAAAAAAAATCAAATAGGCATTCGATACTGCCCCCAAAAGCCTACTTGTTTTACTTCATAATCTCATTTTCCACAGTTTGGGTTCAGAATGTCTGCTTTTGTTCTCTCCTAAATACCAAACACACCTTCCCTACCATATCCACAATATATAAAATCCACTTTGAAGAAACTGCCTCATATTTTTCTCACAAAACCCATCTGTTTCCACACTTGTCTTCAAGGAAAATGTCTAGGAAATAGGGGGAAATGATGCTATTCACTAAGAAAGAGAATACAGAAAGAGGAAGACACAGAGGTCTGTAGAACAAGACCCATGATGAATCCACTTTGAGACATTTTGAGTATCCAAATGAGGATTTCTAGAAGTGCTAGCAGGTCAGGAAAATCTCGGGAACTCATCAGTATAGTCACTTCAGTGTACTCACTGAAGGCTTTGTAGGCAATACACAGTAAGAAAAAAGCAGCATGAACCAGAAGCATCAATGGAGATATTTAAAAATTTCGCCAATGAGGGTCACCTGGGTAGCTTAGTTGATTAAGCATCCACCTCAGGTCATGATCTCATGGTTCATGAGATTGAGACCCGCCTTGGGCTCTGCACTGACAGTGTGGAGGCTGCTTGGGATTTTCTCCCTTTCTCTCTGCCCGTCTCCTGCTTGCAATCTCTCTCAAAATAAATAAATAATCTTAAACACATTTGCAAGAAGAGCAAAACAGTAGAAAAAATACAGAAGAAAAGTCAGGAAGGAATGTACATGGAGGAGAGCAGAGGTAGTAAATATTATAGAAACAAAGGGAAAAGGAATTTTCAAAAATGAGTATGATTCTGAACTCTGATTTGACTTATTATATTTATCAACAAGAGACTATTTTGTTGTCAGTGCAATCAGTGATTATTTCCAGCTCAGACAGAATTATTAAATTGGTTAAGTTAGAGAATGACTTATTTTAAAAAAGACAACTGGAGGGCACTTGGGTCGCTCAGTCAGTCAAGCATCTGACTCTTGATTTCACGTCAGGTCATGATCTCACAGCTCCCATGTTCCAGCCCAACCCTACATTGGACAAGATATACTGCATAAGACATACTTATAAGAGATATGGAAATTCAGCAAGCTTAGGTCATGAGATGATTGGGTTTTAGATTTTTAATTCGGATGTGAGGTCAAACTAAAATTGTTTAATAACTCATTCACTTAAGAATTCTGATACATATTCAAGAGGAGACCAAATGGAAAGATATTTAGGACCAACTAGTCTTTATTCCAGTCCTTAAGCTACAGAAGACAAAAAAGGGGAAAAATAAAAAAGATAGTTGGTCTGATTCAGTTTACTAAACTAGAAAAATCCTACAGGAAATAAGGTGACCTATAGTGTGTCCGGGCACATGCAACTTTATAACATAGCAACTACACAATTAAATATTTGAGTATTCAGGCCACAAACTGCATACCTAGAAAGAAGCAACTCTGTTTACAAAAGCTGAAAGACAATTTTAGATTTAAAAAAAAAAAAAAACTTTTAAATAGTTTTGAATAGCTTTGTCTTAAGAAAACCAAGAACAGTCTATTCTTACTCTGACTTCCAGGATATGCTCTATTGCCCTTAGCGATGCTTGGCTGACAGTAATTGCCTTGTATGTTAAGAACAACTAGTCCAACATCATAAAGATATTCAACCATCACAACCATTTTTCTTCCTTGATAGACACTGAGAAATAAAATATACTTCAATGACATATACTTGGCACATTGTTTCCAAAGACAACATGGGGAAATTAGATGCAGAGCAGTCCAAATAACTTGGGTTTTTACATAACACAGAATTAAGTTTCTCTCAGAACCTTAATTGAAACACATATACATTTACAGTGGCTAATTTTATTTCTCCTTCATGAATGGATCACATAATACTATACAGAATGGCAGTCTCTTCAACAAGTGTTTATTTTACAAGAGTGGTTTTACTACTGAAGGCAGGAGTAGAAAATATTTTTTCAATGAGAAATTACCTGGCATGCCACACAATAACATGATTACAGACTGTAAAGATTGTAAGAGCTGCACAACAAAAGCAATTATAAGACATGTCACTGGAAACTAATAATTCATTATAACAAAAAAGGGGCTTAAAAATTGAACTGCTATTTACTAATAAGATTTTATTTTATTATTTAATTTGAATATTCTAGTCATTTTTTCTATCTTCAATGCATATCTTTTGAAAGAGGCTAAACTGAAGCCGTAGATTCTATAAAATAAAAATTAATGATATCTTAGGTCATAATCTCTCACAGTAGAACTCCTAAAAAAAAAGTAGCAACCTAGAGTACTTTGGTAAAATCTTACCCCCATCACTCCCAGTGAGGAGTAAACATGCAAATTAAGTAATAAGGCACCAATATAAAAATCTAAACGTAGGTATAGGAAAATCAAGGAAAATACTCCATTAACTGAAATGACTACCAAAAAATGGCTGAAGAACTTGGTTCTTTAGAAGGATATTTAGATACCCTGTATTTAGAAAGACAGTCTACTAGTGTTCAACCCTTCCAAAGATAAAGTGAAATCTTAGTCATAAACTCCAGCTCTGTGATTTTTATGAAATTTGTATCAGAAATCTCACTATGTGAATAATAAGAAACAACCACCACAGTGTATGTATCAATAATTTACCCTGAGTATTTTATATATATTATCTCATGTGCTAGATTTAAGTTAAGATACTTTATTGGAAACAAAAAAAGGATACCTGTAGTTTGTTTCAGTTTAGCCTTAAAATAAAACACTATTTTCCACATATTTTGTTATTCCAAAGGGATCCCTTTGCAAGTTAACATATTAACAAATCCCAGTAGGAGTTTTTTCTAACACCAGCACAAAACATTTTACTTAATTTAACAAACTAATAAACACATGAATAACCTCCCAAGACTTGTTACTCAACCATTATTATCTTCTGTTTTTCCCTTGGGGAATCATAGCATTGAAAGGAAAAGTTGACACAGATGGAACATGGGCTCAACGTGTGTCATGAAGTGTCTTGGATGACAGCTCATTTTTATCAAACACAACTGACCTTTCATTTTATCCCTCTTTCTGTAACTGAGATGATTTTATCTCTTTGAAAAAACACATCAACTTTTTTCCTTGATTCTCCTAGAGAAATCATTTCTCTCCCAAACAGCGTTCATTTCTAAAGAAAGCTAATTTTGAGTAGAGCTTTCTGTATATCCTGATACCATTGAGATTAAAACTATAGATTCTGGAGCCAGATTCGAGACGGCAGCATGGCAAGATTCTGACCTCATCTCCCCCCATGGACACAACAACTCTACAACTAAATATAGAATAATTTACGCCAAAACGGACTTGAAAATTTAATGAACAGAGCCTCCATAGCTGCTGGAAGCCGAGCTATCCAACCAGCCTGATGGCAGGGCCCGGGTGGTGAACGGATCGGGACAGCATGGCGGCCCACTGACAGTGAAGCTTCTCGTACTCCTGCTGTTCTGTAATTTGGCCTTAGCGTTGGTCAGGGCAGCCCCCCTCCCAATGAAAGTACCTGGGGATTTGTCAGTTGGGGAATTGCCCACAACAAGCCCCCTGGGAAAAGAACCATTGGGGAAAGAAATAAGAGTCTGCAGGGAAATTATGCGGCCCTACATCCAGCCCTTGCCACCCCCTATAAAGACTCCTCCACCTACAGGAAGGATAGCCCCATATATTTCCCAGCCAAGGAGGGGGACAAATAGGTTCGAAATCCCCACTCCAGCAACAAGGGAATGTATCTATGGATACAAGTTACTCCAACCCTAGGCCCACTTGGCCCCCAGGAGGCATTCCAGATGATGATTGGACCTGGTGGGTTAAGGTACAGAATGGTTCATTCGTTCCTAGGTATACATTGTCTCTCTGGGAGCGCATAAGGCGTGGGTTCCCAGGGCCCTCTTGGCTCCCTCCCGGCACCCCAGACCAAAGCAAATACCTTTGCTCCTTGTACTGCCAATGGTTCAAAGGAACCATTAAGAAGTCATATCCCTGTAAACGTTACACTTGAGGTATTGAGAGATAGATGACCTTGAAAGGGCAGGAGGGAACGTTACAAGAAAATAACTATGTTGTTCCTTAATGGGTGATTACACAAAGGAATTTTTTTAGAATTAGGTAATGCCAGAAAACATAGATGACGCACGCTATAAGGAATTTGCTAACAAATATAATGCCATGTTTGCTACAATAAAGTGGCCAGTCTAACACACTGCTGTTGTCTGTGTCCATTTGTTATTTTTGCCGACGCCATTCATCCTTCTGGAACCCGTGGACCTTCTGGGACTGGACCTCGGCAATAACAAAGGATAAAAGGACAGTATCAAGAGGGAAAACAGAGCCAGAGACATCAGAGTCACCAGAAAATGAAACCACACCCCAGCTGGGGCAAGTCAGAATTGGGAGTGATATCAAAAGTATGAAACTCTTCTGTGAAGAACAAAAGGCTAAGCTCCACATCAAGCACCCTAACCCTTAGATTCTACACAGGAGAGAAGAACCTCCAATACACTGGGCTTTGAAAATCAAGACAGACTACATTCAAGAAAACTATAAAACTGCAGGGAACCCAAAACCTGCTCTTAAAAGGCTAATGCACAGATTCACTCAATCCAGAAAACAGCACAAAAACATCAATTTGTAAAGTGCATAGACCATAGGTATAGGAGACCTATTTACTAAATTTAAAGATCCTGCTGGAGAGGCAGGAAACAGCCAGGACTCTCTCTGGGGACTGAGACAATGGCAGAGGCCAATTTTATGATCTCAGTCTATTTTACTAAAACTGGCACTAACAGAAGCCATTTTGGATTTTCCACTCTAACCTACTAGTGCCAGTAGGAATGCTCCACTGAGAACCCCACCCCAACTGGAGCAGTCCCAGATGCCCACACAACTGTGCCAGGGACCATCCCAACCCACAAATGCACTGCAGCAATGACAGTTGCATCCCATAGTCAAACCAAGTACGAGCCCCACCCACCTAGGCATCACAGCTATGACCACAGCACTTCAGGAAGATACAAAGAGTTCACCCCTTGAGCACTGACTCTGGTGACCAGGCAACATTGTGCTTCAGAGTTGTACAAACTATCTCCTACATAAGATTATGCCTTCAAGACTAAGAATATTATATGACTTACCTAATACAAAAAAAAAAAAAATAGATAAAACGTAAAGACAGAGGAATATGTTCCAAACAAAAGAATAAGGCAAAACCTCAGAATAAGAACTAACCAAAACTGAGATAAGCAGCCTATAATTTCAAAGTAACGCTCATCAAGGTATTCACTGAACTGAGGAGAAGAATGTATGAATACAGGGAAAACTTTAACAAAGAGATAAAAAATATAGGAAAGTACAAATAGAAATTATAACTTCACTGAAAAATACACTAGAGGGGTTCAATATCAGACTAGATGAAGTAGAAGAATGAATCAGTGAGTAGGAAAACAAAGCAATGGGACTTACCCTAAACAGAACAGCAAAATTAAACAAGATTTAGGAAGAGTGAAGCTATCTTAAGGAACCTTTGGAACAACATTATGCAGAATTACATTTGCATTTTAGGGATCCCAGAAGAAGAAAAGGGAGGAAAGGGCCCAGAAAAACCACTTGAAGAAATAATGGCTAAAAACTTCCCTTATCTGGGGAAGGAATCAGCTATCTAGGTCCAGGAATCCCAAGCAGTTCCAAATAGGATGAACTGAAAGAAATCCACACCAAGACAGACTATAGTCAAAATAGTACAAGTAAAGGATAGAGAACCCTAAAAGCAGAAAGAGTAAAACAACTTGCTACATAAGGGAAACCCTGTAAGACTATAAGATCTTTCAGCAGAAAGTTTATTGGCCAGAAGGAATGGCATAATATATTTAAAAACAAAACAAAACAAAAAACTACCAACCAAGAAATTTCTACTCAGTAACAATATCATTCAGAATTTAAGGAGAGATTATGAGCTTTCCAGACAAGCAAAAGCTACAGGAGTTCATCACCACTAAATAAGCCCTACAAGAAATGTTAAAGGGAATTCTTTAAGTGAAAAATAAACAACACTAACAAATATAAGAAAACATATGAAAATTAAAATATCACATAGAAAGATACATAGGTAACAAAGGTAATGGATCTATCACTTATAAAGCAAGCATGAAGGTAAAAGAAAACGGTAGTAAAATTTACTAAACTTATAATAATTAGTGGAAGCATAAAATAAAAAAGATATAAAATGTGTCATTAAAATGTAAACTGTGGGAAAAAATAAGAAGGTAAAGCTATTGAATGTTTCAATTAAGTTTCCACAACCTAAAATAGATTGCTATTTACATAGGATATTTTATGTGAACCTCATGGTAACAGGAAACTTGTAACAAATACACCTCATGGTAACAGGAAACTTGTAACAAATACACAAAAGTAAATGAGAAAGGAATGTAAACATAACACTAAAGAAAGCCATCAAACCACTAAGGAAGACAGAAAGAAAAATAAGAAGGAACAGAGATGACAAAATAAGCTGGAAAACAATTAACAAAATGGCAATGAGTATATACTGATCAAATTACATTAAATATAAAGGACTAATTTTGTCAATCAAAAGACATAGAGTGGCTCAACAGATTAAAAAACAAGACTGAACTATATGCTGCATACAGTAGACTCACTTCAAAAGTAAGGAAATAGATTGAAAGTGAAGGGATGGAAAAAGATATACATTACAAATGGAAATGAAAGAAAGCTTGAATAGCTACATTCAAATCAGAAAAAAATCAACTTTAAAACAAAGACTATAATAACAGATAAAATAGGAAAACAAAATATACAAAGCAAATATTAGTGGACTTAAAGAAATTGAAAGAAATACAATAATAGTAGGTTTTAACACCCCATTCTCACCAATAGATAGATTATCAGGACAAAAAAAATCAATAAAGAAACATCAAATTTAAACAATACTTTAGACCAGATAGACTTAATAGATATATATAGAACATTCCATCCAAAAGCAACAGAATACACATTCTGTGTACAAGTGTAAGTGCACATGGAACATTCTCTAGAACAGATCACATGCTGGGTCACAAAACAAGTCTCAATAAACTTAAGATTGAAATCCTATCAAGCATCTTCCAACCACAATGGTATGAAACTAGAAATTAATTACAAGGAAAAAAAAGGAAAGAACTACAAAAAAATGTGGACATTAAACAACATGCTACTGAACAAGCAATGGGTCACTGAAGAAATCAAAGAAGAAATAAAGAAATAGGTAGAGACAAATGAAAACAGAAATAAAACACACTAAAATCTACACAATGCAGCAAATGTGGTTCTAAGAGGAAAGTTAATAGTAATACAGGCTTACATCAAGAAACAAGATATGAAATAAACAATCTAACTTTAGACTGAAACAAGCTAGAAAATAAAAATAAACAATGCCCAAAATTAGTAAAAGGAAAGAAATAATAAAGATCAGAGAAGAAATAAATGTAAAAGATACTACAAAGATAATAGAAAAGATCAATGAAATAAGAGCTGGTTATTTGAGAAGAGAAACAAAACTTTAGCTAGACTAACCAAGAAAAAAAAGAGCACGCAAATAAAGTCTGAAAAGAAAGAGAAGTTACAAGTGTTACCACAGAAATACAAAACATTGTAAGATATACTACAGTTGTATGCCAACAAGCCAGAAAACCTAAAGTAAATGGATAAATTCTTGGAAACATACAATCTTCCAAGACTGAGTCATGAAAAAATGGAAAATCTAAATAGTTCAATTCAGGTGATTGAAAGAGTAATTAAAAACCTCCCTACTACACCCCCTCTCCCCGCAGAAAAGGATAGAGCCAGACAGCTTTACTGGCAAACTCTACCAAACATTAAAAAAAAAAAAAAAAAATCAATACCCAGCCTTCTCAAACTCTTCCTAAAATTGAAAAGAAGGGAAAGCTTCTAAACAGATTTTACAAGGCCAGCATTACTCTGATATCAAAACCAAACAAGGACACCATTAAAATGTAAAGTCAATCAAGTGGAATTTATTCCTAGGATGCAAGGATGATAGTTCAACAGTAACAAAATCAATGTGATACATCACATTTGAAAAATGGAAGACAGTGGCGCCTGGCTGGCTCAGTAGGTAGGGCATGCAACTCCTGATCTTGGAGTTATAAGTTCAAGCCCCACATTTAGTGTAGAGACTACTCTAAAAAAAAATTAAAAATCATGGGGCACCTGGGTGGCTCTGTTGGTTAAGTGCCTCTTGATCTCAGCTCGGGCTTTGATCTCAGGGTTGTGAGTGCAAGCCCACATTGGGCTCCATGCTGGCCGTGAAATCTACTTTAAAAAAAAACTTAAAAATATTAAAAAAAAAGAAATATAAAAATCGTATGATCATTTCAATAGATGCAGAAAAAGCCTTTGACAAAATTCAATAGCGAGTTACTATAAAAACTCTCAACAAAGTAGGCATAAAGGCCTTATATGACAATCCTATATCTAACATCATATTCAATAGTGAAAAGCTAAAAGCTTGTCCTCTAAAAACAGGAACAAGACAAAGATGCCCACTGTCCCCACTTTTATTCAACGTAGTATTGGAAGTCTCAGCCACAGGAATTAGGCAAGGAAAAGAAATGGCATGCATCCAAGTCAGTAAGGAAGAAGTGAAACTGTCGATATTTGCACAACATGATACTATATACTTAAAACCTTAAAGAATTTACCACAAAGCTGTTAGAACTAATAAATTATTCATTAAAGTTTCAGGATACAAAATCAATTATATAGAAGTCTATGGCATTCTATACACTAATAACAAAATGTCAGAAAGAGAAACCAAGGGAACAATTCCATTCATAACTCCACTGATAAGAGTAAAATACTGAAGAATAAATTTAACCAAGGTGAAAAACCTAAGCAAATGAAAATATAACACAGATGAAACAAATTGAGAAAGACACAAATAAGCGGACAGATACTTCATGCCTACTGATTGGAAAAATTAATATTGTTAAAATATCTATATGAAAAGCAATCTACAGATTTAATTCAATCCCCATGAAAATTCCAATGGCATACTTCATAGAACTAGGATAAATAGTTCTTTTTTTTAATTTTTTTTAAAGGTTTACTTATTTTTGAGAGAGAGAGAGAGATACCATGAGCAGGGGAGGGGCAGACAGAGAGGGAGACAGAGAATCTGAAACAGGGTCCAGGCTCTGAGCTGTCAGCACAGAGCATGACATGGGGCTCAAACTCATGAACCATGCGATCATCACCTGAGCTGAAGTCAGATGTTTAACTGACTGAGCCACCCAGGCGCCCCTAGGACAAATAGTTCTAAACTTTGTATGGAACCACAAAAAAGTTCCAGATAGCCAAAGCAATCTTGAAAAAGAAGAAAGCCAAAGACATCATATTTTCTGATTTAAAACTACATAACAAAGATAGCAATCAAAACAGTATGGTATTGATACAAAAACAGACACACAAATCAGTGCAACAGAACTGAGAGAACGCAGAAATGAATTCACATATATAGACAATTAATCTACGATGAAGGAGCCAAGAACATACAAATGAAAAAGACAGTGTCTTCAATAAATGGTGTTGGGAAAACTGGACAGCCACATGCAAAAGAATAAATCTAGACCACTATCTTACACCATACACAAAAATTAACTCAAAATGGATTAAAGACTTGAATA
Organism: Prionailurus viverrinus; assembly: GCF_022837055.1. Taxonomy (NCBI): domain Eukaryota; kingdom Metazoa; phylum Chordata; class Mammalia; order Carnivora; family Felidae; genus Prionailurus; species Prionailurus viverrinus. The sequence continues at coordinate 64,095,062 of NC_062564.1, read as the reverse complement.
TAAAACCTGAGTCTATAAAATTCCTAGAAGAAAACATAGGTGGTAGAAAGACATAGAGATGGCCAAAAGACACATGAAAAGATGTACAACATCACTATTAAGGAAATGCAAATCAGAACCACAATGAGTTATCATCCAACGCCTGCTAGAATCAAAAAGAAATAACAAGTTTCTGAGAGGATCTGGAGAAAAAGGAATCTTGATACATTGTTGGTAGGATTGTAAATTGGTACACTCACTATGGGAAACAGTGTGGAGATTCCTCAAAAAATTAAGAATAACACTACCAGATGACCCAGCTATTCTACTTCTGAGTATTTATCTGAAGACTATGAAAACACTAATTCAAAAAAATATATGGACCCTTATGTTCACTGCAGTATTGTTTACAATAGCCAATATATGGAAACAACCTAAATGTCTATTAAATGGATGGATAAAAAAGATGTGCTGTACTTATACAATGGAATAATATTCACCCACAGAAATGAACAGAATCTTGCCATTTGCAACATGCATAAATCTTAAGCGTATATGCTAAACAAAGTAAGTCAAACAGAGAAAGACAAATACTGTATGATTTCACTTACATATGGGGTCTAAAAGAACAAAACAAATGAACAAAATAAAACAAAAACAAACCCAGACATAGCGGCTACCAGAGGGAAAGGAGATTGTGGGTGAACAAAATATGTGAAAAAGGTCAACCATGTAGTGTCAGATAACAACAAGAGTTGTGGTGGTGATCACTTTGTAATGTATATAGATGTCAAATTATAAAGCTGTACACCTGAAACTTACATAAACAAACAAACAGATAAATAAAATTCATCCCATAAAATGAACAGTAGGCTTTGTGAGTTCACACATGTGGATGTGGTCACCCTGTTAATTTAACTCATCTATTTAGGAAAGAGTCAATACATAATAAAATTAAAGCACTGAATACCTGGAAAATATGAAGTATGCAGACTTTCTATAATGTATGTAAGCTCTTCTAAGATTATTTTTTTTTTACTCTCCCTGCCCCTTCCAAATGTGGAATTTCATCATAATCCTTGTAACATTATTCTCATAAACAGCAATAAGCCATATGATCATCAATTAGAGTTAGGTGGGTTGTGGTTCAACTCTTGGATTCAAACACCCAGTTACATATGAATTTCAAACTAACAGGGTTGATATAACAAGTCTCAAATACTTCAAACTTACAGTAAAAATTTATTTCCTGTTTATCTTCACTTTGAATTTAATTGGACATCATGTATTTTATCTTGCAACCCTACACAAGAAATCAGTATGACATCACATTAAAACACAAAGTAAAATGTTTCCCTCTCTGTATGACCATTACTGTATTATTAAAAAATTAGATCCTACTATCAGTGAAATGTATATTATTCTTTCTATTATTAATCAGTACCACAAATGATAATCCTTCCTTAAAGAGCATAGAAATATATGCTAGATGATTTCATGTATTGTTATTTATGTGTATTTATATGTGTGTATGCCTGTGATGTGTGTGTATATATAACACAAAGTAAATGAATCTACATTAAGGGTCATTTTTCCCCTCAGTTCAAGGGTTCTTCAAAGTCCACTGTCAATAATCAAGGATATGGCAGGGATTTCATGGGAGTGGAAACAAGAGAAAACAACCCATCCTCATAGAAAATTAATTCATTTTGAGGGCAAATAGTCAAGGAGTACCCATCATCATTTTTACTATTTCCTGACTGTCACACCAAAGGACAGTCCCCAGGATAAGCTAAATGACAATACGGATTAAGACCAAGTTGTCATATTATAACAAAGCTCTCAGTATCAAAGCAGCAAAGATGTCACTGGACATCTTGATTATGAGAGTGTACTTCAAGGCATTCCTTAGAATCAAATTTTTTAAAGTCATTGAGACTACACCACTCTTCCTGATCACCTTGTATGCAACTTTACTAGGATTTAAATAAGAGGTAATCCTTTAGTCAAACTTTGCGACCTTTACAATATCTCTTCAGAATGTGTAAAAGAAAAATAACTTTTTCGTCATTTTGGTGGAAGCAGTGACTGGCATGACATGAAAAGTAAACTAATATCTTTGTCTTCACAAAAGATTTCAGAAGTTCACTTAACAATAGTTCATTGTTGGGATGCCTGAGTGGCTCAGTCGGTTCAGCGACTGACTTTGGCTCAGGTCATAATCTCAGTTTGTGGGTTTGAGCCCCGCGACAGGCTCTGTGCTGACAGCTCAGAACCTGAAGCCTGCTTCGGATTCTGTGTCTCCCTCTCTCCCTGCCCTTACCCCACTCATACTCTCTCTCTCTCTCAAATATAAATAAAACTTAAAAAAAAAAAAAAACAATAGTTCATTGTTGACTGTATTACTTAAGATTTTGCAGGTAAAAATAAAATTTCTTAGAAATTTGTTTATAAAACCATTAGATTACAAGTGATATATTTCTCAGAGAAGCAAAAAATCAGCACACTGAAATGAATTCTACAACTATTAATATAAACTGGCCCAGAAACACAAAGATACAATTTTAACTAAGGCTGCTATGGTAAGCTTATGAGTATCTAAAAAAGAAATGTTGTGTGGGTGTAGGAAGGAAACAGAAATGTCACAGGCAAAGATTAAATCCATGATCCTTATGGTTGAAAATCCTGGGCTGCAAATTCACAAGGTTAGAGACTCACTGGTAAAGTCTGAGTCTTCATGGACTTTAGAAGTAGCCAATGTTACTGTGCAAAGGACAAATAAGACAGATACAAAAAAATCTTACCACAGGAGCCAGAACTACAAGAGTACTTAAAAATAGATTAAAATTCAGACTTGTGATTTTTTTTAAAACAAGGATTTTTAGTAGGGGTTGGAAAAGAGACTCCATTGGAATTAATTCCAAGAAATGAAATGAAAAGGGAATGCTGTCTAGGGCTTTTAGTGATAGCCATGTGGATCACAAAAGACACGTTTTATAATTATGGAGACTAAGACTGTGTTGTTTCATATCAGAAAACAGTAGCTATATGCACACGAAATTAAGAAAAGAAATACACAGAATGAGAATTCCTAGATGTGAAAGAATTAATGAAAATTGTGAGAGAAGATTAAAAAAAAAAAAGATAAAGTCATCAAGCTAGATGAAATGTCACAGTAAAAGGTAAGAAGTAAGAGATTTCCCTCCTGTCCAACAATCATAATGATTCTCTCCCCGTGGTTATATTATTATATAAGAACCAGCCAATTTTCATCTTTCACCACATTATTCTAGAGACCTGCTCTATTCATGAAAGAAGTCCTTTTGAAATCTTTAAGACTCAAGACATATGTGAGGATTTTCCACCTTTACTTTCTCAGAAACCATGTAACATTTATAACTGTCATTGAAATATATATCAGTTTAATTTTCACTAAAGAAAACTTGTGAACAAATCCTATTACTACAAATTCCCATTCATCCCTTGCCTTTTAAAATTGTTTTACTACAATTTGCTAGAACTGGATAGGTCAAAAGTAGTTAAATCTTGAATGCTTGAGATTTGGAATGTTCCAGATAAGATATTTTCTGAGTTCAGTCTTTTGTTTTTTGGGTTTTTTTTTGTTTGTTTGTTTGTTTTGTTGTATTTTGTTTTGTTTAGGGTATGGTGGGTTTTTTTGTTTTTGTTTTTTGGGTTTTTGTTTTTTTTTTTGTATTTGCTATACTCTTTTTTTCCTTTCTAAAAATTTTGTAAGTTTCAACTAACCCTAATTAAATTGAGATCCTAATTTGAGGATCTATGAGATCCTCACAGATATCTAATAGTTGGATGAATATCTATGCTCATTATAAAACAAACACTAGTAACTGGGCTTTATAAAGTCTAATGGAGTCTCACAATGAATGAACAATAAGTGACATCCACTCTTTTTTTCTTCTAAGAGTTTTAAAGTTTTGCTTTTCACATTTTCTCAGTTTTATTGGGAAATAATTCATGTACATTACAGTATAAATGTAAGGCATACAGCACAATGGTTTGATTTATATTGTGAAATGATTACCACAATAGTTTCAGCTAACATCTACCTTCTTATGTAGACATAATAAAAAGAAAATAAAGTGAAAAAAGAAAAAGGGAAAAAATTCTCTTTGTGATGAGAACTCACAGAACTTACTCTCTTGATAACCTTCCCATATATCACACAGCAGTGTTTAATGTAATCATCATATTGTACATTATATCCCTAATAGTTATTTCTCTGAAATCGGAAGTTTAATTTGACCATCTGTCTCCAATTTCCCCCTCCCTTCACCCTCTGCCTCTGGTAACCACAAGTGTGATCTCTTTTTCTATGAGTTTGGTTTGTCTTGTTTTGTTTTAGATTCCACACGTAAGCAACATCATACAGGATTTATCTTTCTCTGTCAGACGTATTTCACTTAGTATAATGCCTTCAAGGTCCATCCATGTTGCTGCAAATGGGAGGATTGCCTCACTTTTTATAGCTGAATAATATTCCATTTTATATAGATGCCACAACTTTATCCATCCATCGATCAATGCACAATTGTTTCCATGTCTTGGCTATTGTAAATAATGCTTCTGTGAACACAGGGGTGCAGATGTATCTTCAAGTTAATGTTTCCATTTCCTTTGTATATATTCCCAGAAGTAGCACTGCTAGATCATATGGTAGGTCTATTTGTAATTTAATGAGGAACCACCACATTGTTTTCTATAGGGGCTGCAACAATTTACAATCCTATCAACAGTGCATAAACGTTCTCTTTCCTACACATCCATGCCAGCATTTGTCATCACTTTTTGATGATGGCCAATCTGACAGGTATGAGTTGATATCTCATTGTGGGTTTAATCTGTAATTTGCATTTTCCTAATGATCAGTGATACTGAGCATCTTTTCACATACCTACTGGCCATTCATATATCTTCATTGGAAAAATGTCTATTCAGGTCCTCTTCTCAGGTTTTTTTTATTTTTTTTAATTTATTTATTTTAAGAGAGAGACTATGAGTGGAAGAGGGAGGGAGAGAGAAAAAGAGAGAGAGAATCCCAAGTAAGCTTTATGCCGTAGAGCAGAGCCTGATATGGGGCTCAAAGCCACGAACTGTGAGATCATGACCCGAGCCAAAATCAAGAGTCAGTTTTTCTTTAAATGTTTATTCTTGAGAATGAGAAAGCATTAGCGGGGGGGGGGGGGGGGGGGAGGGTGGCAGAGAGAAGGAGACAGAGGATCCGAAGCGGGTTCTGCACTGAGCACCAAGTCCTATGCAGGGTTCTAATTCAAGAAACAAGATCATGACCTGAGCCGAAGTCGAACACTCAACCAACTAAACCACCAGATGCACCCCCTTTTCTCAGTTTTTATTTGGCCTGTGTGGAGGGAGGGGTTCCTAATGAATCATACAAATTCTTTATATATTTTGGATTAATCCCTTATCAGATACATGGTTTGCAAATATTTTTTTCCTTTCTGTAGGTTGTCTTTTCACTTTGTTGATGGTTTCTTCTGCTGTGCAGAAGCTTTTTATGGTTAGGATTAGGGTTAGGGTTAGAGTCAGGTTAATTCATAGACCCATCTACTATTAAACATAGTACCCAACCCCAACCATCTAGTAAGCCTGGCCAGAGAATCTAGGCAACTACAGAGCCCATGCTACAACATTGCTTGGTTAAAGAATCAAGCCAGAAGTTCTATCCAACTATTCTCATCCATGTGGCATACCCCACCCCCCAAACATCACCACCATTACTGACCTCAGAGCTTGATTAGTTGCCCCACCCAAAACCAGCCCATAATGAACTAAAAGAAAAGACAGAGACAAATAAACGAAATTAGGATAACAATGCATTAATGCTGCAGAAGGTAGGAAGTTAGTGAGCTGCTAAGAGTGCTTAAAGAAAACAGAATTTTGGGAGCCTGAGTTGCTCAGTTGGTTAAGTGGCACACTCCTGATTTCAGGTCAGGTCATGATGTCATAGTTCATGAGATCAAGCCCCGAGTCAGGCTCTGTGCTGACAGTGTGGAACCTTCTTGGGATTCTCTCTCTCCCTCTCTCTCTGCCTGTCCCCATTCACTTGCATGCAAGCGCACACACTTGCGTGAACTCTCAAAATAAATAAACTTAAAAAAAATAGTTAAAAAAAAAAAAAAGAAAACAGACTTTCTTGTTCAAACCACCATTCCCCTGACTGAAGCAACAATAGAGCCAATCTTGGCCATCCTGTCTCCCTTACCTCACATTTGATCAGAATTTCATAGCTTGTAAGACTTTGAGCCTCGAATCACTCTCTAACCATTCCATCTTCAATACTGCTTTTAAAAAGACCTTTAAAAATTGGATCATATCATGGCATATGTTATATACTTCAGTGGTTTATCATCACTACAAATATAAAGATCAAAATAATCAGCTCTTTCCCTCTAACCCCAGCCTATTTTTCTAGCCTCATCTCCTACAACTGCAGTCTATACTTCAGCCATAACAAATGACCTGCTGCTTCTTAATAATTCTGTGCCTTCATGGAACTCCTTGATGTCTTCTCTTACTTCACATCTCTCTAACACTGTTCTTAAATCCTTCACCACACACACATTTCCCTATCTTGAAACACCTCATATATAGTTCTAGAATAGCCTTCACACATTATCTGCCTATATTCTCCACCAACAAATGTACTCTTTCAAGTCAGAAGCTTTATCTTATTCATTTGCACTCTCCGCATTTGACTCTCCTTGGGTCTTGCCAATCACTCAGTACAAGTTTGATGAATGGGTGAATTATGATGTCTCTGTAATTACATAAAAAATCACGAAGACCTACTCTACCCATTATTTCTTACATTACTTGAAATTCCATCAACTGGAACAAACAAAAACGATGTTGCATTACAAGAACATTACATACATTCTTGAGGTTTACTAATTACATACTTTGCAGAAGTTATAATGATTCCTAAAGTTTAAAACCTGATCCTCCCCATTTAAAATTCTTGGGATGTCATTAAATTAGAACCATGACTGGGGAAAAGAAAAAGACTGCTTCAGAAGAAATTAAGAACCCAAGAACTCCCCCATACCTCTCCCTGACAGAGAGAAAAAAAATTTTTTTTTATTTTCTTGCTTAATTTTTGCCAGTAATATATTAGGTGAGAATTTCAGTTATGTGGTTTACAGAAAAAATGCATAAATGAATATTTAGTCATATAAAGAGAGAAATGCTGTCAAATAATGAAAATAATTTGAAAAGTATTCATATTTCATATTCAAAAAATAATTTGAAAGCTAAGAATTGATTTTATGCTATCTCAAATTGTCATAGAGTAGTCTGAAAAAGAAAGATCATGAAAAATTATCCTTTAAATCTATTTCTATTTAGCTTCTAAAAATAGATACATTTTTCAAACAAGGAAAAAGAAGAACAGATCCAAATGACTTCAGATAAAAATACATCACTAGTATATCATTTAAAATATATTTGCATGTATTAATCTTTCTGAATTTATGCATTTTAAGCATTTTTTAAAATACAATTATCGATAGTATTACAATTGTTTATTTATCTTAATTTTTAAACTGAAATAAAAAAAAAACCTCTGAAGCCCCAAAAATGTGGTTAAGGATCCAGAGAACTCAAACTCTAATGACAAAGCATGTCATTAGATTACAACTTCTAAATGTTTATGAATTAAGTTGTGAATGATTGGTGTAGTTTTTCCATTCCAATTTTATAATTCAACATTATAAAACATAGTTCTTGATCACACAAGTAAATCTGGCTTTCAGTAATAGAAAAGAAAGTCTGTTTTGGAGAAGATCTAATGTAAATAGATTTCAATTACATATAATTAAAATCATTTATTACATGTCATTTCTAGTGCTTTGAATATAAATGTAATAAATCTTTAAACTACTTGCTCTGAGAATCACTGTTTTGGTAACAAAATAATCTGATTTACTAAGAGTGAGTCTGTATTACCATCTAAATGCAATAATATATAATTATCATTTATTGAGATGTTTTAGATGTATTATTTTCTCTAAGATATTTTAATGTTATTTATACTATCATTCATTCATTCATTCATTCTCTCAACAAATGGCATTGATACTATCTTACAGATTTTGCCAAAGTACCAACTAACAGTGAATTCTGGTTTATGTTTTGCCAACTAGTAAAGATTTTTCATATTTTATCTAATTTAAGATGCCACCAATTGTAAGTGTCCCATTATTTTCTCTACCATTAAGGAAGTAAAAAACTGCATCTGCTATTTAAATCTTTGACACTTTAGTTTCTTATCACTTATAACACTTATTTTAATACTTGTTGAAAGGACTCTTCTAGACTTCTTTATCCACAGATTTCTTTCTACCAACTCCTGTTGAAAAATACATGCAAAATAATTGCTTAAGAGTCATTCTAAAACTTTTTCATATTGACTCAAATTTCTATGAAACATTTTACCAAAGCAACCAATGTTTATTTTTCTTTTTCACACAGAGTTATTCTCTATGCCACCAAGTACTGGTGAAACAGTATTTTTTTTTCTCATTTAAATTCAAGTTAGTTAACATACAGTGTGGTATGGGCTTCAGGAGTAGAACTTAGGAATTCATCACTTCCATATAACACCCAGTGCCCATACTAACAAGTGCCCTTCTTAATGCCCACCACAAATTTAACCCATACACACACACACACACACACACACACACACACACAACCCGCCCCTTCAGCAACCCTCAGTTGGTTCTCTTTATTTAAGAGTCTTTTATGGTTTGCCTCCTTCTCTAGTTTTATCTTATTTTTCCTTTCCTTCCTCTATGTTCATCTGTTGTGTTTCTTAAATTCCACATATAAGTGAAATCACGAGGTATTTGTCTTTCTGACTGGACTGGCTTATTTCACTTAGCAAAATACACTCGTTCCATCCATGTTGTTGCAAATGGCAAAATTTTCATTCTTTCTGATTGCTGAGTAATATTCCTATATGTGTGTGTGTGTGTGTGTGTGTGTGTGTGTGTGTATATATATATACACACACACATATATATATATATTTGTATGTGTGTATATATATATATGTATGTGTATATATATGTGTGTGTATATATATAAATATATACATATATACATACATACACACACACACATATATATATACATACACATATACACACACACACACTCCACATTTTCTTTATCCATTCATCAGTCAATGCACATTTGTGCTCTTTCCATAATTTGACTATTGTCTACAGTGCTGCTATAAACATTGGGGTGCATGTGCCCCTTTGAATCAGCATTTTTGTAACCTCTATAAATCCCTAGTAGTGCAATTGCAGTATTTCTTAAAAGAGAGTTCTAGGATTGTCTCCAAGTTCTTTATACCCACACAGCAGGTATTGATGCTGATGTTTTATTGATCTTACCAGTCAATGCCAATAAACAGTTTTTGGATAATACATAGGAATCATAGTCCCCCTTGAACAATTTTCACATGGTTTATTTACTGAACTGCCAAGATGCTGCATCTGTATTGTCATGCCAGTACATGTCACAACTAAGTCTGTTCATGGAAAGGCAAAAAAACTGTGTCTCAATCACCAACTGGAAAATAGCAACTGGAAGCTGCATACGAATTTCAGAAATGTTAAAGATGTGTAAAACATGTGCATCTTAGGGGCTCCTGGGTGGCTCAGTCAGTTAAGCATCCAACTTCGGCTGAGGTCATGATATTGCAGTTTGTGGGTTCAAGCCCTGCATCAAGCCCTGCACCTCTGAGCTGTCAGCACAGAGCCTGGAGCCTGTTATGGATTCTGTGTCTCCTCCTATCTCTTTGCCCCATCCCCCGTCATGCTCATGCTCTGTCTCTCTCTGTCTCTCAATAATAAACATTAAAGAAATTTTTTAAAACATGTGCATCTTAGAATCAGTGAAAGACAGTGGCCATGAATTTGCCTTAGTGCTAGTAACGGGCTTTTTTTTCATTTAATGTTTTTACGACAATAACATCAGGAACATATATATTTTTTAATCATTTAAATCTCGTTTCGCAAACTGTTTTTCCTGCATGTTGGTGTATCAATGTCATCTCTCCCTAAAATCTTCTAGTCTTCTTACACAACTCAAGATGCCATATAACTAAGTCTTTCTCCTAACCAATCGTTTGACCTTCCTATCTCTGTTCTTTTTTTTATGTTTATTTATTTTTGAGAGAGACAGAGACAGAGACAGAGTGGTGGGGGAGGGGCAGAGAGAGAGGGAGACACAGAATCTGAAGTAGTCTCAAGGCTCTGAGCTGTCAGCAGAACGTGAGGTGGGGCTCCAACTCATGGACTACAAGATCATGACCTGAGCTGAAGTTGGATGCTTAACCAACTGACCCACCCAGGTGCTTCTTTCTGTCACTGTTCTTTAATAACATCTGTGAAAGTCAAATCTGGTTCTCTGTCTTCTTGTCTTAACTAATGATATCCATTTTCTCTGAGTATAAGAAACTATTCGAACATGAAAAATACAATGTGTTCCTATATGACAGTAATGGTATTTTAGCGTTCACTAATTAAGAAAACCCACTGGGGCACCTGGGTGGCTCAGTCAGTTGAGCGTCTGACTTCAGCTCAGGTCATGATCTCGCGAACTGTGAGTTCGAGCCCCGCATCAGGCTCTGTGCTGACAGCTCAGAGCCTGGAGCCTGCTTCAGATTCTGTGTCTCCCTCTCTCTCTCTGCCCCTCCCCTACTCACATTCTGTCTGTCTGTCTGTCTCTCTCTCTCTCTCAAAAATAAATACAGATTTAAAAAAAATTTTAAGAAAACCCATAATGACACACAGCTACTATACATTAATAAAATATTTAGACAAATTTTTATTAAGAATCACAATAACTGGCATATACACGTTAAAATTACTAGTATATACAAATGAATGACTTTTTTATATAAATATCATGTTTGTTATGTGTATAGACATGAGAGTCCCCCTTCTACTCCCCAAGAATCTAAGGCCCAGTGCTTGGAAATCACTGCTGAGGACCAGCAATTCTCCACCTGAGCGTCAAAACACTCTGGTATTATCAATTGTGAAAATCTAGGGGGCAGGTAACCAAATGGCTTCAAAACTATCTTATTTATGTTTCAATCAAAACAATATCCCTATGTAAATGAATGCATGTTCAACATCCAAATGGCTGAGAACCACTGCTCCAGATGCAGCTCAGTACACTCAAGGCTCAGTGCTTCCCAATCCTTCCCTCTGTGCCCCTGGAAGAATTACAGATCAATTATATCTCTCTTTACTTCTGTTTTTTTAAAACATTTTATTTTTAAGTAATCTCTCCACCCAACGTGGGACTCAAACTCACAACCCCAAGATCAAGAGTCACATGCTGTATCATTTGGGCCAGCCAGCTGTCCCTTTCTTTACTTCTGGATTCTGCTAGAGCCTAACCATTCTTCTCACACATGGCTGCAGCCACAACCAACTGACTAGAGTCCATACTACAAATAAAACCTATTTACCGGGGCGCATGGGTGGCGTAGTTGATTAAGCGTCCGACTTCAGCCAGGTCATGATCTCGCGGTCCGTGAGTTCGAGCCCCGCATCGGGCTCTGGGCTGATGGCTCAGAGCCTGGAGCCTGTTTCCGATTCTGTGTCTCCCTCTCTCTCTGCCCCTCCCCCGTTCATGCTCTGTCTCTCTCTGTCCCAAAAATAAATAAACGTTGAAAAAAAAATAAAAAAAAAAAACCTATTTACCGTCCTGACTCTAGATGATATTTTTTTTACATGCCACATAAACCACCTGGTTCCTAAGATCTTCTGAATTCTTCTTCCTCTCCTTTACAATCCCTTTTATCTTCTGTCTTCTCTATGAAGTTTTCTCAAATCAAGAACATTTTTAGCAGAATCACACAATCAATTAAGAAAGATCTATTACACATATTATAAATTTCAATTCAATATTTATTGAACTTCTACTTGACATGCACCAAACTGTCACAGAAACTATAAATGCAAATAAAATATTTCATGATTCTTTCCTGGCCTCAAAATATTTTCAAACCAGTAGGGAAGGGTGTATACTTACAAAGAATTATAATAGAGTATAAATACAGCTTAAGTTATTTTGATAATAGAGAACACTCAAAACCATTTCCCACAAGAAACTAGTATGGAAGAGGTCATGAAAGAATAAAATAGCAAGGTTTTTTATGAACTACACTAGATTCAATGTCATGGGAGTATAAGATTCCACAGGAGCAACTGCTACAATGAGGCAGAACAACTGGGTAGGTTTCAAGTCTTTAAGCAATTTGTGCATATATCTTAGTAAATCAATTTTGCATATGTGGGAGGCACTGGAATATTTAAGAAGAAATGTCACATAAACAAGGTATAACAGACAAGAAAAGAGAAAGAATAGAAGTAGAAAGAGCAGGTGGTGAGCTAAGCACATTCGTTAAAGAAGTGGGAAAAGATGACCCGAACTAATGTAAAAGGGGTGGGAGACGGAGGGCACATCTGGGAGTTAATTACAATCAACAGCACTTAATAATTGATTGGATAAATGTAATTGTTATGTGGAAGGAAGAGGAATTAAGGATGAATCTGAAAGCGAAACACCCATAACACACACACACGTGCACATACACATACACGCACCACCAATTAAAAGAAAGAAATCTGTCTGGCATTTCAAAGTAGGAATCTCTTAAGCAGAAAACCCAGCTTCGTTTCTGTATAATTAGACTACAATCATCTCAAGAAACATTTCGAAATTCTCAAAAAAATAATTTCACTTTAACTTAAGAAGTAATTAGTAAATAACACTAGATTTTTTACTACTCAAGATGAGTGTCGCAAAATCAGTAATGCTTAAGCCTCCCAACAGGCTGGGGATCATTGGCTTTGTGAAGATGGGTCACATTTCTTCCACATCGGTCACTGCTGTTGATTTTTTTTAACACACATCACAAGTATTCAATGGTCAAAGAAGCTTTAATTGCTAGGAGAGTTCCACGATCTTTAATATCTACATAGTTGCATGTAGTCACTCTCATGTTCAGATGTCACATATACCTTATACATATGATGGCACAGCACTTGTCATGAAAATACAATATCTAGAAAAGGTGAATTTTCAAGTTATATATATGTGTGTTAGTGTAAAAATAGTTGCCCCAAACATGCATTTTTAATCATTTTATTTTTTCTCAGGTTCTCCTATATTTTTTTATTTTTTTTAATTCCAATATAATTAATGTACAGTGTCACAGTAGTTTCAGGTGTACAATATAATGATTCAACAATTCTATACGTGACTCAGTGCTCATCATCATAAATGTACTCTTAATCCCCTTTACCTTTTTCACCCAGACCCTCACCCACCGCCGCTCTGATAACCACCAATTTGTTCTCTTCAAATATGCATTTTTTTATTATTTAAATGGAATAAAAAAGCTAAAACAGAAAGTATGTGAAAAATTTCTGTGGCCATATTCGGCAAAGTTTGGCGTATCTATAAAGAAAGCAGCATAGCTTAGTGGTGAAAAGCAAGTGCTGTAGCACCCAGCAAAACCTGGTTCATGCCCTTGCTCTCTATGACCTTGTAAAATTGCTTAATCTCGGGCTCTAGTTTCCACATCTATAAAATTAAAAAGTAACTGGGGCCCCTGGGTGACTCAGTCGGTTGAGCGTCCAACTTCGGCCCGGAATTGGGCTCTGTGCTGACAGCTCAGAGCCTGGAGTCTGCTTCAAATTCTGTGTTTCCCTCTCTCGCTCTGCCCCTCTCCAGCTCACCTGCTCTCTCACCATCTCAAAAATAAATAAAATTTAAAAAATTGTTTTTAATTTTTTAAATGAAATTATAACCTCCATCTTACAGGTCTGTAGTACTAAAAGAAACAATTGACATATGTTTAGCACAGCAGGTTAAATAAAGAAAGCAGACAGGAAATGGTAGGAACTATTAAAATTTCTTCTCAATGCAAACAATATGACAATTTTCTCCATATATTTCCTAGATAATTAAAAATGGGGAGGCAGCCTTGAGTGTCAGCTGAACTTAATAACTACAAGAAAAGAATACATGAAGGCAGGAAAAGGCAACTTTACACTGCAGAAACCTAGGGAACACTCCTCTTTCCAGGTTATCAAGATTAACGTGTCCAGTGATAAGTCATATTGATAGCAGGTACCTGTAATGTGATGTGATGTGATGTGATGTGATGTGATGTGATGTGATGTGATGTGATGTGATGTGATGAGAAAGGCACTTCACCTCTGTAGTATTCTTCCTAGTCTTTCATGAGAAAAAATACGATAAATCCAAATTGAAAGGCATTCTCTAAATAGCTGATTAATTCTCATCAAAACTGTTAAGATCATGAAAAACAAGAAAATATTGAGAAACTGTCACAAACCAGAGGAGACTAAGGAGACACAATGACTAAATACAACACAGCACCTTGGATGGGATCATGGACTTAGAAAGGGGACACTAGTGGAAAAAACAGTGAAGTCTGAACCAAGTCTGGAATTTAGTGAATAGTAATCCAGTTAAGAACTAAAGGGTTTTTTTTTTTTCATTTTGATAAATGTACCATGATGATGTAAGATATTAAAAACTATAAAAATGAGGGGCGCCTGGGTGGCTCAGTCGGCTGAGCGTCCGACTTCGGCTCAGGTCATGATCTCACAGTCTGTGAGTTCGAGCCCCACATCGGGCTCTGTGCTGATGGCTCAGAGCCTGGAGCCTGCTTCCGATTCTGTGTCTCCCTCTCTCTCTGTCCCTTCCCTGCTCATGTTCTGTCTCTGTCTCAAAAATAAATAAAAACATTAAGAAAAAAAAATTTTTTTTTAAAACTATATAAATGAGGGGCGCCTGGGTGGCGCAGTCGGTTAAGCGTCCGACTTCAGCCAGGTCACGATCTTGCGGTCCGTGAGTTCAAGCCCCGCGTCAGGCTCTGGGCTGATGGCTCAGAGCCTGGAGCCTGTTTCCGATTCTGTGTCTCCCTCTCTCTCTGCCCCTCCCCCGTTCATGCTCTGTCTCTCTCTGTCCAAAAATAAATAAATGTTGAAAAAAAAAAAATTTAAAAACTATATAAATGAATAGTAAGTGTATAGGAATTGCCTATACTATCCATTGCAAATTCTCTATCTAAATTTAAAACTATTCCAAAATAAAACGTGTATTAAAAAGACAGTAGTGGGAGGCCATAAAATGTAGAAAGCATGTGACTCAATTTACCTAAAACATGCCTAAATATTAAATAGATGCATACCACAATACTCCTGAATTTGAGCCTTCATTATTTTTGAATTCTGATCATTTCACGAGACAAGTCTTAATCCACATCTATCTAATCTAGTAAAACATGTTAGTACAATGCCAAATAATAGGGATAAAAATATAAGATTTTAGGGTTTAACAGTTTTTAGTCTTATAAGTGAAAGCACTTGGATATGTCAGCATTAATGCATTTTTTTATGAACCACCCACTACCAAGAAGTATTTTTATAGCATATTAAAATATGAAACATAAGAGTGAATCTTGAGAAACTTAACAGAAGTCTATGGGGGAGGGGAAGAAAAAAAAAAAGAGGTTAGAAAGGGAGAGAGCCAAAGCATAAGAGACTCTTAAAAACTGAGAACAAACTGAGGGTTGATGGGGGGTGGGAGGGAGGGAAGGGTGGGTGATGGGTATTGAGGAGGGCACCTTTTGGGATGAGCACTAGGTGTTGTATGGAAACCAATTTGACAATAAATTTCATATTTAAAAAAATTAAAAAAAACAAATATGAAACAGTATATAGCAGTAACTAAAATGCTAACTATAAACAGATAAAAACTAAAGGCCCCTCCCAAGTTGGTTTATGTTGCAAAGAGAGGATGAATATATTAAACAGATTAACTAGCTTGAAGTAGCACTTCTCTTTCTGAGTGCAAGTTAAAATAAAACAAAAACCCTAGGACTCTGAAATCTGCCCGTAACAGATACTTTCTTCAAAGTCTGAGCAGTGAATACCCATTGGAAGTAACCCATCACTACCTGATTTATAGCCCAGAATGTAAACAATTCCCGTGTGTGTGTGTGTGTGTGTGTGTGTGTGTGTAAATTTTCATATTTTGTTTCAAATTATCAGATGTGGTACAATACCCGCACGTGGATTTACAGTTATCCCTTAAACATTGTGAGTCAGTCTCTCTAAAGGCCTCTCAAGTTTGTTTTCTACAGAGTTACACTAAACACCCACCAGAGCTTAAAACGGGCATTTCTTTTAGGATGCTTACAAAGATACTAACTCTCGAAGGTTAAAGGCAATATGTTATTGCTTCTGTGGACAAACGGCACCCTGGTTACAGGAAAGACTTGCTTTTCTGAGAGTATCTCTAGAAAAAGGTTATACTTTAATATTCTCCAAGTTAAACTAACACAAAAGTTGGAGCAAAGTGGGATACTCTGCTATGGCTAGAGGGAGTTAAGTGAAAGAGAGAAGATAATTCACTTTCAGGTACACTCTACAGAATAAAATGATAGAAAATTTTTCAGGATAGGAAGGGTCTAAGTAAAAGCACAGAAAAACAAATGTGTTTCAGGTGTATATTCTTTAAAAAATCTTGACATTTTAAACAGAAAACATATTAAAGTATGCACTCACACTATCCACAATATATTCTTCCTGACATATACATCCTCACCAAATACCTGCTCAAAATTATCATTTACAAAACAGATAGGAAGCATGCATTCATCCAGTAAATACTGAGTGCCCGCTGTGTGTTAGGTTTGTGCAAAGAAGTAGCATTATTTTCATTTCATAGAGCTATGCTCCTTCCATTAAGAGAGCCTCCAAGGACAAATCCCTTAACTATCCACAATTCTAAAATCTGTGTTTTAATGGAGGAAAAAAGAAAAAAAAAAACACCTACCACCAGAAGTCCTGACAACTTTGACATGTTAATGGAAATCTTAGAAATACTGTAATGGAAAGAAATGATTGCATCAGAAAGCAGCAGGCCTGAAATAATAAGAGGGAAATTTAGAAATTGCCGTGATTACTAAAATGCAGTATTAGCTTAAGGAAAAGGAATCAAGTAATCAAAAGTACATAAGGCACAATTTGTTGGAGGTTAAGGATATTGGATTTTTGCTTCCTGAATTAAATCTGACAAGCTCAGTCAAAGCATTCCAACTAAGGCTGTACAGACCCCAGACATACAGAGGAGAGCTTTTCTACTTGGTAAAACTGATGAAAAGACTCTAGTACCACAAATATCATTCCAATCCATCTTCCATGATGTTCTGAGGTCAATCATTGAGTTGTTTGGCAACTGGGCTATGACTCTATGCAATGTGTTTTCAATTCGCGCAGAGGAAAAGAACTTAGAGAAGTGACACTAATACAAAGACAGATGATTTTGCCTTTTATAGCATTCTGTTTTCTGAAACAAAGGTAACTATGATTATAGACTCTTTAAAGTAAGTCGTATCTTAAAAATAAATCCCAGGGTATACTCATTCAAAGTACTAAAATATTTCAAGTTTCAAAAGAATTCACTAATTATCTGACAAAATTTTATTCTGTTCAATGGAAGAAAAAATATATAAAACCCATCTGTAGCCATGGAACCTATAAATGACATAAATAAAAATCAAACTATAAGATACTATACCTACTCTTCCAGGACCGGAAGACTTCTGAAGACTAGGCATTCAATTCAATCACAAGTGGCTCTTTCTCTTCTTCTTCCTCCCTTCCCCCAACATTTAATATCATTATTATCATTTTCATTATTGCTAAGAGTTTGCTTTAATGGCCACTCTAAGCTATCCTTCACAGTCCTGTGGCTAAAAACAGTATGTCAGACAATGAATTACATACCTGGCTGACTGAAGCCAACTGCCATATACTTATTGGAGTTTAATGCTGGCCATAATGAGCTTTTGATACACCTATAAATCCTAAAACCTATGCCTAGTCTTCTCACCTATCCATGGAAGTCTCAATACAACCTTAAATTCCAAAAATGGTGTTACTTCCCAATGCCCCAGATCTCCTCTCTAGAGATTTCCCAATCTCCTGGACAATCTCCACTCCTTAAATAATGTTTTTTACAATATTGGTGAAAGACATGCATGAAATTAACAGTGATACTACTTTGAAGGTAATAAGTGCATCAGTGCAACAGATAGATGCAAAATTTGCCAGTCTGATTCAGGGTGGGGACAAAAAAGAGGTAGCACTTAAACTGAGCATTAAAGAGTAAAAAAGATGTAATAGATGGGGGAAAAGAAGACAGGAAAACAAGAAGTTAAACCGCTCAAACAAAATACCTAGCATGTTTCATTTGCCTAGGAAAGGTCTTTGGAGAGCTATCATGAAAAAAAAAAAAAAAAAAAAAAAAAGACACTACAAATTACTATAAAGCCAGATCTTAAAATGCCCAAACACATAATTAGGCATTAATATGTTAAAAATGGGAGACATTTAAGTTCCAAAGAGAATCAGTAACTTCCATGACTATGTGAGAAAATGCTAAGGGAGAAAAGGCATTAGAAGCTGAAGAAACAGAGATGCTAACCCATGCCAATAGCGGTAGAAATGAAAGGTCAGAATGGAAAACAGAAGTATGTTGAAGATTTAATTACCAGGATTTGAAAAATGAGGAGAAGAAAGTGGAACCTTACCTATTTATGCTCTAGTCTGTGTAAAAAGTAGCTATCAACCTACAAGAAACACAGAATAATTGTAAGGCCATCATAAGAAAGGTTTGGATCTAACCACGCTAAATTCTATAGAATAAAGAGGTGGAAAAGCCCATCCAACAGAAAAAGAGTTTCCTTCAGAGCTAAGAAAAATAGACAGGACTATCTGTGTACTTTAGACAGTGACGAGCACAAAACTCAGAGCTAAGCCTTGGGCGTGGGTAGAATCACCCAAGGGGAGAATGCTGAACCAATAAAAAAGGCCAATACCAGAAATTTAATGAGCTTATATATTTAATTAATGAGTAAACAAAGAATCAAAGAAGAAAACCAATGGGGGAAAAATCAATTAAAGAAATAATGCCAAAGGTTCAATCTCCTAGAAGGCAAAAGGAATGAAAATGTCCCAAAGTGGTTGAAAAAACAGTTCTAGAAAGATTGAAGTCTGGTAGAGCTCATGAATTTAGCTGACTTTGACAAAGGAGTCAAAATGAAGTATGAAACAAAAACTAAAATGCAAAAAGAATGGCAGGAAGAAATAGAAAAGGACAGAGGATATTATAAGACCAAAAAAAAAAAAAGACAAATGATGGGCTAGGACTGTATAGGAAGCAAGAGAAAAGGGGACAGGTTAGTCCAGGAGAGAAGTGTGGATGTCTTCTTCTCTAGAAAAGGAGGGGGATACTTCTTACATATACAGTAGCACATCACATTTAACTGATGGAGCATTCAGAATTTATACAGCTCTTTTGAAAAGTGGTGATGGCAAATGCAGCTGTAGGTCAACTTCTATAATTGTCACTGGTGATGCCTAGACTGAGCACTGTATAATAGAAAAAGCCACTACCCACTTTCTAAAGAGCTTACAAAAGACCCTCTGGGAACGCCACCAGATTGGGCCTCTTATGGGCTACTGTCTTTTGTATCTGATTCATTAAATACTTCCTACACAAGCACATTGTTCCACTGTTCCAAAATAACACAATTAAAATTTTTAAAAGGCATATCTGAACTTTAGCATGTCTTGAATTAAAATTACTTTCTAATTTTGTAATTAAAAATCTTAAAATCAACTTAAATTTCCCAGATCTCTTTTTTGAGAAAAGGCAAATCTTTATTAACCCTAATGTCATGATTTCTTAAAGGTAGAGAATTTCAGTTATGAAGATAAGGCGGGGGAAAAGCCTAAAAACTTTTTTATGTTTATGAGTTCTCATATAAAGAATATTTCTAAGCATTCTGTTAAGGCTTGAAGAAAGAAAGGAACCTATCTGCACAATGAAAAAGTTCAGTTAGGGGCACCTGGGTGGCTCAGTCAGTTAAGCGTCCGACTTCGGCTCAGGTCATGATTTTGCGGTTCCTGGGTTCAAGCCCCGTGTTGGGCTCTGTTCTGACAGCTCAGAGCCTAGATCCTGCTTCAGATTCTGTGTCTCCCTCTCTCTCTCTCTCTCTTCTCTCTCTCTCTCTCTCTCTCTCTCTCTCTCTCTCTCTCTCTGATCCTCCCTCACTCACACTGTCTTTCTCAAAAATAAACATTAAAAAAATTTTTTAAGTTCAGTTAGATACAACTGCAAGAATATTTTCATGTTTATAAGGCTTCCAAAAGAGATCTTTAAAATCACTAATAGATGTTTATCTTTTTTTTTTAACGTTTATTTATTTTTGAGACAGAGAGAGACAGAGCATGAATGGGGGAGGGTCAGAGAGAGAGAGAGACAGAATATGAAACAGGCTCCTGGCTCTGAGCTGTCAGCACAGAGCCCGACATGGGGCTTGAACTCCCGAACTACGAGATCGTGACCTGAGCCGAAGTCGGACGCTTAACCAACTGAGCCACCCAGGCGCCCCTAGATGTTTATCTTTCTGGAGTGGGAGTAGTTGGACGTTATTAATTCCACAGGCCCACATTGTGGTCTATAATTTTATCTTTGCCACTTGAGTTGATCCATGTTTTCTCCCTAATCTGAAATAAAGCATCCCAGTGTGTGAACATACACACTTTCTGCTCTCCAGCTCATCTATGTCTCCCTTCTTTCCATACAGGGCCCCTAAAACTTGATGGGCCCCTCTTGGCTTTATCACTTGTGGCCAAACTTCATGATTTGTTTCTGTATAATAAATAACCTTAAAAAACTCAATCTTTTAAATAAGAATGCACATTTCTCTTCCAAGAAATGAAGAATGTATCTGTGGTGGGAAGAATACTTTCCACAACCTCCAAGGCAGAGGGCAGCTAAAACAAATGAACTCACAGGATTAAATGAAAAATAAATTAGATTGCGTGCAGACTACCTATCATTGTGCCTGGCATAGAATAGGTATTCAACAAATTACATCCTTCATTCTTCATGAAATTGTAGTCATCCCTGTCAAGTGTTTTTGGATCCCCTTGGAACAAGTACTATTAACTAAACATACAGCTTATGGGGTTGACTTCATTTTAGCACACCGTCCTTGCCACAACTACCCGCCCCCATTGCCCCAGTCTCTACCACCAACACACACGCACGCGCACACAGACACATCTCAGGTCTGGGATCTTAAATGAAATTCATGAGAGACAAAGTAAAGGGAATTTTATTTTCTTAGTTGCTATTAAGAAAGAGGAAAGTTATAGCTCCCATGGGCTTTACTGTGATAATGAACACCCGGAGTGACCAATAAATCTGAGTAAAAGCTCCCCTACCCCTACCCACTGCTGGCATTTAAGATATCAAGCTGACATACTATTCAATTCTTTACCAAATGGACAATTGCAAGCTATTTCACTCTAAATCACATTCTTGAAAACAATCAAATTATGAATTAATCCCTAAAGACTGGAAGATTGCAAGTCACAAAATAGTACAGAAACTTGCAATTAGGATCGCAAACAGGAGATTGGAGAAGAGATACCAGAAACAAGGCTACATGATTAGCTATAACCAAAGGGAAAAAAACAAGTATAGATAGATGTCCCTGAAGATAATCCATGAACACAAAGCAAGTTACAGGGGTGTAAAATACAAACTGTGAGCCTCCTAGCAACAGTCTATTAAATTCTAAAGAAGCAAACGAAACCAATAGTTCAAAGGATGTTTGACTAAGTAGTACACTAAGAGCTTTTGCATATGCGGCAAGAGCATTTTGAAATAAATGAGAAGTCATGTACAGCCCTGTTGCATATCACCCTTCCACTTCTCCATGTCTTCGCTCGTTTTCAAACTATTTAGGGCCAGTCAGCAGCGGCCAGATCAGGCTCACAGTTAATGCCAACTTTTGAGAATGTATATAAATTCACAAACAGTAACCCGGTTTGTATTTCAACTGTTAAGTTACTCTAACGGAAATACTTTGTGTTGAAATGGGCTGTGGCAAAGCCCATGACAAGATAAGTCATTTCCCCAACGCACAATCCTAGAGCCTGTGATCCTAGAGCCTGTGAATCCTTCCTGATAACTTACATATTCACAACAAAATTTTGTGTTCTTGATGCAACCATTATGTTGACATGTCACAATTTTACAGATGTCCTTGAACAGCAGGATTTTGTCTGTGGCTACTGGGTCCACAGAATGTTTTTTGTTTGTTTTGTTTTGTCTGTGGAAAGAAGAAAGCTAAATGTAGTAAATAAGCCATTTACTTTTAGTTTTTTTTAGAAAAGTTGCTTTTAGATTTTTAAATATTTTAATGAATCTGAACATTTTCATCAAATAGGTTTGTAAACAGACATAGTCTAAGTTTCCAACGTCATTTGTAAAAACCCAAAACACATTACTGTGATTATAGTGAACCCCTTCATTCATCAATTCCCACCTTTACTTACTCATTGAAGATTTATTGTGCACTATGTGCCGAACACTGTCCTAGGCACTGAGAAACAATGTGTGGCAGGAGATCTACCTTCAAATGGATTACACTCTAGTTGGGAAGATAGATACTGACCAAATAAACTTGACATACATACAGATATAAAATTATAAATTTTGATTAAGTGCTGTTCAGGAAAAGGACAGAATATTCTAGAAAGACGAACCGTGTTGAGTGGCGGGCTCAGGATGAAGGCCGGTTAGCTCAAATCTGACAAAGTAGGAGTGGCAGCCCAAGAGTGGGGAAAGAATATTTTAGACAGGAAAATATCAGAGTGTTGAAAAAAACTGGAAGACGGCCAGAATGAATTATACAATCAGAACAGCGCTGCATTTGAAATCAGAACACCTGAGTTCTAGTCTAGTGGCGCCAATAATTAACAGCATGAAACAATGAGGAAGTTGAGAATAAGGAATCTTCCAACTCTAAAACCCCACGCTTTCATGAGTGATCTGTACCTCAAAAATTGGGAAATGGTATTTTATAGAAAATAAAAGTAGGGGTGCCTGGGTGGCTCAGTCAGGTGAGTGTCCGACTTCAGCTCAGGTCATGATCTCACAGCTCATGGGTTTGAGCCCTGTGTGGGGCTCTGTGCTGACAGCTCAGAGCGTGGAGCCTGCTATGGATTCTGTATCCCCCTCTCTCTATGCCCCTAACCCACTCGCATTCTGTCTCTGTCTCTCTCAAAAATAAATAAACATGAAAAAAAAATTTTTAAGAAAATAAAAGTATCCTATTTGTTTAAAGTATTAATTTTATATAAACTACATTAATATTCTATTAACCAAGAACTAATAAAGAACACCCTCACATATTTTCCATATGTAAATAGAATTTTAGAATAAAAAATACTGCAGTATGTTAAAAATAAACTCACTTCACTTTAAGGGGCGCCTGGGTGGCGCAGTCGGTTAAGCGTCCGACTTCAGCCAGGTCACGATCTCGCGGTCCGTGAGTTCGAGCCCCGCGTCAGGCTCTGGGCTGATGGCTCAGAGCCTGGAGCCTGTTTCCGATTCTGTGTCTCCCTCTCTCTCTGCCCTTCCCCCGTTCATGCTCTGTCCCTCTCTGTCCCAAAAATAAATAAACGTTGAAAAAAAAATTTTTTTAAATAAACTCACTTCAAATATTTAATAATTCCTTGAACCTTTAAAATGTTATTACTAGTTGTTACTAATGCACATATGTCTCATTCACAAAGTTATACTAAAGTAAAATCATGTTCCTGTCACTATATATGGAATAAAAATGTGACTAAAAGAGAAAAATAAACATAGCCAAGAATTTTAATTCCTCAGAATTTATCACTGACAAGAAAAAAATCATTCTCAAGAATTGTAGTCTCCAGGTTTGTTCATTTTCCATAACATGTCCAGAATATAATAATCATTAAAGAAAAAAATTCAGTAAATTAATCTTACCAAGATTGTGGTATTTTTCTTCAGCTGAAATTCTTTACCTTTCTTATTAGAGAGAGAATCCTATGAAATCTTGAGGTACCTACTAAAATCAACCGACTTCATTTTTTTAAAGAAGAAACTGTGTTCCAGAACGAAAAGGTCATACTCTGGGTCAGAAATGAGACAAGGCTTGTTTGATGATATTGCTAAACTTACTTCCCCATTACTTTGCCACCTTTCATTAATCTCCCTCCTGCACACTACTAGGCTTTAAATAAGTCTTCCTCGTTGCAATAAGATTATTTTGTTTCAGGAAATTATTAATAGTCACTTGATTTCATATTACTTCCTAGGCCCTTCTCTGATATTCCTCAAATTTAGATCATAATCTATACTTGCTGTGACAAAGGATAAAATATTTCTTCTAAAACGGAGATGGCCAACGGAGGTTAAAAGATAAATGAATGTCCTAATAAAATTCAGTGCACATCCAGAAAGTTTATAAAAATAAAAGAAAAAGAAAAAAATATATAATTGAGTCCCTTATACAAACAAATACTGATTAAAAGTTAGGTAAGCCACATACCATAAATTAATCATTAGTAACAAAATCTGCTCATTAAGTAATTTTTTTAATTTTTTTTTCAACGTTTTTTATTTATTTTTTGGGACAGAGAGAGACAGAGCATGAACGGGGGAGGGGCAGAGAGAGAGGGAGACACAGAATCGGAAACAGGCTCCAGGCTCCGAGCCATCAGCCCAGAGCCCGACGCGGGTCTCGAACTCCCGGACCGCGAGATCGTGACCTGGCTGAAGTCGGACGCTTAACCGACTGCGCCACCCAGGCGCCCCTCATTAAGTAATTTTAAATTGGGAAGGCGGTAATAGGTGGAGATGTGACACACATGTTGTCAATTTTCTTACACTATGTCCCTCCAATCTTTAATTATTACCTTCGGACTTTTTAAGTGCTTTCGCCTAGAAGAATAGACAAAAGATCTTAAACAAAAGATCTAAAAGATCTGGATGAACACAAAAGGAATAGAAACTAGACTTCCCCACAATCCACAACTCATCTCCTGCCCCACAAGGTAAGAGGTTTCCTAGGTTTTCTGAAGACTGAACCCTCAGATAACTATAAATCTAGGGAAAATGAAAAACTGAACTGTGCCTCTCAGGGATTTACCAAGCAAAGCCTCAGAGTTCTTTACACCCAGCATAGTAAGAGAAGTAACCAAATTAACTTGGACGTATCTAAAAGTGATGGATGTAAAGGGGCTTTGCGCACAGGGATGGAAGGGGAAAAAATGGCAGCAACCAGTTTACTTCTTTAAGGCTGAGATGAAATGATGGACATATCAACAGTTGAAAGGCAGATGTATGGCCAGGGAAGATCAGAACTTCTGTCCTCCCAACCCTGTGTAATCTCTGCCCTGTGTCACTATCTCTTACCTCCCATCCCCAATCCCTTGGGCAAAAGGCAGGGAAAGCTGGAATCCAATGTCATTCCATTTTTGTCACTCTGAGGTATGGAGACCTTAACTAAAAATTCAATTCAACAATAAAAGAAATATTGTTTGTGGATTGAGACTGTAATCTTTTGCATAAAGGACACTGCTAAATGCTAAAGGTACGATTAATTTATGAAAACATTTATTCCTTTAGGTTGGTGTTAGAGTTAGGAGACAAAGTACAGGCACAACAAAAGTAAACAAAAATATAAGGAAACTCGTGCAATGTAACAAGACCGAGAAACTAGAAGATGGTTGCAACTCCCGAATGTGCCTCCTTTCAGGAAGAATATATGAGCTTAATGTTCAAGTCTTCAAAACTATTGTGCTGTAAATGCTTTCAAATCATGTGTCTTCATTCACATTATTGGCCCCTTGAGCCTACTAAACACGTCAAATCTTCCAGTTGTCTTATAGCTACACTGACTCTTTTATATCTGCCAGATGGAGTAACTATACACTAATGAATACAGAGCAATGTATGAGAAAAGCTGGAGTGACAGGACTAGAAAATGTGCCTCTCTACTTGAAGTAGTTAGATCAAGCATCTTTTCAAAAACCACTAACCTAAATACGACATATTTAATTCTAGGTAGAAAAAAATCATAATGATACTTATGACTTGACATGATTCACAGAAGGGTCTTGAAATTCCATCAAAGCCTGGCACTGAATGTGGAGCTATGTCAGCAAACATTAACTTAGAGATTACACTTATATTGAACTAAACAAACAGCTGTGGGGAATAAATTATCTGCTATTTTCTTTTCTGGATTCTAGCACAAAGAAGTCAGAAAAGAATTATAATGATATTATTGGTAGAATGTATTGATTTCAGATCACACTCACTATAGATGCCAATCTGTGAGCATGATCATTTTCTTAGAAAATCAGCTCACTCTGCACTCCATGGAGTTCTCTGCTTATCCAAGCTCCAGAAAAGCTCAACTAATTATGCAAGATGATTACAAATGCTATCACTTAAGAAAAAACAAAGTACCAAAGATATTTTTAAATGTATGATCTCAGGGGCGCCTGGGTGGCTAAGTCGGTTGAGCGTCCGACTTCGGCTCAGGTCATGATCTCAAAGTTCATGAATTCAAGCCCACGTCGGGCTCTGTGCTGACAGCTCAGAGCCTGGATCCTGCTTCAGAGTCTGTGTCTCCCTCTCTCTGCCCCTTCCCTGCTCATGCTCTGTCTCTCAAAAGTGAATAAATGTTAAAAAAAAAAAAAATCTAATGTATGATTTCATAAAATGACCATACAGATAAGAAACAGAGAAAAAGGAGGGGGTAGCTCAAGGTTATACAAAATATCATCAGTAAAAACAGATGACAAATAGATGATGAAAATGTGTATTGTGCAAAGAGAGCATCAATTGGAGCATAAAGAAAAAATAAGCAGCAAGAATAAGCAAACATGAAAACAGGAGAGAAATTTAATTATAGGATCACTTGCCTTAGATATTTTTTATTTTAATTCCACTAGAGTTAACATACAGTGTTATATTAGTTTCAGGTATACAATATATGGCCTTAGATATTTTTAAAGAAGGTTGATTTTACCATTGGTATATGTGGCAAAAACAAATTTAATCCTCTTTAGCTCTATAATTCTGGGAAACTATCAAGTGTTGATTAATTCATAACCAGTGTTGTGTGTGTGTGCACACACACGTACTCTCTCATCATGTCTGTATACTATATAAATATATATATATATATATATATATATATATATATATGGCACTTGTGTGTGTTAATGTACATTTGTATCGTGGATCTCTGCTTTTCTCTGTGTGTGTCTGCCCTGTTCTACCCTACACATTCCAGAAAGAGTCAATAACGACACCTTTTTGGCAGGACCCTTCCTGTAGACTCAAGAGTAGCTAACAATTCTACAGATAGAATACTGTGGGTACAATGCTCACTTCTGGATCAAGAACATATAGCACAGCACTCCCAAGAGGGGAGCTGGGTGTAAAGGCACTATAATTTAGAAGTGGCTGTGTGGAGGGCAAATCAATAAAATTGATTGGTACAAATTAATAAAATATGAGTTGCACTCTTAACACAAGTATAAATGCCTTGCAGACAGGGGCAATTCATGTGTTTCTGTTCTATTCCTGTATTCTAGGCTTAGCACAGTTTAAGAACATAGTAACCAATCAAGAACTAGTTGTGGAATTGAATCAAGTTCAACAGAATAAGATGCATTTTACAATATATCCGAAGATATTAAAGGGGACAAAAAGGAACTCAACCAGACAACTGGGTATGTACAAGAAACTGCTGGACAAGCCATGTAGCAGCAACCCTATGCTTTAATAACTTAATGGAAAATCAGAAATAGCAATTACATTGCTCATTCTTTTTCTGATGCCTGATAGCTCCCGTATCAAGAACAATGTGTAAAACTAAACTCATGCAATTCAGGAACTCTCTTTCACAATAAATCATTCTTTGTTGCTTTTATTCAAAGAAACAAATACATAAAATGATGCTTCTTATAAATTATTTTCCAAACCATTAGGAAAAATGGAATTTGAGTTTTATTGAACTACTAGGAAAAGAAAGCATTTTTATAAAGGACATGATTCAAGAGACAATTAAAACCATTCTGTTTATGAAAATGTGTTTTTATCTTTATCAGAAAATTGAAATTTATTTACAGCAGTAGATAATATAGTTATTATTTCATGGTGCTTAATTTTTCACCATGAATAACAATTTTCTCTAAGAGAAATTATACAGTGGCTTAAAGCTGCTCCTCATAGCTCCTTAATTTTAAATCACTATTTGAAACAGTAAAAATATAGTTTCATAAGAAAACCTGGAGCACAAATCAAATGAGATAATTGGAAAAATACAAAAATATAATTTATCACATGGAGTTTAGAGATATTTGTTAATAATGACAGTGGAAGATAAATAATGGTTCTTTTCTTCTCCATTTAACAATTTGCGGGTCTACATTAAAACCTGAAACAGGGAGGGAGCCAAGATGGAGGAACAGCATGGAAGTTTTTTGTGTGTCTCATGTCCATGAAATACAGCCAGACCAACACTAAACTATCCTGCACACCTAGAAAACTGATCTGAGGATTAACACAACAACCTGCACAACACGAACCACAGAAGTCAAGAGTACGCGGTGTGGAGAGGTGAACTTGGGGAAAGAGAAGCCGCAGAGGACAGGGAGGGGCTTTTGCGTGTGGAGAGAGGATGGAGACAGTGGGGACAGTACAGGAAAAGCACCCCTCCCCAAAAGCAGCTGGAGAGAAAGTGGAAAATTGAAAACAGCCCCAGAGACTGAACTAAAAAGGGAGAAAGGAGAAAGGAGAAAGGAGAGGGTTTAAATTCCATTAAGACTGTAAACAAGGGGAGCACAGAGAGACTGCAACTCTGCAACTCGATACCTGGTGGTGCTCTCATGGGAAGGGTGAATCCCAGGAACATAGTGGAGTCCGGGAGGTTCTCAGGCCACAGGGGGAGAAGCAGTTCCACTGCTGGAAGGACATTTGGTAGAGGCTGGGAGGCAACCTGGGCCCAGCAGACCCCAGAGAACGGCCACATTAGCTGGTGCTGGAACAAAGTCGTTAAGGGTGAGGCCTTGTGCCACACATGTGTTGTGATTTTCCATAATCCCTGGAAAGCTGCTGCTACACTATCTCACAAACTTTTTCTGGGGCGAGCTGGCACCTGGCCGCAGTCTCTGGGCTTCAGCAGCAGCACCGTCCTGTGAACTTTCCTGGGTGTGGCCAGCTTTCAGCCACTGCTCGGTGAGACCCTCTGCAGAGGGGCTGAACCCGTCAAAACCGCAGTCCTTCAGAAGGAAGGGGCCAGGGAAAGCAGGCGTATCTGAGACAAAACTCGGGAGAGAGGTACTACCTGGGGCTTGGTGACGGAGAGTGTTAACATAGGGAGTGGATGAAAGCTGAAGACAAAGGACTGGTGCACGATTGCTGATCAGGGAGAACAGAGTTCTGATACTAGAGACTGGGTAGCTGGGTGACACCATTTTCACCGCTCCATTTTCCTCCATTTTCATACGCACCTACGAGCTCCACAACAATCCACCCCAATAGGCTAGCAGTGCCACCTGGTGGAGAATGGAGCCGTTACACTAAGCTCCGCCCAACTGGGCCAACCTTGCTCTTCAAGAACAGAAGTCTCACCACCTGCTTAGTTTATGGACTATAAAGCGCTTCACAGTCTGACTTTTAGGGGAAAATGAAGTAATTTCAGTCATATTTCAGTCTCTTAGCAGGTCCATCTATTCAATTTTCTTTC
This sequence comes from Prionailurus viverrinus, assembly GCF_022837055.1. Lineage (NCBI taxonomy): Eukaryota > Metazoa > Chordata > Mammalia > Carnivora > Felidae > Prionailurus > Prionailurus viverrinus. The sequence continues at coordinate 64,065,298 of NC_062564.1, read as the reverse complement.
TTTTTATTCTCTTTTTCCATTTTTTCTCTTTTTCAATTCTTTTTCTTGAATACAGAAAGAGAAAAAAATGCATTTTTATTTTCAATTTTGATTAAAAATATTTTTAATTTTTTTTACTATTTATTTTTCTTCTGTGTAACTGTTTTCAAGTTCTATTTTACTTCCATCATTTTATTTTAGTCTACTTCAGTGTATTCATTTTTTCAAATTTCAAACAACTTCTTTTTCCTTTTTTCTCTTTTTTGTTTCTTTTCCTTTTCTTGAATACAGAAAGAGAAAAAATACATCTTTACTTTTAATTTTTATTAAAAATATTTTACATTTTTCTACTATATTTTTTACTTTTGTGTGAATTTTTTCAAATTCTAGTTTAATTCCATCATTTCATTAGAGTCTACATCAGTGTATTCATTTTTCAAATATTCAAACGATTTCCTTTATTTTCTTCTTTCCCCTTTTTTCTCTAATCTGTCAAGCCACTATCAAGCCACACCCGGACCAAAACACACCTAGGATCTAGCATCATTTTTTTGATGTCTATTGTGTGTGTGCTTTTAATTTTTTAATTTTAATATTTTTTAATTTTATTTTTTTTTATTTCAATGTCATTAATTCCTTTTCTCCTTCAAAATGATGAAATAAAGGAATTCATCCCCAAAAAAAAGAGTAGGAAGAAATGACAGTCAGGACTTAGCCAACACAGATACAAATATCTGAACCAGAATTTAGAATGACAATAATAAGAATACTAGCTGGAGTAGAAAATAGATTAGAATCCCTTTCTGCAGAGATAAAAGAACTAAGAACTAATCAGGATGAAATAAAAAATGCCATAAAAGAGCTGCAATCACGAATGGATGCCAAGGCAGCAGAAATGGATGAGGAAGAACAGAGACTCAGTGATATAGAGGAGAAACTTATGGAGAATAACAAAGCAGAATAAAAGAGGGAAATTAAGGCAAAAGAACATGATTTAAGAATTAGAGTGACTCATTAAAAAGGAAAACATCAGAATCATAGGGGGCCCAGAGAGGAAGAGAGAGAGATAAAGGGTAGAAGGGTTATGTGAGCAAATCATAGCAGAAAACATTCCTAACCTGGGGAAAGACACAGACATCAAAATCCAGGAAGCACAGAGGACTCCCATTAGATTCAACAAAACTGACCATCAAAAAGGCAGATCACACTCAGATTCACAAAATACTCAGGCAAGGAGAGAATCATGAAAGCAGCAAGGGGGGAAAAAAAGCCTCTAACCTACAAGGGAAGACAGATTAGGTCCATAGAAATGTGACAGGCCAGAAAGGAGTGGCAGGATGTACTCAATCTGCTGTTTCAGAAAAATATGTAGCCACGAATTCTTTATCCAGCAAGGCTGTCATTCAAAATAGAAGGAGAGACCAAAAGTTTCCCAGACAAACAAAAATTAAAGTAGTTTGTGACCACTAAACCACCCCTGCAAGATATTTTAAGAGGGATTCTCCAAGGGAAGAAAAGATGAAAAATACAATCATACATACATACATATACACATACCAAAAGCAACAAAGATTACAGAGGACCAGAGAACCAGCAGAAACTCCAACTCTACAAGGAACATAATGGCAATAAATTCATATCTATCAGTGCTCACTCTAAATGTCAATGGACTCAATGCTCCAATCAAAACATAGGGTAACAGAATGAGTAAGAAACCAAGATCCATCTATATGCTGTTTACAAGATACCAACTTTAGACGTAAAGACACCTTCAGATTGAAAGTAAGGGGATGGAGAACCATCTAATGGTCAACAAAAGTAAGCCGCAGTACCCGTACTTATATCAGACAATCTAGACTTTAAAATAAAGACTGTATCAAGAGATGCAGAAGGGCATTATATCATAATCAAGGGGTCTATAGACCAAGAAGACCTAGAAATTGTAAACATTTATGTACCAAATGTTGTAGCACCCAAATATATAAATCAATTAATCATAAACATCAAGAGACTCATCAATAGTAATACCATAATAGCAGGAGACTTCAACACTCCACTCACAGCAATGGACAGATCATCTAATCAAAAAATCAACAAGGAAACAATGGCTTTCAATGACACACTGGACCAGATGGACTCACCATACACATTCAGAACATTTCCTCCTAAAGCAACAGAATATACCTTCTTCTCCAGAGCACACGGAATGTTCTCTTTTGGAGAACACAAATCAGCCCTCAGCAATTACAAAAATATCGAGATCATACCATGCATATTTTCAGACCACAACGCTATGAAACTTGAAATCAACCACAAGAAAAAAATTGGAAAGGTAACAAATACTTGGAGACTGAAGAACATCCTACTGAAGAATGAATGGGATAACCAAGCAGTTAAAGAGGAAATTAAAAAGTATATGGAAGCCAATGAAAATGATAACACCAAAACCCAAAACCTCTGGGACATAGCAAAGACGGGCATAAGAGGAAAGTGTATAGCAATACAGGCCTTCCTAAAGAAGGAAGAAAGATCTCAGATACACAAGCTCACCTTATGCCTTAAGGAGCTGGAAAAAGAACAGCAAATAAAACCCCAAACCAGCAGAAGATAGGAAATAATAAAGATTAGAGCAGAAATTAATGCTATTGAAACCAAAAACACAGAACAGATCAATGAAACCAGAAGCTAGTTCTTTGAAAAAATTAACAAAATTGATAAACCAGTAGGCACTTTGATCAAAGAGAAAAAGGGAAGGACCCAAATAAATAAAATCAAGAATGAAAGAGGAGAGATCACAACCAAGACAGCAGAAATAAAAACAATAATAAGAGAATATTATGAGCAATTACATGCCAATAAAATGGGCAATCTGGAAGAAATGGACAAATTCCTAGAAACATATACACTACCAAAACTGAAACAGGAGGAAACAGAAAATTTAAACAGACCCACAACCAGTAAGTAATCAAAAATCTGCCAAAAAACAAGAGTCCAGGGCCAGATGGCTTTCCAGGGGAATTCTACCAAACATTTAAGGAAGAGTTAACACCTATTCTCTTGAAGCTGTTCCAAAAAATAGAAATGGAAGGAAAACTTCCAAACTCTTTCTATGAAGCCAGCATTACCTTGATTCCAAAACCAGACAGAGACCCCACTAAAAAGGAGAAATATAGACAAATTTCCCTGATGAGCATGGATGCAAAAATCCTTAACAAGATATTAGCTAACCGGCTTCAACAATACACTAAAAAAATTATTCACCACAACCAAGTGGGATTTATACCTGGGATGCAGGGCTAGTTCAATATCTGCAAAACAATTATTGTGTCTCATCACATCAATAAAAGAAAGGACAAAAACCATATGATCCTCTCAATAAATGCAGAGAAAGCATTTGACAAAATACAGCATCCTTTCTTGATAAAAACCCTCATGAAAGCAGAGATAAAAGGAGCATACCTCAAGATCATAAAAGCCATATCTGGACAACCCAACGCTAATATAATCCTCAGTGGGGAAAAACTGAGAGCTTTCCCCTAAGGTCAGGAACAAGACAGGGATGTCCACTCTCGCCACTTTTCTTCAACATAGTACTGGAAGTCTTAGCCTCTGCAATCAGACAACACAAAGAAAGAAAAGGCATCCAAATCGGCCAGGAGGAGGTCAAACTTTCACTCTTTGCAGATGACATGATACCCTACATGGGAAACCCTAAAGATTCCACCCAAAAACCCCTAGAACTGATTCATGAATTCATCAATGTTGCAGGATATAAAATCAACACACAGAAATTGGTTGCATTCCTATACACCAACAATGAAAGCAACAGAAAGAGAAATTAAGTAATCAATCCCATTTCCAGTTGCACCAAAAACCATAAAATACCTAGGAATAAATCTAAACAAAGAGGTGAAAAATCTATACACTGAAAACTATAGAAAGCTTATGAGAGAAATTGAAAAAGACACAAAAAATGGAAAAAGATTCCATGCTCCTGGATAGGAAGAACAAAAATTGTTAAAATGTTGATACTACCCAAAGCAATCTACATAGTCAATGCAATCCCTATCAAAATAACACCAGCATTCTTCACAGAGCCAGAACAAATAACCTAAAATTTGTATGGACCCAGAAATACCCCGAACAGCCAAAGCAATCTTGAAAAAGAAAACCAAAGCAGGAGGCATCACAATTCCAGACTTTAAGCCATACTGCAAAGCTGTAATCATCAAGATGGTATGGTACTGGCACAAGAACAGACACTCAGATCAATAGAACAGAATAGAGAACCCAGAAATGGACCCACAAGCGTATGGCCCACTCATCTTTCACAAAGCAGGAAAGAATTGCCAATGGAATAAAGACAGATTCTTCAGCAAGTGGTGCTGGGAAAACTGGACAGCAGAAGAATGAACCTGGACCACTTTCTTACACCACACACAAAAATAAACTCAAAATGGATAAAAAACCTAAATGTAAGAAAGGAAGCCATCAAAATCCTCGAGGAGAAAGCAGGCAAAACCTCTTTGATCTTGGCTGCAGCAACTTCTTACTCATCACATCTCCAGAGGCAAGGGAAACAAAAGCAAAAATGAACTATTGGGACCTCATCAAAATAAAAAGCTTCTTCACAGTGAAGGAAACCATCAGCAAAACTAAAAGGCAAGTGACAGAATGGGAGAAGATATTTGCAATCCGCATATCAGATACAGGGTTAGCATCCAAAATCTATAAAGAACTTATCAAACTCAACACCCAAAAAACAAATAATCCAGTGAAGAAATGGGCAAAAGACATGAATAGACACTTCTCCAAAGAAGACATCCAGATGGCTAATCAACACATGAAAAAATGCTTAACATCACTCATCATCAGGGAAATACAAATCAAAACCACAATGAGATACCACCTTACACCTGTCAGAAGTCTAACATTAACAACTCACGCAACAACACATGTTGTCGAGGATGCGGAGAAAGAGGATCTCTTTTGCACTGTTGGTGGCAATGCAAGCCGGTACAGCCACTCTGGAGAACAGTATGGAGGTTCCTCGAAAAACTGAAGATAGAACTACCCTACGACCCAGCAATTGCACTACTAGGCATTTATCCAAGGGATACAGGTATGCTGTTTCGAAGGGACACATGCACCCCCATGTTTATGGCAGCACTATCAAAAATAGCCAAAGTTGGGGTGCCTGGGTGGCTCAGTTGGTTGAGCAGCCGACTTCGACTCAGGTCATGATTTCGCGGTCCGTGAGTTCCAGCCCTGCATCGGGCTCTGTGCTGACAGCTCAGAGCCTGGAGCCTGTTTCAGATTCTGTGTCTCCCTCTCTCTGACCCTCCCTCGTTCATGCTCTGTCTCTCTCTGTCTCAAAAATAAATAAACGTTAAAAAAAATTTAAAAAATAAAAATAAAAAAATAAAATAAAAATAGCCAACGTATGGAAAGAGCCCAAATGTCCATCGATGGATGAATGGATAAAGAAGATGTGGGTTGTGTGTGTGTGTATACACACACACACACACACACACACACACTTTCCATACACACACACACACACACACACACAATGGAGTATTATTTGGCAATCAAATAGAATGAAATCTTGCCATTTGCAACTACGTGGATCCAACTGGAGGGTATTACGCTAAGTGAAATTAGTCAGAGAAAGACAAAAATCATATGACTTCACTCATATGAGGACTTTAAGCGACAAAACAGATGAACATAAGGGAAGGGAAACAAAAATATAAAAACAGGGAGGGGAACAAAACAGAAGAGACTCATAAATATGGACAACAAACAGAGGGTTACTGGAGGGGTTGTGGGAGGGGGGATGGGCTAAATGGGTAAGGGGCACTAAGGAATCTACTCCTGAAATCATTGTTGCACTATATGCTAATTCAGATGAATATTAAAAAATATATAATTATTATGTTGAAAAAATAAACAAAAATTACCAAAAAAAACAAAAAACCAAAAAAAAAACCTGAAACAGAGTCAATTTGGAATGTCTCATTCTAAGAACGTGTGCTCAAACTTTCCACTAAGAACACTTCCCTCCTAAGATGCTTTGCTTTGAATACATTTTTTTAAATTGCAAGGGGAAAAAAAAGTAGAACCACCCCAAAAGCACTGTAAATTTTGCATATGCCTCCAGAGACAAAGTTTCTCTTTATAATTTATTTAGTATGCTAATAGGCAAGTGTTCTTGAAACAATTGTTCTGAAACAATTATTCATTGACTGTGCTCTACAGTGAATTGCAGACAGACATGTACTGAGCTATTATTATGAGGGTTACTAATCAAAACACCCAAGATTCTCTTAAATAAACTCTCTGTCATTCTCCAGGGTAATCCTAGCGCAGAAAACAACAACAACAACAAAAACAACAACGAATCTCAGTTACAGAAACGCCCTTTGCTTTATGACTTAATACGAAAGAAAATTTAAACATTTTGGAACATTGTAGAATGGGATATATAGAATTAACTGATGCCTCTGCTATGCATATTTTAAGGAAAAATAGCATTTTCTTAAAGATTACTATTCATTGGACAATTCTACAAGAAACCCTTCCACTGACCATCTGTCCAAACTGTGTGTTTAAGTTCTGAGACATTTAAAAAGGGATTCATGCAGTTAGTTCTCAGTTGCTAGGGGGAAAAAATATGGTTCCAAATGCCATTTGAGTCACATTAATCTTAGTGATTATCCTTTGTGTGAACTTTTTTTCATAATCTGATTAGATGAAATTCGTGAAGATCTTGAAATACCATTTCATTACATCTACTCCCAAAGAATTTTTGGTGGCAGGTGTGTTTTACATAACAAGTACATATTTGCATGGTGACTAGAAATTATATTGTAATGTTTATGCATCAAATAATAAAAAGCACTAAGTAATATGATTAGCTATGTCATGAATTTCTTCCTGGGATGGAGAGGAGCTTTATGGCTTCATTAATGCTTTGAACAGTGATTCTCTTATCTTTTATCTTGAACTGATTTTTTTTTCCATTTTGCTTCCCTTATATCCTCAAGTTTCAAATAAGACCCATAATGACCATATATCATTCAGTTTTCTCAATACAGATCAAAAGCCCATTTTTACCTGTGGCACTACCACCGGTAGAACAGATGATGGTATTGTCATTACCCCAGACACAGGTGAATTGGCTCTCGTATTTGCCAAGAATTCTGGTGAGTCGCCAACTGTAGAAAAGGGAAATTTAATGTACAGGATACGGATATCTCAGAAGCTTCATGGCAGAATTATGATCACAGTTGGGATGTCCTGCTAGAACAGTACAGAAAGCACTCTTCTCAAGAAGTTGTACATTAGATACTAAAAGCAAACAAAGCACCTATAAATTTTGTTCTTTACATTGACCATAACAATCTAAGATTGGAAAGAAAGTATAAGCTGTTTGCATAAAAAGTTCTTCTAATACTGCTCACAGTAGTTTCCTCCTTCTCCATGTTGAACTCAAGGTAGATTCATGTTGAAGAGGCAGATATTTTACACTAGAAAAGTAATTGTGTTCACATACAGGGTCAGCCCTGCATGAGTTCTGGGGCCTCTAGAGATCCACAAACTCCATGACTCTACCTTAGAACAGTGAGCAGCTGGGAGACAATCCGGACTTCTCTATATGTTGACACCCTCCGACAGTGAGGATGTCTGCACTAAGAACACCTTGTCTCCATCTGGGAAACTCAAGCAAACTAGTAAGTTGTAGATTTCCAAATGCCTATGTGTAGATTTGCAGTGAGTCTTATTCAGCCACCTAACTCAGTAAGCAACCAGGACCCGTCCACAGTGACCTCCCCAGTATCTTAGTTCAGAATAAGATGAACCAAAAGCCTGCAGAGTAACACATGCTTCCCAGATATGTTTCAGAAATATGAGAACAAAGGTCAGGACAAGCCAGGCAGAGCAGTAAAGTGGTGTTAGCCTGTATGAGACCTCCAGCTTCCTCTTTCTCTTCTCCTTTCTTTCTCCCTAAGCAACAATATTACCAGCTTTTATGTTTATTATTTATTTTTGAGAGAGAGAGAGAGAGAGAGAGAGCGAGCGAGCAGGGCAGGGGCAGAAAAAGCAGGGGACAGAGGATCTGAAGCAGGCTTCGCTCTGACAGCAGAAGAGCCCGATGCAGGGCTTGAACTCATGAACTGTGAGAGATCATGACCTGAGCCAAAGTCAGACACTTAACTGAGTCACCCAGACACCCCACAATATCACCAGCTTTAAATATCTACTAATCTTAATGAGTTTCTTCTCCAAAACCATGTGTGTTTTCAACGTTGTTTTTTTTTGGGGGGGGGGGGGACAGAGAGAGACAGAGCATGAATGGGGGAGGGGCAGAGAGAGAGGCAGACACAGAATCGGAAACAGGCTCCAGGCTCTGAGCCATCAGCCCAGAGCCCAACACGGGGCTTGAACCCACGGACCGCGAGATCGTGACCTGGCTGAAGTCGGACGCTTAACCGACTGCGCCACCCAGGCGCCCCGCATGTGTGTTTTAAAATAAACAAAACCCATGAATAACTGAATGTATCATCTTCCAAAAAAATTCTCCCTTACTTGCCTAACTCAATGCATAAAAAAGTAAATCTATCCAGTCACCCATTCCAGCAGACTGAGTCAGAGGAGTCTTCTTCCTCTCTCTCACTCAACCAATTAACAAGCTCTGACATATTTTTCTCATAAATGATTCTCAAATCCATCACTTCTTCTATACACCTATTAATCTGCCCTAGATCCAATCTTCATTATCTTCTACCTGAGAGAAAACAGCTTTCCCAGCTTCAACTGCATCCATTTTAATCCATTCTCTATTCAGATGCCAGAGGAAGTGCCTCAACAAACAGATCAGATCCCAACACTCTCTCCTTGAAAATCCTTCATTGCTTTGAAGATAAAGTTAAAATCCTTTCACTTCTACAGAGAATCCTTCATTTACACTCATTCAGCATGTTCTGTTGACTGTCTTCTCTATCCCAAATTGCTCTGTGGCATTCTTCAGTATTTATCAGAATAGGTCATTTCTTTCATCATGACTTCTGTAAAGACTAGCGAAAAATGCACTTTCTGTCAAGTTCAGACCATAAGATGCAGTGTTCATCACAACTTGTCTATAAGTTAATTATCTTTTATCGTATTTGGTAGCACAACAGATCCATATAACGTTGGAACCAATTGGATTAATCTCATGCATCACGCTTCTCTAGGGAAAGTCACCTAGGAATAACTGCTCTCTCTCCACAACACCCAGAGGCTACAGTGAAAGATTTCACTGTTTATTTTACCTAATAAGTTTTTTCAACTGTATGTAAATCACTGACTCTAGATAACTCTCTTTTTAATTGTACTTATAAACATACCTGTACTATAGCCAACAGGTGTTTTATTAGCCAGTACTTACACCTGCACCCCAACTGGGGTGAGCCAGATTTTAACCCTAGAGACATCTAACCAAACTAAGATAGATTCGTAATGAAATAAGTTAGAAAATGTATCATATTCCAGAGACTACCTGGTTATTATGCAATTTTTAAGCCATGCAAAATCCTAAGTATTTGTTAGTCCTTCGTCAGTAATGTATTAAATGTGGCCATCGCGACTTCTCTTTACCATCTCCTATTACTTCTCACTCATATACTTAACATATATTGAATCCTTACTACATGTATGACAGATACTATGTTCGCTACATTTATAGTACAATGGCTTTTATTCTCTTAAGCTAAATAAAATGAAATCCAATCCCTCAGGTCCTTTTCTCTTTGCTCAACCAAGAAAATGTTGGAAAATTTATATTTTTTCACTACTTACACCAAAAACTCTTATCTGTCATAGTGACAATTCAACTTTCAAAAATTATTTTAAAAGTCACTTGTCAAGTAAATATCAGATAGGGTACATGAATAAAACACAGAAAAGCTATTCCACAGTTTACTCAAGTATGGCAGAATGCTGAGGGAGTTGGTCAAGTTGCATTTTATGCACTAAGCACTAAGATTGTCTATGCTCCATAAAACACTTCAGATCTCATTAAAACCAAGTGAACAATGCCAATAAGAGCATCTAAGGCCAACTCTAGCTTTCTTCGGTATTGGGTTAATTTAACCTAAAAAAAAAAATTCCACAGACCTTTAACTTTCAATTACAATGCCATCTTGTGGGAAATACTGAAGTAACGCAAAAGACTCATTAACATCCTGATACAATAGTTAGCAAACCACTGTGAAAACGTGGTAGATATGTGAGAACTTTACACACCAACAGGCACTGCTTAGATCAAAGTTTTCTAATTCTACAAGGTAAAAATCACTCTGAGATGCAAAACTATGTTCCATACCATTGGGATCCAGCCACTACATTATCATAAGGAAGGGAGGTAGACATACCAATGTGTCATTGTCAAATTGCAACAAGGAAGAAAACATATGGAGACAAATTTGTCTAGTGTCTGCATTAACAGTCCATTTTGCAGATGATTTAGACAGAACTTGCTCAAGCTGTTCCAGGCCAGCTACTGACCTGCATCCAAAAGCTGAAGGCTTTCAGTGGCCTCAGGAAATTTACTTGTCACAAGGTATCCAGCTGGTGCATTGGGAAATACTGGGATACCTATATGTGATATAGGTGTTCTATATGATCCCTACGAACCATAAGTAGGCCATGTCAAATAATAATCTAGTTATGCTATGTTAATAACAGATTCTTTGAAATACAAGCTATTGTAAGGATTGGCTGAAAAGCAGCCTTATTTTAGAGATGAGTAATGGTAGTACAATGGGGCTATGACTTGAGGTACAGAGTACAGGTGATAAATGCAGGATCTGTAGCCAGACTGGCTGAGCTTAAGTCTAGCCCCTTTACTTTGCTAACTGTAAAATCTTGAGCAAATTATTTAACCTCAGTCTCAATGTTCTAATCTGCGAGTGGAAGTGATAATACTCATCTCAATGGGTTGTTATGTGGACTAAGTGAACTAACACATGCAAAGTGATCAGACAAGTACCTAGAAGTTAATCAGACAAGTATATACAGTGAGTGCTCAAAAATGTTAACAATCATTATTACTCAAGATCATTCAGCTCATCAGTGGTAGGGTCAGAACTGGAAGCCAGTTCTAGTGACCGCTGAGTCAACTTTCCTCCCAGCCCCAGCATGCCATGCCAAAGGTAACAATGACTTCGGTGCTTTGCAGGGAAGGGAAGTGTTGATAAAAATAAGAGTAATAGGTCACCTTAGCAACCATTTTTTAGAGCAACAATAGGGAGTCTGGGTGGGTCAGTTGATTAAGTGTCTGACTCTTGATTCTGGCTCAATCTCCTGGTCCTAAGATGGAGCCCTGTGTTGGGCTCCACACTGAGCATGGGGCCTGCTTAAGACTGTCTCTCCCTTTCCCTCCGCCCCTCCCTTCTGCATGCTCTCCTTCCAAAAAAATTAAAAAGTTAAAAGATAAAGAAAAAAATTAAAAATAAAAAACAGTAACAACAAAACCTGTATAAAACAGTTTTAAAACATAAGTTCCATACCTCTTATCTATCTTTCAAAGCAGTAATAACAAAAAAAGTTGCCAAGAGATGTGAAAGATACCTACCTGTATGAGAATCAAATAATATTATTTTGTTGAAAAAATACATCTTTTACGCTGAGTTATTCTTATGAGTTATATGGCCTTGATCACTATACTTTCTTTTTAGTACATAATGACCCAAACACATTTTTCTGATAAACACAATTTTCTATGAAAAACAGTGCAAGTACGATAAATTTCCATTCCAAGATAAGCAATTACATCTACTGTAAGCCACATCATGTGCAAATTATTATTAACCTGCCTATCTGGTTTTCCATTGTCCTTTTGTTCTATTGTTCACAACTGGCACTCATAGACTGTGTTGCTTAAATAGTTGTTTAAACAAGACTGAAGTTTATTTCTCTTATATTTAAAAGTCAGAACATGCAGTGTCCATGGCTAATAGAACAGTTCTTAAAGCTGTACTCAGACCCAGGGTCCTACCAGCTCACCTCACAGCCATCCGTGAAGGATGAGCCCTTTCTTCATGGTCCAGGATGGCTGCTAGACCTGAAATTGTAATATCCATTAAGCAGGCAAAAGAGGGAAAAGGGAGAACAGCCTCCTTAAATACGCTATATATATCTGCTCTGCTCTCATTAATAGGAACCTAGTCCCTTGGTCGCCCTGTGAACAAGTAGAGCTGGAAACTAGCCTTGTCTGAGCTGTACTTTTACTCAGGAAGACAGGGTGAATATTGGGAAGCAACAGGCAGACTCTGCCTAGGAAGGAAATCAAATAACGTGAAAGAGAAGAACCTGCTGCAGGTGGGCAGGATTTTAGTTGTATTGTGACTAGGGGAAACTGTGGCCAAAGGATAAGTGGCTCTGTATAGGCTGTGAGCAGGTGGGAGATGTGGATTAGGCAGACTGTTTTGATCTCTGTTCATTTGTACCTTCCTGGTAAGGCACTTAGTGTCTGCCTAAAAAAATAACTTTCAGGATCCAGCAATCAGCCGTAACACCCCGGGAACAACATGTCCAGATACAGCTCTGTGCAATTTGGGATGGTTTCCACCCAGAATCAAGAACTACAACCTGATTCTAGTTCTTTGCTTAGTTACTAGTGGCAAGTTAGAAATTGCACTTTATGTTCAATGCCAGATAGAGTGAAAATGCAAGGTCTCGAGAGGCAGCATAGTGTAATGGCTACAAGTGTGAACTTGGGAGCCTGACTGCTTGGATTCCAATCCTGGTTCCTCTTTTTCTAACAGTGTGAGTTAGACAAGTTATTCAAGTTCTCTCTATGCCAGGGTCCTCATCTACAAAAACGGGGATACTAACAAAATCTACTTGACAGAGTTGGTGTAAGGATTAAATGAGTTTACAGATGGAAAGCATTTATAACAGGTCCTTGCATATGGTAATTGTTGAAAAAAATGTTAGCTCTTAACAACTACAGACTTTTACTCTGGAAGAAGATAGTGCACTATAAAGTGCAATCATGCAGGTGATGGCTAAAGAGTAAAAACCATAGCCTGAAGAAGTGCTTGATGTTAATGCAGGGAGGGATCTTTTGGTCTTCTCATACTCAATCCGGAACTGAGTCTCCTTTCTACAGAGTATGATACCATAAAATCTTCCCACTTCTACAACATAATTCAGATATAGTTAAGTGAAAATGATTGGATATCATACAGAAGGACACAGAGATAGATGTCAGAGATGAATAGTACTCTACAAAGACAGAAAAAGTTACAGGACAAAAGAAGTGGCAGACATTTTAAGAATGTGGTAAATATAGAAGGAATTACCTCAAGTTTCATACAGTGAGGAACAAGGACGGTCGGTCTATAGAAATGCATTTGAATGGTGACCGTATAAAATATAACCCTTGAATACTTTCATCGACTGTGGATTCTATGCAGCTATTATTAAACGCCCTGAAGCAGGATGTAATGTTTATAATGTGACAAAGAACAGGTTGGCAGACCCTGCAGAACCTAGATTACATGGCTACATTTCAGTTAGCCATGAAAATACTCTTCATAGAAGAAATTAAAATTTAATACCAGAACTCTAATCAGTATCATTTGGGATGTATTTACATAGGAGAACATATATGATTTTCTTCTTAAATTAGATAATTTTCAGTTCATCCTGTGACTTGATAATACACATTTTGGAAGTACAGTGTTAAAGAATCTTTTAAGGTTTTGTTCTGTATACCTAAATTGGGTAGACTCCCAAAGATAATTACACTTTCCTGATGCCCACACTCAGAAAACAAGACAAGCAGCATCCCAAACAGAAGGTGCCTTCATCTGGCTGATTCACACACAAACTGTGCTACGTGCAATATTTCTTCCAAGGAAAAGAGAGAAAAAAATCATTTCAATAAAAAATTTCCTATTTTAATAAACTCATGTGTGGTAGAAATATCTAAAATTATCATTGAGGGACACCTGGGTGGTTTCAGTCAGTTGAGTGTCCAACTTTTGATTTCGGCTCAGGTCATGATCTCAGGATTGAGATCATGTCAGGCTCTGCACAGAGCGTGGAGCCTGCCTGAGACTCTCTCTCTGTGTCTTTCTCTCTCTCTCTCTCTCTCTCTCTGTCCCTCTCCCCCACTTGCACTAAGAAAAATAAATAAGATAAAATAAAATTATCATTGATAAAGTTGTTTGACATAAGGATAACCTTACATGATAAAAATGTTATATTCTTAAAATTCTTAAAATACCTCATATTTTAAAGACTTTTCCTCTGTAATTCAGATGACTTATTTGAAGAGGAAAACAAAGACATATCTGAGATAATAGGTTTTGTGAATGACTTATACATAGCTTGGGGCCATGCCTGAATCATATTTATATCCTAGAATGTCACTTGACAAAAAATATACAAAAATTTATGCAAATTTTTCAAACAATCATGTAGGTCAGGAAAATCCCTATCATATTTTTCACACATTCCATGTGTCTAATTGTGAATTACTGATTCCAATTTTCTGTTCAGTAAATATTTATTAGTCCCTTCTTTATTCCAGGCAGTATCTTAAATGCTAGAGAAAAAAAGGAAACTAAAACAATGTTCCTATTTTCACGGAGTTGTATCCTATTCAATTTGTCTAAAAATCATGAAAATTTTCTAATGAGCTAGAATTTACTCATTAGAGAATTAATTCCAGAATTCTCTGCCAGATGATATTTCCGAAAATCTCTAATGAAAGGAAAAACCTAGCAGAACATCAGAAGCAGAAGAACTAAGGAATTACTGCTCCTCAAATGATGAGAAATAGTGAGTAAGATGAATTCATTCTCACCCAAATGAAATCAAAGAAGTCACACAGCTCTGAAAGGAAAGGAACCAGGCTGTTCAGACTTCCTGGTCTCCACCACAAGCTGAGAGCCACCAACAAGCAAATACAGGTTTCTTGTCTAATGAGGGTTTCTTTCATGAAACTACAAAGCCTATATACCTTTTAGCAACCCAGATTACGTGAACATGACATGTCCAAGCAAATATACAGAGAAGACTGAAAAATGAAAATTTATCAACTAATTATGCCATAGGAAAGATTTAGGAATTCAGCTCCTTAAAAGAAATCCAGACCCTCAGAACTTGTGACCCCGCAATAACAAAAGCTTCCTCTGGGTAAAGCTATAGGTGTGTCCTTAAAATATGATTACGAATAAAAAAATGTTTAGAAACACACAGTTGGGAGTTCACAATTCTGCGGAGATGGCCACCACACATGGCTGACTACCCTTCTGTTCCCAGCTCCACTCTCACTGCCTTTCCTGAGCCAAAGACCAGACAGGTGTTAAGTGAGGTGTTGGTTAGTCTCAAGATATGAGAACTAGTGTGGTTTTCCTCAGTTACAGATTGAGTGAGGCCTGGAGACCAGCATCAGAGAGTGCTGAGGTGAGGACCTGGCGAATATCGGAGAATGAATCTATGTGGGACAACTGCCACCTGGGCTACTCCCAACAGACAGAATTTTAAAGTAACCTCACAGCATATTTAAAGGGACCCAATAACCAAGAGAAGGAGATAAAAACAAGTAAACAATACAGACAGAAAACCACTGGAAAAGATAGCTGACAACCAACAAAAACTGTAACCAGGACACCTAAAGAGATACAAGTACAAAACAAAGAAAAAACTTGCTGGAGAAAACAATACTAAAAAAATAATTTTAAAATTACAGTTTCCACTGTAAAGGATTCAGTAGGTGAATTTAAAGAGGGTGTGGATACCTGTTTTAGTAGCTTAAAAAATCAGGTAAAGGAAATATTTTAATCATGGAGAAAAGATACAAGGAGATAAAAAAATCATGATTCATGTTGGTAAAATGCCTGAACACCAAGAACAGAAAGAAATAATATTACACGATTCCACAGACAAAGAACAAGTCATCTGCAAAAGAAAACGTGATCAGATTTGCATGTGATTTCTCACCTGCAACATCAGAAGCAAGAAGGTTTGGGAAAAACATCTAGAGACTGAAAGTCAAGAAGTGCACCCCTAGAATTCTGGACCAAGCTAAGGGGTCATTAGTCTGTAACGTAGAGCCTGAGTGTATTACCAGAACCCCCAACTGAAATAAGAACTGAAAAAAGAGCACAAGACCTAATGATAGGAAAATGCAGACAAGAGTAAATAATGGTGACCAATGACTCTTGGAATATTTTTACTAACAGATAAATCCAAATGGAAAATAGCGTAATTAATGGTAATAATTATAGCAAACAATATTTAATGACTGTTTACACATCAAAAGCTATGTTTTAAGCACTTATTTTCATTTAATGCTGACAACAAACTCATAACCTTTATTTTTCATTATTTTTTAGTGTTTTTGAGGTCTAATTAACATACAGTGTTATATCAGTTTCAGGTGGATGATACAATGATTCAACAAGACTACAGATAACTCAGTGCTCATCATAAGTGTACTCTTGATCTCCTATATGTGTTTTACCCATCCTTTCACCTACCTCCCTTCTGGCATCCACCAATTTGTTCTCTGTATTTCAAAGTCTTTTTTATGTTTGTCTTTTTTCTTTGTTTTGTTTATTAAATTCTACATATGAGTGAAATCATATGTATTACAGTGACCAAAACTAAGAGTTGTGGGTGGAGGACTATAGAGTAAAATGCCTTGACCTAGAGAGAGAAGTAAGAGAAGAAGCAAAAATATTCTAAATTTGTATCTGGGGTTTGTGCGGTGGTGGGTGAGGGAAACAGGTAAGGAAAGGAATTTATTTTGAAGGAAAATAATCCACAAAAAAATAAAATAAAATTATGTATATCAGTCATGTACTAAATTCTTCCATTTAAAGAGAGAAATTGCCTGAATTAAAAAGCAAAACTCAGCTGTAAGCTATTAATAAGAGACTCACTAAAATCAAAGTGATAAAGACAACGTAAAAGGATTGGTAAAGCAAAAAAATATAAATGGAAATCAAAAAATGCAAGAATAGCCAATTGTATTATTGCCATAGATCAGGTGGAATTTAAGTTTTAAATAACTACACAGGCAAAGTGGAATATTGTGTAATTTATAAAAGATATAATTCATCCAGAGACATGATGCCCATAAACTCGAAGATACAAAAATATAGTAGCTAAATACATAAAGCAAGAAATATCTTTTCACGTGCCTATTGGCCAACTTTGTGAATATTCTGTGAATATCCTAAAAACACTGATCATACACTCTATATTTGTGAATGTATGATATGTGAATTATATATCAATAAAGCTATTACCAAAAAGGTATTAAAAATGAAAGGAAGAACTGATGTTAAAAATCGGAAAAACTTGTAATGGAAATCACAAATAGAAAGAAGAACTTAACTTTCAAAATCAAGGAAATTCATTTAATAGACCCTTACATTCATCAATTAGAAAAGTTATACCTTTTAGAATGTACATGGCACATTAACAAAAACAAATCATATAGTTGGCCACAAGGAAATTTTTTTGTTATTTTCCTACAAAGATCTTATGGACTAGATATGCAGACCATATTCCAATAAATTTAGAAATGTTAAATAATATTAACATATTTTAAAATAATAAATATAGTAGGATACCCCATGGATCAAAGAGGAGAGCAAAACTAATATAAATTACATGAAAAGCATATAAATAAGTAAACACTATCTGAGAATATACAGGCCATAGGAAAAGCTATATTTAGGAAAACATGGTTTTTAATGCCTTTATTATTAAAGATGACAACATATTAACAAACATTGTATTTACAAGAAAGAGAGATTTAACAAACACTTACTTAAAAAGTTGGAAAATGAAATTAATATAAATCAAAGCAGAAATTAATTAAAACCTGAGAGAATAAATTCAAAACTTCTATGAAGATACCAATGAAGTGGATAAACCACTGCTTAAGGAGGGGTGGGATAGCAAACTATATAGGATTCAGATTGAGAAAAGAAACATAACCAGCTATAGAAGACATTAAGATTAATGAAAACATTATAACTGAAACTATAGCAATAAATTTTTAAATGCAAAGAAAATATTTCATAGCAATATCTAAATTTCCAAGTTGGACCTAAGAAAGAGTACAAATCTTGAAATGTATCAATTACCTATGAAAAGACTGAAAAGGTGATGAAAACTCTCATTTAAAAAGAATCTGAATTAGATGTACTCAGCAAATTCAATCTAACCTCTAACCTTTAAAGAACAAATATTTTCCAAGTTTTAAAACACTCAACAATGTGAAAACACATGCAAAATTCTTCAGTGGATATTCAAAAAACAACGTTAACTTTAATGCCAAAACCTAATCAAGATCAAACAAAATTTTAATTATTTCAATGCAAAATTTAAAATAAAATACTAATAAACAGAATCTAGTCCTGTGTAAGAAACACTAACATCCCATGCCCCATGTGGGGATTATACAAAGAGTATAAATTATTATGTTATCGGATTTCCCAAAATTGAATCACATGTATATTTCTTCATATTTCTTAAGATGCATATGAGTGATTCAATTTTGGGAAATCCGATAACATAATCAATTTTAAGAATAAACAGAGGGAGAAAATCACATAATCATATCATTAGGGACAGGAAAGGTATTTGATATATTTCATATATTCCTAAAAGGAATTTTAAGTAAAATAGAAATAGAAAAACATTAATGATCTATAATGACAATTACCTAACAAAATCAACAGTTAATGTGATCCCAAATATTGAAACACTAAAACAATTCCAATTATAATTGGGGATTGTATAAGGAATCACAGTAACATTTGATATTAACTTGGAGGTTCTAGTAAATATAATCAGACAAGAAAATGAAATTATCTGTAAAAATAATGGAAAAGAATATATGAAACTTTATGTGGATTTTATACTTTGAAAACTCAAGACACTCTAGATTTGAAATTATCCTTGGGGCACCTGGGTGGCTCAGTCAGTTAAGCATCTGACTTCAGCTCAGGTCATGATCTTGCAGCCTTACACCAGGGTCTGGGCTGATAGCTCAGAGCCTGTAGCCTGCTTCGGATTCTGTGTCTCCCTCATGCTCTGCCCTTCCCCCACCTTCTCTTCCCCACCCCCCTTTCTCTCTCTCTCTCTCAGAAATAAACATTAAAAAAAATAAAATTATCCTTAATAACATAATTTGATAAATTTTTACACATAAGAACAGTTTGAAAAAAATCAATATTTTTTCTCTATTTCAGCAGTAAGTAATTTAAAAGGAAAGGAGAAAAAATATTTGCAAGAGTAACAAAAGTATAAAATCTTTAGAAGTAAATGTAACAAGAAAGTCCTAGGATCTGTATGAAGAAAATAATAAAATGATTTTGAAAAACTCAAAAAAGAAAAGATGTAATGACATGGAGATAAATTTTCAAAAATGGAGATGAAGTGTATTTTCTTGGATGAGTTATATAAAAAATATATAAATTTTCAAAAATTAACATATAAGTCTATTGCAGTTCTAAGTAAAATAAACAGTAAGTTTTAATTGGATAAAATAATCCTGAAGCTCATATGAAAAATAAATTAGCAATAATATCCAAGAACAGTGGCAACGACAAAAAAAGAATATTGGAAAGGGAAGATATTTGCCTTGTACTACAAGATAAAGAGGGTTTTGGGTAGTTCAATTGCTTGAGCATCTGACTCTTGATTTTGACTCAGATTATGATCTCACAGTTCACAAGATCGAGCAGACAGCATGGAGCCTACTTGGTATTCTCTCTCCCTCTCTCTCAAAATAAATAAATAGACTTAAAAATATATATATAATGATTATATTGATGCATTACTAGCATGGGAATAAAAATAAACAAATAGATCAATGGAAAGATATAAATCCATATTATATGCATATGTGTATGTATGTATATATATCTGCACAAACATGACAAAAGTTGCACATCAATACCAGTTTTTTAATGATGGAATACATATAAATTATTGGCATAACTGGCTATGTACTTTAAAATATTAAATCAGACTCCTATCTTACTTGCTCTATATACAAAAATTAATTTCAGATGATTTTCAAACTTCAAGTTTTTGAAATTTAATTTACATTAAAAAAATCTTGTTAAAGAAAACTTATTTACAAAACTAATATAAGAACAATCATACCAAAAAGCTGAGAGATTACATGTACAAATAAGACCTATGACTAAAATAGGAACCCTAGGATGTGTAAAAATGTCATAGAAACATTCCACTTTATAAAAACTTATAATACAATATGGTAAAAAATACAATACAAAAAATTGATACCTAGCAACAAGGGAAACAAATAGAAGCAAAAATAGATAAAAATAAATAAATAAAAACATTTTCCACTAAGATTTAAAAACATACTTTACGGAACAGTGACCATGACAAGTACTAAAGTCACAGTTCATTATTTTACATTCTAAATGTCACATTCTCTATTAGAAAACTTTCAGTCACAAACACTTGAAACTTTTCTTAATAGTAACAATATCCATAATGTTTTTCATTTCAAACTCCAGAACCAGTATATTGTCTCATCAGGCAGCAAAATAAAGCTTGCTATTATTTTAATTTTCCAACTGTTTTTTTTTGTTGTTGTTGTTGTTGTTTTACTTCTCACATCTCTCTTGCCTTCACTAGGACTGTAGCTCTCATTTGAGAATACAATGATGGAAACAGCAAGTTCCTAAACAAGGCTAAATGCAACCTAAAAGCAGGATGAGCGTGGTCATAGTTTCAGGACTAGATACAAAATGGCTGGATCTCATAAGGAATACAGTCAATGATAGTGTCATAGTGCTATACGGTGACAGACCGTAGTTGCACCTGTGGTGAGCACAGCATCAGGTCTAAACTTGAATCACTATGTTTTGCACCTGAAAGTCATGTGACATCATGTGATGACTATACTCAAAGAAAAAACAAATTTGAAATAGCTGGATCTTTTCATCCAGACCATCTTCTGATCTAGACATCCAGCAGGTCCTTCATTACATTCAAAAGGAAATTAAATGTGAATGAAAGGAGAGTCGTCATATCAAAGACATTATTTTTAAAACATAAGGATTAATTGGATGCCTAAAGAGATCAAGGTAATGATCAAAATGGTAGAACAGATGACTCTAGGTATTTGCTAGGAAAACTGTGTCTAGGGGAGAGGAAACTGTACCAGAGAAATGGGCAGGAGCCCGTGAGTCGGTAGGCAAAAGAGAAATTGGGCATAAAGCAAAGCAACTACAGGAAGCTAATATTTGATAATATACAGAGCAGAGCAATACCTGTCTGACAAATTCACAGTGCTGTTTGTACAGCTTTATTTACATAAACTAGATTCGGCAACAAGAGAACTATACATTTTCAGAGGTAACTATTAAGTTTTCAATCTAAATAAATAAATAAATTTTCAATCAAACCACAAAGTTCATTTATTCATACACAGAAATTAAAAACACAGATTCTGGAGCCCGATAGCCTGTAATCTAATCTCAAATTCCCTTTTTTCCTTGCTGCTACCCTAGGTATTTTACTGAATTTCACTGTGACTCAGTTTCCACATCAGTTAAACTGGGTTCATAAGAGTAGCTGCTTCATAAGCTCGTTGCAAGGATTAAATGTGAAAACATAGATAGGATTTGGCACAATTCCTGGTATGTATAGGCACTAATATGTGTTAACTATTGTTATTATCTTGTATTTAGTCAGCCAAACTGTATTTGAGTGTCTACTACATGCCAGATGCTATATTAGCACTGGAAATACAAAAGAAGTAAGAAATATAGCCTTGACCTCAAGTAATCTAATGAGAAGGTGGACAAGTAACCAGCAGCCATAAGTCATGCTGCCACAGCCTGTTACGTACTGGCAGAGTCCTTTGAGAAAACAAAGGAAGTGTCATAGTTCAATGGCAGTCAACAGAAACCCCATTCCAGATGTAACCATTGAGATGAGCCTTGAAGAATGGAGGAAAAGTGAAGAGCAGCTTGTTAAGTGATAAGAGAATGAAGCATCATGTCGTTAAAGAGGGAAGCTCAAGTACTTTTGTATCAGTTGGGGTTAAATAGGGAGTGGGGGTGAGGAATGTAGTGAGATGGTCAGATTAAAGTCAATGAAATGAGCAGGGGCAAGATAGGAAGGATAGCATATGTCTGGGAATTTGAACTTGACTTTGAAAGTCTTTTAAGTCAAGGAGTGACAAACTCAGGGCACCTGGGTGGCTCAGTCGGTTAAGCATCCGACTTTGGCTCTGGTCATGATCTCACGGTTCATGAGTTCGAGCCCTGTGTTGGGCTCTGGGCTGACAGCTGAGGGCTTGGAGCCTGCTTCAGATTCTATGTCTCCCTCTCTCTCTGTCTGTCTGTCTCTCTCTCTCAAAAATAAATAAACATTTAAAAAAAAAAAAAAAAGAAGAGTGAGAAACTCAGAAAGCTCTGAACTGTGGCTCCACGATTGACTGGAGAGGGTGACACTGGAAGCAGAGGCCACTTCGAATGCCATGTCAGTAATCTAGGGAGAACTGATGATAGCCTATGCTAAAGCAACATCAATAGAGAGAAAGAAAAATAAACCAGCAATGAAGGAAACCAATCTTTAATACTAGGTTTCCAATTTGATATAAAAATTTAGGGAAACAAAGGAATCTATGATGACTTTATAGCTCATGAAGTTTCTAGCTTGAATAGATGGAAAACTGGTACTGCCATTCTTGTTTTTTTAAGTTGATTTATTAATTTTGAGTGAGAGAGAGAAAGAGAGAGAGCGTGGGAGGGGCTGAGAGAGGGAGAGAGAATCCTAAGCAGGTTCCATGCTTAGCTTGGAACCTGACGCACAGCTTGATCCCATGAACCGTGAGATCATGACCTGAGCCAAAAGCAAGACACTTAACCGACTGAGCCACCCAAGCACCCCTGGTACAGCCATTCTTAATGACAGAAAAATCAGATTGGAGAGAAGTCCAACATGGAACTTGCCGAGCGTGAAGCAATGGAGAACAGCCAAGAAAAGTTGGTTAGTACGCAGTTAGGCATCAGATCTGAGACTCAGGAGAGATGCTTGGCTGGAGTTAAAAATTGTGTGAAATAGGTGAAGGGGATGAAGAGGGACAAACTTCCATCATAAAACAAATAAGTTACAGGGATGAAAACAGAGCATAAGGAATACAGTCAATAATATTGTAATAACTCTGTATTGTGACAGATGGTGACTACACTTATCACTGTGAGCCGTATATAGAGAATTGTTGAATTACTATGTTGTATACCTCATATGCATGTTGTATACATATGTTGTATACCTCATATGTATAAACTCATATAATATTACAATATATGTCAGCTATACTTCAATTAAATTTTTTAATTAAGAAAAATAAAACCTGTTGTGTCCTTAGGATATAGGATAGATTATCCTGCACCCTCAGGGTGACTGGACAGAATCAGAAGAGCAGAAGGTTAACTGTGGAGCACGAACAGGCTTTAAAAATACCCGTGGAGAAAATTCTAAAGTTAGAGTCAGGCCAATATTTTCATAAAGGACATATTTTCTCAGATCTGAAAAGTAAAGGAAAAATAAGCCCAACAAATTAGGTGTGTTCTGAAGGATAATGTTAACAACAACTGAGAATATTGAATTTTTATTTTGAAAACTGCAAGAAGTAATATTTAGATTTAGGAGTTCCATGATGGTATATCAAAATGCAAAAAGATACTTTAAAACCTTTTAACAATTAAAGAAAATGTACCCACGAAGTCAGGTATGAAAAATGTATTTCAGCGTCAGCCTTTATTTCGTAGAGCTGCCAAATACTAATGATAATATGCCAATTGGGGAACAAAGATAAAGTACATGGCTGAATCAGTGTATCAACTCATATGCAATACATTTAAACAGACAAAATATGTATTCTTAAATTAAATGTGAATTTACATAATTCACATGGTAATATTCAAATAAAGCACACTAAACCATAAAAGATCACTAGCTTAAGCATTCTTGCCACAGACTAAATTTCCAATTAAGAATTTGTTCCTGGCAGGATCACTAATGTATTTCAAATACCTTACCAATCTAAGCACATGCAATGCTTTGTATGCTTAGAACTTTAACATCCCTTAATGACTCCCTCAACATTCTACATCTTCTGGGGCGCCTGGGTGGCTCAGTCGGTTGAGCGTCCGACTTCAGCTCAGGTCACGATCTCGCGTTCCGCGGGTTCGAGCCCCGCATCGGGCTCTGGGCTGATGGCTCCAGAGCCTGGAGCCTGCTTCCGATTCTGTGTCTCCCTCTCTCTCTGCCCCTCCCCCATTCATGCTGTGTCTCTCTCTGTCTCAAAAATAAATAAATGTTAAAAAAAAAAATTTAAAAAAAAAAAAAAAACATTCTACATCTTTACCTCATTAGGGAAAGAAGGGGACTTTCCACCCAAAACAAAGTTCTGACATTTGATTCCTGGAATAAGATTAGAAACTTCCAGAAACAAATAAAATCCTCATCATCAGTAGAAATTAGCAGATGTGATTTGGCAAAAGTAAACTGTCCTTGACCTCTGTGACAATCTTTTATTTATGGAAGTTGTGACTTTTGATTCTTTTTAAATTTATAACCCATTCCTGCCTGAAGTGTTAAAATGGAATATATTTCAATTAAAATACAAGAAAAGTTAGTCAATGTGCTTCAGATTTCACCAGCTCATAATGAAAGGAAGAAAAGGTGGGGGGGGGGGGGAGGTGGGAAGGTGGGAAGGAAGGAAGGAAGGAAGGAAAGATGGAAGGAAGGAAGGAAGGAAGGAAGGAAGGAAGGAAGGAAGGAAGGAGGAAAAGAAGGAAGGGAGGGAGGGAGGGAGAAAAGAAGAAGGAAAGACAAGTTATACTTTTTTTTCAAAAGTTATACTTTTATTAATGCCCAAATTACAATGGCTTTGAGCCCCCATCTATTCATAGAACATTTCCACCACATCCTTAGAGGGTCTCCCATGTTTCCTGGAGTTCCAATAGGGATGTCTCCCACTTAGTCAGTTAAGCGTCCAACTCTTGACTTCAGCTCAGATCATCATCTCGTGGGTCATGGGTTCAAGCCCTGCTTTGGGCTCTGCACTGACGGTACACAGCCTGCTTGGGATTTGCCCTCTCCCTCTCCCTCTCTCTCTCTCTCTGTCTCTGTCTCTCTCTGCCCTTCCCCCACTCACTCACACCTCTCCTCTCTCTCTCTCTCTCTCTCTCTCTCTCTCTCAAAATAAGTAAACTTAAAAAAATAATAATAAAGATGCCTCCCATTTGCTCACGTGCCAGCCTGCCAGGTACAGTTACCAGACAGCATCTGTTCAGTTTTCCTCTTTTGCTCCAGTACCTCCTCTACAGGGGGACCACAGACAAAGCCTCTGTGCAAATCCAAGTCCACGCCAAGGGCATGGACTGCACCTGATCGGCTTCCAGGTTCTGTGAGAGAGGTGAGAAGAAATGGCCTTTTCACCCACAAACCTTATTTTGTCCCCTGAAAAACAGCAGTGTAGTGCCTGCTCAGAGCCCACAAAGTCTTCCCAGAAAAACAGTTTACTGGGTCGCTGTCTTCATCCCCACCCACAGGGGACAAACCCTGCTCACAGAACAAGGTTAAGAGTAAATGTTTTTTCATTCCCGCCATCACTCAATCTGTCCCTCAAAGCCACCACTGCTGCCAAGTACCCTGCGCATAGGCAGAGACGCGCAGGCCGAAACTCCGCCCTCAATCCCAACATGAGGTGTTTCCAACCGTGTAAGTTGTAAAATCAGGATTACTGAATTTGTCACTTAAAACATAAAACTGATATTCTAGCTAGGGAACGAGTAAGTCACAGGAAGAAAAGGCACAGCATAGGGAATAGAGTCAATGGTATCATAATCGCGCTGTATGGTGGCAGAAGGTGGCTACACTTGTGGTGAGCACAGCATAACGTAGAGAGAAGTTGAGTCACTATGCTGCACACCCGAAACTGATGTAACACCGGGTGTCAAATTTACTCAAATCAAAAATAAATAAATAAAAAATAAAACAAAGCTGACGGAGTTTCCCTTACAAACGCATGGAACAGACAACATTCAAATATGAAGATGTGGTAAAACTACCTCAAGAAGATGGGGAAGAACATACACACAGTGGGTCTTCTGCATGGAGGCCTCAAGGGGGTCTGCAAAAATATAATAGTAACTGACACAGGATAGGATTACAGTATGCAAAATACCACCACCCTACCTGGCAAGAGAGAGCTCTTATCTGAAAGGCTGTACGATGCCACTCAGGTTCTTCCCACATTTTGAGAAGTGAACCTGTTACCAGCCATTCCAACTCTACCTATATTTGTTGAAAAGTGTGAATCACAGTTCTGCCAGGCATAGCTCTAGGTATAATGATGACCCAGTTTTATAAAAGCAATTTTGAATGTTACTTACAGACACATGAAAGCACAACCATTTCCAAATGAAGCCTTACATTCTTGTATGTGTTTGTAGATAATTAAGCTGCTTGAAAGCCTGAGATATTTAATCGTTAGCACCCTCCCGATGAAAACATTTTTCAAATAATTTTTAGGTCTTTTTATAGCACTAGTTAATATTTCTATCCCCTTGTATTTAAAAAAAAAAAGTAGTATTTCCTCTCCTCAGTGAAGAGCATTACCTTTCATTATAACCTTAAAGATTTTACTGGTGACAAAGACATAGGAAAGTAAAGAGTGGGCCATTCAAAGTAAGTAACATTAAAAAAACAGTATAAATGCAAGATTTAATTACAGTGGAGAATACTTAAGGTTTTGTGAAAGAAAGAAAAGGAAAATAGGGTGAGTTAAAGCATTCTTTGAAATGCTTCACAAAACAACCAGTTAAACCACAAGATTTTGAAGAGAAAAAACAAAAGGGCACTCCTCTGATTCTGGACTCCTTGTTTGCACAACTGGATTTTAGCACTCTAGGATTTTTTGTTCAGCCTTTTGTGTTTCATCTGCATATATGTACGTTTTTTAAGTGTTTAATACCAGGCTATTAAAATGTCATTCGAGTGCACTTCTGTTCTTTCTCTTTAGAATCATAAACCTGGCCTGGGTGGCTCAGTCGGTTAAGCATCCAACTTCGGCTCTGGTCATGATCTCAGGGTTCATGGGTTTGAGCCCCATGTCAGGCTCTGTGCTGACAGCTCAGAGCCTGGAGCCTGCTTCAGATTCTGTGTCTCCCTCTCTCTCTCTGTCCCTCCCCTACTCACACTCTACTCTTTCTCTCTATAAAAAATAAACATTTAAGAAAATATTTTTTAAGTCATGGGCCTTAACTGGTCACTTTATAAAGCATTCTAAAGATGTCTTAACCTGTACCATTTTCCTTCTCTTTTTGTCACACTTCTATGTAGTGTTACGAGTGCATAGGGGATGTGTGTGTGTTATGTACGTGTATGCACATACACATACCTATTATATAAATACACATAAAATTTATAATTCTCACGATAAATTTTTTGCACATTGGTAAAGAGAAAATCTCAGAATACTCCTCTCAATATTCTCAATCTTATTAGCATCTCTTTTATACTATTATATTTATACTCTAGCTTAACTACATCTTTATTAACACAGACAACGGCAGAAAAGACAATAATTTCCCATGTTCTCACCGTTAAAAAAATCATATTGATAAAGACATGGATATTCCCATACATTTTTCCTATTCCCAGTATTTTTGTTCTTTAGAAATATTCCGGGAGCCTGCATAGTTCAATGTCTCACACAGCATTCATCTCTCTCTTAGAAAAGAAAGGCACACTGAAGGGGAAATCTATCTTTTATTCTTCTCCTTCTGACTCATTCTTTCTCTCATTCTGTCTGTTCCTATTGAGGTTATGACAAACAAAAATGAGAGGTATGCAAACAGAAGGAGAAAAAGAATAATGGGCTAAAAACATAACTCGGTCATAACTTCTTTACTGTCCCCTTCAGGGTGCCCAGAGCTTGCATATCACCCAGTTACACAAATAGCTGCTGTACTGGTTTCCATCTCCTATTTTACCTACCAAAGACTGTTACCAAATAATTAAAAAGCCGCTTTTAGAAAACTATTATTTTTAATTCACCCATCTTCGTGTATATTAGTACAGGTTGCCTTAATAAAGCAAAGAAAAAGAAAAACTAGTTACAAACAGAGAGGGAGGGAGGCAAACCGTAAGAGGCTCTTAAATACAGAGAACAAACTGAGGGTTGATGGGGGGTGGGGGAGAGGGTGATGGGCACTGAGGAGGGCACCTGTTGGGATGAGCATTGGGTGTTGTATGGAAGACAATTTGACAATAAATTATATTTTAAAAAATGAAGAAAAGAGAAAAAATAAAATTTACTCTGGAAATGGGACTTTGACAGAACAGGACACCGCACTAGGGTGGGGGCAAGGAACAAAGCCAAGTGGAATGATTACAGCAGCACTGTGAAGGGTAGGAAGAGGCTGGCTTCCGTGCACTACTGTGAGTTCTAAAGGCAATGTGCAGGCAAGAGTCGGGTTCCAAGATGCAGAAAAGATCAGCTTTAGTGCATTTTGAAATGTACTCTAGGGCTGCCCTTGAGCACAGGAAGAAAAGCCCTGATTTCAGCACCTAGAACTCAGTGCAATTAGTGCCACATTTTAACAACATCTTGATTAACCGGGCATCTGTGACACAGTCTGCATGCTGAGTCAGCATCATAAGATTATAGTCTTGAGTGAGAGTTTCTGCAAGTTGACTTAGAAAGGAAACACTTTAATGTAATTAGTTGCTTAGGCACTACCTATATTAACCATACTTCCAATGTTGCTAATTTTTAGGTGGAATTGTGACATTGTGGGTATGGTTTTTTAATAGTATGTGTACTTAAATACATATACTGAAATACACAAGTGAAATGAAATGTCTGGGATTTGCTGGGGTAAGAGGGGGAATGTGAAAGACAAAACAAGACTGATATGAGTTGATCATTGCTGAAGCTAGGCAACAGAAACTCGGGGTTCATTTCATTGTCCTGTCATTGTATATGTTTCAGATTTTACAAAATAACAATAAGATGTAAATATTATATTACAAAATTGTGTATATGCACATACATATGTGTGTGTGTGTGTATATATATATATATATATTTATATATATATATATGTATATTCTCTCTCCCAATCACCAATCAAGCAAGTTTAGTATAAGATATGGTATTTTCATAGAAACCTTTTTCTTTTTCTACTTAAAACAAGTAGCTTAGGAAAGAACAGAGTTACTTGTTCAAAGGAAGTTAATGAACTTGCATTTGCTGTACTGAGAGACAACATTAGTATCAAACTCATGAATATAAACTGCTGAGGCAGAAGGTTCACAGCTGTGAAAGGGAAGATTTTCTAACCAGACAACCAAAGGGAAAGAAAGTGCTGTCTTCTTGATAGATAAGAGACTAAACAACCAAATTGACTATTGTGAAAATTGCCAATAAGCCTAAAGGAAAGCCCCTGTCAGGTAGGAATGTTAAGGAAATAGGAAATGATATTATAACAGTAAGGTAATATTAGCATTTGGCTGAGGCAAAAAGAATGGAAATATTAACCAGAAAGGATTTTGTCTTTTAAGCTAAGTGCAGAATATGCAATACCCATTTTTTAAATTTTTTAAAGTTTATTTCTTTTGAGAGAGAGCGCGAGTGGGGTAGGGACAGAGAGAGAGAGGGGAGAGAGAATCCCAAGCAGGCTCTGCACTGCCAGCACACAGCCCGATATGGGGCTTGAAGTCACGAATGGTGAGATCACGACCTGAGCCAAAACCAAGAGTCAGATGTTTAACTGACTGAGCCACCCAGGTGCCCCACGATATTCATTTTAAAATAAACTACCAGGCCCAAAGGATCCAGAGGTCCCTACCATGATTTTTTTCATGCAAATAAGTTCCCTTATTCCATTTATTTTATAATGTGTAGCAAGAGTTATAGGACAAGTTTTTTTATCTTTCCTTTTAAAGGAAATATTAATATTTTAAAATAATGCATCTTGGAAGCGGTAACCAACCTACTGAAAGAACATTCTCACAGTAGGCGTTGCTTATACTTGTATTAAGGACCCATTTCCTTTATTTATTTTTTTTTTCAGTTTATTGATTTGTTTTGAAACAGTGAGGGAGGAGCAGAGAGAATCCCAAACAGGCTCAGCACCATAAGCACAGAGCCCAATGCAGGACTTGAATTCACAAACCCTGAGATCATGACCTGAACCTAAATCAAGAGTTGGATGCTTAACCAACTGAGCCACTCAAGCACCCCGAGACACATTTGCTTTAATGATAAAACTTGTGAATGTCATCAGTATGAGAACTACTTTCTTCTCACCTCTTTTTGGACGTATGGCAGGCAACCTTTCCAAGGCTACCACCAGGTTACAAACACCTGTCCCTCCGTTCTTGTTGGGATTAAAAACAGAATGTGTCCCATCACAGAGAAGGGGTAAAATAAAGCTGGCTTTGTACAAAAACCTTTCTATCCTACGAGTTAGGGATAATTTATAGTAACTGGTTTTTTAATAGTTCAGGAGAATTCTGTCCATCAGTCTTTCATGCCATAGTGAAAATCAAATAATCCCCTAAAAGAAAGAGAGAGAGAGAAGGAAAGAAAGAAAACAAAAAAGCTAGTCAGGCTGGAAAGGGCAATTTTTGGAGCTCTTGGTTCTGAGCACAAATGATAGCCTTCTATTGATTCTGTGTGTGTGTGTGTGTGTGTGTGTGTGTGTGTGTGTGTGTGTGTTGCTGTTCCTTGAATATAACAATGAAGGGTTCATCTTCACTGACAAAAATTTGGTTATTTGTATATTTCAATTTCTATGTGATGCCCAATACAAGTAGATCTCTGCACTTTCCTGCAGGACTCTTATAAGTTTAGATAGAGGCTTTTAACAGAGTTGAGTCACATATGTAGTCCAGATACTCTCAACAACACATTAATCTCTCAAGGCTGCATCCTTGAAACAACTCTGGCTGTGGGACTGGCAGGTGGAATGCACATTCCAAGGACAGCAGTACGAGTAAAAAGCTTCCCACTGACTGAGTCCAGCTACAGGCCAACCTCTAACGAAGGAAACCACCTATGCTGAACTGACCTACTCAGGCAATTTAAGAAATTGAGAAAACTAAGAAAACAAGATTAAACAAAAGTCTTCAGCTCTCTGTGTTTAAAAAGTTTGGTTCTTCAAAACCAAAGTCAATTCATGGACCCATTAGTTAATCTTCCCCTTTGGCAAATAGTAACTAAACAGTTTTCATGTCTCAGGCACTAAGCTAGGCACTAAATCCGTAATCAGTAAACCACAACTTTAAATTTTTTCTGTGATTCATATATCATGCAGACATGACTTTGCTTACTACTTTGCTGTGAACCGTTGTCAATTGTAAACATTAACTTTAGGGCTTGGCTTCCCTGCTAAACACAGTTTTGCTATCTTATCAACTGCTGACATATTTTTCCAAGTTGTTCATTTTCCTCTTTTTTGCCAACACTAGTGTATTCTTGAGCTCCAGAATCTGTTAACAACATTGCAAATATTACAAAGTCTATAATAAGAATATGCTAAATCCCATTTGAATGATTCTCACAATATTAAAAATCATTCATAAAGCATTTATCAGTATTTAAATAAACTAGATCAGGTATGTATACAAAGAGCAATTTAACAATAAGATGAATTTTATCAGGCCAATGGTTTGCTGCTAAGGCAAAGTCACCATTGCAGTTGAGAGCCAAGATGGCAAATGTGCAGTCCATTCCATTGGGCATCAGAGCTGAGACTTCATTCACATTAGTTAGGAGTAAATGAGATAAGCAGACCTAAACAGATAATGCCCTAGATATATCAGGATATAGACAATGAGCCTCTTAGGAGTTGAGCCTAAGTGGTAAAGAGACAAAAGAAATAATGGAATAACTAAACTTTTATATTCTATAAATATATAAAATCAAACTTTATTGAATAGGTAGAGTAACAGCCATGGGAAAAAAAAAAATTCTCCATACCTTTAAAAAGTATATATGGTTTATGGTTCTTTACAATCCATTATTTTATGAAGGGAATATATACTTAAATTGTACCATTCACACACATTTAGTCTTTAAAGAATACATCTAGGGGCGCCTGGGTGGCTCAGTTGGTTAAGCATCCAACTTCGGCTCAGGTCATGATCTCACAGTGTTTGAGTTCAAGCCCCGTGTCAGGCTCTGTGCTGACAGCTTGGAGCCTGGAGCCTGTTTCGGATTCTGTGTCTCCCTCTCTCTCTGACCCTCCCCTGTTCATGTTCTGTCTCTCTCTGTCTCAAAAATAAACGTTAAATGCTCAGTTGAGCATCTAATAAACATTAGAGCATCTAATAAACGTTAGATGCTCAGTTGGTTGAGCATCTGACTCTCGATCTAGGTTCAAGTCATGATCTCATGGTTCATGGGATTGAGGACCACATCGGGTTCTGTGCTAACAGCTCAGAGCCTGTTTAGGATTCTCTCTCTCTCTCTCTCTCTCCCTCTCCCTCTGCCCCTCCGCTACTCAAATGCATGCCCACTCATGCACTCTCTCTCAAAAATAATAAAGAATTTAAAGAATACATCAGGGTGCCTGAGTGGCTCAGTCCATTAAGTGCCTGACTCTTGGTCTGACTCAGGTCATGATCTCATGATTTGTGGGATCAAGCCCTGTGTGGGGCTCTGTGCTGGCGGTGAGGAGCCTACTTAGGAAACTCTCTCTCTGCCCCTCCTCAACTTGCGCACACACACATGCGTGCACACTCTCTCTCTCAAAATAAATTAAGAAAAAAAAAAAGAATATATCTAATGGCTAGAACAAAAGGTTCTGGAGACCAGAATCTCCTCTTTTGCCACTTGGTATCTCTAGTACCAGGTCCAGTAATGAATGGTCCTGACAAATACAGATATCCTCAAACCTGTATGTATAAGTACATATGCTTACATACAAACAGTCAAACCTGTGAGCTGCTTAATCTTTTCATTTCAGAGAAGCTGCTAAATCACTTTAAAAGATGGCTTCACTCTGTAGGACCTAGCACCAGTATCTGACACTGGGGTTAATAATTTGTCGAACAAAGGAAGAGTGAATGCAGATTTACAAAAAGCCATATGTAGTACAGTCATTCTCATATTGCCTAAATGAATCAGAACTATGCCTCTTCCCAAGTTCTTAACAAAAAAAAGGTAAATGTAACTAAAGCTAATTTAATTATTTAATTTTTTAATTCCATTTTTTAAAGACTCATATACCAGCATTCACATTACTAGATTTTTTTTTAAGTTCACTTTGGCCTGGCATTCTCAATTAGGATTATCCTCCAGGGGAGTATATATTGCAGAGGAGTGGATTTTATTTACTAATAGTTCCCATGCTCCTTGATCTGAGACTGGCACATACCAAGTGCCCAACATTCATTGAAAAATAAATGAAGGGGGCGCCTGGGTGGCTTGGTCGGTTAAGCATCCGACTTCGGCTCAGGTCATGATCTCACAGTCCGTGAGTTCGAGCCCCGCGTCGGGCTCTGTGCTGACAGCTCAGAGCCTGGAGCCTGTTTCAGATTCTGTGTCTCCCTCTCTCTGACCCTCCTCCGTTCAAGCTCTGTCTCTCTCTGTCTCAAAAATAAATAAATGTTAAAAAAAAAATTTTTAAAAAAAAAAGAAAAAGAAATGAAGAACACATAAAAATACGTTGTGAGACACAGCTTGATCTTAGACGAAGCTGAATAAAGTGACATGTAGTTCTAGAAAACCTCTTCTGAATATCTTTCATTATCAGATATGCCAGATTTTATGTCTTCTTTTTTTTTAAAGTTTATTTATTGTGAGGGAGAGAGAACAACAGCATAAGGGGAAAAGAGACAGAGGGAGAGAGAGAGAACTCCAAGCAGACTCCGTGCTGTCAGTGTGGGGCCTGATGTGGGACTCAAGCTCAAGAACCGTGAGATCATGACCTGAGCCAAAACCATGAGCTGGACGCTTACCCAACTGCGACACCCAGGTGCCCTCCAGAATTTATTTCTATGTGTCCTTCCAAATGCTGCTGACTGATAACTGCTACTGGTGATTTACACAGCTGAGAAATGGCCTGCAGAGCTGGAATGAAGAATCAATAAAGTTCTTTTCTTTGCCAGAAAGAAACATCTTTTAAGCAAATGGGTCAGCTGTCATCCTCCGTCATCCCACTCTTTCAAGGGGCCTGCTATACCTGTGTCATGTCAATGAATGATGTTGAATTTATTTCCTTTGCCTGTTCTTAGCTATTTTTATTTTCTTTTAACTTATCATATTAATAAAAAGCTTATCCCATTTCCCAAAGTGCATTAATTATTTAGTTCTTGTATCTCCACTGTGCTATTTTTTTTTTCTTAGAAGACTCAAAACATTCTTAATCTTAGCCCTCAAAATGAAACATACGATGAAACTCTTACTAGTAGTTTAATGGAAAACAGTACTAAGCAAAATTGCTCATTATGAGTTCTGGAGTCACTAAGGAGTTTCTGTACTTCATGGACATTAATTGAGAGATAGTGAGATAAACCAGAAGCAAGAACCAAACCGTTCAAAGGAACAAAAAAAAAAAATCTACTTTAGAGCTAATTAAAGTGAATAGAAAATATCTGTGTTCCTGACATTTAATACAATTTATTCTGTATGTTCATTTTGTCAATATACCACGTTTAAGAAGTTAGCCTTCTCCTTAAATCCTATTAGACTTTTAAATTTTTGTTTGGAAAAGGGAGGACAGGTAGAATGAAATAATAAACCAAATTAAAGAGAATTGAACATTTGCCCAGAGGAAGGGGCATAGGGACTGGTAATCTGGCCTTTCTGCAATTTTCTAGGAGCAGATAGAAGGGGGAGAGATAAAAATCTAGACATTCTGCCCAGTAATTGGCTTCAAGCGAATGTGTCTGACTTTGTAGAAGATCGGTCTTACTTAAAGTATAGAGCTTGTTCAGCAGCCTAGATGGCACTTCAGGCAGTGGTGATTTATATGCTGCCTTTATTTGGGAGAAAGGGGAAAGGATTGGGTGTCTATTCTTATTTGTTGAGTAAGAAATGAGGAATAGAGGGATAATCTTTATTTAATTAATCTATTTACTGGAGCACCTGGATGGCTCAGTTGGTTAAGCGTCAGACTCTTGATCTCAGCTCAGGTCATGATCTCATGGTTCATGAAGTCAAGCCCAGTGACCAGCTCTGCACTGACAGCACACAGCCTGCATGGGATTCTGTCTCCCCTCCCCTCCCCTGCACCTCCCCACTCACAAGTGCTGTCTCTGTAAAAATACATACATACACACATACATACATAAAATATTTACTAATAAGAACAAGACCCTTTCACTTCCTATGTTAAAGTTGGGATTTGTCTAAGGACAACTTTTTTTTTAGTCTTTTTATTTATTTTTGAGAGAGAGCAAGCATAAGCAGGTGAAGGGAAAAGAGACAGCGGGACAGAGGATCTGAAGCAGGCTCTGCGCATACAGCACAGAGCCCAATGTGGGGCTTGAATTCACGAACCCTAAGATCATGACCTGAGCCAAAGGCAGACCCTTAACTGACTGAGCCACCCAGGTACTCCTAATGCCAACTTCTTTTAAGTTTCACAGTGTGTTCCCATGATCTGGAGAAGCCAAAGACATAGATATATGATACCCTGTTTATAAGCAGACATCACTCTCCTTGGGTCCTCCCAAAGGATCCAAGTAAAAGGAACATACTGTTACCCTTCCGAGAAGGCTCAGAACTGGATCTGAGAGCCATGGGACTCTAAACTTCATAGGGGGGTTAGTAACAATATCATTTCTACATCAAAATGATACTATGGTCAGAGAATAAATTAGTAACAATAACAAGCAAGCATTATGAGACAAAACAAAGCAAACGGGAGACATGATTCTTACATAAACAAATGGATCTGGTCTTTAGTTTTATGTGATCATAGCAGGGAATGTTTGACCAATTCATTCATACATTAAAAAATTATTTATTGATACACTACTATATTTCAAGCACTTTTCCAGATATTGGAGATACCACAAAGAATAAGCCAGGCAAACTCCCTGTCTTCAAGAATCTTAACGATAGTTTATGATTCACAAAACGTGATTCGAAGTTCTAATAGTAAGCAAAGCTTTTGTACACTTGAAGATCTCCTTCTATCTGGAAAAGTTTTACTCTTCCTGACATACAAAGACAGTAGTGATGCAAACAGAACAGAGTGGAATAATGACAGGGGAGAAGAAGAAAGCCCTCCCCTTGCCAGAGCTCTTGAATCAATTCTGGCAATCAGTCTACATGTCAGTTACCAAAATAGATCTGCCCCCAAGGTCATGTTTAACTGCATGGTATTTAACATACGTCCTCTAAAAACTGTACTAGTGACCTGAAAGAGTTCACTGTACTTCTCAAAATGCTGAATAAACTATGAATTATAAGACAATTTTCTGGCCCAACTCCTGAACAGAAGTCAAATTTGGAGAAAGTTACAATGCCTCTGCATTTTCATTCTCATCTCCAACAGAATTATTAAAAGAAACCACAAAGTTAATATAATCAAGCCATTAGCCACTCAACATCTCCCAATTTTAAAGTATCCTTTTTCCACTAACAATTTCATTCAGAACCAATCTTTATAGAAGAAACTCTGGTGGAACTTTTTCTAGTGTGTCCTTTTTAAAGTATAGTATTTATTTTTCTAGTGTTTCTCCAATATTATAGTTTTTATGTCCTTTTACAGGAATGCTTCTGGAATTTAATGCAATTTTAAAGAGTAAGGGTTTTCATAAGACTTCAAATACTCTATAATTTATAGAACCTGAATATCATAATCAGAATCACTATACTTATAGGGATGTTTTGTTGGTACACAGCAGTTACCTGTAAAAAAAAAATATAATGTGAAAGGAGAAACAAGGAAGAGGAAGGGAAAAATATTTCTTTTGCACCTCAGGTAAAACAAGTAAGTTACGTGTAATGAAGATATTTCAAACTTACCATCATATATTGCTCAAGGGTTTTAAGAAATTTCAAACATACAGAAGACAATATAACATAGCAGTTAAACAAATCCTTGGTTTCTGGAGTCAGAAACACCAAAGCTAGAATTTCAACCCTCTCACTTAGTGATTGAATCCCTTCAACTCTTTTGGTCCACTAAACCTCAGTTTCCCCATTATAAAATTGGGATGATACCACATATTTCACAGGGATGGGGGGTGAAATTGTAATCTTTGTAATGCATGTAAAAACACATTCATGCTCAAAATAAGCATATAAATATTTAAAGAAACACACATTTATACATTTTCAGTAATCCTAGGAAAGAGAAGGGTACTCTTACTTTTTTTTTTTTAATTTTTTTTTAACTTTTATTTATTTTTGAGACAGAGACAGACAGAGCATGAATGGGGGAGGGGCAGAGAGAGAGGGAGACACAGAATCGGAAGCAGGCTCCAGGCTCTGAGCCATCAGCCCAGAGCCCAACGCGGGGCTCGAACTCACGGACCGCGAGATCGTGACCTGAGCTGAAGTCGGCCGCTTAACTGACTGAGCCACCCAGGCACCCCAGTCTTACTTTCATCATCATGGCACTGCCTCACTGTGCCAAGAGTTTACATTCAAAAATTATGTGTGCCAATCTAATTTCATATCATACTAAAATACTGGAAAATGTTACCTGCCATTATTAGGGCAAGGGAAGTCTAATACTTTCCTTCATATTTATGCCAAATATATTAATTTTCTATTGTTGCTATAATATTTACCACAAGTTTAGAGGCTCAAAATAACACAAATTTATTATCTTCTAGTGCTGGAGGTCAGAAATCTAAAATCAGTTTCGCTGGGCTAAAGTTATGGAGCTGTCAGGGCTAATTCATTCCGGAGGCTCTGAGGACACGATCTGTTTCCTTGCCTTTTTCAGCTTCTGGTGTTGACTTATATACTTTGGCTTGCAGCCTCTTCTGCCTTCAAAGGATATCACTCCACTCTCTGCTTCTGTCATCATATCTCTTTCTCCAACTATGACTCCTCCTATCGCCTTCTTTAAGGACTGTTATGACTGCATTTGGCCAAACCAGATAATCCAAGATGATTCTCCCCTCCTCAAGATCTTTAACTTAATCACACTTGCAAAATCTATTTTCTGTATCAATGCACGTGTGTGTGTGTGTGTGTAGACATTCAGATGTTCTGGAACATAGGAAATGGAGATATGGGGCATTATTTAGCCTACCACACCCACTGAAGGGGAGCAGAATATGCCACCCTAGAATGTGCCATTTTGGCATATGAGTTATTTTGAGCTGAAGACAAGGACTCAGAAAGAACTTTATACCCTCCTTTAAATGCCTCTAAGAATTTAGACAGAGGGCTCAGGAAAAGAGCTATCGCTAGATATAACTACAGAGTATGGGCCAAGTGTGGGAGGCTGAGGGGGAGCTTGGAAGAGCCTGCTTGTTCAAATTCCTGTGTCCCACAGTCTCTGCAGGACATGACAAACATTTGTTTAGCAAACATTTGCTCCTCCTATTTTC
The DNA here is from genome assembly GCF_022837055.1 of Prionailurus viverrinus. Classification (NCBI taxonomy): domain Eukaryota; kingdom Metazoa; phylum Chordata; class Mammalia; order Carnivora; family Felidae; genus Prionailurus; species Prionailurus viverrinus. The sequence continues at coordinate 64,026,706 of NC_062564.1, read as the reverse complement.
CTGTGAACTGTCTTCCTTCCCTTTGAAGTCCCAGACCCCTACCCTCTTCTCCTTAGTTCAAAATGGCATACAAGCCTCAACTTCCTTATTTGCCATTGAGTCTCATACCTTTGGGGCTTCTCTACACACAAACTTAAGTTTGTTTTTCTCCTGCTAATCTGCCTTATGTCAATTTAATTAACAGGACAGTGAAAAGAACCTGGAAGGGTACAGGAAAACTTTTTCCTCCCCTATACCACATAAGACATAAGAAATGCCAATTTAAAAAAAGAATAGGTTAATAAAATATACTTAGGACAATAATTCCAATTATAGTTCAATTGATTTTCAATACAGAAGAAATTCAGAATCCTACAGTGACAGATGCAATGTAAAAATGAATGTGAGTTATGATTTTAGTCTAAGTATTGAATGTCAATCAACCTCAGAAAAAAAGGAAACATCTAATTTGTGGAAAGCATCATGGCCTTCCAAGAGTTTTAGGTTCTCCTACGGAGTCTGTAAATCCTTGGTGCTCAGGTGATAGGTTGCAAGGTGAGAATCATTAGAAAGAAAGGGGAAAGATTGCAGAAATTATACACTGTGGCTATTTTTTCCTAACAAAGAGAGTATGAATCACTCCCCAAGAAGACACGAAAATCTCCCCCACAACTTTGAGCTTATGATAGTCCACAGTATCCAACTACAGCCCAAGGTATGGCTCTGAACAGATATGTGGTGCCCCATCAACTAGGGAACATCTGTTTCGTAGACTATGAGCCCAGGGGTACTGAAGACTGAGATACATACCAGGAGCCCCCAGGATCTCTTGGAATAACTGAAAATAGACAGAGGTCATATGTGGATAGCCTGGAAATAGCCAATGTGACTGAGGGGCATAAATTGTTTAAAAAAAGAAAAGCACAAAGTTACTAAGTAACACTGAATATGAGGCACCAGAGAAGTTTCCTCTGCACCAGAGAAAGAATTAGAAAAAGAAACCTTGGTTTGGCTTAAGAAAAAAACTAAGATAAGAAACAGAATAGTAAAAATTTCAAAAGGGCATCAACTAGGAGATCTAAAATTAATCCTACAAAAATAAATGACATTTCAATGTGATTTGGGGGCTTTGGGGTCATAAGAAGAGTAGAAAAAAGTATAAGCTGATAGTACTCTTAGTAAAGGGGAGTTCGAAGACCTGGTTAATTTACATAGTTTATCATTTAAGCAGTTCTCATTAAGGAAAGAGGTTCAGTGAATAAGACCATCGGGTTGTAAAACAAGTTGTAATTAGATTGTTATTATTATTCATATCATCCCAAGAAAACGCAACTGCTTTTCTGGCTATTATATGAGGTTCAGCATAGCTTATAAAATAGGAAATGTTGTCGAGTAATATTTGTTCTTTTCAGAACTGGCTTTTTCTAAGCATTTATAATAGTGGACATTCATCAATTGGACATTAAAAAAAAATTAAAACCAGGAATGGAAAAGGAAGTGCCAAAAGTCATGTAATCTTTTCCACATATTTTTCTAGCAATGGTATTTGTCTTTAAAATGTGTTTGAGCAAGATATGCTAAGATATTCTGATATCCCGATCCATTTAAGAAAGGGCTTTTTCTAATTACTCCAGAAAGCCTAACCCTATATTCCAAAAACAAAGACTTGGGATTTCTTCTGGGGATTCAGAGCACACATCGCTAGTGCAGTAGGTGCATTTATTAGGAAAGCAATCCTTTCCCTTCGCACCTAGCTGTTACAGAATGTTTGCAAGATGTGGACATTCACATCATGCCTTTAAGCACTCTATTAACTCCAGTGATGTGTGTCATTGCATGTGTGGTGGTTCTGAGAGATAGTGCTCTGCGCCTGAAGTGATGTTTCGGGAGAAATTCGCACTTTCTCTCATTTGCCACTGTTTTCAGTATTGTTGTCTGATGCATTTACGGGCTCGACACAAACTTCAGCAGGTCTGTCTGAAGTGAAACCCTTCACTTGTGCTACTATTCCTGCTACACACCAAGACAGGTCCCTTAGCTGCTTCCTCTGTTGAAGGGATACATTTCCTCAAGTATACGATGCCCAATTAAGCTCATCTGAAGTCCTTACTCCTGAGATGCTGTAAGTCTAAGTCATGGAAGTCCACAGTCCCTATTCTATACACAAGGTGAAAATACACTTTAACCAACTGTATATGCATCAGAATGTTCCAATTATTTTTATGCTGCAATTTCAATGTACTAGCTGGGGAATGAAATAAATAAGGCAACCTCTAGAGCTCAATTTTTTTTTTTTATGATAGCACGTTCTTTTCTATAACAATGTGTCTTCTTAGAAAATATTCTCACAAGTACTGATAGTGCTATGACATATGTGCTTACATTTTAGCTACCACCTGTAAGGCCATCTCCCTGGGAGACACAGGCCCCTGGGAAAATGACAGACTGTTGTTCTCATTCAAACTGTCAGAATCTCTGGGAGTGGGGCCCAGAAACCTGGATTTTTAGCAGTTCTCCAGGTGATTGTGATTCCCACCAAAATCTGAGAACCACTGGTATTGATTTTTAAAATTAAAAACGGCATTATTTCAGAGAGTGTCGTATTTTAGCAGCCAACGTGTGCACAACACCCAGGACCATTCCATGCCATCAGCATGCCAGGCAAATATTAGACACCTATTGCGTTGTAACAACACTAGCCCCAGCTTATCTCATTAACTGTCCTTGTGTAATCATTAACAACAGCACCATAATGATGACTCTGAGACCCAGCAGAGCCCCTGGCTTTCCTCCTACAGGCTTTATCTACAAGATAAAAGCTTCCAGCTTTAGCCACTGCAAAAAAAAAAAAAAAAATCTGTTTTTCCCCCCTAGGTTTTGCAATATGTTTAACACAGCAGGTGGCTACTTGTGACACTTCCAGGGGCAAAATGGTTTCTGAGGCATCTGGCCCCCTGGTGAGTGAAGAAGGAGATTTCTTAGTCTCCAAAGAATCCATACATACATTCCTGGTATTTGTAGACCTTTATGTATCTATTATTTCTTCACTTTAAAATGGTTTGAGGGCGAAGTGCTTGAAAGAAAAATGAGACTCCCAAAAATTGCCAGTTGTATGGCCGTGGTATGTGTTCATACTCAAACAGGAATAGGCTTCATTCTAACAGCATTCTATCAATCTGGGGTTCTTATATATATATGCATCACCCGGAGAACTGGTTAAATCTAGATTTCTCAATGGGGCTCTGCATTTTAATAGCCCTTGTAAAAGATTCTGATTCAGGTAATCCATGGATGAACTTGAAGAAAACACTGAAGCAAATGGCCCTCGGCACTGTCCTCCCTGCCATGGGAACCAAAATTGCAACTGCAATGACAGTTTTCACATGCTTATTCATAATGATAGCTGAAAGGGCTTTCTAACTCTGAATTTTATAGAATATAGAAACAGAAATACATAGTGGAGAATACCTGAACCCACAACTGGTAGTAAACCATACGTATATGGTTCATTGAAAAGTCAGTTAACTTAAGTAAATACACATAAAATGAACTTAACAATGCGCATGGATTCCGGTCTTAACGATCATTCATCCACATAAAGGATTGGTGAAACTGGCTAAATATGGCTGAAACACGTCCACCTTACTCCTAACTGTATCCTCTTTCAATGTTATAATAGCTAAATTTCTTCCCTTTCCTACAGTGTTCTATGTTTCCCCACTTGCTTTTCAAATAGGTACTTCCTTGTATCAAAGCTCTGATATTACAAGAATTCTTATTCTTTTTGTCTCCAGTTATTCAAAGTTCAAATTAAATTAGATCCTTCATCAACCACGAACCTCTTTTAGCTCTATTTATTGTCACTCTTCCTAATTTGCTAACATATGGCTTGGTACAATATAAACCTATACTAGAATTTGTGTCCCTCCATTATGGATGTTACAAAATATGTATTGTATCGGGGCGCCTGGGTGGCGCAGTTGGTTAAGCGTCCGACTTCAGCCAGGTCACGATCTCGCGGTCCGGGAGTTCGAGCCCCGCGTCAGGCTCTGGGCTGATGGCTCAGAGCCTGGAGCCTGTTTCGGATTCTGTGTCTCCCTCTCTCTCTGCCCCTCCCCCGTTCATGCTCTGTCTCTCTCTGTCCCAAAAATAAATAAACGTTGAAAAAAAAATATATGTATAGTATCTACTGCAACTGCTGCTTATCTGGGAATAGAGGGAGATTCTTTCTCCCTCTCTCCCTTTCTTTTTCTTGAACTCTGTTTCTGTGATACTTCTCTCATTTTGGTAGACATTTGTGCAACCACGAGCTTTGCTTGTATTTCATTACAACCTTGGGAAGCTGTTTGTGGTAGCAGAAGTGAACAGAGCCAAAAGAATCCTTCACCAGGAGGATTGATTGTAACATAATAAGACATTTACCCTTGTCATGCCTTCCAGAGGTTTCCCTTTTAAATGCGTATAATTTTAAAAGAAAACTTAGTAAGGCAGAACTCTGTCTTTAACATATAAAAACTTTTACGGACACCTGGGTGGCTCAGTACGTGAAGCATCCACCTCTTAGTTTCAGTTCAAGTCATGATCTCACAGTCCGTGGGTTCGAGCCCCACATTGGGCTCTGCTCTGGTGGTGCAGAGCCTTACTTGGGATTCTCCTTCTCTCCCTCTCTCACTGACTCTCCCCTGCTGACAACTGTCTCTATCTGTCTCAAAATAAATAAACTTAAAACACAACAAAAAGACACATATAAACTTTTGGAATGGATTTTGAAATTGCATTCATAACCCTGTACTATAATGACCATAAAACAGGTAATTGCTTTATAAAAGGAATGCTAACAAATTTAATCATGTACCCCTACCTCATTGGCCCAAAAGTATTAACATAAATCCAGAGTGTGTGAGATACACTAAAATACATGGATACATTAAGCATTTGTAGAATTCTAAGACTAACTCTTCTTTTTTTCCCCTCAGTAAACACCAAATGGCTTTATCACCAAATATGTAGTTTGAATTTAAGCATGTCTGGAATACAGAAGTAAAAGATACAGTAGACGAACAAGTAAAGACAATCACTTACATAGAAAATATTTCCTTTTTTTTTTTAATGTTTATTTATTTTTGAGAAAGAGAGAGAGACACACACAGCGCAAGTTGGGGAGGGGGAGGGAAGGAGGGAGACACAGGACCCAAAGCAGGCTCCAGGCTCTGAGCTATCAGTGCAGAGCCTGATGTGGGGCTCGAACCCAGGAACCACAAAATCATGACCTGAGCCAAAGTAAAACACTTAACCTACTGATTCACCCAGATTCCCTTAGAAAAATCTTTTTGAAGCAACAATGAATACTACCTAAAATCTGCGGATAGTTATATACATAATTATCTCTAAGACAGAAATACACATTCTTTAAAACATGTAATCCTTCAAACCCATGTGGGCAATTCTATTTTGTTTTAAAACAGACAACTATGGTCTGAACTGTTGGAAGAAAACGGTGTTGTATTCCACACCAAAAGAATCTAAGTGAACTGTTTTTGCTAGTGCTAATGTCTGAGGACATGAGAACAGGGGGCATATGATTTATGTGCATGAAGGTCAAGGCCATACAAGAGCTATAGGAAGCTCTACCTCCATCAGTGGCCTTTTACCAAAGTTTTACTTTTACAGAAACCTAACAATAATTGCATTGAAAGCCAGTCACATTTTACCACCCAGAGTTCAGGAATTTTCTTTTACAACACAAAGTAATAACCAATACAACCTTAGGCACAAACGGTACACTTTCATTACTAGTAGCTTAAAATACTAAAGTGATTTGTGATTTATCAAAATCTAGTCAGTCAGTTAAGACGGGGGGAAAAGCAGAGATGTAAAATGGCAGGGAGTTTATATAACAGTATTTAACAGTTTAGTGAGCAATAGAAACATAAACTTTTGCTGTGGGTAGAAACTCATCTACAAATAGTATCTACAAATAATTGTTCCTCTGTCTCAGTTTCTCATTTTAATATTTTATTTTCTTTTAGCTATGAAACTACCAGACTGCCTCATGTTTGCTCCAGTTGTTTTTCTGGAAATGTTTTTTTTTTTTTTTTCTGTAAAACATAATTGGTAAAAGTGTTTCTCACAACACCTAAAAAAATCCTGATTAGGATACATAGACCCTTGTTGCATACACAATTGCTATAATCCCCACCAAGCCAATACTCCAAGAGGGAAAAAGGTTTATTAACAGTAAATCCCACAAGAAAACAATTTAGTATACATAAAATATGCATGTGTGCCTTTTGGTTTCACACTTACACATGGCAAACTTTTATAGAACCAATAAATGGTATCAAAAAAAGACATTTCCAGATGATACATAATAAGAAAACCTACTAAATACAGGCTGGCTCTGAGAATGAGGACAGAAACCAAGTATATTTTAAGACAAGGCAATTTTCTTTCTCAAGAAGAAAATCTAAATGTTTGAATATCTGACAAACAGTTTAAACCAATACAAACTAATTCTTATCTTTGAGAGAGGATTCCAAGGTTCCAAAACTATGACTGGCAAGTTTTCCCTTGAGTAGCTGGAAATATGAGAGAGGAACAAAGATATGAAAATAATGTCAGTGGCTGAAAGGAATCCTCAGGACCCTATTCGTAGAGAAGGCCCAAGGCACGTCTGAGAGTTCTAGGGCAGGAAACTTGGAAGGAAGAGAAAATAATAGTAGAGTCAGGACTACTCAAAGAGTAAAACGTTTTAAAGGCATCATATGTTCACTTCTGAACTGGCTGCTCAGCTGTAAACAAGGCTGGTATTCAACGTAATTGCTCTGTATGCTATTTTTCAAGAAGTAGATTACTCTCAAGAGGTATATGTGTATATTTTTCCTTATATACTCTGAGTTGACACCACATATCACCTCATTGATTCTCCTGTTGAGTAAAGAATGTGGGGACCTTCTAATGTTATTAGTGATATACAATCCAGCAAGCACAATAATAGGGCTCGTAATACAAAAGAATGCTTTCTGTCAACCCTTATTAGGCCAAGATTGTTAACCTTTCAAAACAAATTTCTCATTCATAAAAATATGAGTAACACTTTTCCTGCATACTTTGTTGGGGTTTTCTGCTCCAAGCAACAGTCCAGTGGATTTATACCTGATGATTAACTGTGGCCAGGCAATCTGGAAGGCTCGATGGATACACAGTCCTGGCTCTTTTAAAGCTTACACTGCTGCATAAGGGCCAGCATTGAAAAGACTGTAATGACAACTAAATTGAGAAAGTGTATGAGGGGTGCCTGGGTGGGTCAGTCGGTTAAGTGTCCAACTTCGGCTCAAGTCATGATCTCATGGTTTGTGGGTTCGAGCCCCGCATCAGGCTCTGTGCTGACAGCTCAGAGCCTGGAACTTGCTTTGGATTCTGTGTCTCCCTTTCTCTCTGCCCCTTCCCCAATCATGCCCCTCTCCCCCGCCCCTCTCAAAACTGAATAAATGTTTTAAAAAAAGTATGTGAATATAATTAGAAAATTAAATAACAACATAAATGTAGGTTAATACTGTGTTTTTCTTTTTCTTGTGTTACAAGTGTTCAAGTTCACAGGAGGCAGGGTCTGTCTTTTATGGACAGCATTAGGACTGGATCTTTCTGAATAGCCATGTAACAGATGCTATGATTCTTTCAGAAACATTTTATTAAAAAGATAATTAACAATATTAAATATACTTTTTAAAAAAGAAAAAAAAGCAACCATAACCTTGCCACTGTAACAAAACATTTACATTTTTACTTAATACTTTCCACTTACCTATATAATCTCATTCATAGTGTTTACATTTTAGTATACTTTTAGTATGCTGAATTTTTATATTGTATCTTTTTATACTATAAATGTTTTACATATTGGGGCACCTGGGTAGCTCAATCAGTTGAGCATCAGACTTCAGCTCAGATCAGGATTTCATGATTTGTGGGTTTGAGCCCCACATCAGGCTCTGTGCTGACAGCTCAGAGCCTGGAGCCTGCTTCGGATTCTGTGTGTCTCCCTCTCTCTCTGCTCTTCCCCCACTTGCACTCTGTCTCTCAAAAATAGATAAACGTTAAAAAAAAATGATAAACATCTTACATATTCATTTAAATTTACATGTTATTTACATCTGAAATAAAAATTAGAATGATTTTATTTCTAAGTGTTCTTAGAGCAGTTTAATTCAAAATAATTCCTTCATCATTTGTCATTACTAACTACCAGCCACATAGCATTTGTACCTATATTCAAACCACTGCACTATAGCAAACCTGCATTTCTTCTGTTCTTTTAGGTATAGCCTAGCTACCAAAGGGAGACAATACTGGTACAGAGTGACATCTGTTCAGAGGGCCCAAGCACCAGAGGTAGGGAGATTTTTCACAGGAACCATTACCGAACATGGTAGAGTCGTATTTCACATACTAGTAAATTTGCCTACTCCTGTCCAAATTTCTGTTTAATACACTTTCTTAGCTTTTGACCACCACCTCCAGAAATATACCGAATAATAATGGTGATAGAGAAGATTCATATATTATTCCTCATCTTTCACAGAAAGGTTTTAAATTTTCAGAATTATAACATGGTAGAGATATATATTCATCCATGCTAATGAATTTTCCTTCTACTCTTTTACTAGTGGTTTTTAATCAAAAATGTATTTGTATATGATCAAAAATCATTTGAGCATGTATTGAAAATCTCTGATAATTTTTGTCCTTAAAATGTTTATTGGATGAATTATATCAATTGATGTTCAAAAATTAAACTTTCCATCTACTCCTAGAAATAACCCCATTTCTTCATACTGTTATTGTTTTGATATATCTATATAGTATTTTTCTTGATATTATTTTCTGAAATTTGACACCAATATCTATTTGGTAAAAATGTATAATTTGTTGTTGTATAATTGTTCATAGTAGTCTTTTATGCTCCTTTGTGTTTCTGTAGTATCAGTTATAAGGTCACTTCTTTCATTTAATTTCATTTTGCCTCTTTTCTCTTGATTAGGGAAATTGAGCTGCTACCTTACAACACTCACAAAAATTAACTTGAAATGGATTAAACACTGAAATGTAAGATCTGAAATCATAAAATTCTTAGAAGACATAGGGGAAAAGCTCCTTGACATTGGTCTTGGCAATAAATTTTTAGATACGACACAACTAGCACAAGCAACAAAAGCAAAAATCAACCAGTGGGACTACATTAAACTAAAATCTTCTGCACAGCAAAAGAAACAATCAATAAAACAAAAAGGCAGCCTACAGAATGGGAGAAAATATTAGCGAACCATCTACCTGATAAGGGGTTAATATCCAAAATATACAAGGCACTCATGCAACTCAACAAAAAACAAACAATCCAACTTAAAAATGGGCAGAATACCTGAACAGACACTTTTCCAAATAACACATACAGATGGCCAACAGGCACATGGAAAAGTGCTCAACATGACTAATCGCCAAGGAAATGCAAATCAAAATCACAATAAGATTATCACCTCAAATCTGTTAGGATGGTTCTTATCAAAAAGGGAGGAGATAAGAAGGTGAGGATGTGGAGAAGAGGGAACACATATGCACTTTGGTGGGAATGTAAACTAGCACAGGCATTATGTAGAACAGTATGTAGTTTCCTCAAAACATTAAAAATAGAAACGCCATATGATCCAGCAATCCCACCTCTGTGTATATATCTGAAGGAACTGAAATCACTACCCGCACCCCCATGTTCACGCGACATTATTCACCATAGCCAACACATCAGTGGATGAATGGATAAAGACAATGTGTGTGTGTATATATATATATATATATATATATATATATATATGTATGTGTATATATATATAATGAAGTCTTATTCATCCATAAAAAAGAAGGAAATCCTGCCATTTGTAACAACATGGATATTAAGGGCATTACACTATGTGAAATAAGTCAGAAAAAGATACTGTAGAGTCTCACTTATGTGTGGAATCTAAAAACCCTAAACTCCTAGAAACAGAAGAATGATGGCTGCTGGGGTGGGCATGAGGGAGAACGGGTGAAGACAATACAAGGGCAACACTTCCAGTTACAAGATGAATAAGTGCCAGGAATGTAATGTACATCATGGTGACTACAATTAACAATACTGACTTGTATACATAAAACTTGCTCAGAGAGTAGATCTTGCATTTCTCACACACACAAGAAAGAAATATATGAGATGATAGATATGTTAACTAAACTTACTGTGATAATCATCTCACAATACATATGTGTATCAAATCCTCAATTATGCATCTTCAATTTATGCAATGTTCTGTGTTGGTTATATTTCAATAAAGCTAGGGAAAAATGTAAATAAAATTTTTTTATATATTTTAAAAGTATCAACATACAATAATAATAGTATCTGTGTCATAGAATTGAAATAAAGATTAAATGAGTTATTCCACTTAAAGTGTCTTTCAAAAGTTAGTTCTCAACAAGTTTTAGCAATGATTGTTATTACTATTTTTATGATTTAGAGAGAACATGAACATCTATCTAGCCTATAGAAGAGAACCTCAAAAAAATCTATCAGAAGAAGTAAAATAGTAAGTTTGCTGGATAGAAAATCAACATGTAAAAATCAATTTTCATCTCCAAAAGCAATTTAGGATGTGTATCTTTTTAAATATTCATAATTACAACAAAAACAGTAATCATCCTGGAATAAGTCTCAAAAAAGTTAAGGAATATCTTTATAGAAAAAAAGCACATAGAAGCAGAACTAGATAGAGATGTGTAACACATATATGGATAGAAAAGCTTTGACACAAAAATGACAGTCCTCTCAAATTAAACTATAACATCTATGCAGTTCCAATCCCAACACAGTATGTCAGAAGCTTAAAGGAAAGATATATCACATCCAAAGGGACTCAGTACAGAGATGTGATAATAGTTAAAAGAAAGATACTGTTTTTTCTCTCTCCCTTCACCCCACAACCACCACCACCTCCCAGGCCTGACGGAAGGGAAGGAATGGAGTTAGAGAAATCCAACTGGGACTGGAACCTTCTAATATAGGAGTTGTGGGGATAAAAGTACACATCTACTGCCACATCTGATAAGGGCCACAGAGGGAGCCAGAGGCATAGATTTCCTTAGCACTCTTTCTCTTTGCACCCCAATCTCCTGCTGGTTTCTCCCATTGGTTAAATACAACAAGAAGTCAGAAGCAGAAGAAGTACAAAGGATATAGGTCCATAGAGAATTGGTCTAAAGAAACAACTGAAGAATATCCATCATGTAGAATGCTTTATGGAATTTAACAAGCCAACTCTAAAACAGTATAGAAAAGGTTTATAAAAATAGCCAAGATAATTTTGAAAACTAAGGAGTGGAATTCTTCCTGACAAACATAAAGGCAGCTTATAATGTTAAAAGGATTAAAGAATCACGTATTGAATTGGCACAGAATTAGGCAAATAAACCAATGGAACAGACTACAGAATCCAGAACATATTTAATACATGACTCTTACATATTCTAGACTTAGCCTTACAAATTAATGGAAAAATTAAACTAGGACAATTGGCTATGCGCAGGACAGGGTCGAGGGGTAAGGGGTGAACTCTATTCAGAACAACTACAAAAATAAATTCCAACTAAGCCAGAGACCATAGTGTAAAACATCAATGCTTCAGTAGGAAACTGAATGATATCTTTATAATGTCTAAGAAAAAACTCCTCAAACAAGCAAAGCCAAAATTCATAAAGGAAATGAATGATAAAACTGAAAGTCATAAAATTTTGAAATTTCTATCTAATAAATGACATCATAATAAAATTTTTAAAAAGACAGCAAGAAAATATTTTCAATGAACATAAATGATAAAAAGTGCTCAAAATGTACAAAGAGATCTTAAAATGCATTCTAAAAATCCAAAATTGGGGTGTCTGGGTGGCTCTGTGGGTTGAGCGTCCGACTCTTGACTTCAGCCCAGGTCATGATCTCACAGTTGGTGGGTTTGAGCCTCACATTGGGCTCTGCACTGACAAGCACTGACCCTTCTTGGGATTCTCTCTCTCCCTCTCTCTGCCCCTCTCCCCTGCTCGTAAGTGCCCTCTCTCTCTCTCTCAAAATAATAAAAATTTTTAAAAAGTTTTTAAAAACTTAAAAAGATAAAAATCCAAACTTACGGGGGAATAAGAAGAAAAGTATTTAAAAGGCAATTTACAAAAGAGAAGACTTAAACGGTCCTCATAAAACATAAAAAATGCTCAACAGCACTAATTGGGTTAAAGAAAACAAAACACCAATGAGGTATTTAAACTTATACATGCAGGGGCACCTGGGTGGCTCAGGTCATGATCTCACGGTCCATGAGTTCGAGCCCCGCGTCGGGCTCTGTGCTGACAGCTCAGAGCCTGGAGCCTGTTTCAGATTCTGTGTCTCCCTCTCTCTCAGACCCTCCCCCGTTCATGCTCTGTCTCTCTCTGTCTCAAAAATAAATAAACGTTAAAAAAAAATTTAAACTTATACATGCAAAAAAATAAGAGGCCTGGTAATGCTTTGTACATTGCTGAAGGACGTATAAACCAATACAGCCATAATGCAGAGAATATCATAATCTGTAAGGATAGACAGGTCTATAACAATCTGCTGAAAATAGAAATCTACTACCCTCTGAACAGCATGACCACATTTTCACAATTTTACTACATATTTAAGTATGTATAGCCAATATAATTATTTTTATGTTTGTAAAGGTTGGGAAAGTGATGTAACATTATTATCCTTTGAAGCTTTCTTTTTCCCTCAAATTTTAAAGATTGATCTATGTTGACACATGTAAATTTCAGTTCATTCATTTTAACATCTATATAGTATGCAATTGCTGCTTCAAGATACCATAATTGAACATTTTTAGAATTTTTAAATTAATACAAATGACATTCTCATAAACTCATGTCTCCTTGTGCCCACATGCAAGAGTTTTTCTAGAAGTAAAATTGCAGAATACCTCCAGAAATGCAATACCATACAGTTTGTAAACTAAAGTGTACGAAAAAGATATCCAAGAGATAGTATAAGACAAGGCACAGCACAATGCATATTTATCAAAATGTACATGTTCTTATCTGAGCATAAATATATGTATGTGAGAATGTGATGTCTATATTGTGGATACATCTGAGGAAATAAGTCAATATTTTTGAGTTGAGAGGGAATTGAAGGAGGACTTTCATTTTCTACTCTTAATACTATATTGTTTAAATCTTTTACAACACACATGCTTTACCTGTTGTTTTACAGCTATAAAAATATCCAAAAAATCCACATCTATTCTTTTATTTTGCATTATGTTTATTATCCTACTAATAAGATACCTAGTAGGACAATAGTAAAAACATCCTGGGGTATCAGATGAAATGTTTATGGTGTGTATGTTCACAAACTAATAATTAAGCAATTAACTTATCTTCCTTCATATTACCATTTATCTTTCAAATAGTCTCATTTCTTCATATTACCATTATCAAAATGAAATGCCCACATTATTGAAAATTTTAGAAAGAAAGAGGAGAAAAATAAAAGCACTCACTATAAAATGATGCCAATTATTAATACTATTCATTCATTCTGTCATTTACTTATGTGGAGGTGGAGGTGGTGGTTGTTGCCAACTTTCCTCTCACGCAACTAAATATTCAAATTTCACCCACACCGAAAAAGTACAAAGACACCTCAAAACTTTAAGTGTATAGCATACACCATATTTTAAACAAAAGCTATACCTGAGAGTTTAAAGAATATATATTAGCTTTAATAGTGGTATGAACTACTCACATTAAATAGCTATTATTATTAGAAAATTTATGGGGCGCCTGGGTGGCTCAGTCAGTTAAGCGTCCAACTATGGCTCAGGTCATGATCTCACGGTTTGTGAGTTCGAGCCCCGTGTCGGGCTCTGTGCTGTCAGCTCAGAGCCTGGAGCCTGCTTCAGATTCTGTGTCTCCCTCTCTCTCTCTGGCCTTCCCCTCTCAAGCTCTGACACTCTCTCTCTCTCTCTCTCTCTCTCTCTCTCTCTCTCTCAAAAATAAATAAACATTAAAGAAAATTTACTTACTACCTTTAATTCTCACAACAACTGTAGGAAGGAGGTACTATCATCCACGTATTACAGAAAAGGAAACTAACATTCAAACAGGTTAAGCAGTTTGACCACTGTCACCTCAGGAAGTAATGGAGATTATTTCAAAACAACTCAATATGGCTTGAGTCAACTTTTTCCAACTACCACTGTTTCCCATTTCTCTCAGAGGGGAAACTGAGACTTTCTATTTAAAATAAGTTTTCAAATTTTCTTTATATAACAGATATTTCCGTAAGCAAAATATAATAATTGTTCTCTGAGGAAGAACATAAAAACATTCCATCTCTAAAAGCCTAGACACCCCCCACCCCCCACCGAGCACCCACATGGGGAAGTGCACATGATCAAATTCACACCAAGGCTGCTAAGTGAGTAGGAGCCCATGATGGACAAAAGGGTTTGTGAGTTCAGAGAGTCTGTAATGTACATAACTGTTACCACCATTAAGAGGAAAAAACATAGGTTTATGTGCTATGAAAGCACACAAAAGCACATAAAAGTAAAACTTAGTAATTTTTAATTGTTCTTGTAATTATTTATTAGAACAAGTTAGAGATGACAATCAATGACTTGTTTAAAACAATTTATTTAAAACAAACATGATTTCTAATTTAAAAATAGGCAGAGGACCTGAATAAACATTTTTCCAAAAAAGACATACAGTTAGCCAACAGGCACATGAAAACATGTTCAACCTCTTTAATTATCAGGGAAATGAAAACTATAACCACAATATACCTGTTGGAATGACTAGATGCAAAAAGACAAGAAAGAATGAGAATGTGAAGAAAAAGGAAACCTCATGCATTGCTGCTGAGAATGTGAACTGGTGCAGTCACTGTAGAAAATAGTATCAAGGTTCCTCAAAATTAATAATAGAAATATCATATGATCCAGTGATTCCACTATTGGGTTTATTTAAAACAAACATTACTCAAAGAAAACAAAAACACTAATTCAAAAAGATATATGCACCTCTGTTTACTGCAGCACTATTCACAATACTCCAGATATGGAAGCAATCCAAGTGCCCATCGACAGATCAAGTACAAAGAAAATGTGATACACACACACACACACACACACACACTGAAATGTTACTCAGTCATAAAAAAAGAATGAGATCTTGCCATTTGTGAAAGTATGAATGAACTTGGAGGGTATTATGTCAAGTGAAATTAGTCAGATAAAGATAAAGGCCATATGATTTCACTTGTATGTGGAATCTACAAAACAAACAAAAAGCAGAAACAGACCCATAAATACAGAGAACAAACTGATAGTTGTTGGGGGGATGGGCAAAATGGGTGAAGGAAAGTGAGAGACACAGGCTTCCAGTTATGGAATGAATGTCCAGGGACTAAAAGGCACGACATAAGGAATATAGTTGATGGTACTGTAACAGTGTTGTATAGTGACAGATGGTAGCTACATTTTTGGTGAGCAGAGCATAATTATAGTTGTCTAATCACTATTCTGTACACCTGAAATTAATGCAACTTCAATGAAAAAAAAATTCTTAGATCCCAGTAAGAGTTGTCTCTCATACTGTTGAGAGGCAAATTATTCAAACAAGTTTTTGCACTAGATGTATCTCCATAGAGTGTAACTTAGCATGAAAAAGAAGATTTTTTTCACACCATTTTTCTCTATATGTAATTTTATCATAAAAGATATACAGATAAATGCAAAAGTATTAAAAAATAACCAACACCCACAAGAGAACTATTCAGATTTAACAGAAGCTATCACTTTCAAGTTTTGCTTCATCTTTTTTTTTCCATTCAAGAAGTATCTAACTTTTTTTTGTCAAAAGAAATCATACTTATGAAAAATTATTTGGAAAATAAGGAGAAATAGGGTAAAAAACTAACCATAGTCCCAGGACCACTATCAACATTTTGAAACACTTACTTTTATTATTTAAAGAAAAACAGATTTGTGTAATTAGACTTCTAACACAAAGATTCCTTTACATGTCCCCAAAATATATTTTTGGCCTTTCTGGGTTACTGGGTACTGTGTTGAAAAAATTTTAACACCTTTTGCATCATTTTTAACAATATCTATAAATTGGTAACTATGGCTCATCCTCATAACAAAAGTCCACGGAAATAGTGTCTATTACCACTGCTTTTAAGATTCTTTTCTTAATTTTGGTCTACAAAAGCTAAGGAAGTTTAATGATTCTGCTTTTCAGAGCCTAAGGGTGGTTATCCTCTAACGTGAATGTTGTAAGGAACAAATCATAAAGTCTCAGGGACACTTGGATGCTCAGTCGGTTAAGCCGTTAAGCGTCTGTCTCTTGATTTTGTTCAGCTCAGGTCAGAATCTCGCTGTTCATGAGACTGAGCCTCACATCAGGCTCTGCTCTGACAGTGTGGAGCCTGCTTGGGATTGCATCTTACTCTCTCTTTCTCCCTTCCCCAGCTTGCCCTGTCTCTATCTCAAAATAAATAAACATTTTTTTTAAATGTCTCAGACTTTACCTTTGATACTTGTTATTCAACATCCTAATAATCTGCCCATTTAATTCCCCCCACTTCTGTCTAATTCCCTCTCATTGTTCATGGCACAAATCTTTGTTTCATGTAGTAATTACTGAGTAAATACATGTTTTCCCCTGTACTTACTAAATATTTTTAAAATAATAGACTTAAGAGATTTCATAAAAGATTAAGTTTAAAAGTAACCTATAAAGATAAACCAAGCTATCTCATGAAAGAGGGAGTATTGCTAGCAAGACCATTATATATATTATGCTAAATCTTAGAGGGTCATTTCACACCGTGTCTTAAATACAACTTTGGGTTCCGTTAAGGCAAAATTGCTAAGAAATATCAAAGGAAATATAGTTCTAGGTGGAAAGTAATTTGTCTCTAATTTCTTACATTTCAAATCTGGGAGAAATTAGCAAAAGCAGAATCCAAACTTGTGTGAGTACTTAGGCAATTTAACTATATTAAAACTTAAGTACGTGAACTCTTCTGGGACTGAGTAATTAAATGTGGCTATGCACCATACCTCAGCAGCATCTATATACACTCTTTGTGTGCTACACTATTAAAATCAATCTCAAGTAAAGTTTAGTTGAAATACTTTTAAAAGAGAAAAGTCTAGGGGCACTTGGGTGCTCAGTCCGTTGGGCATCCAACTTCAGCTCAGGGCATGATCTCACTGTTCATGGGTTCGAGTCCCACATCGGGCTCTGTGCCGACAGCTCAGAACCTGGAGCCTGCTTCAGATTCTGTGTCTCCTCTCTCTCTGCCCCTCCCCTGCTCATACTCTGTCTCTCTCTCTCTCTCTCTCAAAAATAAATACTCTCAAAAATAAATAAACATTTTTTAAAAATTAAAAAAAGAGAAAGTCTATCTACAATTCTACCACCTTAAAAACTAACAGATAACTAATAAAAATACATAAATTTTTGTAACACTGTAAAACTCCTTAGATGTAAAGAATTTTAAAAGCCTCATAGACAGTTCTTAAGGTATCCCCATGAGGTAGGACAAATAAATTGAATAAATTAATAAATATCCCTTTTCTTTCAACTTTATTTATTTAGAAATGCATTAACTTCAAAATTATCCATTCCTACAATTCTCACACTTTTAAATGTTCATAACTTTAAGTATTTGTTAGTCTGCATATATCATATAATATTCTCCCCAGATGTTTCACACATTTGTTTTTTGCTCAAATGTCATCTGGTTTATTCATGAGGCCCCTCCTTACTGTCACCATCACACATACACAATCACATACACTCATGCATACACACTTCATTCTTTAATATTCAAAGCATTTTGTGACAGTCCCTCCTACTTGGCACATCTCCTCCTTCGGGCTGTGACTCCTTAGAAACTGCCAAGCTTTCCCAACAATAGGGCTTGCGCACACTTCATTGTCCCTCTGTTTGAAAACTCTTTCCTTCTCTAATTAACTCGTTTTCATCCTTTTGATCGATGTCAGCTCATGTCACCTTCTCAAAGAGGCTTGCCCAGGTCTCCCTTGCTAAGTCAAACCCCTATAACAGGCTTTCTCACCAGTGTGTACTTGTTCATCAGTGCATTCACCCTGGCATGTGTGTGTTCATTTGTGTGGTTAATTAATTTCACTGAAATAAAACTTTCCAAAAGAGGCAGTAATTGTGCCACATTTTGTTACTCATTTTGCCACCAGGACCTAGCTAGGGCATACATATCAAAGGGAACTAAAACAAAAAGTGGGGGAAGGGGGGACTGATTAGGTCAACAGATGACCTTATAGTTACTAGAAGAATTCTTTAAATAGCCTCATTTGGTGACCTGAAAGATGACGACTTTATAAATAAAACACCTTTGAAAAATACATTGTTTTAGCTTTTTCCTTACAATTTCTCTTCACTATAAATAGAATTGGCTTAGTCCTGATTCTTGTTCTTTCTTGTTTTGTTTTTTTTTTGTTTTTCATTTTCTTCTACAGAAAAAAAAAAAGTA
The DNA here is from genome assembly GCF_022837055.1 of Prionailurus viverrinus. Lineage (NCBI taxonomy): Eukaryota > Metazoa > Chordata > Mammalia > Carnivora > Felidae > Prionailurus > Prionailurus viverrinus. Next base: position 64,008,084 of record NC_062564.1, on the reverse strand, counting down.
ATTTACCATGTATCTTAGCCCAAGTTCCCTTCAAAAGAATAATGTGAAATAGAAACTTACGTGCAGGGATGCCTGGGTGACTCAGTTGGTTGAGCATCCAAATTTTCACGTAACTTTTCCCAGGGTTGTGGGATCAAACCCTATGCTCAGCATGGAGCCTTCTTAAGATTCATTCTCTCTCTTCCTCTGTCCCTCTCCCCTGCTCGCATGCTCACTCTCTCACTCTTGCTCTCCCTTTCTCTAAAATAAAATTTAAAAATTTTATTAAAAAAAAATGTGCAAATACCAGAAGGTGATCCCAGATGGTAAGAATGAAACACCAGGTAAAGTGAAATAGGAAATAAAAGCCAATATAAGAGTATGGAGTTGGGTTGTCACCATGGCCAAATGAGGTTCCACTCAACCTGGACCCTCAGGGGGAACTACAGAAAGCCTTTCTCTCTCAGAACTGCCCGCCTATTCCCACTGATTGAGGGATTCTCCTAGTGGTATTAGCTTCTCCCGACTTCTAGGCTGCACTTTTAGGGGCAAAGGGATATATAAGACATGCTGGTCAAATCACAGAGCAGCAGTTAAAAGATACACTGCAGAAGTTCAAGGTGAGAAGAAGTCAACACAACTGAGGCACAGCCTGCCAAAAATGTTTGCCACAGTCACAGGAAGACCTGGAAGTGAGGCTGAAATGGAAGTGAGCCTGAAAGGATACACATCAGACTCCAAGAGGCATGTGACACACAGTATGAGCATCAGGGCATTGCTCATCAGAGAGTCAGCACCAAATAACAAGCAAGGAACACTACAGTCCCTAATTTATCATTCTTACCAAGCCTCGGTGAGTTTCCTAATGTACCTTAATACACTGAAAGGAAGGATGGGAGGGAAAGAACCCATTCCGGGCATTTTGAACAACTTGGTTGTGTCTCAAAACTCCATGGTTTCTCAAGATCATAAGACCATGAAAGACCCACCACTAATATCATCCTCAATGAGGAAAAACTGAGAGCTTTCCCCCTAAGGTCAGGAACATGACAAGGATGTCCACTCTCACCACTGCTGTTCAACACAGTGTTGGAAGTCCTAGCCTCAGCAATCAGACAACACAAAGAAATTAAAGGCATCCAAATTGGCAAGGAAAAAGTCAAACTTTCACTCTTCACAGATGACATGATACTCTACATGGAAAACCCATAAGACCCTATCAAAAAACTGCTGAAACTAATACATGAATTCAGCAAATCTGCAGGATATAAGATCAATGTACAAAAAATGGGTCGCATTTCTATACACCATAAAGCAGCAGAAAGAGAAATCAAGGAATCAATCCCATTTACAATTGCACCAAAAACCATAAAATACCTAGGAATAAATCTAACTAAAGAGGTGAGAAATGTATACACTAAAAACTATAGAAAGCTTATGAAAGAAATTAAAGAAGACACAAAAAAATGGAAAAACATTCCAGACTCATGGATTGGAAGAACAAATATTATTAAAATGTCAACACTACCCAAAGTAATCTACACAGTCAATGCAACCGCTATCCAGATAACACCAGCATTCTCCACAGAGATAGAACAAACAATCCTAAAATTTGTATAGAACCAAAAAAGACCCTGAATACCCAAAGCAATCCTGAAAAATAAAACCAAAGCAGGAGGCATCACAATTCTGGACTTGAAACTGTATTACAAAGCTGTAATCATCACGACGGTATGGTACTGGCACAAAAACAGACACATAGATCAATGGAACAGAATAGAGAACCCAGAAATGGACCCACAAACATATGGCCAAGTAATCTTTGACAAAGTGGGAAATAATATCCAATCAAAAAAGTCTCGGGGCGCCTGGACGGCTCAGTGGGTTGAGCGTCCGACTTCAGCTCAGGTCATGATCTCATGGCTCCTGAGTTCGAGACCCGTGTCGGGCTCTGTGCTAACAGCTCAGAGCCTGGCGCCTGCTTCTGCTTCTGTGTCTCCCTCTCTTTCTGCCTCTAACCCACTCGCATTCTGTCTCTGTCTCTCTCAAAAATAAACATTTAAAAAAAGAAAAGAGTCTCTTCAGCAAATGGTTTTGGAAAACTGGACAGTGACATGCAGAAGACTGAACCTGGACCACTTTATTACTCCATACACAAAAATAAATCGAAAATGGATAAAAGATCTAAACATAAGACAGGAACCCATCAAAATCCTAGAGGACTAAACAGACAACAACCTCTTTGGCCTCAGCCACAGCAACTTCTTACTTGACATGTCTCCAGAGGCAAGGGAAACAAAAGCAAAAATGAACTATTGGGACCTCATCAAGATAAAAAGCTTCTGAACAGCAAAGGAAACAATCAGCAAAACTAAAAGGCATCTGACGGAATGGGAGAAGATATCTGCAAATAACACATCAGATGAAGGATTGGTATCCAAAATCTATAAAGAACTTCTCAAACTCAACACCCAAAAACCAAACAATCCAGGGAAGAAATGGGCAAAAGACATAGACATTTTTCCAAAGAAGACACCCAGATGGCTAACAGACACATGCAAAAATGCTCAACTTCACTCAATATCAGGGAAATACAAATCAAAACCACAATGAGATACCACCTCACACCTGTCAGAATGGCTCACATTAACAACTCAGGCAACAACAGATGTTGGTGACGATGTGGAAAATAGAGGATCTCTTTTGCACTGCTGGTGGGAATGCAAACTGGTGTAGCCACTCTGGAGAACAGTATGGAGGTTCCTCAAAAAATTAAAAATAGAACTATCCTACAATCCAGCAATTGCATTATAGGTATTCATCCAGAGAATACAGGAGTGCTGATTTGCATGGGCACATGCTTCCCAATGTTTATAGCAGCACTATCGACATTAGCCAAATTATGGAAAGAGCCCAAATGTCCATTGACTGATGAATAGATAAAGAAAATATGGTGTGTGTGTGTGTGTGTGTGTGTGTGTGTGTGTGTGTAATGGAATATTACTTGGTGATCAAAAAGAATGAAATTTTTCCATTTGCAACAATGTGGATGTAACTACAGTGTATTATGTTAAGTGAAATAAGCCGGTAAAAGAAATGCAAATATCATTATGATTTCACTCACAGGTGTAATTTAAGATATGAAACAGATGAACATAAGGGAAGGAAAGCAAAAATAATATAAAAACAGAGAGGTAGACAAACCGTAAGAGACTCTTAAATACAGAGAACAAACTGAGGGTTGCTGGAGGGGTTTGGGATGGGGGATGGGACTAAATGGGCAATGAGCATTAAGGAGGACACTTGTTGAGATGAGCACTGGGTGTTATAGGTAAGTGATGAATCACTAAATTCTACTCCTGAAATTACCCTGAATTTATAATCACTTAAGGGGCGCCTGGGCAGCTCAGTTGGTTGGGCGTCTGACTTCGGCTCAGGTTATGATCTCATGGTTCATGAGTCTGAACCCTGCCTCAGGCCCTGTGCTGACAGCTCAGAGCCTGGAGCCTGCTTTGGATTCTGTGTCTCCTCTCTCTGCCCCTACCCTGCTCATGCTCTGTCTGTCTCTCTCTCTCTCTCTCTCTCTCTCTCTCTCTCTCAAAAATAAGCATTAAGAAACTTTTATAATCACTTAGAAGTGGAATTACATATTTTAGTTCACTTTGAGTATCTATCCATCACTAGACAGGTTCAACAAAAATTCTAGGTCAATCCACAGAAGTGTAGTTAATTTAGGTCATACTTGAAGTGTATTGTTACAGATATTACTTCTGAAACTACTAACCAACCTTTGCATCATATCTTCTGGAAGAAATATATTTTTGGTATTGGTGCATTCATCTATATACCAAAAAAAGAAGTTATACACATTTAACTTATTAACTTTATTATATGCAAGTGACAAGACATCAGTCTGTATCAGTTGCTTGTCTGAGTAACAAGTTGAAAAACAAAAGATAGTTGTTTCTAGAAAGAGGGAAGCTCCAGACTTTCCACGTTATCCACTCCTTATATGTGGAATTTATTTGCAAGTTAGGATGATTCATATACCATGGGGTTCCTTTGTTCAGAAAAAAAAGTGGGTTTTATATATACATACATGTGTGTGTTTGTTGTGTGTGTATAGCACTCCCAAGAGAAAGAAAAGTTTTGCCAATTTGTTATATTTAGTTACCATGAATTCGAATTTACTAGCTTCAAGATTTCAGATGGAAGAAGCATCCAAGAGGTAAGCTGAATTTTAATGGTGTTTTTATCCCCTGGGATGATGAGTGGGAGCATTTGCCAATCTAGACAAATACCAAGAGGCTGAGAGTATGAGCAGGGGACCACTGAAACAGGGTAGGGAATCCAGCAGAAATTCTGGCAGTCGTATGGGGCTGGAGATAAAAAAAAAAAAAAAAAAAAAAAAAAAAAAAATAGGTGCAGGGGGGACCAAGATGCCAGTGAGAAATAAATGATGAAGCATCAAGCTGACACATGCGTGGTTTTAGCCACATGACGTCTGCTGACATGTGAAGCTACGTATACGATGCTAAAGGACTAAGAAGAACGCTTCTGAAAAAAAGAGCAGGATTCTCAGAAGTACTGCCCCGAATTGTGTTTAGTACCTGTGAATGCACCAGTGGATGCTCTAAATATCTATGCCTTGGCAGCTAGGTTCCCCCGCAAGGGATAAAGACTATTAGTACTTGAGTCAGCTCAGTCACTGATCGGATTATAAGGACTGGCAACCTCTCTAATTCATTCACCTAGCAGGAGTGCCGACAACTCTTTGGACCTGGATAAATCATCCGGAGATTCTAGAATTTTTATACACAATTACTAAAATCAAGAGTAAAGACAGACACTGAAGAAAACTTCTACAGTAATCCAGTTATTGGTGTTAACTAACAAAAACCTTCAAATGATCTTGATTAATATGTTCAAAGTAACAGAGGAAAAGGTGGAAAAATAGATTAATTGGTATCTATAGCAAAGAATGAAATGCACTTTGAAAACCAAAAAAATACACTAAGTACAGTAATAACCCATAGATGAGCTTGAAAGCATAACAGCCATAGTGAAGGAGAGAAGGCTAGTAAACTGGAATAAAAGATCAAAGGAAAATATCCACACAAACATAGAGAGAAAGAAAGAGTAGAAAATAGTGAAACAAGTGTAAGAGCATGCTGGGCACAGTGAAACCGTGTACTAAACATACAACTGAGATCTCAGAAAAAAAGAAAAGAAACAGAATGGAGTAGAACTATTTCTTCAAGAACTCATCAATGAATTTCATCTGATGAAACACATCAATCCACAAATTCAGAAAGCACTACAAACTCTAAAGAGGATAAACAAAAAGAAAACCATACCTACTAACATCTTTGAAGGACTGAAAAAAACTAAAGACAAATGAAGAATCTTAAAATCAGCCAGAGACAAAGACACATGACCTGCAAAACAACAAGACTGGCAGGTCTGATGGAAGCCCAAGTCAGGAGAATAACTACTTCAAGTGTTCACAGGAAATGACTGCCAAACAAAAATTCTATTCCCGGTTTACATATTCTTTATAAAAATAAAAGCTGTATAAAAATATTTTCAGACACACAAAAAATGAGAGAATTTGTCGCCAGCAAACTTGCAATTAAAAGGTATATAACAACCTATTTAGCAAGTTTTATGATAAATTGTAATACAGGAATTGCCGAGAATGCAGCTAATTAAAAATACCAGATGTTTAAAATAGAAATCACAAACTATATAGATTCACCTCTATGTATGTTTACTTCTTTTTTTATTTTTTTTAATTTTTTTATGTTTATTTATTTTTGAGAGAGAGAGAGTGTGCGCGCGAGAGACAGACAGAAAGAGAGAAAGGGGGAGGGAGGAAGGGGCGGAGAGAGGGAGGCACAGAATCTGAAGCAGGCTCCAGGCTCTGAGCTTTCAGCACAGAGCCCTACATGGGACTCAAATTCACAAACCAGGAGATCATGACCTGAGCTGAAGTCAGACACTCAACTGACTGAGCCAACCAGGAGCCCCTATATAAGTTTACTTCTTTAACTGAAAATATCTAGAAGTTACAAAGTTAAGTAATGAGGTAGTATCTGTTGCACAGTTCTTCCTGTTTTTTGGAAATCACTTTTGCACATCAGCTCATTTACTGGGTGGACCATACCCTGTGAGAAATGCAGGGCAGATGTTATCATCTTTATTTTATGGAAAGTGAAACTAATGCTCAAGAGATTCAGAAGCCTGTCCTCAATTACATGACAAAGTCAAAACTAGAACATGCATTTCCTTCCTACCCAGCTTTTATCACTCTGACACACTGGGAAGTAGAAAATAAATATAGGGGCACCTGGCTGGATCAGTCCGTAGAGCACCCAACTCTTGATCTCAGGGCTGTAAATTCTAGTCCCACATTGGGTGCGGAGATTACTTAAAAATAAAATCTTCTAAAAAACTAAAAATAAAATAATAGTATTATAGAGGTCCATTAAGTGGCATAATACATAACAAACAAGGGGATGATTTGGGCTTCTGGAGATTTTGTCTCAAATGTTCTTCAATTTTGTTTTTAAAAACTCCATTACCTATGTTATTTTAACCCAGTGAATAAGATATTATGACACTCCTGAATATTTTCTACTGTTTCATAACTGTTGACTTTCACTCTTAACTTTCAATTTCCAGAAGAAGCAGAGACACCAAAACTTTTCAGCCAAAAACGTTTTACTGACCAATTTCTTTATCAAAGACCTATGCAAGAGTTAACACCACAATGTCTTGTGATGCATAAAACATCCTTTAACTAGTATTTGAAAAACACCATAGAAAAGCTCATAAGACAATCTCTGATGGAGTTCAAGATATAATGTTGCCTCAAGGAAGGCAAAGAGTTTCACTGTATTACAGAGATTCTACAGTATCTGTTCAAACCCAACAGCTGGAACAGGGAAAACAAGAGGCCACCAAATAATATAAACTTATTCCTCCTACATAATTTTTTTCTTAGAAATCCTCCAGTATTCTGACATCATGCTCTTTTCTACAATCTTGAAAACATCGCTATTGCCTACTCCAAGCAATATACTATAGTTTTTCTTTTGTCTGATAATGCAACTTCCTCTCATCTTTTTTCCTGTTAAGCATCCTTGCATAACAAAATAGCCAAAATATTTGTGAATACATTAAAGAACATCGTGATAATATTCTCTAATTCAGGGACATTCTTTTACTTCATGTTTTTAAAATAATACTGTACTGCCTATTAAATATACAAAATCATATATATATATATTTATAAGATGCTCATACTTTGAGAACTTTCCTCACATACTCTAGTGTATGCGTAGTGAAGATCATTTTTTGTACCTTCTTGGATAAATATTTTTAAAATAAAAGATTTCAAACATAAAACATAACCTATCTTTAATGTGGAATTTTACTTACCTCAAAGGGAGTAACACATTCTATTGTTAAAGGAAATATCATTTGCCAAAAATCACTAGCCAAATACCATATACCTCCTACTTATGATTATTAGTTGCTGACTGTATGACTGGGACTATATATATTTTATACATACGTATATTTTTTATGTTGGGTGTACCCCATCACATAAGCACATCATCAGCCTGTATGCTCACAGGGTTAGATTCAAAAAGAGATGTTGTCACTATAATATGTAAGAAAAGCAGCCAACATGAGCAAGGGGCTCTCTAAGAACCTTCATGTAAAGCTCCTTAACTTTTACTATAAGGAGACGAGTACAATAAAGTTAAAAAGAAAAACTTTTAAGGAAACAGGTGGAGCCCTTTATAAGTCAGGAAACAAATAATGAAATAAAAATTATTTCTGAATCACAGGAGAAAACGTTGCCACTAACCCCAAAGTCCTGGGTACAGGTAAGCTCGTATCATTGGTCTCTCAACATAACACCACATAATCAAAGATTTAATTATGCACTTCCCAAGAGAAGACTGGAAAAGCCACACAGTGCACTTTTCCAAAACCAAAACTGATGTGAAATTCTTAGTCTCACCATTTATATTTAGTAAAATCTCCTTCCATCATTTCACCCAGTTAGCTCCTTTTTCACTTCCACCACGTGTTTTAATTCAAATAATTTTCTATCATGTCTGTTCTTTTTTTTTTTTTTTTTTAAATTTTTTTTTTCAACGTTTATTTATTTTTGGGACAGAGAGAGACAGAGCATGAACGGGGGAGGGGCAGAGAGAGAGGGAGACACAGAATCCGAAACAGGCTCCGGGCTCTGAGTGGTCAGCACAGAGCCCGACGCGGGGCTCGAACTCACGGACCGCGAGATCGTGACCTGGCTGAAGTCGGACGCTTAACCGACTGCGCCACCCAGGCGCCCCGTATCATGTCTGTTCTAAAAAGACTTCAAACTTTATCAGAAGGGCAATCACTGGTCTTTTACACTTTTATACTTCTGTTTTTAAAAAGCTTCACTTGGATCATCTATCTTTAAAGAAAAAGAAACAGTCTAAAGGAAAACCAGTAACCCTTTTTAAGAAAAGGAAAATGAAATTACTCTTTGAATTATAACTGAGGTTGTTACTTTCTTACACCCTACCATTATGTTAGATACTGGAATATCAAACTTGCATACAAGAATCTCCTTGATATTCGGGGATCATTATACACTAAATCCATGAAAATAAAACAGCTCTTAAAATTTTAAATATTTTAGATTGCCATGAATGAAACTCCAAAAGAAAGTAACCGAACCCCAAAGTAACAAACTTTCATTCCTTCCACCTTTTTAACAATGTGTTACTTCTGGAAATAAAGTGATATCAAAATCAAATATTCCAATAGGTACCGCCACTTCTCTGTGATCTGAAAATTGGGACTCTTCCCAAACAGAAGGAATTCATCGATAAAACGTGTGTCAAACCTGCAGGCAGCGAAGAAGCGTGGGTATTGCTATCTTGGCTTTCTAGCACTTAACACGCAGCACAACTCTAAGACACCTGAGCAGGTTCCGAATATTTTCCCTTTAAGCCCTCAAAACTATGTAACAGGACAAATCTCGAACACATTTAGCAAGAAAACCTCTTCCGAAATTACTGAACAACAAAAGGGATTGCCAGGAAGGCGTGGATCTCCCTAACTGTATCCTGAACCTGCTTCTAATTCCATCCACCTGCCGCAAATAATCCTCACAATAAGCGCGTCAGAAACCAGAAGAAAAAAAAAAGCTAGAGTGCGTCTCCCTAAGTTTGCTCTTTGACTCACACCACTAGGGGACAGAACTTGGGCGTCATTCGGCCTCAATTAGTCACTTCACTTCCAGGAGCTTAAGAAGCTCGCCCTGCACCTGTCTAACTGCGACACTTACCGTGGGCGCAGGACACTTCTGGTGTCTCAAGTCCCAGCTCTCAGTCCCGCCTGCCGCAGGAACACAATGGCATCCCTCGCCCAGGCGGGTGGGTGCCGGGGACCCGGAACCGACTCGACAGTTGCGGAGAGCCTGACTCAGATTTGAGTGCATTAGCGCTACACCCAAGACAAAGGCTGCCCTCGGTGGTCCTGGGCGTGCGCCCGCCCTGGGGTGATCGGTGCCCGCCCCCCTCAAGCCCACACTGGAAGCTCGTGAGCCTGTAAAGTGGCCGTCATCGATTCCGCGCTTTCCGAGGGGTGCGGTTTGCTGACTAGTACGAAGCTGGTGTAAACAGCGCGCCGCGCACTGGGGAGCCACCAGAAAAGGCTAGCGCGCAGGGCGGGCGCTGGCAGACCAGCGGAGGTAACTACTACCCCCGGGCAGCCGGCTGGCACAGTCTCCACTCACCCGAGCGGCGCCCGCAGGCGAGCCCGCCGCCTGGGAGTTGGGTCCCAGCACCCACCACGCACCCCAGCCAGGAGCCTCGACTGCTTCGCGGACCCACCGGGCAAAGGCACCTGCTGCCAATGCTCCCAGCCTGGTGCTGTGCCAAGCCCCGCTCGGGGTCAGGGACACAGACGCCCGGGACAGGGAGCCGAGGAGGGTACGGGCTCGCAGCGAGGCGGATTGAACGATCTTTGCAATCACTCACCGGCGGAGGGCGAAGTCGCTCAGGCGGCCGCGCGGCGGAGCGCAAGGAGCATCCCGCGGCGCAGGCATCCTCCCATCCTTTGTCAGTAGCGGGCGGAGCGCTCCTCCCCAGCTTGCGGACGTACACCCGGCTCTGGCTCTGCTTCCCAGCCCTCTCCCCTCCTCTCCTCCCCCTCCCCTTCTCCGTCCCCCTCTCGGAGCCGGCACTCACTCGGCTCCCATGATGTCATCCGGTGGAAATCTGCCATGCTCAAAGACTAGAATAATCCAGCGCTCACGCGGGGAACGCAGCGCGGGCGGAGGCGGCGGCAGAGCCTTTAGGCGTACCCACAACCGGCCTGGCCAGTATAACTGGAGTCCAGGCCCCGATGAGGAGGGGTCTGCAGAAAGGTGGTTCCGAGGGTGTGGAAGAGCGGGGTGGGCGTGGTGGGGATGAAGCCCAGGACGAAAAGTGCGGGCTCTGCTGCAAAGATTCCTAACTCAGTGTTTAGACTGACGGCGAATTCCAAGGGTAAGGAGAAAGTTTTTTTTGGCTTCTTGGCCGCTGTAGCGCCCCAGCATGGCGCTGAACTCCTATGGTACAGCCAGGAGAAGGCCTAGAACCCCTTGGACTCCAGAACTGCAGCCTCAGAGTTTAGGGTGTCTGGCCCCTGGCCATCTCAGTGACTAGCAGCTAAGAGGATGAAGAAAGACTCATACTGCTCATGGGCGAGAGAATCTGAAACAAAACATCCGGAAATGGGGGGGTCACGGCGACCTGTGAAACTGACAAGGAAAAGACCATCACTCCCTTGAGAAGAAGAATAACAGAAAATCACCCGTGGCCTTAGTTTTCCCTCACTTCCTCCTCACCAAATACTATTGGACACTCTCGCGGTGACTTCTTCGTGGCCTCACCCAAAGGATTGCCATCAATGATGAAAACATTTAAATCACGAGAGGTTCACTAAAAGCCATAAAAGATGTGATGCCAACTTTATTTTTGCTTGATATTCTTTAAAATATCAATAGATGTTTTCTTGGAGGAACAAACAGCCTCCTCAGTACTGTTAATGGAAACACACACACACCCCAGATATGAGACCCAGTTCCCCACCAATCCAGGTTGTCTCCTGTTAAAAATTGTTGCTGTTCAAAGAACAGATCCCAACAACTGTCTGTACTCATCAAGGAGTCTCTTGAAGTCCCCAGAATTGCCTGCCACTATCACCCCTGGAAGAAACTAACGTTGCTTGGGGAAGCATTAACAATCAGTGCTGATTAGGCTAGATTAACTGAGAGTGTCTCCTCAGCAACACACAGACTCTGCCAGTGGCTTCATCCACCATCACCCTTTAGAAGTATAAAGACTAGAGACACCTGGGTGGCTCAGTCGGTTAACCTCACTCAAGTCAGGATCTCAGGGCACCTCGGTTTGCCTCCCACCCTCCGCCACTGGGCTCTGCGCTGACAGTGTGGAGCCTGCTTGGGAGTCTCTGTCTCCCTCTCTCTCTGCCCCTCCCCTGCTTGTTCTCTCTTTCTCACTCTCTGTCTCAAAATAAACAAACTTTTTTTTTAAGTGTAAAGACTAGATACACTTAGTACAATTAGGAACTCCTGAATCTTTGTAAATACAAAGAGAAAGACTCAGTATAATAACAACTTGAAGGCTAGTTACTGTATTAAACAGGCTTGTAAATCCATTTGAAATTCACTGGGACTTTTCTTAGGAAAAGATAACAAAGTGTGAAAAAAGAGGATCAGAAATTATTTTTAAAAATAAAATGTCAAAAAGGCCATGAGGCATAGTTTGAAAACAGTGTACGAAATCTACAAGTGTTAACTTGCATTTATTTATCTTCAAATTATTTTAAGTATCACTTATATATTGTATATTATAAATATCTATTATAAATATGTATTTAGCATCCTTGTTGATGTTCTTAGTTTTTTAAGAGTTGAAAAAAACCTTTATTTTGAATGTTTATTTATTTATTTTTGAGAGAGAGGGAAGGAGAGAATCCCAACCAGGCTTCCTGCTATCAGCACAGAGCCCCACCCAGTGCACAATCCCATGAACCATTCGAACATGACCTGAGTATAAATCAAGAGTCTGATTCTTAGCCGACCAAGCTACCCAGACACCCCTTGAAAAAGCTTTTAAGGATAGTCACTTATCATTTCCTCCAAATCAAAGTATAAAAGAACATGTAAAATGTATGGACAACTTCTAGAAATGAGTATTTTTAAGTATCAAAATAATGAATATTTCTAATAATCAGGGAAAATAGGAAAGAAAATAGATGAAAAAAAAAGGTAAGGATTTGGCAATGTAAGCAATGACCGTCTTTGAGAATAGACAAACAATCTAATTGCAGGGGGAAAAAAGTAATTAGAACTGCTAATGATGCTGTTCTAAGTATTTCAGAAGGTCAAGTTGTAAACCTTCCTTCCTAGATTGCTTCTCTGATACTCCCATCTGTCTTCATTGCCTTTGTTTATCTTGCTGTTCTTCAGTATTCTCTGGACTAACACACAAGTGTGGTGACAAGAAGGGCATCGGGAGGTAGCAGATCTGGGACACTTAGACAAATAGTCAAAAGGATCAGAAAAAGTATCTCTCATTTTTTTTATCACTTTTATAAAGGGCTAAAAGCAAAACCTCTGTCTCTTTAAGAAAAATGAAATGCATTCGTATGTGATAATTTATTTGGTCTGTGACAGGTGAAATAAAATAGGTCACTTACATCAAGGGGCTTTAAAATGGAGCCAAGAGGCCATTAAGGAGATGGGCCTTACACATCTTCATGGGTGGAACCATGAACTTTTGAACCGGGCCAAACCACAAATGTTCCAAGAAATCTGCCCAAACACCTGCAACTTGCTACACTTAGAGACTGCTTAGCAACCAGTTACTTTCAGTCACAGTTTTTTTTTCTGCCATCAACACTAATCAAAAACTCTTTGTAAACTACATATATAAGCAATCTCTTTTGCTCCCTAGTGGGAAACTGTTTGGGTAGCTACCCAAATCCGTATACCCTGAACTGCAATTCTTTGATCCCAGATAAATGTTCGTGCTTAATTATTGCCCCCTCATAATTTAACCTGACAGGTCCTAAGGAAAAGTAGTCAGTTTTATTATTTTTGAATATTAAAAATACTGTGCTGGGACCTTCACTGTGGCCCTCGATTTTAGCAAAGTCAATTTACTACATTCTACAAGATCTTCTTTCTTTCCAAGTGTGTATTAATCTACCAAGGTGCTGGCCTGTGTCACAGACATTTCCCACTTCTAATGCATTCTTTTTTCCTTATTTGTAATTTTTAAATCATGCTGTTTGAATATTTTAAGATATTTTTATCCAAATGGATGGCTATAAATAACAACAACAAAACATTTCATTGTTACATTGAAAAAAAAGGATAATAATTCTTAGAAAAAAAATTACATCTGAATTCATACCTTACATACCTAATATTCTAATCTTATTTAAATGGTGAATATATTAAACAATATATTAAACCTTAGAATTGAAGATTCAGAGTGGAAATATTAACTCTGCCTCAATTATTGAGAATCTGCAGCAAGGTCTTCATACTGATACATGACTCTCTTCACCAAAACAATGAATGTTTCCAGTGGGAAAATTGACACATTTTAATATTTTCCCTTGTGGATTTCATGAACTATAAAACTTTTATATTCTGGTTTTATCTGAATTAATAAACTCATTAATAGCTCATTGCTTGCTAACAACAAGTTCTCCTGGGTTTGAATTTGTTAACTGTTGATAAATAATAAATAATAAGCAAAACTAATGTTATTAAGCCCTTATTATGTGCCAGATACTGTGTCAAGTGCTTATATGCACTAGTCCATTTGATCTTTAAAATTACCCACATGACATGAACGTTATTAATCTCTCTTGAAGATGAATAAACAGATACCTAGAGAGATTTCAAAAAATGTCCAGGCAACTAAACTAGTAACAAGTCAAATTTAAGATTTTATTCTGTCAGCCTAAATATATACAGCCTGCCTGCCTAATAGCACACCAGCAACTTTTAGATAATTTTTCCTTTGAAAAAATGGAAACATTATGATTTCATTTATTTTATAGATTGATTGATTGCTGAGATGGACAATATGCTTTTGTGGGCTTTGTGATTAGTTACAAAATTCAACATGACTTTTATTTTCATTATCCTTGTTAATGAATGCTTCCAATTACTTACAGAGAAAAAGCATTTCAGAATACCAAATAAGTTTTAGTTTCCAATCTATCCTTAAAACAGTTTTAGACATAAAGCAAGGTGCAGTGAATTTTGTACTTGGAGACAGATCACTGTAAAATGAAATAAAAAGAATAACCATAAGCTATTAAGTAAAAACAAAGACTACCTCAGCAACTCTCTCCTCTGTACAGTTAATCCATTTGTGGGTCTGGGAAGGTACATCTCCCATCCAAATGAAGGCTTTCTTCCCTACTGTGAATATTAACAAGGAAAATAGATCATTTTACATATTATATCTCAAAGGCACCATATGTGTTTTTTTATCACAGAAAGTAATATTTCTTGGACACAAACGTATAACCAAGCTTCTTTAAATAGAAAGGTTTAGTATAGATTTCTTCAAAATCCTTTTTTTATCTTACCTTTTTGATAATTGGCTGATGTTCAGCAACTCTGCTAACAAGGGTTACTTGAATGGATTTGCGGAAAGGTTAAAAGATACGTATAACCAATTATCATTCTTTTGAGATATACTGCTAAACTACCTTTTGTATTAATTTCTCACAAATGAAATAATGTAAACAAATAATAATCTTTATATTCATCAGATATGTTAGCAGACATAATCTAAATTTTTTTTTCAACGTTTATTTATTTTTGGGACAGAGAGAGACAGAGCATGAACGGGGGAGGGGCAGAGAGAGAGGGAGACAAAGAATCGGAAACAGGCTCCAGGCTCTGAGCCATCAGCCCAGAACCCCGACGCGGGGCTCGAACTCATGGACTGCGAGATCGTGACCTGGCTGAAGTCGGACGCTTAACCGACTGCGCCACCCAGGCTCCCCAGCAGACATAATCTAAATATTGATGTAATTTTGACTTTGGCTTCAGTACATTCTTCTGTCATTAAACATCCTTATGTTACAGGACAGGTGGCCCATCCCATAATCTTATGCTCATTTTCCAGTTGCTCTGTCTATAGTGCTGGTCATTGGCACTAACGTGACCTAGAAGTGGTCATAGAGGAACAGCTTTTGTTTAAAGGCAGAGGAAGGGATGGGGAAAAGTTCTTTTGAGCCACAGTGCTTATGAAAAGGAAAAAAGAAATTCTATATATAGCAATAGCAGGCTATGAAAAAAAAATGTATGTATATAATAAAATAAAAGTATTTGCAAAGTAGAGATGCTGATTTACCTAAGTCTATATTAGTTCCTCATTGTATTAAGTTGGAATTTTTCTTAATCAGTTGTTCATTGTATTCAGCTGTGATAGTAGCATGCGTGATCTGCCTTCAATATTTCCACCCAGATCTTGTTTCATATATTCATAGACATCCAAATTAATTCCATTATCTTAGTTGACCCCATTTATAGGCATGGAATTAAGGACAACACCGAATTATCTCCACAACAGGGAGATAATTTTCAGATTTTTTGAGTCATAGCTCTTAATCCTTACAGCAGACTACTTTCCCAAGGCTGTATCTTTTTAACTATTGTAGGAGACAACACTGAAAAATATATTTGCTAAGGAAAGACCCTAATAGACATTCCTGATTTTCCAAGTCAACTTTAATTCCTGAAGTCCACGGAGAGCTACGTGGAAAGAGCTCAGAATGCTACAAACTTGCTTCTGGACCTAACTCTCTTCATGATATATTTAATCACTTAAGCAATTCATTTAACCTAGCCATCTTATCTTTCTCATTTGGAAAAGGAAGTTAATGATAGCTGTCTCACATACCTCTCACTTGAGAGCCTTTTATGAGAAAATAGAGTTAGAAGTGTGATACAAAGGTAGGGTAATATTTGTAACAGATCTAAACAGGGTGTCCTGAGCTGTGTCCTAAACAGATATAGTGAACATTCAATAACATGCAATGGATTTTACTGCCAAGGACAAGAAGGGGGAGAAGGAAGAGGAGAAGGGGAAAAAGGAAAATCTGTTCTGTTGGGGATCTTTCCAACAGACATAAAAATGGAACACTGGAAAGAGGATGGCCTTCAAAGGGGGCTAACTCCAGCTTCATCTCTTACTATAGCTTCATTTCAAAATATCTTACTCTCTCTGAACCTCACTTTCTCCTGTAAAATACAATCCAAGTTACTTTTCCTCAATTTATTTTAATATTTTTAAATCAAGATACATGTGCAATTCTAGTGTACTTTTAATATAGTGTTATTTCCCACTCCTCCCTAAAGGTTATTTTACTAATGGTGACAAGGGTGATGATGTGGTCTCTAAGAAATAAGATGCTGTCTCAAAGAAGGAAGGAGAAATTAATCTGTTTTATGAGTGATACATCCCAAACATCCTGAACAGAACCTAGAAACTACTGGTTGAATGAATGAATGAATGAATGTGATGATTAAATAAAATAACAGAATACAGATATACCTAAAATGGTACCCAGCATTTAGCAGCTGAACCCAGATCCAGGTTCAGGGACTACTAGCACCCTCAAACTTTTTAAAAATTTTTTTGAGAGGGTGGTGACGACAGGGGATCCAAAGTGGGCTCTATACTGACAGTGGAGAGCCTGATGCGAAGCTCAAACTCACAAACTGTGAGATTATGACCTGAGCCAAAGTTGAACACTTAACCAACTGAGTCATCCAGGTGTCCCTGTACTAGAAAATTTTTATCCACTAACTCTTTAGAACCAAATATAGTGTATATAATGTATTTTGTACACTATCCCCACAGGGGCCTAGGTCAGTACCCTATGGTCAAACACAGCATTTTGCCTGCAGTGAAATAAATGAAGGTTCACACCAAGTTTGATAAAATAAGCCATACAAAAGTTTGGTCACGTTTTATGCCAAATGAGTTGTGAAAAAGTTTCCAATAACCAGATTTCTAAATTTTAGAATTTGGACAAACGGTTATGAATAATAATGGTAACATTTACTGAGTATCTGCTATGTATCAGTCTCTGCTTTAAGCACTGTACATTAATTAATTAAACCTCACAAAAACCTTTGAATGTAGGCACAATCATTATTCCTGTTTTATGTGAGAAAAATCTGATGCACAAGTTAAATTACTTGCTTTATTTGGTTTATGAACCAAAGTAAGTCTAGAAGGATTTGTGTTCAACGTTATAGAATAAATAATTAAATTAAGAAGAACATATACATTTATCTCAGTAGAAAAGGAATTTCTATGATCTAAGCAATGAAAGAAATAAAAAATGGGTCCCCTCAGTGGCTCACTCAGTTAAGCGTCCAACTCTTGGTTTCATCTCAGGTCATGATCTCATAGTTTTGGCGATCATGCCCCATGGAGGTCTCTACACTGTTAGCGCAGAACCTGCTTGGGATTTCCTCTCTCTCTTTCTCTCTCTCTTTCTCTCTTTCTCTCTGCCCTTCCCCTGTTTATGTGCTCCCTCTCAAGATAAATAAATAACTTTATAAAAAATAAAAAATAGTAATATATTTTATTAAACAACAAAAAAAAATTTTTTTTTAATTTACATCCAAGTTAGTTAGCATATAGTGCACAATGATTTCAGGGGCAGATTCCTTAATGCCCCTTACCCATTTAGCCCATCCCCCCTCTCACAACCCCTCCAGTAACCCTCTGTTTGTTCTCCATATTTATGAGTCTCTTCTGTTTTTGTTCCCCTCCCTGTGCTTATATTACTTTTACTTCCCTTCCCTTGTGTTCATCTGTTCTGTGTCTTAAAGTCCTCATATGAGTGAAGTCATATGACATTTGTCATTCTCTGACTAATTTCACTTAGCATAACACCCTCCAGTTCCATCCACGTAGTTGCAAATGGCAAGATTTCATTCTCTTTGATTGCTGAGTAATACTCCATTGTATATATATACATACCACATCTTCTTTATCCATTCATCCATTGATGGACATTTGGGCTCTTTCCATACTTTGGCTATTGTTGATAGTGCTGCTATAAACATGGGAGTGCATGTGTCCCTTCAAAACACCACACCTGCATCCTTTGGATAAATACCTAGTAGAGCAATTGCTGGGTCGTAGGGTACTTCTATTTTTAATTTTTTGAGGAACCTCCATACTTTTTTCCAGAGTGGCTGTGCCAGCTTGCTTTCCCACCAGCAGTGCAAAAGAGATCCTCTATTTTCCACATCCTCGCCAACACCTGTTGTTGCCTAAGTTGTTAGTGTTAGCCATTCTGACAGGTGTGGGGTGGTATCTCATTGTGGTTTTGACTTGTATTTCCCTGATGATGAGTGAAGTTGAACATTTTTTTCATGTGTCGGTTGGCCATCTGGATGTCTTCTTTGGGGAAGTGTCTATTCATGTCTTTTGCCCATTTCTTCACTGGATTATTTGTTTTTTGGGTGTTGAGTTTGAGAAGTTCTTTATAGATTTTGGATACTAACCCTTTATCTGATATGTCGTTTGCAAATATCTTCTCCCATTCTGTCAGTTGCCTTCTAGTTTTGCTGATGGTGTCCTTCACTGTGCAGAAGCTTTTTATTTTGATAAGGTCCCAATAGTTCATTTTTGCTTTTGTTTCCCTTGCCTCTGGAGATGTGTTGAGAAAGAAGTTGCTGCGGCCAAGATCAAAGAGGTTTTTGCCTGCTTTCTCCTCGAGGATTTTGATGGCTTCCTGTCTTACATTTAGGTTTTTTATCCATTTTGAGTTTATTTTTGTGTGTGATGTAAGAAAGTGGTCCAGGTTCATTCTTCTGCATGTCACTGTCCAGATTTCCCAGCACCACTTGCTGAAGAGACTGTCTTTATTCCACTGGCAATTCTTTCCTGCTTTGTCAAAGATTAGTTGGCCATACGTTTATGGGTCCATTTCTGGTTTCTCTATTCTGTTCCACTCAGATCTGAGTGTCTGTTTTTGTGCCAGTACCATACTGTCTTGATGATTACAGATTTGTAATACAGCTTGAAGTCTGGGGGATTGTGACTGCCTCCTGCAATATCTGTTGTTGTTTACAACAAAATTTCTTGAATATCAAAAGCACCATATTAAAATTTAAAGTTTAATAACCTAGATAAAATGTTTTCAGCAGATATTGTTGGCATATTCAATATATAAAGAGTACATATAAATCAATAAAAAGCAATAAGACCTCATTAGATAAGGAAGAGACATTAAGAAGTCACACACAAAAAAAGTTTTGCCACTGGCAAAAAAAAGTGTGAAATTTCAACTAAAATTTAAGGTTAAAAATTGAGACACAATTTTTTGATATTAAGTAGAGATTTTATAACTAAAAATATATGCTGAATGCTTTAAGAATTCTTATAGCCTTTGAGGTTGTGTTTTGATTTTTTTTTCCATAGAGAAGTAACCAGAAATTCTAGGGGAAAAAATATTTCTCTGCAAAGATGTTCATTAAAGAGTAATTTATAACATTAAAAACAAAAACAATAACAATAACAAAAAAAGGAAACCAATGCTTTTAAGGTCCAGGGTCATGGAGTTAATAAAACAACTTCAAAAAATGATGTGGAAAAAATTGTTTGGGCCTACCAATATCCCATTTTGTCAACACACTGCTGAGTCTAACGGAACTGTCAATGTTATAAAATCATAGTTTAGTTTCCGATATCACATTAATAAGCTCTCTGGAGTTGTTGCCAGGGAACCTGAGACCCTGAAGCCATTTATCTAGGCAGGAGAGTTTTCTCTGCAGTGGTCCTGAACAGGTGAGAGGGTAATTTTCACTGCAGAGATATTTTTTCCACAGTAAATGATGACTAGCTATGAAATTGTTATGTTCCACTGTAGACCTGTATGCTGTACCTTTCTCCAAATAAGTTGCTAATACTGCCACTTTAAAGCTGTATTAACTTTGAAATCTTTGGAAACTAGATTAACCCAGCTGCAGTCTAATAAATGAGTGATTTCAACCATTAAAACTCAACCTCACCCATGGGACTGTTTACTTCATTATATTTTCCAATTGATTGTATATATTGTTTAGGAAGGCTATTGATCATTGTATGTTGATATTGTAACCAGCCACTTTATTATTCTCTTTTATTCTAATGGTTTTACATTTGACTTTCTTGAATTTCCTAGGCAGATACCTGTCTGTTAATGGTAAAAAAAAAAATCTTACTGTCATTGTCCATAGTTTTTATTTAATTATTCTTTTCTTACTAATTACTATTGGAGCTTGGCTATAAGTTCCAATACACCACTAAATAATATTGGTTAAAAAAAAAAAAGGACCTCACACAACTCATTGACTTAATTTTCTTCACTCCAACTCCAGCTCCACTTTCCCCTTACTTTCTCTTGTAATTTTTTTTTCTTGGTAAATAATTCTACTATTCATCTAGGTTTCCAAATAAGAAATCTGAATATCACTGCAATATCTTTCCTCTCATTTGTACCCCACTGGAATAATCAATATCTCACATATACACATACAACTATTTTCAAACAAATTATTCTACTTTAATTAATTAAATTCCAGTTCTTTTAAAACATGACTGACATCATACCACTCTGTCATTATATGTTTTCAAAACAAATATTTATCAAGTGTATTTGTAGAATCCTATGGGATATGACACAGTCATCAAGTCTTATGGATCCTACCTCATAAAAATTTCTTGTAGTTAATCCCTCTTCTCCATGCTCATTGCCATTGTTCTCATATAGACACTTTAATCTTGTGCTGGTTAGTCTCTGTCTGCCCCCCTAGATCTATTCTTTGTTTTTCTCAGTTTTCCAGAGAGTTGACTTCTTGAAGAGGTTTTCCTTGCTCCTTAGCTTCTGGTGGGGATTGGTTTGGAGGTACCAGAAGGATTTGGAGAGTGGGAAGGGAAAAAGTTGAGTTTATATTTCCCCCATTCCCTCTTTGCTTCATTGTTGTTCTGATGAATACTACTTAGCTTTATGATTATAGCTTCTCCCGTGATTCCAGCCCTCAACCAGTCTCTCATGATACCTTAAAAGTAGTAAACCCAGTAAGGATTAAGGGTTGTAATGGCTTCCCACTCTTGCTAATCCTAACTCTGCTCACCTACCAATAATTATTTCCTTTACTAAAATGTCTTTTAATAAATCCTAGTAGATTGAACCCTTTGTTTCCTATTAAGACACAGACTGATATGTAACCCTTTTCCAAACCATTGAAATGGACTCTAATTGATTTCATTTCTACAGCCTCACCCTCTCTCTTACCTTTTTACAACACATCCTTCAACCATGAACAGAGAACCCTTTTCTCAAATGCAAACCTGACAATGTCATTCCCTGAGCAAAATCTTCACTGTTCTTCATCATTATTAGTAGTAGTTTCCAGCCAGAGTTACTGCAAATGACCTATAAATCCTTACACACCCAAGAATTTTCTGTGGAATAATCAGATTCACTTATATACATACTACTTTTTTTAAATATGCCACTGTGATTAAATACTAGGTCATGTAAATTTTGGCTAACATCATACTATGTCATTATGTGTTTCCCCAGGCAACCAGATATTCCATCATATACACTAAAGAATCCTCACATTAAAAATAAAATCTAAACCCTTACTAACTTTCTAGTTTATTCTTCTGCTGCTCACCCAAATGCACTTACACTTTACTTAAGTGTGTACTCTCCCTGCATCTTTGCTTTAGGTAGTCTTCCTATTTCTGGAAGGCACTCAACCACGTTCAATAACCCTTCATGGCAAATACTTTGTCATCTTTCATAATAGAAACATTATATTGAAAACCAATAGGCTAGAGTTTGAGTTAATTACTTTTCATGCATTATCTCATTTAATACTCATTACAATAGATGAGATGAAGCTTAAGGGGTTTCCACAAGTTCACACAACCATAAAGTATAAAATTAAGACTTAAAACCTGACTTAGAGACTTAAAGACTTAAAACCTACACCTTAAAAACTAAACTGCTCTTTCTAACAGGGTACTAGTCTAGAAGGTCAAAAACTTACACTCTTTGAAATCTCCTTCACATGCCTCTTCTCATTTTTATTTCTATGCTCCTTGATCCATGCCTCTTCATACTGTATTGTCATTCTTTGCTTATTTGTTTACCTCTCCCATGACTTTGAAATTTTTAAGGATAAAACTCAATTTTGTGGGATGCCTGGGAAGCTCAGTCGGGTAAGTGTCTGACTCTTGATTTCAGCTCAGGTCATGATCTCACCATCATGGGATCGAGCTCAGCCTTAGGAGGGAGTCTGCTTGGGATTCCCTCTCTCCCTCTTTCTCTGCCCCTCCCCCACTCATGCACACGTGCTCTCTCTCTCTTTCAAAATAAATAAATCTAAAAATAAACCTCAGGGAGGCGGCAAGATGGCGGCTTAGGAGGACGCTGGGCTCACCGCACGTCCTGCTGATCACTTAGATTCCATCTATACCTGCCTAAATAACCCAGAAAACCGACAGAGGATTAGCAGAACAGAGTCGCCGGAGCCAAACGCAGACGAGAGGCCCACGGAAGAGGGTAGGAAGGGCGGCGAGGCGGTGCGCGCTCCACGGACTAGCGGGAGGGAGCCGGGGCGGAGGGGCGGCTTGCCGGCCAAGCAGAGCCCCCGAGTCGGGCTTGCAAAAGCGGAGGGGCCGGGCGGACTGTGTTCCGACAGCAAGCGCGACTTAGCGTCTGGGAGGTCAGAAATTAACAGCTCTGCTCGGAAAGCGGGAAGGCTGGAGGACAAAGGGAGGGAGAGCTGCTGAGCCCCCTGACAACAGAGCTCAGTTTGGTGGGGAACAAAGGCGCTCGCCAGCGCCATTTCCCCCGCCCATCCCCCAGCCGAAATCCCAAAGGGAACCGGTTCCTGCCAGGGAACTTGCTCGCTCCGCGCAAACACCCAACTCTGCGCTTCTGCGGAGCCAAACCTCCGGCAGCGGATCTGACTCCCTCCCGCTGCCACAGGGCCCCTCCTGAAGTGGATCACCTAAGGAGAAGCGATCTAAGCCTGCCCCTCCTGCCCCCGAGCACCTTGCCTACCCACCCCAGCTAATACGCCAGATCCCCAGCATCACAAGCCTGGCAGGGTGCAAGTAGCCCAGACGAGCCACACCACCCACAGTGAATCCCGCCCCTAGGAGAGGGGAAGAGAAGGCACACACCAGTCTGACTGTGGCCCCAGCGGTGGGCTGGGGGCAGACATCAGGTCTGACTGCGGCCCCGCCCACCAACTCCAGGTATACACCACAGCACAGGGGAAGTGCCCTGCAGGTCCTCACCACGCCAGGGACTATCCAAAATGACCAAGCGGAAGAACTCCCCTCAGAAGAATCTCCAGGAAATAACAACAGCTAATGAGCTGATCAAAAAGGATTTAAATAATATAACAGAAAGTGAATTTAGAATAATAGTCATAAAATTAATCGCTGGGCTTGAAAACAGTATACAGGACAGCAGAGAATCTCTTGCTACAGAGATCAAGGGACTAAGGAACAGTCACGAGGAGCTGAAAAACGCTTTAAACGAAATGCATAACAAAATGGAAACCACCACAGCTCGGCTTGAAGAGGCAGAGGAGAGAATAGGTGAACTAGAAGATAAAGTTATGGAAAAAGAGGAAGCTGAGAAAAAGAGAGATAAAAAAATCCAGGAGTATGAGGGGAAAATTAGAGAATTAAGTGATACACTAAAAAGAAATAATATACGCATAATTGGTATCCCAGAGGAGGAAGAGAGAGGGAAAGGTGCTGAAGGGGTACTTGAAGAAATCATAGCTGAGAACTTCCCTGAACTGGGGAAGGAAAAAGGCATTGAAATCCAAGAGGCACAGAGAACTCCCTTCAGACGTAACTTGAATCGATCTTCTGCACGACATATCATAGTGAAACTGGCAAAATACAAGGATAAAGAGAAAATTCTGAAAGCAGCAAGGGGTAAACGTGCCCTCACATATAAAGGGAGACCTATAAGACTCGTGACTGATCTCTCTTTTGAAACTTGGCAGGCCAGAAAGAATTGGCAAGAGATTTTCAGGGTGCTAGACAGAAAAAATATGCAGCCAAGAATCCTTTATCCAGCAAGTCTGTCATTTAGAATAGAAGGAGAGATAAAGGTCTTCCCAAACAAACAAAAACTGAAGGAATTTGTCACCACTAAACCAGCCCTACAAGAGATCCTAAGGGGGACCCTGTGAGACAAAGTCCCAGAGACATCACTATAAGCATAAAACATACAGACATCACAATGACTCTAAACCCGTATCTTTCTATAATAACACTGAATGTAAATGGATTAAATGCGCCAACCAAAAGACATAGGGTATCAGAATGGATAAAAAAACAAGACCCATCTATTTGCTGTCTACAAGAGACTCATTTTAGACCTGAGGACACCTTTAGATTGAGAGTGAGGGGATGGAGAACTATTTATCATGCGACTGGAAGCCAAAAGAAAGCTGGAGTAGCCATACTTATATCAGACAAAGTAGACTTTAAATTAAAGGCTGTAACAAGAGATGAAGAAGGACATTATATAATAGTTACAGGGTCTATCCATCAGGAAGAGCTAACAATTATCAATGTCTATGCACCGAATACCGGAGCCCCCAAATATATAAAACAATTACTCATAAACATAAGCAACCTTATTGATAAGAATGTGGTAATTGCAGGGGACTTTAATACACCACTTACAGAAATGGATAGATCAACTAGACACACGGTCAATAAAGAAACAAGGGCCCTGAATGAGACATTGGATGAGATGGACTTGACAGATATATTTAGAACTCTGCATCCCAAAGCAACAGAATATACTTTCTTCTCGAGTGCACATGGAACATTCTCCAAGATAGATCATATACTGGGTCACAAAACAGCCCTTCATAAGTTTACCAGAATTGAAATTATACCATGCTTACTTTCAGACCACAATGCCATGAAGCTTGAAATCAACCACAGGAAAAAGTCTGGAAAACCTCCAAAAGCATGGAGGTTAAAGAACACCCTACTAACGAATGAGTGGGTCAACCAGGCAATTAGAGAAGAAATTAAAAAATATATGGAAACAAACGAAAATGAAAATACAACAATCCAAACGCTTTGGGACGCAGCAAAGGCAGTCCTGAGAGGAAAATACATTGCAATCCAGGCCTATCTCAAGAAACAAGAAAAATCCCAAATACAAAATCTAACAGCACACCTAAAGGAACTAGAAGCAGAACAGCAAAGGCAGCCTAAGCCCAGCAGAAGAAGAGAAATAATAAAGATCAGAGCAGAAATAAACAATATAGAAACTAAAAAAACTGTAGAGCAGATCAACGAAACCAAGAGTTGGTTTTTTGAAAAAATAAACAAAATTGACAAACCTCTAGCCAGGCTTCTCAAAAAGAAAAGGGAGATGACCCAAATAGATAAAATCATGAATGAAAATGGAACTATTACAACCAATCCCTCAGAGATACAAACAATTATCAGGGAATACTATGAAAACTTATATGCCAACAAATTGGACAACCTGGAAGAAATGGACGAATTCCTGAACACCCACACGCTTCCAAAACTCAATCAGGAGGAAATAGAAAGCTTGAACAGACCCATAACCAGCGAAGAAATTGAATCGGTTATCAAAAATCTCCCAACAAATAAGAGTCCAGGACCAGATGGCTTCCCAGGGGAGTTCTACCAGACGTTTAAAGCAGAGATAATACCTATCCTTCTCAAGCTATTCCAAGAAATAGAAAGGGAAGGAAAACTTCCAGACTCATTCTATGAAGCCAGTATTACTTTGATTCCTAAACCAGACAGAGACCCAGTAAAAAAAGAGAACTACAGGCCAATATCCCTGATGAATATGGATGCAAAAATTCTCAATAAGATACTAGCAAATCGAATTCAACGGCATATAAAAAGAATTATTCACCATGATCAAGTGGGATTCATTCCTGGGATGCAGGGCTGGTTCAACATTCGCAAATCAATCAACGTGATACATCACATTAACAAAAAAAGAGAGAAGAACCATATGATCCTGTCAATCGATGCAGAAAAGGCCTTTGACAAAATCCAGCACCCTTTCTTAATAAAAACCCTTGAGAAAGTCGGGATAGAAGGAACATACTTAAAGATCATAAAAGCCATTTATGAAAAGCCCACAGCTAACATCATCCTCAACGGGGAAAAACTGAAAGCTTTTTCCCTGAGATCAGGAACACGACAAGGATGCCCACTCTCACCGCTGCTGTTTAACATAGTGCTGGAAGTTCTAGCATCAGCAATCAGACAACAAAAGGAAATCAAAGGCATCAAAATTGGCAAAGATGAAGTCAAGCTTTCACTTTTTGCAGATGACATGATATTATACATGGAAAATCCGATAGACTCCACCAAAAGTCTGCTAGAACTGATACAGGAATTCAGCAAAGTTGCAGGCTACAAAATCAATGTACAGAAATCAGTTGCATTCTTATACACTAACAATGAAGCAACAGAAAGACAAATAAAGAAACTGATCCCATTCACAATTGCACCAAGAAGCATAAAATACCTAGGAATAAATCTAACCAAAGATGTAAAGGATCTGTATGCTGAAAACTATAGAAAGCTTCTGAAGGAAATTGAAGAAGATTTAAAGAAATGGAAAGACATTCCCTGCTCATGGATCGGAAAAATAAATATTGTCAAAATGTCAATACTACCCAAAGCTATCTACACATTCAATGCAATCCCAATCAAAATTGCACCAGCATTCTTCTCGAAACTAGAACAAGCAATCCTAAAATTCATATGGAACCACAAAAGGCCCCGAATAGCCAAAGGAATTTTGAAGAAGAAGACCAAAGCAGGAGGCATCACAATCCCAGACTTTAGCCTCTACTACAAAGCTGTCATCATCAAGACAGCATGGTATTGGCACCAAAACAGACACATAGACCAATGGAATAGAATAGAAACCCCAGAACTAGACCCACAAAAGTATGGCCAACTCATCTTTGACAAAGCAGGAAAGAACATCCAATGGAAAAAAGACAGCCTCTTTAACAAATGGTGCTGGGAGAACTGGACAGCAACATGCAGAAGGTTGAAACTAGACCACTTTCTCACACCATTCACAAAAATAAACTCAAAATGGATAAAGGACCTAAATGTGAGACAGGAAACCATCAAAACCTTAGAGGAGAAAGCAGGAAAAGACCTCTCTGACCTCAGCCGTAGCAATCTCTTACTCGACACATCCCCAAAGGCAAGGGAATTAAAAGCAAAAGTGAATTACTGGGACCTTATGAAGATAAAAAGCTTCTGCACAGCAAAGGAAACAACCAACAAAACTAAAAGGCAACCAACGGAATGGGAAAAGATATTTGCAAATGACATATCGGACAAAGGGCTAGTATCCAAAATCTATAAAGAGCTCACCAAACTCCACACCCGAAAAACAAATAACCCAGTGAAGAAATGGGCAGAAAACATGAATAGACACTTCTCTAAAGAAGACATCCGGATGGCCAACAGACACATGAAAAGATGTTCAGCGTCGCTCCTTATCAGGGAAATACAAATCAAAACCACACTCAGGTATCACCTCACGCCAGTCAGAGTGGCCAAAATGAACAAATCAGGAGACTATAGATGCTGGAGAGGATGTGGAGAAACGGGAACCCTCTTGCACTGTTGGTGGGAATGCAAATTGGTGCAGCCGCTCTGGAAAGCAGTGTGGAGGTTCCTCAGAAAATTAAAAATAGACCTACCCTATGACCCAGCAATAGCACTGCTAGGAATTTATCCAAGGGATACAGGAGTACTGATGCATAGGGCCACTTGTACCCCAATGTTCATAGCAGCACTCTCAACAATAGCCAAATTATGGAAAGAGCCTAAATGTCCATCAACTGATGAATGGATAAAGAAATTGTGGTTTATATACACAATGGAATATTACATGGCAATGAGAAAAAATGAAATATGGCCTTTTGTAGCAACGTGGATGGAACTGGAGAGTGTGATGCTAAGTGAAATAAGCCATACAGAGAAAGACAGATACCATATGGTCTCACTCTTATGTGGATCCTGAGAAACTTAACAGGAACCCATGGGGGAGGGGAAGGAAAAAAAAAAAAAAAGAGGTTAGAAAGGGAGAGAGCCAAAGCATAAGAGACTGTTAAAAACTGAGAACAAACTGAGGGTTGATGGGGGGTGGGAGGGAGGAGAGGGTGGGTGATGGGTATTGAGGAGGGCACCTTTTGGGATGAGCACTGGGTGTTGTATGGAAACCAATTTGTCAATAAATTTCAGAAAAAAATAAATAAATAAATAAATAAATTAAAAAAAAAAAAAAAAAAAATAAAAATAAACCTCAATCTTGCATTTTTTTCTTTGTTCGTATACCAAAATTTAATAGGCTATCTAGGTATTAAACAGAATAATTTTTAATCATATTAATGCTTTATAAGTGAATAACCTTACTTTTAATATTAAAATGAAACTTTATCTCCTAGAAATTGTTGCACTGCAACATTTCCAAAAATACCTATTTTGTT
The DNA here is from genome assembly GCF_022837055.1 of Prionailurus viverrinus. Taxonomy (NCBI): domain Eukaryota; kingdom Metazoa; phylum Chordata; class Mammalia; order Carnivora; family Felidae; genus Prionailurus; species Prionailurus viverrinus. The sequence continues at coordinate 63,979,412 of NC_062564.1, read as the reverse complement.
TATATTTCTGATTCAATCCTGGAAAAGTATTTATATAGTATGTCTCATTTGACCATGTCATTGTGGCAACTGCCTACTGTTTAATGATTTCTTTTGTCTTAGTTGCCTAATAATGATTAACTAACCATATACATCAAGGAACATAAATTCTTCAGTTAACTTTAATTGACTTGGTTCATATATGAATACTTATAGTAGTTACCTTTCTGTTATCAATATCATATATTGTAAATTAGCCGCACAATAAAAAACTGTTGGGGCACCTGGCTGGCTCAGTCCATAGAGTGTGCTACTCTTGTTCTCTAGGTTGTGAGTTCGAGTCACAACCCCACTGGTTACAGAGACTACTTAAAAATAAAATATTTTTAAAGAAAAAGGAAAAGAAAAACACTGTTTTTCTGGATGTCCTCATTTGTAATTTACATTATTTCTTATTTACTCTGCTACATAGACCAAATTTAGAAGATGGAAACACAGTCAAACCTATATATTTAAACCATAAGATCAATGCATAAGACAGAAAACTAAATATTTAAGCCATATCCTTTGGTCACAAAATTTCTTATGAACATGATAAAATTGATCAAAAATCTGGTTAGAGCCCAGTTAATTCCATGAAAACATGCAATAATGATAGCTAATGTTTATTGAGGTCTATTATGTGTCAGCTATTTTTCTAAATACATGCATTAACTCATTTAACCCTCGTAACAACTTTATGTGATAGGCATTATTATTTTGCCCATTTTATAGATTGGAAAACCGAGGTGCAGAAATGGAAAGCAACTTGCAAAGGCCATGCAACTACTGATGTCCCAGGTAGTACTTACAGCCCAAGTAGTCTATACTCTGAGCCTCCTTAATAACTATGCAATACTGCCTCTATTTAAAAAGTAGCAAATGGAATTATTATTAGTGAGGACACACACAAAACATTATAAATAAGGGAGGACTTTGGCCCATATTCCTGACCTGACTGGTCTCTGGGGCAGTATTCTGCTTCCACCATGTACTTCAAGTTCCTCATCTGTAAAATAAGAACAATAATGGTATTTATTTTATAGGTTGTTGTGATGATTGCCTGTCTTTCTACATATGAAGTGCTTCAAACAGTGCCTAGAACAGACTAAATGCTACTTATTAGTATTTTCCAACTAAAAGGAGATGATTTATCCTCTTGGTAAGCATTTACTTAGCTACTATGCAACTGAAAATTAATAAACTATTATTCCAGTTTATACATAAGTCTCTTGTGTACTTATTAAAATTGGTTCTCTTTCAAGAGTTCTGATGTACATGCAAGGCTGAGGCATGATATTAGACTTGGATTGACTAATAGGTTTTAATTTTTGAACCATCTCTAAAAAATTGATGGCAGTTTCTTTAGTGTATAGTTCAGGTTCCTATAGTCACATAAGTGTACAGCAGGAAAGAGTGCTTTGCTGAGTTCATGTTAGGCTGTGACCTTGGGTCAGAAACAGCAGGAAAGAGTGCTTTCTGAATTCATGGTTAGGCTGTGGACTTGGGTCAGAAAGGCCGTCTTCAGGACCATGGACAGAACTTTGCACGCCTGAAGGTGCTGACACCACTTGATCATTTGGAGGTGGAGGAAGAAGCATGATGAGAAAAAAAAATGCTGTATTTTCTAGAAAATTGAGCAAGTATACATGCATGTGCATATACTTTCAATGTCTTGTATATATAGCAGCATTTACCATTCTGATAACAAGAAATCAAGGTCAATATAAATATGTTAAGCAACACATAAACGAGGAAGAAGTGAAAAGAATAGCTAAAGCTTCAGAAGCGCTGTATTGTTCCCATGTTTTTAGTTATACCCAAAGGAATGCATGTGGGTATTTTTCTAAGCTTTCTAAAATCATTGGTTTATACATCTGTACTTCAGCAGAGCATATTTAAAGTGGCAAGATTCATGAGATTGGTAAGAGTTGGCAATAATATTTTATAAGTCTTATTTTACTTAATAGAAGTTTATGTACTGCATGAAGTTTATAGGATATTTAAAGAAAAAGTGCAATATGCTTTCTCACCCAAAATGTTTACACACATGTTTTTTAAATATTTTACCATAGAATTAAAAATTTTCAGTGTGCTTTCACTTTAGTAGCATTTTTTTAAATTTATTCATTTAAATTCAAGTTAGTTGACATACAGTGTTGTATAGGTTTCAGGAGTAGAACCAAGTGATTCCTCACTTATTGTATAAGACCCAGTGCTCATCCCAAGAAGTGCCCTCCTTAATGCCCATCACCCATTTAACCCATTCTCCCACTCCCCTTCAGCAATCCTAAGTTTGTTCACTGTATTTAAAGAGTCTCATGGTTTGTCTCCCTCTCTGTTTTTATCTTATTGTCCTTCCCTTCCCCTATGTTCATCTGTTTTGTTTCTTAAATTCCACATATGAGTGAAATTATATGGTATTTTTCTTTCTCTGTCTTATTTTGCTTAGCATAACCCATTCTAGTTCCATCCATGTTGTTGTAAATGGCAAGATTTCATTCTTTTTGATCGTCGTGTAATATTCCATTGTATATACCATATGTTCTTTATCCATTCATCAGTTGATAGACATTTGGACTCTTTCTATAATTTGGTGGCACTGGAGCCTCCAGTGAACCCAGTGCTGCTATAATCATTGAGGTGCATGTGCCCCTTAGAATCAGCATTTTTGTATCCTTTGGGCAAGTTCCTAGTAGTGCAAGTGCTGGATCATAGGGTAGTTCTGGTTTGTTTGTTTTTTTAAGTTTTATTTATTTTGAGATAGAGGTAGAGATAGAGAACACAAGCAGGGGAGGGGCAGAGAGAGAGAGGGACAGAGGATCCAAAGCGGGCTCCAGGCTGACAGCAATGAGTCCAATGCAGAGCTCGAACTCACGAAGCCTGAGATCATGACCTGAATTGAAGTCGGAGGTTCAACCGACTGAGCCACCCAGGTCCCCCCTCTATTTTTAATTTTTTTGAGAAACCTCCATACTGTTCTCCAGAATGTCTGCCCAGTTTGTACTCCCACCAACAGTTAGTAGCAGAAATATTAAGTTTGCTTCTGCCTCCTTGCATTTAAAAATAAGACAAATTAACTTCTGAATGGACCTTACCACCTGGTAAATTCTAAGAAAATGGCATTGTGTAAGTTCCCATAGCAGGCAGTCAGTTTTCCTTGGCAAATGTTTATCTTTACATGTGACTTCCACTCCTAAACTCATAAAGCCTTTCTAGATTCCCTTTTTATAAAATGACATCTCTCCTTCTTCTGGATCCCTCCTTTAGATTTCTGTAGTACTCTGTAACGACCTGTTTTTACATTTTACATTTTTTGTTCTATTTTGCAATGAATATTCCTTGCTGTTATACATCAGTTCCTTAAAAACAAAGATTGTATCCCCTCCACACTTGTAATTTCCACATTATCTAACATAATGCATTACACATAGAAAGCCATTAAACAAAGTTTATGAAAGAGTCATACAATATTTTGGATATCAACTTTTTTGAAGGAGTGTGGGCTGGAGGATGCTTTGTGGTATTCAATACATTCTTTGGGTAACTTCCCAGAAAAAAAATAGATATGCATTTCTACAAATATATTTCAAAATATGTGTAGCAGAATTAACAATCATCAAATATACCAGCCGAACTAGTATTGCAATAATATCTAGTAGTCCTGCCTTAGAATAGAATATTTCCTGTTAGGAAGAAACCTGTCATGATGCAAATTATTTTGATGTAGGGGTAACCTCCAAATATACAGGCAGGCAAGATCCCCAAGGCCACAGAAGAATAAAGCATACAGAACAATTAAAGGTTCAAACAATATGATTTATTTAATCATATTAAGATACGTAGTGAAAAGCAAAGGAGAAAAGTGGCATAGGTTAATGCACTTGAGATAGTATGCAAGCAGAGTGGGAGACAATACTACCTATCTTCTGGGTTATGCAATTCTCCCTCTCTGTGTCTCTGTCTCTGTCTCTGTCTCTCTATCTATCTATACACATAAATACATACACAAAGAGGGATATCATCTCCCTCTGCCTCTCTTCTGAGTTTCACTATCCATTAATGGCATAGTTACAAGCACCAGAACTGAGGTTTGAGTAAATAGACTCAACAAACAGAAGAAGCCTAAGACCAACATACATACTTGCTCTACCAGAGAGACGCAGGGCAAGTATGCCTGAGCAATCACAGGACTCACCATTTGAAAATCTCCCTGGACTCTACCTGTGAGAAGCTATGGATTTCATTTGTGTTTCTTGAGTAGAAGACATACGAGGCCTGAATGGGCATTACCAGTGAGTGACCAAATTAAAACCTAAGAATACTCAAGGGCTTACATATATTTTAGTGCCTCCCGAATACTATGTGTCTCCGATATATTTACAGTGCCCCAAACTTTAGGTATCTTTTGATCTATCTTTTTATATCTATGTTCATCTCACACAGGATCTGCTTACTATCTTATTTATCCTACTTGGTTCATCTTACAGATTCTGCCTACATCTCACGAGCTACTTATTTACACATTGTATATACACACCTAACATATCTTACGGGTTTTGTCTATGTGCTCCTCTTCTATAGGATATTCAAATATTTTCAAATAATTTGTTCAAAAAACCTCTTTAGAAATATGAAGACAGGGGCGCCTGGGTGGCTCAGTCGGTTAAGCGTCCAACTTTGGCTCAGGTCATGATCTCATGACCCGTGGTCTGTGGGTTCGAGCCCCGCGTTGGGCTCTGTGCTGACAGCTCAGAGCCTGGAGCCTGTTTCAGATTCTATGTCTCCCTCTTCCTCTGACCCTCCCCTGTTCATGCTCTCTCTCTCTCTGTCTCAAAAATAAATAAATGTTAAAAAAATTTAGAAATATGAAAACAATTGTGCCATTAGGTTACAAATATATTGTACATTTAAAACACTCAGGGGACCCCTGGGTGGCTCAGTCAGTTGAGCATCTGACTCTTGATAACGACTCAGGTCCTGGTCTCACTGTCATGAGATCAAGCCCCATGGCAGGCTCTGCACTGAACGAGGTCTGCTGGGAATTCTCTCCCCCTCTCTCTTTTCCTCCCCAGCTCTCTGTCTCTCTATCTCTCCCAAAATAAATAAACTTAAAAAAATACAATGTTTTAAAAATATTTAAATAAAACTTCGGAAAAAAGTTAATAGAAAATAAGTTTAGCCTGAGGCTTATGACAGAATTTGTTTTTATACAAACAAACAAACACGAACCTTCCACAGATCTATGTCAATGAAAAAATAAAAACTATTTATATATAATGTAATGGCATTAGAAGGAATTGGGGATATAAAGACAGAAAATAAGTAGCACGATTCAACAAATTAAAAGATCCTGGTAGGAGTTGCTGTAATGGTCAGGACAAGCTAGGTTATGTTATGTTCACAAACACCCCAAATCTCAACTTTAAAATTACAAAGGCTTATTTCTCACTCATTGTTGATGTCCAACACAGATTCTGCCAGGGAAAGAAGACTACTGTCTTATAATGCCACCATTTCAATATAAGGCTTTATGTTTCATCATGGCAGGAGATAAGTGAATGGAACAGCTGCATGGTTTTTAAGTGCTTCTACCCAGAAGTGACACAATCACTTCCACTCACATTTTATTGCCCACGACAAGTCACTTTGCCACACCTAGTTTCAAGGAGGCCTGTGGCAAGAAAGAGAGGAAAAAAAGTTTTGAAAAACACTGGTAAAGTCTTTCATGGTAATTATTAACATGAAAGCAATAATCAGAGATTTACCAAATTGAAAAGCAACATGAGATGGTGAAAATTGAATCATATCTATATATCTATATACATATCAGATATCTCTACGTTCATATACATATAACATATATATGCAAATATTTGTATGTATACACATATATCTATAGATACACACACATCATTGGGATGAACTGAATGCAACCTCATCCCTAGTCAGCAGAAAATTTGAAATCAAAATAATCTACATTGGGGTAACTCCTCCTACACCAGATGGTTGGGCATTATTCATGGCTAATGAGTTGGTCCTTGTAATATAAAAAGCGGACCCTGCAATTTGTCGATTGTTTCTTAGAACAATGAGATCAGGATTATTCATTCATGTGGTAGGACAGCCAAAGTCACAAATTTAGTATAAACACGCTTTCCTCATATGATACTACCTTGGCAGCCTTGGAAAGAAAATCAACATTCACCTTTTGAAATGTCACAGTTTTAGGTGCCCTGTGAGAAATGTAGCGTCAACATTTGCTGGAGGTTGGGGAAGACTCAAACTAGAATGAGGATGCCCACTGACTTTGGAGAAAAGAACCTACCCTGTTCAGCAGAAAGTGAGGAGAACAAGTTCCAGTTAGCCTGTAGGCTGCAGCTAAAATTGTTGAATTAACAAGACCTCAGGGGAATGCCTTTCTTCCTGGAAGGGATGGAAGGGTGGGGGTGAGGTATGACTCTGGACTGTGAGATTTAGAGAAGCCTCCTGGGAGGAGGAGAGGGAGAAGTAAGAAGCCATGGCTGAGAGGCAGGGTTCACACATCAACTTCCTAGGTTTGTTTTATAAATATATGCATTTTTTTATTTTATGTTTTTGCATAATATAAATCAGGCCCTTTACGAAAAGAACTGTGTGTTTTATTCTAGGTCAAGCAGTCCTCAAGGAAGATGGTATCTGATTTTTCATATTCTTGAAGGTTCCCAAGCAGGAAGACACTAAGAGACTTCTGAACCCTCCATCCCCATCCTTGAGGATGAGTGAATGAAGCTACTACCATTTCCCAGCAACTGCATAGACAGCCACTAACCTACACATGGCATCCCTAGCTTCTTACCTGCCCCGAGACTGAATTTCCTGCTCCTGAACCTTCCCGCTGGCAAACACACACCGTCCATGGACACTCTGTGGGACTGTGAGGAGAGGTGCGAGAGTTGGCACCTCTGCTTTACTGGTAAGTCCTTGGAAAAGGCACTTCACCTCTCCTCACCTTCCTTTCCCTCATCTCTGATGTAGAAATGGTAATGTCTGTGTAGTTTCTATCACTAACACATTGCAAGGGTCAGATGAGTAAATGCACATGAAAATCCCCTGAAACTTTTAAGAGCTGGTTTTGCTAGTAATGATCTGTTTAGTTTTAATATTCAAATTAAGTAGTCTTTATATTTACACACTTCTTTTTATTTATTTTATTTTTTTAACGTTTATTTATTTTTGAGACAGAGAGAGACAGAGCATGAACGGGGGAGGGGCAGAGAGAGAGGGAGACACAGAATCTGAAGCAGGCTCCAGGCTCTGAGCCATCAGCCCAGAGACCGACGTGGGGCTCGAACTCACAGACCGCGAGATCGTGACCTGAGTCGAAGTCGGACACTTAATCGACTGAGCCACCCAGGCGCCCCACACACAGTTCTTTTTAAAAACAAGTCATTTTCTGAGGGAAAAATATCTAATCTGCTATGTGCATTATGTATTTCATCCTTACAGTAAACATATCTTGTGTAAGCATACTTTTTTCACATTTCACTGTGCAGCAAGCTATTCTACCTGTGGATATAAGAAGATGAGAATGTTTATTTTAAAAATTAAATCTTCCTAAGGGGAAAATAGAGCACTAACTTTTTTGGTGGTCAGCACACTGGTCACTAAAGAAACTTCTCCTGATAAATATGTATACTTTATTATTACGGCTATTCATAACACAACTGACAAAACACTGTAATTACATTGGTATCTATTTTTCATAAAAACTTGACACGGCTTGACAATTTCATAGAATTTTGGAATATTAAGCTTAAATGGACCTCAGAAATAATTTAGACCATGTCTAGATAAAGTAACTAAGACCCAGAAAGGTTAAGTGGCTTTTATAAGGTTCTACAGATAACCCTTGGCAGAATTACGACTCTGACTTAGAGTCACTTTCCAAAATAGTGAATTTCAAGATTTTTTTTTAATTTTTTTTTCAACGTTTTATTTATTTTTGGGACAGAGAGAGACAGAGCATGAACAGGGGAGGGGCAGAGAGAGAGGGAGACACAGAATCGGAAACAGGCTCCAGGCTCTGAGCCATCAGCCCAGAGCCTGACGCGGGGCTCGAACTCCCGGACCGCGAGATCGTGACCTGGCTGAAGTCGGACGCTTAACCGACTGCGCCACCCAGGCGCCCCTCAAGATTTTTATAAAGAAGCCTTCTCAATTTTACTTAGTAAAGAGAATATATACTATAGTGCTGTATGAGAAGAAGAAAAAATATTTTACTTTAACACTAAGTAATACATTAAATTGAAATATATACCCATAATTAGTCAAGTACTGTTTCATTAAGTTTTAAATATTCATTAATTTCACAATGTATAAAAAACACTATTTATTAAAATAAAACATGAAGAGTATGTAATGTATCAAATAGTACCTGAAACAGTTGAATATGCTATATAAAGTATTTCTCTTCTAAATCAAATATTCATTCTAAAAGAGAATTAATGAAAATTGGTCATTATCATGTTTTTATGTGTCCAAAAAGTATCAACAATATAAAATTTGTGCATACATGCATGCACGCGCACACACACACACATAAGCACACTTATTTTGTAAAATAGTTGAGTCAATTTATTCTAAGGTGTGTTTTTTTTTAAAGATAACTATGCTAAATGTCATCAAAAGAGCTTTTAAACATGGTTCTTTGCAATTTAAAGTGTTACTATCTTTTTTTGGTTACTATATTTTTATGGCCAAATTCCTTGGTTACTAAATTGTCTCACAACTATCTAATGCTTTTGATAAACAGAATAGTTTTTTTTCTTCTTTTGGGAAGTAGCAGCATTCATCTGCCACTAAATCATGTTGGTGGGAAAACAAAGGTTAATAAATAAGAGATTTAATAAAAGCATAGTTAAATAGGGTTTGAGTTCAATGGCACCAAAATGGGAATTAGACAATCTATGTAGCTTTACACAGGATAAAGCTTTCATAATATATAAGCAAAAAGAAGCAAAAATGTATTTTTTTCAACCTTTATTTATTGGCATAGAATAAATAGGAAACCCCTCTTAAGAGAAATTTATAATATGTGAATAAATTTTATGATGTGATCTAAGAAGTCATAAAATAGTGAGTTGAAATTTATCATCAAATTCTACTATGTAAAGAGTTCATCATTCAGCAAGACATTTATTGACAAAGAAACAGAAAATTACATGAGAGTAACCCTCATTTGAAGAACTAGTGTGAGCAGCATCGACAAGGTCTTGACCTCTAAGACTAAATGGAAGCCTGTTATAGAGCTGTGGCAATCCCCAACACCTTACATGGCTTGGCAGTGTGACGTCATGTCTGGCCTCACATCTGTCTTTCCTCCTGTGGAGCATCTAAAGCACCAGGCTTTGCTGTTATCAAGAGCGTAAAATATCTGTCCTCTTAGAAGCTCTCATAGGATTTGAGCACAAATTGAATGAGCTCCGACATCTGTATAAAACTCATTTATAATTCTTGGTATTTGAAAGCTGTTTCATAATGAGCATGTTAATTACCCACTTAATAGAGAGGTGTCATGTTCTGACATTGCTTTGAGCTTGACCATTAGGAAAAAGTTTCTGCACAACTTCATCTTCACTCCTCACAGCTTTGCCATTTCCTAGTTACAATTCAGTGTCAAGCCCTCTATTTTTATAGAGGATTTATTAAAAAAACCAGATTGTACAGCCTTTTCTTACTGATTGTGAAACTATGCTTAAGGATACTGTACCCTCTATCATTCAATGTCCTCTATCCAAGGACACACATGATCAATTTGTGCTGTAGTTTAGTTCAACCAAAAAAATCATCTTTATAGATGGATGTGCATGCTTTCAGTTGTCACAAGATGAAGGCTGTGTTTCTTTCTTTTTTAAATCTTAGCTGAATGAAAACAGCATCAAATATACTCACCAAACACTGTAATTCAATTCTGGTCCTGAAAACATTTCACTTTTTCTGCTAACTTTAGAGACACCATTCAGTTTTATACCTCCAATAGACAATTTTGAACTCTTATTAAATCTATAAACTTCCTCAAAACTCTTTTTTCAATCCTGCCTTCTTCTGTTCCATTTATCTGCCACAATCTTTGTTCTTCTTTGAAGGCCAAATCCCACATGGACATTGAGCCTAACTTGACCGGAAGAATGTATTGGGGAACCCTAACTAGTCAGATTTCCTGTCTGAGACAAGATATAATGCATTAGATTCAAGATCCAGTGAGCTGAATAGGTCATGGATACCTGGATCCCCACTTAGCAACACACTTCTCTCTTCTTCCTTCTCATTGTAAAGATTGGGTTTCTGCCTCAGTTTCTGGAATCAACACTCCAAGTCTCTTGTTTGGAATAGAGACCTACTCTAAACGCTAACTAGCTTTTTTAGAATACTGATAACAGAGGTGCCAGGGTGGCTCAGTTGGTTGAGCATCTGACTTTGGTCAGATCTCACATCATCTCACAGTTTGTGGTTTCAAGCCCCGTGTCAGGCTCTGTGCTGACAGTTCAGAGCCTGGAGCCTGCTTCAGATTCTGTGTCTCCCTCTCTCTCTTTACCCCTCCTCCGCTCTCTCTCTCTCTCTCTCTCTCTGTCTCTCTCTCTCTCTCTGAAAAATGAATAAACATTAAAAATTTTTAATAAAAAGTAAAAAAAAGAATACTGATAACAAATGTAATATCAGATCATGTCTCTCATACAAGAAAGATTCTGTGGTTATGTATCCCTATGTGAGAGCTGGTGTCCTCCAAATTTCAAAATTACTCAGGAAACTAATATAGTCATTTACTCAAGCTAAAATATGATCACTACTTAGAAACCACAGCTGCCAGACTCTTCACCTGCTATATTGGATTTGCTGATATACTGGTGTTTGCCCAAATCAAGCTCAAGTTTATGATTTGTCACTTTTATCCCAGGCTATTCCAATCTTCGTGAACTCTCATCATCACCTACAGTCCTACTGCATTAGTCAACTCATCCTGAATTTCTCAGGCAACTTTTTCCTACCTTCTATTCTCTCTTGAACCCCTCAATAATCGCTCCCCCTTCTCACACGTAAATGAAGACTTTCTCGTTAGATAGCTTCCTCATCCCCACATATTATATACCATCTGTATGACAGAAAAAATACACGTGCTTCCACTAAGGTATCAACTCTTCTTATTCCCTAGATCCAATTTCCTCTCATCAGCCCAAGAATTATCCTCTTCAAGTACTCTGATTCAATTTCGCATTATTAATTTTTCTCTTTTTATGGGGACTTATGGTCAGCATAAAAATGTACTGTTGTTTCTTCCATCTTTAAAAAAGCAACAAAACCAAACTTTAAGGAAAAATTTCAGTTGTCCACACTTTCTGATTCTATTGTCATACTCACTGGTTCTGTCTAGAAGTCACTCCAATCAGGGTTTCATTCCATCCACTCTACTAAAACAGCTTTTGTCAAGTTAATCAATGACCTCCACAACACTTCTACAGTTTTATTTTCAGTCTTCTTATTTGACTTCTTGGGAACATTTGAAGCATTCAATCCTGTCCTTCTTGAAATTCTGTAGATGGCCATTTGGTTTCTGGAACACTATCCTTTTCTAGTTTTACTCATAACTGACCATTCTGTATCTCCTGTGATGGATATCTTCCTTTTTCTAACTTGTAAATACTGGAGTGCTCCAGGGATTTATCGTACCCTGTCCCAATCTACATGAATTCTTTGGGTGATCTCATCTAGTTTCATTGGCTTTAATGTTTATTTATTTATTTATTTATTTATTTATTTATTTATTTATTTATTTTTAGAGAGAGACAGGGAGAGAGCGCACAAGTGCACACATATGATTTGAGCGGGTGGAGGGCAGAGAGAGAGGGAGAGAGAGAATCTCAAGCAGAGTCCATGCTATCGGCATGGAGCCCAATGTGGGGCTCAAGACCACAAACTGTGAGATTATGACTTGAGCAGAAATCAAGAAACAGTCACTTAACCAACTGAGCCATCCAGGCATCTCCAGTTTCATTGGCTTTAAATGTTACCTTTATGCTGAGGATTTTAAAATCTCACTTCAGACTCAACTCTTTTGATGGACTTCAGATTAATATATGCAAAAGTCTTCACTTGAATACATTTCTCAAGCCTAACTCTTAGTACCAACCCTTCTCCCTCAAGCTTCTCCCTTTCAGTAAGCAGCACTGTGCTGTCATTCTTAGTGTCTCATTTTATATCACATCCCACATCGGATCCCCAACAAATTCTGTGAAAGTATAATGCAAATCTTATCACTTCTTGTCTCCTCCATTGCTATTACCCCATTTCAAGCCATCATAATCCTCATCTAGAATATGTCAAATCATCCTATCTGAATTCTTGCTTTTACTCTGTCTTTCCTCCACAGAGCAGGCATAGTATTTCCTTTAAGACATTAAGGCTGATACATTCCTCACTTAACTACCCTTCTGTATCTTTCCATAATACTTAGAAAAAAATCAGTCTTTACCTAAATTTACAAAGTTCAACAGTTATATGACCTGGTGCTAGCTAACTGTCCATTAGCATCTCTTACCACCATCACTCTGAATCACTAATTGCAGCCACACTGGCCTCCAGCTATATCTTCAACCAGACAGACATGCTTTTACCTCGGAGCCTTTGCATTGGATATTCTCTCTTCTTAGAATGTTCTTTCCCCATGTATCCTCTTCCTGACTTCATCCAGGCCTCAGTTCAAATGTTACCTCTTCCAAGAAGCCTTTGCTGATAAAACCATGGTAAAAATCACAATTTATTTCCTTGAATTCTTTGTTTATTTTATATCAGTTACCATTACCTGTCACAGAAACAACCAGTGAATTCAGTCCATTTTGCTTCAAAAATATCCAATTCATGAGAAGTTAAGCCTTTCTTTTCTGGCTTCATGAGAACAAAAAAAAGAACCGATTGATTTTAAAAGCTTATTTGGGCATTGAAAAGACACAGAATGTGATCAATAGTACCTCCAAACTCTCTCTTTTAAAGAGTATTATGTGAAAATGTTAAAAAGTATATTATGGGAAATTCACATAATATTATTATGGTATTATCTGGAAAATTCTGGGAGACAGCTGTCAGAGAGAATAATGGTGCACTTCTCACATAGTCTGACACAGAACTAACAGTATTTTTCAAATGCTAAATGTGCTTATACTACATGCTAAAAATCTCATTTCTAAAATACTCATCCTGCTCATATCATTGAGATATACTTAGTTGAAAAATCTGGCACTTTATGCCTGAACTCATAAACAACTTGAACAGATACTAACATCCTTTTGCTTTGATGTGTTAGACAAATATGTGAAGTCTGAAAACCAGAGCTTCAGTCTTGGTTCCACCGTTTACTATGTCTGCAGTCTTGAATGAGTTATTCAATACTTTATCTTTGTGTTCTCATCTTTACAAAAAGAAAAAAAAAAGAAGCAGATACTTTTGAGATACTTAAAATATATACAATGAAATTGTCTGAAAACTGGGAAGTTATTAGTAATCTAAATTGAATCTTCACAAATTTTATACCATGTTTGTTGTATACAAATGATGGCATACAACTGGCAACAACTGTTTAGGCACAAAGTCATATACTGGGTATTTTACCATAATATAAGATCATAAGATTTTAGAGGGGCTAATATGTTTATCAAGTCCTTTAATTACTACCATATGTGGAGGGAATGATTATGAAGGGAAGAATCTGTTGCATATCCAAAGAATATAAGCTGGTACAGTAAAACAAATACATACAGTTATTTATTTGCATAAGATCTTCCTTAGAGTAGCTTCAAAATCCTAATATTCATGTAGCAGTTACACGAGGAAGATTTCAAGCTAGTAAAAGAATTATTCTTGTTTTATACATTTCACCATTTATAGTCCAACTGATGTCTGCCAGTTCGCTTAAACTCACACGATAAATCAGTGATAGATTAAAAATAAAGTCTTAAGTCTTAAGACAGAAATGTAATTTTTCAATTACTTTTAACACTAATTCTTTACAACCATTGCTATGATGTGAGTATATTAATGTGTTCTTCCAATTTTGTGTTATTGAAAAAAAAAATCTCAAAAGATCCCAGGGAGGGCATTCTATTTAATTTGCTAAGAAGTAGCAAAATCATCTTCTCACTAAAAGAAAATGGGTAAATATTTAAAGATTACTAACCATAATATAAATTTTTGAAGTGTACTACCATAAAGCTAATATGCATGTGATACGCAAAAGAAATTGCCACCTTCTAGAATGGTTCTTTCAAATGTCCAGTGGTACACATGGTATGGCACGTCATCTCGGATACAACATTCCTCTGCCTTTTCTTTATCTTCAGAGGAAACTCAAGCCATTACAAAGTCCATCTCAGCATTTTTGATGCTGCTATGGTCATTAATTTAGCTATAGTTTATATAAATATAAAATGTTTACAATAAAACATCATTTATTGTCTTTTTATTCTGCCATTAGTTAAGTTGACTATAAAGTGTATTTGAAAGAGAAAACAAGCAATAATCATCAGGAAAATACTGAAAATAAAAGCCATTGGGGATTGGGAAGTATTAGGCTGTGCCAAATATTAAAAGATCTTAAATAGCTTCTGTAATTAAAACATTAGAGCATGAACAGGGCATCAGAGCATGAACAGACTGTTAGACCAATGGAAGTGAATTGGAAAATATAGAAATAGAACTAATCTCATATGAAAAATTAGCATGTGATAAAGTTATCTTAAATCACTGGGGAAAATATGGGCATTTTAATAAATGACATTGAAATAACTGGATAGCAGAGTAACAAAACATATAATTGAATCTGTACCTGTACACTATGTCATGACAGATTCTAAATAGATCAAATATTAAACTGTAAAAAATAAAATCATTGAATGATTAAGAGAAAACATGGCTATATTTTTCTATAACTTTGGGCTGGAAAAAACTTTTCTGACTACACTCAAAATCAAGATGCAATAAGAGAATGAAAAACTGGACTAAATACAATGTTAAAATTAAATAAATAAATTTGAATTTCCAAATTCCATACTCTTATGTATGGAAAAAAATCTATATGATAATGATCAAAATATATAAAATTAAAAAACAGAAAAATATTTTTAACTCAAATCATTTTTCCAACTATATATAATGTCTTTCAAATTATATGATATTCTATTATTGATGGAGTATTAATAATTCTAATATTTAAACAGATTTTAAAAAAATTTTTTAACATTTATTCATTTTTTTGATAGAGACAGAGTGTGAGCGGAGGAGGGGTAGAGAAAGAGGGAGACACAGAATCTGAAGCAGGCTCCAGGCTCTGAGCTGACAGCACAGAGCCCGACGTGGGGCTCAAACTCATGCACCGTGAGATCATGACCTGAGCCGAAGTCAGACGCTTAACGGACTGAGCCACCCAGGCGCCCCTTAAATAGATTTTTAAACTAGAAGGAAAAAAAAATATTAAAAATGAGCAGGATATATGAATAATTCGTGGAAAGAGAAAAGCAAATGATCCTTAGACATATAACAAGATGCTCAGTTGATCTTGAGCATTGATAATGGAAAATAAAATTTTGAAACAACTCTGAGATACCATTTCTCTTCTATAAGTCTGGGAAAAATCTGAAAGTTGGACAATAGATTTTTGCAAAAAAGACCTCACGTCAACATTGCTGATTATGGCAAAAACTGGGAGGCAATACAAATGTCTTTCAGTCATTTTGTCTTTCAGTCAAGATCTACATAAATTATGATCCATTTATTCAGTGGAATTGTATGTGGCTATTTAAAGAATGAAATAAAAATTTTAAAAAATCATTTGATTTCTCACTGCTAATGAGTGCCACTTTAACCAGAATTTTCTGTTTAATTATCTGCTCACTAACCCAGAAAAAGGCATAATTTTTAAATGGATATTTTAAATAAAATTGAATCATCACAATATGTGTTTTGCTTTTAGTATTCTCTTTTCTTTTTGCCTTTTTAAAAATTTTATTATTTTTAATTTACATGCAAGTTAGTTAGCATATAGTGCAACAATGATTTCAGGAGTAGATTCCTTAGTGCCCCTTACCCATTTAGCCCATCCCCCCTCCCACACACAACCCCTCCAGTAACCCTCTGTTTGTTCTCCATATTTAAAAGTCTCTTATGTTTTGTCCCCCTCCCTGTTTTTATTTTATTTTTTCCCTTCCCTTATGTTTTTCTGTTTTGTCTCTTAAATTCCTCATATGAGTGAAGTCATATAGTTGTCTTCCTCTGACTGACTAATTTCACTTAGCATAAACCCTCCAGTTCCATCCACGTACTTTCAAACATCACAATATATATTTTGTTTTTAGTATTTTCAAAAATCAGCTACAGCTCAAAAATTTTCTAAATAACCACTGCATTTAAACTTTCATTGAGGTATACAAGACCATGTATGGAGCTTCCAAACAAACTTAACTAAATGCAGTGAAAAGTGCAAGCTGACAAAGTTATTCATGATGTGGAAATTCAAATCAGATAAAAAAGAACCTTGATTTGGCTAGAGACTTGAATCTATAATTCACATTCAACAAGATGAAAATCACCATTGCCGGGAATATTATAATCAGTAACCCAAGGAGTCTGTAACTAGCTTGGCGGTGAGGGGAAAGAGAGAAGTAATCAAGTCATCAACACTTGTCTTATTAATGTCAATCTTACAAGCACATTTTTTTGAAAGGAAACACTAAATAAGAAGGATTCATATTTCTATTACAAAGTCATACAGTTTTATTTCAGCATGAAAATTTGTGTTAGAAATATGACAAGGAATATAACAGTCTGGCACAAGAAAATCAAGGACTATCATCCATTCTTCCATAAACCGTAAGATTGGTGTGTACATAACTATCATACCAAGGGTCAAGTTTTATGCTAGGGACTGGATATGTGAAGTTTACTGTTGTTGACAAATAAATGATTGTAACTCAATGTGATAAGTTGTATGTAAAAGTACTTATAAAAGACTATGAGGAAAAACTGAAACATCATGGATGACTTCATAACACAAATAACATGTGAGCTGTGTCTTGAGGAATGTTTTATTCCTTATTCTATTTCATAACCAGATGGACGAGAAGAACACCCATGCAAATGGATTAGCAAGTACAAGGATATGGAGTATGATATTACATGACCTATTCGGGAAATGCAGAATAGTTCTGTGGTAGCAGTATTAATTGCAGGGAAAGTGGCTACAAATGAGACTAAAATGTACCGTGAAAGCCGTGATAGGAAGAGTGTCACTTTCACTAAGCTAAAACGATTTGTAAACTTTATGATGGAAAATAAGATACTTCAAATGGTACTTAAGCAGGATGATTAGATTTGGGTTTTACAAAGAAAACTCTGATATTTGGATTGAGGAGGTGAGAGACTAAAGAGATTTTCCTATTCCTATTTTCCTTATCTTTTGTTGGTACTAGTCAATTAGTCATAACAACTAATTGCGTGTTTAAGGTAATAGACAAAAAAGTTAAGTATGACTCAGTAATTTCTATCTCTTACAACAAGATGAATTCATGTTGGCACAAAGGGGGTGTGGGAAGAGAGCAAGTTTGGGGAAATAAAAATAAGATTAGTGTCAGATGCCAGGAACTTCCAGGAGATGCTGAAATGATAGTTGAATATACAAGTTTTAAGCTGAGATATGAAGACTAAAGAAACAGGTCTTGGAGTAAACAGCTTGCTGGTGATATAAAAACTATGGAGGGTGGGGCACCTGGGTGGCTCCCGACTCTTGATTCCAGTTCAGATCATGATCTCATAAGTTCATGGGTTTGCACCCACCCGAGGCTCTGAGCTGACAGTGCAGAGGCTGCCTGGGATCCTCTCTTTCCCTCTGTCTCTGCAACTCCTTCACTCACACTCTCTCAAAATAAATAAACATTAACTGTGGAGGAGGGTGGATAATATTGACCTGAAAAACTATGGGAAAAAGAGTTCCAACAACAGAATAGAACCTTGGCCCATTGGCCTTTTAAAGGATGGAGAGAGAGAAGGAATCTAGAGACTGGGAGAACCTGGGTCAAAGACATCAGGGGAAGAGAGAATTTGATGAGGTACACATTATTGTTAAATGCCTTACACTAGTCATAAAACATAAAAACTAAAATGTTGCCATTGCAAACTTGGGGACCTTATAAGAAGAGTCAATAATTGATGAGGAGTAAAAAAAAAAAAAAAAATTACTGCAGTGAGCAGAAAGTAATTACAAATCAAGCAAACAAAGACAGTGTGTCTATACATTTCTCAATAAATCGCATTTTAAGGAAATGAGAGCTTCGTCTATACTTTAAGATTAAGTTATTCCCCAGTTTTACAACAAAATATTGTCAAACTAAAATGCAGTTGAAATACTTAACTTGTTTGCTTTGTGTAAATAAGTTTATGAAGTGGGAGAATAGAAACAAAGTGAAATGAGAATTAGACATTTATTAGTCACTTAACACAAGCCCAAGTAAGTTTAACAGAAAAATCAACTTACTACACTGTGATTTCTACAAGGATTCTCAGACCTTTGAGAAGCCCTTCCCTGGTTTTCTCTCAAGGGTTTTCCCGACCCTGGACTGTAAGGAACTTTAATTCTTCAGTTAATGAGACTTTTGTAGGTTCTGATTCAGACTTTTGGAAATATTCCAATTTGACCACAGAAAGTTCCTTTCTTCCTTCTTTTCTTTCTTCCTTCTTTCCTTCCTTCCTTCCTTCCTTCACTCTTTCACTCCTTTACTCCCTCCTTCACTCCTTCCCTCCCTCTTTCCCTCCCTCCATTATTTCTTCTTTCAGCTTTTATGCTAAACCACATTTAAACACCCATCTTTTACCTGTTTTCAAGGTCTCAATCCCTAAAATTCCTACATTTTCACCTTTCCTGTTTTCTTCAGTCTCATTTTCAAAGAACATGGCGTACCTATGAGCTGTTCCCTAAGTTCTTGCATCTAGCTGGGGTTATTGCTTCTTGTTCCTATGTCATTTATAAAGCAGAAATGATTGACATTCCCTGAGACAAAGCATGGTTAAGCCTTTCTTGGTTCTGGTTCCAATTTCTCTTGATCCCTCAAATGTTTCAACTGCCAAGGAAAATGACCCTTCAGAATTCTAGTTATTAAAATTTTACCACATATTCTACTTTACTTTGCAATATCACTGCAGAGTATTATCCACACTAGATGTCAAACAGATACCTACAAAAATATACACTGTCTTGTGCTTTCTTACAGCATGTGGTTTAGTGTCTGTATGCTGCAACTTCTATCCTTTCAAAGAAAAATCTCTCCATGTGAACGGTGACTTAGTAAGCATAAGTTGAAATATCTAGTCCTAGGACCCAGCATAAGTGCTTAAAAGAAATATGCAGAAGCACAACTCTGAGCCTTTATATTGTTTAAGTGGAAAGAGTCTATAGAGGAAAATAAAATATAAAAGTGGATCAGTTAACTATTGGGGCATCACAAACCACCAACTATTGCTGCAAAACTTACTGGCTTAAAACAAAAACCATTTACTTTCTCAGAGAAGGAGCATTTTGGGTTGAGCCCAAATGGGTGGTTCCTCTGCTGGTTTCTCCTGCGATCACTTATGTGGCTTCAGTCATCCAGCTCATGGTTCAGCTCATGGTTCACAATGGCCTTGCTTACCTATCTGGCAGTTGGCACGGGATGTTGCTTGGAGTGCCTTTGTTCCTTTCCATGTGATCTCTTATCCTCCAGGAAGCTAGACAGTGATTCTTCATATAATGGCTAAAGTGTTCCAAAAGATCAAAAGCAGAAGTAGCAAGAACTCATAAGATCTGGCCTTAGAAGTCATACAACATTGTTTTGCCAAAGCAAACCTCAAGGCCTGTCCAGATACGAGGAATATAGAAGTAAGTTTCATTTCTGATGGGAGAAATTCTAGGATCACATTGCATAGAGGTATAAATACAAGGCAGTGGGATTCACTGGAGGCCTTTATTCATAATTCTCTGGAAGTCATAGCAACGAAAACAAAATTATTTCTGCCTTAATAAGAAGCAATATACTTTTATCTATCAGACATGATTATAACTGGTTAAGTGTATTCTCCCAGACTACACTATGAGCACGTTAAGGGTTAACATCTTACCTTACCTCCTTTAGAATGCAGAGTTTACATTAAAATCTCCACACAGTAAGAATATAAATAATAATAATAATAATAATGTATAATAGCTACTGTTTATTGAGTTCACTATAGTCTAAAATCTTTGCATGAATATCTCATTTGATGCTCACAACAACACTACTAGGAAAATGTCATCACCCTCAGTCAAAAGATGAGGAAACTGAACCTCAGCAGGAATAAATAATGTAGCCAAATTACATGAATGGGTAAAGGTGAGATTAGAAACGAGTTCTGCCTCACCACTGAGCCTATCATCTCTACCACTAAGCCACACTGCCTTACATGACGATGCCTGGGAGGAATGTGACACGCATGGCTTTGTCTAACTCCAGCAAGAATATGCACACACGAAAGTATAACTGAGTCTTTCATTTACTGTTTCATATATTTCTTTCTTAGTTATTAGGATTTTGTAAGTCCTGACGGTGTGAGAGGTGATTTGTTTTCATCTCAATTCTAACACATTTTGAACTATTTTATCAGCCTATGGGGAAAACAGATTGTTATTTTTATTTTTATTTGGTTTGTTTAAAAAAAAAAACACCAAAAAGCTGGTTTACTAGTAAAACTATTGTAAACAGTCGCCTGGGGACATCTCCTTTGGCAGACAACCTGTTTGCAGAGTCCAATTCCCATCAGCTCAGTAGTTGAGATTAATGATATGGGAAGAGTTTGAACACTACAGGTGGCAGAATGGGTGATTTAACAGCAAAGCTGTGCAAATCAATCTACCCTACACCTCACAGTCATCTTGTAAGTTTACAGAAAAAGGAAAAAAGGGAGGAAGAAAGAAAGGAGAGAGGGGAGAAAAAGAATATTCCCCACTTCCAACATATGGAGTGATGTGTGATCTATGTTTACTTTTTGTATTTCTCTTTTTCTTTACTTTAAAACATCCATATGTTACCAAAGCAACTTTGTTGTGATGTACTTCTCACTGATGGGAATTTGTGTATAATGCAAATAACACCCTTCTTCCTCTGAGCCCCATTTTTAAATGAAAGATTGGCTAAAGTTGTACCTTTGAGCAGGAGGCA
The DNA here is from genome assembly GCF_022837055.1 of Prionailurus viverrinus. Lineage (NCBI taxonomy): Eukaryota > Metazoa > Chordata > Mammalia > Carnivora > Felidae > Prionailurus > Prionailurus viverrinus. The sequence continues at coordinate 63,958,149 of NC_062564.1, read as the reverse complement.
TGTAGAAAGAAAATGATGCTGGACAGGGAACTGCAGGCGACTGCAGGAGAGGACAGGGTAGATTCCCATGTTTACAGGATTTTACCAACCTGATCTTCCCTCATGGTATCAACAAAAGGGGTGCCATTTGACCTGACGATTTCTTAAATTGTCTCAGACATCCTGGAAAGCCCAACTTGGCAGAGAATGCAGAATTCTCGCCAAGTAGCACAAAGTTAAATTTGGATCATACGGCCTGACTGACCCTAGAACTCCATCAAGCTGCCAAATAGTCTCACCTTGGTCATTTTATTAACTGCACAGTGGCATGGCTCTACATTTAATTAGATGGAATTTTTTGGACACTATTGCTTAAGTAACAACTGAGCTTTACTGTTTACATAATCATAAGAAAAGATGTGTTAAAAATATATGTGCAAAATAAAACATTTATAATAGCAACAAAAACTAAGAAGTATTTACTGTTGGGGTTCTGCTAGTTGTCCCCTAATGTCTATTTGCCCCTTTTTCCATACTAACAGAATGCCAGACTTTTTATTGACTCATAGTGTCCCAAAATAAAGGAAATGTTTCTCAGACTTTCTTGCCACGAACGGGTGGCCATTTGACTTATTCTGGCCATGGGATATAAGTAGGAATAGGTGCAAGGATTCTGTTTCCAGAGGCTTCCTTGTAAGATACCTGGATGTTCATCTTGACCCCTTGTGTATCTTTTCTTCAGTCTTCCTCCCTGTCATACAGATGTGTTGGCTGACATTCTTACAGTTATCTTGAATCGTGAGGACCAGAACTGATGTCTGAAAGATGACAGGGGAATGTGGAAGACTGCAGCAGAGATATCATACCAACCCTTTGTGAGATACTTTCATGTGAGAAAGAAATAAACTTCTTCCATATTTAAGCCACTATTACTTTGAGTCTTTTTTACTTTCAGCCAAACCTAGCCCTAGATGATATACCTAGGAATAAAATCCATAAAAAATGTACAAAACTTATGTAAAGCACACTTTATTTAATGAAGGACATAAATGAATACCTTGAATCAGTAGAGAATCATGCTAATTTTCTGGTTGAGAAGGCTCAGTATTATAAAGATATAAATTCCTCTCAAATTGATCTATAAATTCAATGCAAACATAATCAAAATCTCAATTGGATTTTTAAATTTTAAGGTGATTCTGAGGTTAATCTGGAAAATTAAATGTACAAGAGTACACAAAAAATGTGAGAAAAAAGAATCGTGATTAGGGACTTGCCCTCTAATATGTCAAAATATATTATAAAATATATTAATTAAAATAATATGTTATTTTTAATGTTTATTTTTTTTATTTTGAGAGAGAGAGAGAGAGAGTGAGTGAACAGGGGAGGGGCAGAGAGAGGGGGAGAGAGAGAATCTCAAGTAAGCTCCGCGCAATCAGCACAGAGCCCCACGCCAGGCTCAAATCACGAACTGTGAGATCACGACCTGAATGGTAAACAAGAGTCAAATGCTTAACAGCTGAGAGACCTAGGTGCCCACAAAAATGTGTTATTGGCATAGAAAGTACAATATACATCAATGAAATAAAAATACTCAAATATATATGTATATAAACACATATAGTATAAATGAATATAAGCAGGTAGCATATATACATATATATACGTGCATAAGGCTATATATATTTATACGCAACCTGGTTATATTCATATACTAACATATATAAAAATATAAATCTAAACAATGTAAACTCATTAGGCCACGAGGATAAAAGGAAAATCTACGATTTTAGAAAGGAAAGGTGGTACCTCTCAAAGAGACATCACAAATATGAGCAAAAGAGTGGCATTTACTCTTGTAAACAAGATGGGCGTGTGACAGTCCCAGAGTCTCATGCCAGCCTGTCACCAGGTCCCACCCTTGCTATTTACTGTGGATCCAAACCTATTTTCCTCTAAATCCAACAGTTTCTTTATTTACATTTTCCTGGAGAATGTTATCTTAACAAGAGAAACACTCCCAGACTTGACAATGTTTTGAATTTAAAGAAGGTTGGGTAAGATTGTGAAATGTCTTAGTATTAAATATAAATGACAAGAAAAATCACAGTTTTAACTGTATATAGTATTGACAGGGTATTTATCAACGAATTTAGATTTCGGAAAAACTGCAGATTCTACTAGCATAAGTCCTAGTAATGTGTACTTATAATTTAACTTTACACAGGTGATTTAATTTATTCCTATGTAACAGAATATCACTTATTTTATATACTAGGAAATTACAAAATAGAAATGCATAATAGTTTTGATTTCAAAATACCTTAACTAAAAAAAGAAACAAAAATATTTTTTTCTTTATTACTACCATAAAATTTTGGTCTTTCTCTTCAAACTGTTTTATCAAACTGGTCTATAATTATTGATCATTGAAATGTTTGCCATCTGTTATTTAAGAGTCACAGATATTTTATCCTATTTAACCATTGAGTTCCAATGATACAAAAAGGTATTTACTAACTATATAAACATGGAAATAATTGCTTGGAAGGGAAAGTATTTATCTCATTAATTATTATCCTTCTATGAATCCAAAACAAGTGCTTCAGAGTAGTATGACACAATGGAAAGAATCAGAATCCTGATTCTTATCTACCAGCTATGTGAACATACATTATTTACCTAACCGCTTTGACAATTAAATACAATATTTAAAATGCAGGTAAATTGGTTGGCATGCAGTTGACCCTTGCTAATTATCATGCTTCCTTACCACTAAGTGTGCCAATGGGTTTGGGAAGCTTGAGCTCAAGTCATAGTTTATGAAACCCTTTTTTGATTATTTATAGAAGCAATAATTTAGAAATCTATTTGATTTAATAATCATAAAATGATCTAGATTGAGATTTCTGAACCCTGACACAAAGTTACTGAATTAGAATGATAAGGAATAAATTCAAAAACTCTATAGAAACAACTTTCCAGGGAATTCTGATGATCAATTATAGAGGAACAATACTATCTTAGACATTTTAGTAAATGCAAAGAAGCATATTTAAAGTAGCTGGCAATAAAATTCAGCAAAATTAAAATGGCAAGAATGAACTATGAGAAATGCACATTTATTTGCATCTCTAAAAGCTAAAGTCTCTTCATTTTAGCCATGTCTTTTTTTAATTTTTTACAGTGTATACTAATATCCATATAGTAAAGATTAAATTATTCAAATAGATAATCTTGGCTATCTAGTACCATTATTATAAACTCCTAAGGAGCCATCAATGTTTCTATGTGGTCTGCCTAAATCTACATTTTGCATTACAAATTGCTTTGCTATTTGCTTCATCTTGCTTAGAACTTCCTAATCATTCATGACATAAGACATTGTGTTGGAAAGACACACATGGAGCCACACACTGTGCTCTATTAATTTTATTTGTTTACTTAGTGAAGGTTCCAGCCATTGCATCTCAATAGCTTCCCCTTTTTCTGGGTCAAGAACATGAAATGACAAATGGAGTGTGATGCTCCTGGAAATCGTTCCAAGAGTTACTTCTCCTACCTATCTCAGGTTGCTATATAACCTGAGAGTCAGATTTCTGGAAAGGTCCCGCTGAGATATTTTAGTTCATGTTCCTGCCTCCAGGCTAGGTCTAGTATCCAGCTACCTAGTAAAATACACAGCTCAAAGCCAGCTTTATCTACATGTACTGTCCACACGTAGAAAAGTGAGTATGCACATGTGTGAATGTGAGTGTGTAAAATAAAATATGACCCCCATAATGCTAATGTTTTTAAACTAACTGTAATACATTAGACAGACTTTTAATAATATAGAGAAACTACCCCATGGATTTACTGATTTGGTAACTATGGACATTTTATGCAGTGGTTTGGAGTCATCAGGTTGTTTGATCCATTCTTGTTCTCAGCTTATCAACACCAGAACTTTGATTACCCAGAAACAGAGCAGAAAGTAGACCAAACGGTAGGATTTGATGGGTACCAAAATCTTGTGTTCCCCATAACATCTGTGTACACAGCTGTAAGTCTATCTTCTCGCCTTAATAATGGGTTCAATTCAATGGAGACTCTGGAGCCTGACTTCCTGTATTCCAATCCTGTCTCCACCACTTCCTAGAACAGGCATTATAGTCAAGTTCCCTAACCTCCCTGTGTCTCTCAATCAACTATCTGCTAAAAACATAAAATAAAATACCTTTTTGAACTGCTGAGATAAAGTGAGGTCACCTATGTATGCAAAGCACATACAACAATACTAGGCCCATAATAACTTCTCCATGTTGACTATTATCTTTACTACTATGATTATTACAAACTACTGTGTAAACATTTAGCTGCAGTGACTCTGCAACTCTTTCCCACCATTACAAATTGATACTAGGGGCTAATAACTTTTTTTTAATATGAAGTTTATTGTCAAATTGGTTTCCATACAACACCTAGTGCTCATCCCAACAGGTGCCCTCCTCAGTACCCATCACCCACTCTCCCCTCCCTCCCACCCCCCATCAACCCTCAGATTGTTCTCAGTTTTTAAGAGTCTCTTATGGTTTGACTCCCTCCCTCTCTAACTTTTTTTTTCCCTTCCCCTCCCCCATGGTCTTCTGTTAAGTTTCTCAGAATCCATAGAGGAATGAAAACATATGGTATCTGTCTTTCTCTGTATGACTTATTTCACTTAGCATAACACTCTCCAGTTCCATCCACGTTGCTACAAAAGGCCATATTTCATTCTTTCTCATTGCCACGCAGTATTCCATTGTGTATATAAACCACAATTTCTTTATCCATTCATCAGTTGATGGACATTTAGGCCCTTTCCATAATTTGGCTATTGTTGAAAGTGCTGCTATAAACATTGGGGTACAAGTGCCCCTATGCATCAGCACTCCTGTATCCCTTGGGTAAATTCCTAGCATTGCTATTGCTGGATCATGGGATAGATCTATTTTTAATTTTTTGAGGAACCTCCACTAGCTTTTACCTGGAATCCTGATCGGATGAGACACAGAAGAGATAAAACTAGTTGCAGCATTACAATGATAAACACTATGCCCTTTTTCACACATAGTGTGAATAGTAAAAATTCCTTCCATTCAAATATTAACCTTTTGTGCAAACCCAGTGCAAGTGATTTTGTTTTAAAAAAAAAAAATTTAGTGTTTATTTATTTTTGAGAGAGAGAGTGAAAGAGACAGAGTGCAAGTTGAGGAGGGATAGAGAGAGGGGGAGACACAGAATCTGAAGCAGGCTCCAGGCTCTGAGCTGTCAGCACAGAGCTTGACGTGGGTCTTGAACCCATGAACCAAACCATGGGATCATGACCTGAGCCAAAGTTGGACACTTAACAGACTGAGCCACCCAGGCACCCCAGCGATTTCCTTTTTTATAGCAGCCCCCCTGTTCACTTCAACATGAGATTGCCTGACCTTCTGGAGCAAGAGTGGTACCTAACACATAATTCTATGTAATCAGGAACTGTACTACATTATAATACATTATATTACAAGACAATACATTAATTGTATTAATTTATTTACTCTTCACAATATCTCCTGAGTTGGGTACTATTATTTCCCCATTTCAAAGATAGAAAAAATAAAGCCTGGGGTCACACAGCAAGTAGTGGAACAGATTAAAATCTTGGTTTTGAGCTCCAGAAGCTGGTTCTTGACCTCCCTTCTTCTTTTGAATGTTTCTGGAACTCATATTGACCTTGTGACATTTGATCTCATGAAACTACTTGAAATTGCCCATGGGGGTACCTACTGTAATGGAAGCAGAGCCCTTCTTGGTTCTGCTCCTTAGTCAGTTGGTAGAGGAGAGGGCCCATTGTCTCCCTGGCCCCAGGGCCTCCTACAGTGATTAGGGCTGCTACACCTTCATTCTGAAAAGCCCCTGTGAAGTGCCCTGCAGGTCTGCACCACTCCAGGGACTATCCAAAATGACCAAACGGAAGAATTCCCCTCAAAAGAATCTCCAGGAAATAACAACAGCTAATGAACTGATCAAAAAGGATTTAAGGGGGCGCCTGGGTGGCGCAGTCGGTTGAGCGTCCGACTTCAGCCAGGTCACGATCTCGCGGTCCGTGAGTTCGAGCCCCGCGTCAGGCTCTGGGCTGATGGCTCGGAGCCTGGAGCCTGTTTCTCATTCTGTGTCTCCCTCTCTCTCTGCCCCTCCCCCGTTCATGCTCTGTCTCTCTCTGTCCCAAAAATAAATAAACGTTGAAAAAAAAATTTAAAAAAAAAGGATTTAAATAATATAAAAGAAAGTGAATTTAGAATAATAGTCATAAAATTAATCGCTGGGCTTGAAAAAAGGATAGAGGACAGCAGAGAATCTACTGCTACAGAGATCAAGGGACTAAGGAATAGTCAGGAGGAGCTGAAAAACGCTATAAACGGTATGCAAAATAAAATGGAAACGACCACAGCTTGGATTGAAGAGGCAGAGGAGAGAATAGGTGAACTAGAAGGTAAAATTATGGAAAAAGAGGAAGCTGAGAAAAAGAGAGATAAAAAAATCCAGGAGTATGAGGGGAAAATTAGAGAACTAAGTGATACACTAAAAAGAAATAATATACGCATAATTGGTATCCCAGAGGAGGAAGAGAGAGGGAAAGGTGCTGAAGGGGTTCTTGAAGAAATAATAGCTGAGAACTTCCCTGAACTGGGGAAGGAAAAAGGCATTGAAATCCAAGAGGCACAGAGAACTCCCTTCAGACGTAATTTGAATCGATCTTCTGCACAACATATCATAGTGAAACTGGCAATATACAATGATAAAGAGAAAATTCTGAAAGCAGCAAGGGATAAACGTGCCCTAACATATAAAGGGAGAACTATAAGACTCGTGACTGATCTCTCTTTTGAAACTTGGCAGGCCAGAAAGAATTGGCAGGAGATCTTCAATGTGATGAACAGAAAAAATATGCAGCCAAGAATCCTTTATCCAGCAAGTCTGTCATTTAGAATAGAAGGAGAGATAAAGGTCTTCCCAAACAAACAAAAACTGAAGGAATTTGTCACCACTAAACCAGCCCTACAAGAGATCCTAAGGGGGATCCTGTGAGACAAAGTACCAGAGACATCACTACAAGCATAAAACATATAGACATCACAATGACTCTAAACCCGTATCTTTCTATAATAACACTGAATGTAAATGGATTAAATGCGCCAACCAAAAGACATAGGGTATCAGAATGGATAAAAAAAACAAGACCCATCTATTTGTTGTCCACAAGAGACTCATTTTAGACCTGAGGACACCTTTAGATTGAGAGTGAGGGGATGAAGAGCTATTTATCATGCTACTGGAAGCCAAAAGAAAGCTGGAGTAGCCATACTTATATCAGACAAACTAGACTTTAAATTAAAGGCTGTAACAAGAGATGAAGAAGGACATTATATAATTACAGGGTCTATCCATCAGGAAGAGCTAACAATTATAAATGTCTATGCGCCGAATACTGGAGTCCCCAAATATATAAAACAATTACTCATAAACATAAGCAACCTTATTGATAAGAATGTGGTAATTGCAGGGGACTTTAATACACCACTTACAGAAATGGATAGATCATCTAGACACACGGTCAATAAAGAAACAAGGGCCCTGAATGAGACATTGGATCAGATGGACTTGACAGATATATTTAGAACTCTGCATCCCAAAGCAACAGAATATACTTTCTTCTCGAGTGCACATGGAACATTCTCCAAGATAGATCATATACTGGGTCACAAAACAGCCCTTCATAAGTTTACAAGAATTGAAATTATACCATGCTTACTTTCAGACCACAATGCTATGAAGCTTGAAATCAACCACAGAAAAAAGTCTGGAAAACCTCCAAAAGCATGGAGGTTAAAGAACACCCTACTAACGAATGAGTGGGTCAACCAGGCAATTAGAGAAGAAATTAAAAAATATATGGAAACAAACGAAAATGAAAATACAACAATCCAAATGCTTTGGGATGCAGCGAAGGCAGTCCTGAGAGGAAAATACATTGCAATCCAGGCCTATCTCATGAAAAGCCCCTGTGTCACCGGCTGCGTCTATTCCCACATTCCCTGGACACTGTGGGGGTTGGCCAAGAGGGTGTTATTAGCACTAGGTGCTGCTACCCACCCACATCCTATAGGAAGGGAAAAATAATTTTACCCCTACCCTTCCAGGTTCTTGGCTGAGACTGTACTGTAATAAAGATAGATTAACAGGGGGGAAACACAGAAGTTTAGTAATATGTATACCACCAGAATGCATGGGAGAGACCCAGGAGAATTGGCCTCCCTGAAATGGCCTAAGCCATCACCTTAAATAACATCTCTGGCTAAAGACAAAAGAAGATGTTGGTAGGTGGGGTAAAGTCAGAGCTGGGGAGTATCAGGTAAAGCATACTAAACAAGAGTAAGGTTGTTAAATTGATTTAGGCCATTGCCTTCTCCGTTGCTAAAAGTTTCTAGAGTTTTAAGCACCCCTCTCTTCCTGGTACAAAGAGGAAGACACCCTTCCAAAGGGAGATTTCCCTTATGAATGTAAATGTTTCTTACAAAAAGGTAACTTTTGTGTGGTTTTCAGAACTTTTCCTATGCTGTTTCTTAAAAATAATCTTTATGCCAAAGAGATATTTTGGGATGGCAAATTCTGCTTTCCCTTACTACCCTTGCTGTAGCCTTCCGTCTTCCCCCTACCAAGCACCTGAGCTCAAGGACCACAGAAGGGCAACTGCAGGTTGTGACATGTTAGCCTGGACTGGTCCCTGCAGTCCCCCAGCCCTTAGGCTGGGAGAGACCTTCTCTGTCCAGAAGTATAGCAGGACAGCCAGGGTGTTTGGGCAGCACAATGAGAGGGTGGATCTGGTCAGTAGGTCCTCAGCCATCTAGCCCCATAGCTCCGCATCCTGTCAGTGCTGATATGGGAAATAAAGACAGAAGGAAATGGTAGATAAAATTAAATTTCCTTGTAACCTGCAGCCCACTGACAAATACTTGAGGCAGGCAGAGTATAACATTCCTCCAGGAACTCCCTACTGTCTTAATGTTAATGCTTTGCTAGAGAAAAAACAACCTTAGCTTGACAATAGCTAGGCCTCCAGTATCCTGTGAGTCTTCTTTAGTATATGAAAATCCTTTTGGAAACTTCCCCTTGCCTTTACCTCCCCCAACTCCCAAGTATATAATCAGTCACTCCTCACAATCTGGCAGGTCTTTCTGCCCACGGGCCCCATCCTCATCCTTTAATAAAACCACCTTTTTGCACCAAAGATGTCTCAAGAATTCTTGGCCATCAGCTCTGAACCCCAACACTCCAAACCACATCAAGTGCCACCACCCACAGTACCACCTCGCCCAACACATGCCCCCTTGTGCTAATTGGCCCTGTCCTGTGTGGTGACCCATTCTACCCCAACTCCAAACTCCCTGGGGCATTTCCTTGCTGATTTTTCAATGTTATGTTTAAAGAGTGGAAAATGAGAATATGAGTTTTTATTTTTAAAAAATGGTGCCAAAAAAAAGCTTTGGTGAATATTTTATTGCTATTTACTTTCCCCACAAATTTATGTAATTACTCTGCAATTAGATTATAAGCTCATTGAAAGAAAAGACAATACTTTATAAATTTTGTGTTCTCCCCCAAATACCCACCACAGCAGTAGTAGTTCTAAAATTCCTCTATAGCAAGGGATTAATAGTACCTTCTACTGAGGGGGAAGATAAGGGGTGAACTAGGGGATGTGCCTAAAGCTTCATTTTCAAAGCAAATGTTTTAACTTATGTTATATATTTACCGGGGCCACTTGCGGTGGTAGAAAGGCTGAGAGAATTTTCAGCTGATAAAGACCCCCAATTACCCTCTGGCCCAAATTCTGTACAATAGTGCTATGCACTGTTGAGGAGCAAAAATTTTCTTCTACCCTTCAAAGTTTCTTTCAGGTGGTCTAAGAATTAAATTGAGACAGATTAATAGGAGAAAATCAAATTTAATTTTGTATTTATGGAAACCCTACCTATATAAGAGATTTGAAGATGAAAGGTACAGTGAGGTATATGTAGCATCTTTGGCTAAAGAGTGAGATCAGGGTTTGGGGCTTCAAAGGGAGGGGGGACAACTCTAAGGCAATAAGAAGAGCAGATGTTTGATAATTAAATGTTTTCCCTGCCATACAGATGGGTCACTCAGACAAAATTTATCTCTGGGGGTAACTCCAATTGTGGGAAGGGCCTCCAATTTAGATTCTTCTAAGTGATTAAGGGAACAGTAAAAAGTTTCTCTTGAATCCACAGGGTCTCAAAATAGTCCATATGCCAAAGTGGCACATTTTGGGAAGACTTGCTCTGAAGTCCTTTAGCACATAGGAAGCACTTAATGAATACTTGATGTATTATTTCATATATGTGATAACACTAAATGACAAAAAAAATGTGATGGTGCCTTCATAGATTAAGAAGGGCAATATTCTTAAGAAAAAATGGATAGTCTGCCCCACCTACAAACTAGATAACAATTAAACCCCCTGCTCCAGTTCTCATTCCAGAATGACCTACTATACAAGCCCAGTGATCTATAGTCACTCGGAACCAGTAGCAGACAGATGGTAACCTTAAAAAGAAAGTCTAATCTTAGGCATTAGAATTGAGATTTTATAGCACAATAAAGTCCAAGACCATATCTTTTTCCTCTATAAAGCTTGCAGAAAAGAGCCAGAATTTAATTAAACTGCCATTACTCCTGAATTACGTATTCTGTTTTCTAATTTTCCCCAAAGTTCTTCATTATCTTTTAGTTTTCAGCCCAAAACAAAGGAGGACGAAGAGGAGGAGAAAGAGGTGGAAGAGGGGAGGGTAAAGGGGAGAAAATGGCCACTAGAGGAAAAGGGCACTATTTAAGGGAACTATTGGGGAATAAAAAAAATCTCCCTTCTTCTTGTCTAGGTTCTTTGTCTGGGCCTAATAATTTCAATTGACATAAGACAGATTAACAGAAGAAAAACAAACAAAATTTTATAACATATATCCTATACACACACACACACACACACACACACACACACACACACACAGGAGACATCCAGGAAAACTGAGTAACTCTTAAATGGCCAAAGCCGTCACCTTAAATACCACCTTCAGTTAAAGACAAAAGAAATAGGTTAGGGGTGGGGAATTAGTTATGGAAGTTTATGAGGAAAAGACAATAAACAAGAGTGAATTATTATGCAGACCTTTAAGTTGTTAGAATGACAACCACAAGTCCAAAATGGAGTTATTTATGCTGGACCAGGTCTCCAAACTGGTGCTTACTATCTAATAGAATTACAGTTTCAACTTCTCCCACAGTAGGAGTCTTAATCACTCAATCAGGAATTTTCTGCTCAGCACCAACAAGGTAATCTGTCACATGAGCCCTCTCCATCTACCGAAGGAAAATGAGTTAATCCAACTAACAAACCTTCCTGCTTTTCCCCCAAAGGGAAGGTGACCTTGCCTGAAACAATCCTTTGTGTCTTTTGCTAATTGTTCTGCCCCATTTCTACCTATACAACCCTTCCATTATGTACAGTTCCTTGGAGCTCCTTTCTACTTGCTAGATGGGATGCAGCCTGATTCATAAATCATTGAACAAATCCAGTTAGATCTTTAAATCTACCCAGTTGAATTTTTTTTTTATCAAACTCCATACCTTTTCCAGTTTCCATTTCTAGAGATCTGGGTATTCTCTTAGTCCTGGTACAGAGAGGGAGACACTCTTACAAATGGATATGTCCCTTATAAATGTAAATGTTTCTTACCAAAGGTTAACTTCTACTCAGTTTTCAGATCTTCGTCTGTATCTGCTATATCTTTAAAAATAACCACCTTAAAATATCAATATGACAAAGAGGCATACTTTGGGGTGGTATATTTTGCTTCCCTGCAGAAAATTTGCAATCATTTAATCTATTTCCCACTGTGAGGGAGCAAAAATAACTTTCCTCTAGGAAAGTTTCTTTCTAGGTTGTTGGCTGAGACCCCACTGTAATAAAGATAGAATAACAGAATAACAGAATTCTAAAGATAGAATATTCTGATGGAATTGTAAAGGTAGAATAACAGAAGAAAAACTATCTATCTAAAGATGTAATAACAGGGGCACCTGGGTGGCTCAGTGGGTTAAGCGTCCGACGTCCAACTTCGGCTCATGTCATGATCTCGCAGTTTGCGAGTTCCAGCCTTGAGTCGGGCTCTGTGCTGACAGCTCAGAGCCTGGAGCCTGCTTCCGATTCTGTGTCTCCCTCTCTCTCTGCCCTTCCCCTGCTCACGCTGTGACTCTGTCTTCCAATAATAAATAAACTTAAAAAAAAAAGAACAAAAGAAAAAAAAAACAAACGTTTAGTAAACATGTATATTTCCTGTGACATGGGAGAGACCCAGGAAAATGGAGAAACTCCCTGAAAAGGTTCAGGCCACCACCTTAAATATCATCTCTAACTAAAGAAAAAAGAAGATATTGGGGAAGAGGGGAGATGAGTTATGGGAGGCTACCAGGCAAAGAACAGTAATCAAGGGTATGGTTGTTACATAGTTTTAAGTCCTTGCCTTCTCCATGGATAAGAATTTATAGAAATTTAGCCTTCCTCCTCTTTCTGGTACACAGAGGGAGACAATGGAAATTTCTTTTACAAATGGAGATTTCCCTTGTAATGTCTCTTACAAAAGGGTAAGTTCTTGGTTTTCAGAGCTTTTCTTATGTCTGCTTGTTTCTTAAAAAATAATCAGCCTAAAATACTCCTTATGCCAACAAAATGTATATTAGCGTGGAAAATTCTGCTCTTTCACTGTCTCAATGCAAGGGAATATCACAAGGGATCACATGGGAGGACAGGGATTTACAGTACTTGAAATCAGGCAGACCTGTTTTACTTCCTGGTTTTACTAGTCAACCAGCTATGTCAATGAAGTTAGACTATTTAACCATTCTCAGTCTCATCTTTCTCATTTGTTAAATGTACATCTACATATCTTAGTGAATTAAATGAAATAATGTGTACAAAATGCTCAGCACAAGGCCTGGCACATTAGAACGCAGTCACTGTTAGTCATATCACCATTAGTGTTCCCAGGGCTGATGCTGCCTATTGATGGCACAGGATAGGTTCAATGTAGAAAGCTGAAATAGAAATTCTTCCTTACAGTGTGCTAAGGCAAAACGTCTTACACACTGGTTATTATTGTGATAGAATTAAACAACATTCTTTTTAACAGCCTTATTCCGACATAATTCACATACCATACAATGTACCCTGTGAAAGCATGCAGTTCAATGATTTGTAGTCTATTTACAGAGTTGTGCAAACATCACAACAATTTTTGAACATTTTCATCACCTTAAAAGCAAGTCCCAAACAATGTATTTTTTGACAATAATTTTTATGTTTTTAGAATAATGTCATAAAAACATTCTCCTCTAGATTACAATTACCAGATACATAACACAAAAGTGGAAAAGTGGTAAACAAAGTAGAATAAGTCATATTTATGGATTATCAGTTTACTCAAACATACTATGATATAGAATACCATAATGACTTTATAAATAGGTTCAATGAAACACTAGTCACATTAAAACTGAGAACAATGCTAATAGAATTGATATAGCAACAGTCATAAAATAGTACATGTACATCTCTTCTGTATTTAATTATTTAAGTTTGTAAGTGTTCAAATGCATCACAGATTTTTTTAAATCTTAGAAAATATGCGACTATTATACAGAAATAGTAGTCAAGTACTCAAACATTTCAAAACCATAGAAAATAAAATTTCTCTGTTCTTACTCTTAGTGGTATTGGATAGGGAACCAGAAGTCTACATCCCTTCATGATTAATTTTCCAGGTTGTTTTTATTAATCAGGATCTATGGGAAATAATAGTAATAGTAGAGGATTAAAAAAAACACCGATGGAACTAGATGCTCCTTATCAAATCTAACTGGGTAAACTTAATAAGGTTAAATGACCTCCCCATGCATCAGTTTTCTCATTCATAAATTCAGGATATGGTAGCACATGTAGTCCATAAGATTGTAATGAGGATTACATATATAACATACATAAATCAATGTCCAAATAATTCCAAAAATATATAAATAACCCCTCCTAGGAAGTGGAGCTTAATTCTCCTCCCCCTGAATATTGGCTGGACTTATTAACCTGATTACAAAGACTAGTGCATGGAGAGGGAAAAATGGTACCCTTACAGTGGAAAAAACTGGCAAACAATCTCCCCTGTTCAACACCATCTTCCAAAAAAAAACAGTAAAAAAAAAAAAAAGCTATAGTCACACTACTGCTTAAAACTTTCCAATGGTTTCCGTCTGTGCTTACAATACAATTTTGATTCCTTGCTATCACTTTCTAGGTCCATGGTCTCATTCTCATCTACTTCATAATGGATGCCTCTTCCCTCTCTCACTATGCTCTGGCCTCACAAGCCTTCTCAATATAACTCAACTGATCCAATATTTTCCTTAAGTGCTTTCCTTGTGGTGTCTCTGATCTTGCCATGACCAATCCTTGCTTATCATTGTCACTTCTGCTCAATAATTGCCTCTTCACAGATGCCTTCTCTGACTATCCTACCTAGACTGCCCTCTACTTGGCCACTCTGTCAGCTTACCTAGTTTATTTCCTTCACAGAGTCTATCATACCATAAAATTTTCTTGACTATTTGTTTACTTACTTGCTTGCAATCTCTCCCATCATGAGAAAGGTTGTTCAGTGAGGGCAGGAATTCTGCCTATTTTGTTAAACTCCATACCCTCAGTTCCCATAAACTTGTGGAAGCCAAATAATAACGTGTTGAATGAGTAAATGACAGAGAAAATAGTAGGGATGTCCCCCATAGTTTTCATGTATTTTAGTAATTACAAAGACGGTCAACCCTTAAATGAGGACTAGATGAAGAGAAGAATGTCTGTTTTTTAAATTTCTATGGTTATTCTCTGATAGTTACCAGTCTTTCTCAGCTGTAGACATTTACTATATCTTTAACTTTCATGCTTGGCACCATTCATTTCTGATTTAGCATTGATCATGGACTCCTTCATGCTAGTCAATGAGCTGTAGAATTAATCTCTCTGCCAAGGCTGGGACTATATTAAGGGAGGGTGTCCTAAATACTTCCTTCCCTCAGATCACAGCTTTCCTTTAACCCTTACCATATTTTCTCAGCTCCAGTAAGATTGTCGGTGGATTTTCTTGTCCCCCACTAGGATTGTAGCCCTTTCCGAGCCCAATGTAATTAATTGGGACTTTGCATCTTGTCTAGCTGTCAAGAATTTTCCACCTAAGACACAGATTCCCTTACCTCTGTGATTCTTTTTCTCTTCTTTCCCACATCTTAATTGTGTCACCCACCTAACTTTAGATATGGCCCACCCCATACTCTTACAGCACCTAAAGAACTAAGTTAGGACCCCTTGGTTCATGTATAACTGAGTTCCTATGCCTCCTTGGACCCAGAGCATTAAATGATAGCTATTAAACTCAGGCTTTCTTCTTTTTCCACCAGCCCCTGCAGCTGAGGTCAGAGTATTCCTAAGGAAAAAGCCCATTTACATCATAAACCCTCTTTAATATATGTGGCAAAATATTCTTAAAGTTATCAACCATAGCAGAACCTATTTCAGTTTCAAGATACTTAAAAATAATAAGTAAATCATCATTGTATATATAAAATGTAGTAACAGACATTAGTAAACTGTGTAACATTCACCTGAAAGTGAAGACCCATTGGCAAAGTTTGATAATTACAATTAACCATGACACAGTCCCAAAATCACTTGGACTGTCTGATAACTTTGAAGGTAATATTATGTTAAGGAACCACATACCTAAAGAAAATGTTTATAATGTTCTGTATTTTTGTAACAGATTTACTATCACCTTTCACAGAACCCAAAATTTTATACTTCAAGTGGTACAATCTATAGAATATTGATTTGTTTTTATTTGTTCAGATTCAACTGTCAGTAAAACCTAAAGAAGAAAGAATTCAGTCCCACTTAGTGGAAACTCACAAGATATAAATGTAGCAATATAATATCACATACAGGAAATATTGTGACTATCAGAATATAACAGGAACCATGTTTTAAAAATATTAAACCAATGTGTTTTCCCTTATTAATCCTGTTCTTTCCCCTATAACTCTTTTGGCCACTATGGGTATACCATGAAGGTTATTACCCAGAAAAAGTATGACTGCAGTTTGCCTAGACTCCAGCATATAGTGTAAGTAAAGAAGAAAGGAAAATAACATAGAAAAGAAATTCTCAACAGAATAAGGGAAAATCTAAAGAAAATGGTATTTGGAAAAGATGAGATGATATTAAAGAATTACGTTCAGGATCCCTTCATCCCTCATTTGTGTTGAGAAGATAGAAACCTCACTGAATGTCTAACTCAGACAGCTCCTGCACCCTGCTCCCACCTCATAAAGGACACCTCTTTGAATAGCACTTTACATCAACACAAAGTGGTAATGTAAGAGGAATCATACAGCATATTTGGGCAGCAGGTGGACTGGAGGTAGCATTCCAAAAATCTTCCTAGATTTGTGTGTGATATGAAAGGTATCCAAAATCCCTTGTGCTGTAGGTAGAACTAGAAGAAAGATGTGGGGTTCCTGGCTGCCTCAGTTGGTGCAGCATGCAACTCTTGATCTCAGGGACATGAGTTCAAGCCTCACATAGGGTGTAGACTGTACTTAGAAGAAGAAGAAGAAGCAGAAGCAGAAGAAGAGGAGGAGAAGGAGAAGGAGAAGGAGAAGGATGTTCTAGCAGATGTTACCTGGCTAGCAAGCTTGCTAACGGGTGATGCTAGTGATGGTCACTGTGGCAGAGGTAAAATGTTTATATATCAAGATCTACTGGATGAACCACCAGGTCCAGGACTAAATGAAAGTCAGAGCCAGAACTAGAGATAGCTTTAGTGCTGGCCCGAACAAAAATGGGATCTTACTCCATGGAGGGCAATATATATATATATATATATATATATATATATATATATATATCCATATCCATATATCTATATCCCTCATATATATCTCTATATCCCTCATCTATCTATCTATCTATCTATCTATCTATCTATCTATGGCCATATAGATAGATATATGAGGCATATAGAAAGATAGATAGATAGATATAGATATAGATATAGATATAGATATATAGATATAGATAGATATGAATCCAATAGCCAATATTCCAGTTTGAGTCTGAAGACTGTCAGCTGTAGAAACAGGAAGAGCCAATGATGCAGATGAAGGAAATCTGCTAGAGAATTCTCTCTTGTGCGGGGAGTCTGGTCTTTTTGTTTTTGTTTTTGTTTTTTCAAGTCTTCAACTGATTGAATGAGGCCCACTCCCATTATGGAGGGGATCTGCTTTACTAAAAGTGTACTGGTTTAAGTGTTAATATCCAAAAACACTCTCACAGGAACAATGTTTTATCAAATATCTGAGTACTGCATGGCCCAACCAACTTGTCCCATTAAATTAATTGTCATTTGGTTGAACAGTAAAACACTTTGTTGATGTAATTATTATATTATAAGGGGAAAGTTAACTAGATTTAATGGAACAGAAATGAGCAAATATCTGTTAAGCATATTTTGGACCTATATAATTATGGTATAGCCCTGCAGGGAATCAGATTAATGGGACTGAGTGCCCAGACTATGGGCTGGCATAGAATGAGAATGCTTTGGGTGGAGAGGTAACAGGTATTTACTCTACAGAGCTATGTGCAGATATTCAATCAGAAAATAATTCTTTGATCACACATTCCCTGTAGTCTTCACTATTTTTTCAAATCCAACAGAAGTTTTAAATTAGAGAAAGATAGCGTTAATAAAATAGTAAAGGTTTAAAGAAATGTTTTTATCTCATTTTTGTAGTTGACACAGGCAGTCTTTCCTTTCTTCACCTTTTCATTATTACCACTCTTAAATTGGGTGTCTCACACCACAGGACATTGTTAATATCCAATGGTCAATTGGGTAGCTCATTCAGTAAAGGTTGGAAAAGAAATCTTTTTCCAACTCACTGTGGCCAATTCTATGGAATTAAGAAGCTACTAATTAAAATTCACTTTTTTTTAGAGTCAGAACACAGAAGGTGTTAGTTAGGCTAGTAAAGTTCTGAATGTTATCTAAAGTTGTGCCATTAATAAAAAACAAAGTTTAAGCAAAAACATTTTGTCCTAAATCTGGAGGGATTAGAAGAGCAAGAGAAGAAAGGAAAACTGGCACATCTATGGTGACCAAAGGGGAAATGATAAGGAGGAAAAGAAGACTCTAGAAGGAAGAGTCATCCCCTCAAATGTCAGCAATTTTAGCCTGCTCATTAGTACACTCTTCTTCTTAACATTCTATTTGAATAATTTACAGTTAAAACAGGTATAATCTAAAAACAGTCCATTACCTAAACAAATTGATGACACATTAAGGCAATGCTCCAGAATAGGAGAAATAGGCCCAGGGGCAGAATGACAAGGCCAGTCTGAGTATAGTCAATACCATTCATGAATGTGTCTTCACTAGCCATGAAAGTCTCACAGTCTCATATTTAGGATAACATCTGATTGTGCTATGATCATGTGCAAATACTAGGAAGGTATTACAGAACTACTGATGTGTTTAGATATTCCTGTATTTGGTTGAATTTATGACAAAAAATGAATGGCCCTTGCAAGATTTATAGGCAATAGGACAACTGAAAATCAACTTGCTTCTTCTGCATATTTTATTATCTATCATAAAAGTAAAACATGACAGAAATAACTAAAACTGAATGGTTAAATAAGAATAGGTCATTCTCACAAACTTGGTTTTAGTCCTTTGTAACCGAGAGGCATAACATTTTCAGGATTGACCTGGCTGGTTGTTTCTGTTTCAGAGGAAGGTGCAATCTGCCTAGAGATCTGACCTTAGAGTTTAGAGTGTCATTGTCATTTTTTTTTTTGTTTTTGCTTTTGTTTTTATACTGAGATGATCTCTTCCATCCTCCTCCAATCTATTTAAACATGAATAAGCCTAAGTCACACTAGACAGACATCTATCTATATAGATATCTGGTTCAAAGTAGAAGAGAAGGAGGTAGGTTTGGGAAGTTTACCTTCAGCCTAAGGTGTCAGGAAGAAAGAAGTACTATGTATGAGGCTCCAAGTAGGTGAAGACCTGGGAAGAGAGCAGAGCCTATTTACAAAGGTTAACCTTTGTCCCAAATGACATTCGTATATCCTGGTGATGCTATCTGCTGAAATCGTGACCACTACCTATACCACAAAATCATTATTTTGAGAAGCCAATCATAAGTCCTCACATCTAGAAAATATCAACACTCCACTCATTTGAATACCAAATCCAGTATTATTTGTTTGAGTTTGCATTTAACTTTCTCAGGTAAGGCCTCTTGCTAATTACAAAGTTGTGGCAAAGGACTAACAAGGAATCTCACCAACCATGGAAAAAAGAAAAAAACTCCATGCATTTCATGACTGGGCAGGAAAGAGGATAGACTTTAACAGATGAGGATGAAAGAGGTTTCAGGAGAGGATGAGAAACTGGAGCCTTTCATTAATTCCATACTTTCCTTTATTACAGGATTTCCCTCCATCACTCTTTGCTTACAGTTGCTACAGGAGGACTGAATGTTCCCAATGAAGGCCTGAAGGTCATCAAGGACATCAACCAGAGGGAGTGAGGGCTAGTGTCACTGTGAGGTTCAATTCTCTGCACACTGGTGCTACATGAGTAAACAACTCTGTGGTGTTTTGCATAGCTGCAGAGTTGTTATGTAAACCTAGGCAGGCCCTAGCAGAGGACACAGCAAAGGGAGCAGACTAAGGTCTTCCTGAATGTGCTGTGCCCATTCAGAGTGGACACACTCTTCCAGAGTGACTGGCAGAGGATGCTGATCTTTTGAAAGAATGAGGTAAAGCATGATTACCAATATCTGATCCTTGATTCACTTTTAAAAATAAACTGTACTACTTTAAGAGTGACCAAAAGTTCTGAGAGTCTTCTTATCAATAAGTGGGGTCTATGTCCCCTCCCTTGCATCTGGATGGGTTTGTCACCAGAGACCACAAGACTTGACATTTACTGCCCATGGGCTTTTACTTGTTAACATTGGTCTTATGTTTTTTCTTAAGCTCTTCTTTCTGGCTTATCCCTTAACTCAGACAAATGAAACCAAAAACCACCCCTTAGGTGATGGCAGCTGCCCTGACAAGATCTCTTGCGGACCTAGATCACCCAGACCTTTTGAGCTAAACCCTCAACTCACATCTGTGCAGATGCACCAAGGAGTGACGTCTAGAATGACCTACCATTACCTTTATCTTATAATAATACTAAGATTTCCACCTAAGGAGCCTGAGCCTCACTTATATACAATGTATGTATGAGCATGTTTCTTTAAAAAAAATTTTTTTAACGTTTATTTATTTTTGAGACAGAGAGAGAGAGCATGAACAGGGGAGGGTCAGAGAAAGAGGGAGACACAGAATCTGAAACAGGCTCCAGGCTCTGAGCTGTCAGCACAGAGCCTGACGCGGGGCTTGAACTCACGGACCGCGAGCATGTTTCCTTGAGGCACTTACAGGACCCTATGCCTTCTTCTACATACAATGACAAGGCTTCTTTGTCTAAATATTCATTTGGACCCTAAACAAAAGGACCCCTTTCATCCTCCTCAGGGAGTCAAGGCTTTGGAAGCTTAATCTCCTTATTTTCTATAAATAAAAGTTTTCTTTGTGCAACAACTCACCTGGTGCAGTTTCTGATTCACCAAGGAGTGAATTTATTCATGTTGATTCTGTGAAATCTTGACCAATAAAGTATGGGAGAAATGATGCTATACCAAATTTCTGAGCCCAGAAATTAAGTGACCAGTCGCTTCTAGTCCTGTCTTGTGGAATAGTCACTCTTAGAACACTGCATCCAAGCTGTGAGTAAGCCCAATCAGCCTATGGTGA
The DNA here is from genome assembly GCF_022837055.1 of Prionailurus viverrinus. NCBI lineage: Eukaryota > Metazoa > Chordata > Mammalia > Carnivora > Felidae > Prionailurus > Prionailurus viverrinus. The sequence continues at coordinate 63,937,112 of NC_062564.1, read as the reverse complement.
GACACACATAGAAAGCAAATTAGGCTCCTGGCCAATAGTCTAGTTGAACTCCCAGCCACCAGCCAGCACCCAACTTTGGTAACCATGTGAGCAAGCCATCATGGAAGCAGATCCACAAGCCCCTGCAGACACCACACAGAGCAGAGATGAGTAATAAGTAATTATATCATATATAGCGACTTGGCAATTTTGGAAAGACCACACTGAGTTAAGCACAGCTAAGAAAAAAGGTTCAAACATCTATATAACACAATAAGCATTGTCCAAAGTTAGGATAAATGAAAATAAAACATTTATCAGGTGGATGGGAACTTAAAATTATTTGATAACAAAAATTGACTCCCATCTTTGAAGTGACTGAAAACCACTATTTTGTCAGAGAAATATATTTTAATTTAAATAGTTAATCAAATAAAGTGTTGTAACAATTAGATACATATACATACGCATGTCTCTATAAACCACACTCACTATTGTTGTCATCTTATACCACAGCAAATGTTTGCAAATTAAACTCTGAGAAAAAACAATTGTTTAGTTTCCCCCTAGCCTCTTGAGAAAGAGGACTGAAGGAAACCTAAAAGGCCCCATGGAAAGTCACTGGCACCCAGACCACATAGGGTTTTAAAGATCAAAGTAACATATGCAAACTCCACTGACTTCGGATGTTAAATCAAAACATGAAAGCCTTTTCATTCTTGAAAAACTCTATTGGATTTTGTCAGAGAATTTGTGTAGGAATTGTACTTCTCCTGTTTCTCTGTTTTAATTATTAGAGGTATTTGCATGAAAACAGGGTCTTTATTTTTAAGAGTTCATCTGTTCCTGCTGTGTTTCCCTCACTTGAAGTCATAATCCAGCATAAGATAAATACCAACAGGATGAGATAAACTCTTTAAAAGGGAAAGATTTTGTTTTCATGCAAATGATTCAAATAATGTTTTTGAAGTCAAACATAAGATTGATGGTATGCAAATAACATTGTCTGTAATATTTGTTCTGTATAGTCTAGGATATTTTTTTTCCAGTCTTTGCTGTACAAAAAAAACTTAGTGTTCAGAGGACATAATAAACATTTTACTTATTAAGAGCCAAGATATATTAGCAAAAAAGTCAGTTATAATGGAAATGCAGCAAAATAGATCAAATATCACTTTAAATAAGGTTCACATCATGTTTAAGCTACACTTTAAATTAAAAAAAAAATGTCAAAATAATTCTATTGTGACTTTGGAAAGTCCCCAAGCCGGACACAGGATCTTTTATAATAATGTGTCATTTCCTCATGCTTTTATTTCTCTAGATTTAAAGGTTTTTTGTGTCTCCTCAATACTATTCTGTCAAATACATTGAGAGATGGTTATTTCTTAGTCCACTGTCCATAGAATTATCTTCAATGTACTGGGTCAAAAAATTTATAATGCATATATACTTAAGAACTATTGCAAAGATTTTAAGGACAGATCTTTCAGTTATAATTTCAAATATTTTATTTCTAAATTATAAAGTATTATTAATACAATTAATACCTTCACATATGTGATCTTGCTTGGTTTTTCAAAAATCTTTGGAAGAAAAGAGAGAAGATGTTGTTAAACCATGTTTTAAAGTGAGTGCTAATTAGAGAAGTTAAATTACTTGCTTAAAAGTCATGTGATTATGCAACATTATTTCTGGGTCCAGAATTCAGGTATTCTGGCTTTCAGACTCAGCATTTAACCACCACATTATGCATATGACAAAAGATCCTTGGAATAAATACAAAAAAATGAATTATCAAAGTAACAAAACTATAATGAAATATATATTTTACTATAAAGGTGTCAGAGTTATCATAAGCCTGAATCAAGAAGAAAGACATTAATTAATAGTGAGTTCATTTGTTGTTTTTTGTTTGTTTTTATTTGAGAGAGGGAGAGAGAGACAGAAAATGCAAGTGGGGGAGAGGGGCAGAGGGAAGGGAAGAAAGAGAGAGAGAGAGAGAGAGAGAGAGAGAGAGAATCTCAAGCAGGCTCCACACTCAGTGTAGAGTCTGACATAGGGCTCAATCCCATGACCCTGGGATCATGTGAGCCCAAATCAAGAGTTGGATACTCAGCCAATTGAACCACCAAGGTGCCCTGTGAGTTCATTTATTTTGCAAATGATAAGGACAGTTAGTTTATAGCTGGAATAGGGATTTTGAAATTATGGAACAAATACTACTTAAATATAAATGATATTTATATTTTGTTTCTATATGTCCTAAAAATACTTCAAGACATAACATTTAGAAAACATTGGTCGAGAAAGCAGATCATCATGATAGAAAAACAAATGGGAATATGATTCTGCCTAGTTTGAAAATTAATTCCATATCTAGTAGCTTACAATCACTATCTTTCACTAATGGAATAAACACACACAGGGATATCTTAGAAAACAAGGAAATAGTGTAATATGTTGTATGATTGGTTCCTCAGTCATTTGCTTCTTAAAAATATAGTCAGAATGACAATCTCATTCTTATCCTCTCTCTTCCTCTTCCTCTCTTTCTGTCTCCCATCCTGAGTTTAACTTCCACTAAAGTTTCTGAAATTTAAATACAAAATACTTAAAGGTTATTATGATACATTATTCTAAAATTTTAAAAAAGTGTTGTTATATGGATAGCCTCCTAATGCAGCTAACCAAAATTTCAGTCTTTGGTCAGAGCTTACACAATGCCCAAGTAGTTAATAGTTTCCTATAATTTCTGTCGAACACATAAAAGATGAGGTAAGTTTTTTTGCTAAGGTGATATCAACATATAATCTATCTCTTCTTATGAAATACATATATACTTCTTACACTTAAAAGAAGTTTGTATATGTGAATGTATCTGTTACCTACAGCTGAGTAACAAATCACCCCAGATTTTACTTGTGCATAACAATAATGATTTATTATTTCTCATGACTCTGGTTCTTCTGGTATCTCACTCAGATTCACATAGACAGCTTTCTTCAACTGGAGGGTTATTGAGGGGTAGGCTCAGCTGGAGAGCTGGGACAATTGGACCCTTCTCTCCACGTGATTTTTCATCCTTAAGGAGGCTAGTCCTAGCATCTTCACATGGTGGCAGCAACATTCTAAAAGGGTAAGTTCCAATGTGTAAATATATATCAAGCTTCTGCTTGCCATATGTTCGCTGATGTCCCATTGACCAAAGCAAATCACCTGGCTAAGCTGGGTGTCAGTGTTGTTGGGGACGATCACTACATGAGGGCCCCACTACATGGGGACGATCACTACACTCATGGAGAGCCAATTTTGTTGCCTATGTACTACAGTGGGGAAAAAATGCTACTTTAAAATAAAACAACCTGTATGTTTAGAAAAAAATACTCTAAAGGAGTGTAACCAGATTATCTGAATGCTTTTACAGTGAGGCAGCTTTTAGGTCAGGGCAAGTCACTATTATACTATTTTGCAATTTATTTTATATTTATAATAAAATATAAAATACTTTATTTACAATAAAAATAAATAGCAAGAACTTTTTAAAGGAAACCCACTGACTTTAATTAGAAGGAGGAAAATATAATTATTATTGAGCAATCATTATGCACTTGGTACTTAATCAAGTGGAGTATATATATTCTCACTTAATCTAATAGACAACACTGAAAATTTTTTTGTTAAATTTAATTTGTTAATGAAAATTATAATCTTGAATGCTCACTTATTAAGTATTGTGCTCAAGTATTTTCATTATTTTGACTAATATTCTGAAGACATTAGTTCTAAATTAAACTAACTGTAGTTTAATGAGACATTCACACTCTTTTCCTTATAGTTCTGGCTTCAGCAGCACATATACTGAATTTGGAACACATGCTTTCTTTCCTTATAATAAAATCACTTAGGATTTGAACCAATCCTTTACTGCTACTCTTGAGTAACAGAGACCCAGAATAACATTGGCTTCAACAAGACAGGAGTTAATCTCTTTCTCAAGGAGAAGGTTGGACATAGGCAGTTCAGGGTTGAGCTCTCCTGCTCTGAGGCTTAGGTACCCAAGTTCTTCAAGCTTATCATTACCACCCCTACAGTATAGCTTTGGGCACATGGGCACACCTTGCTGCAGTGGAAGCTGGGAAATGCTGACTAGCCTTTTTCCTTAGTGTTTATTCACTCTTTCTGTGGAGAGAATGGAGACTGGATATCAGGGGACATGGGCAACCTTTGCTTTACCTTACATGCAATGACCTTATATGCTTTACTTTGTATGCTCAATCTCTGGGGTCAGAGATTATTATCCCTAATAGTACCCTTAAAATGGATGATTTCTCTGAGTGATACTAGTTAACCTATAATTAGGATAAAAACACTTGGCCTTATTAGAACTCTATTCTAAACGTGTTTCACGCTATCGAGAAAGTTGGTGCATTTGCAACTACAGAACTAGCTATGTTGAATTGTTATAATAGGCACAGTCACTATTACTCACTGAAATTCACATGAACAGGCAAGAAGCATCAGTAGAAAGTCAGACAAGCAATGTCTCAGGGAATGAAAATGCACTAAGACAGTTGGGGAGGGGCTAATCGGCAAAAGGGGTTGGCTTAGAAAGGGAAGTGCTAGGGGTGCCTGAGTGGCTCAGTCAGTTAAGCATCCCACTTACGCTCAGGTCATGATCTCAAGAGTTCGTGAGTTTGAGCCCTGCTTTGGGCTCTGTGCTGACTGCTCAGAGCGTGGAGCCTGCTTCAGATTCTGTGTCTCCCTCTCTCTCTGCCCCTCCCCCATTTATGCTCTGTGTCTCTCTCTTTCTCAAAAATAAATAAAAAATTAAAAAATTAAAAAAAAATAAAGACAGGAAAATGCTCCCTTAGACTGGTGAATTATAAGGAAAATTTTTTAAAAAAAGGAGAAAGGAAATTTTCTAGTAAATTAAAACTGAGGGAAAATTTTATTACTCTACCTTTGTGGTAAAGGTGGTTCATTGGTTTTAGATATTCATTTCACATTGACTAAATGACCACATGATTTATTAACTTTTCATACCACCTTTCTCATACACTTATTCAGAAATTCCAACAAACATATACATATTGGGTTCTCCTTGACACTGTAACCAGCTCTAGCTCAAGACCATCATTCTTTCTGGGCATCCAGAATATACCAGCGCCACTAAAGGAGAAGAGCTGGACCTGACCCACATCATGTCAAGGGCCTGCCTCAGGGAAGGAAGCCAAAAAATTCTAAAAGGTTAAGGTAGACCACATTTTCAAAAAACACCTGCCACAAATTACAATTGTAGCATTTCCTCAATTCATTTTAGGCACTTCCAAACTTTCTCAGGTAAATTTGATTTATTCAGTCACTTCACTGGATCACACTGGTTTTACCATGGAAACTACTTCAATTATTCAAATGTTATCCATAGCTTTATGAATGCTGAACACTAGTCTCTGTCTAAATAACATCATTCAGCCAGTTAGTGACATAACCAGCCCCTGAATGAAAGAAATTTAGCTGCTGACTCCAGACCCATGCAACGGCTGATTCTAAAGAAAATGCTTAGTTTCCACTATAAATCTCAGTTCTTCTGTCAACTACGATGACTGAAACTCTTGTATATTTCTTCAAAACAGCCCTGCCACACTCCCTGTTGTGCTGATTGTTCCAAATTAGAGATCTGCTGCTTCCCTGTGGGCATCCTGTAGGAACATATAGATTTTCTATTGAGCTGCGAGGGCTTCACATCAGTTTTGCACAGTAGCCAATTTAAGCAGATTGGAGCATTATATGCAATCCTACTGCATAGTCAGCACTGGAATTGTCTTACTAGGATGCATATGATTAGGAAGAAGTCCTATCCCCTGTCACACACAGTGAACCAGTGTGACCTGCCAGAAAGAGCACAGGCTGACGAGCTTACTGTGGCCTGACTGTTCTAACTCTCACTTCTCCCATCTATAAAACTAGGAGGATAATGCCTAACTTTCATGATCACATGAATTAGCGAGAACACATGTAAAATACCTACCATAGTATCTGAGATAGAATACTACTCCTCATTTATTATTACAAAAAGGGAAAGATCCTTGGTTTAGAGAATGTCGAAAATCAAACATTTTTCTTCAATACTAATATTCAAAATTGAATCCTGTTAAGGCTGTCAGTGATCCTGATATTATGGGCCCTCTTGTATAATTAAAAGTAAAATCAATGGGGGCGCCTGAGTGGCTCAGTCGGTTAAGCGGCCGACTTCGGCTCAGGTCACGATCTCGAGGTCCGTGAGTTCGAGCCCCGCGTCAGGCTCTGTGCTGACAGCTCAGAGCCTGGAGCCTGTTTCAGATTCTGTGTCTCCCTCTCTCTGACCCTCCCCCGTTCATGCTCTGTCTCTCTCTGTCTCAAAAATAAATAAACGTTAAAAAAAATTAAAAAAAAAAAAAGTAAAATCAATGATAAAGAATAGTTTTAGGAACTTTAACAAATTTCTGACTTTTTTTCATCAGGATTACTTTTTTTTCTTCTCAAGAAATGTCAATATTCAAAATCTCTCGCCTGAAGCACATTTTTAATTTGCCTTAGGATAATCCAGCACTATTTGAAATGTGCTTTAATCACTTTCTCTCAAAAGCATCCATTCCTTTCTGATCTTTTTACTAAAGATTTCAAAAGAAAGAAGGAAAGAAAGAAAGAAAGAAAGAAAAAAAGAAAGAAAGAAAAAGCCTGAGAAATTTATTACTATGAAAACCTGAGCTAGTGCCTAAAATAGAAAACAAAGTGTAAATGTCTGTATTGAATATATTGAGTATTCCTATTGGAGCCCTGTGGCAAATATTTAAATTTCATGATATGAAAATTAAATAGAAATGTATCTAAAAGCAGACTGGGGTAGTGTAAAGAGCCGAGGCTTGGAACTGGAGGACCCAAGTAGGATTTATTCATTAATTCTAAAAATATTTACAGAGTGCTTGCATTATGCTAGACAATCTAAATATTATGGTGAGCATGACTGTATTTCCTGCCTTTATGTGTTCTATGTCTTATGGAGAAGATAGTATACATACAATTGTGAGGTGTTAAAACAAAAGTAAAATGGATCGTCAATTTATAATAGATGTACCAAAATGATTGTAAGGAATCAAGGAAATCCTTCTGAAGAAGTGTTTTCTAAACTAAGACCTGAATATTGAGAAATGATGAAGAATGGAGAGTGGAGACAGCAGATGAAGCAGAATGGAAAGGTAAATGTTTTTTTCTATAGAACAGTGTTTCATAAGGAAGTGACATGAGCATATTGGCACTTTAAACTATGCTTTTGACTGCAGAGTGAAGCAAAGTTCAGAGGCAACAAGGGTGGATGTAAGGAGATCCCTAAGAGCGTCTTGCAGTGGAACAGGTAAGGTATAAACTAGGTGACAGCCATGTAGATAAAGAATGGTTGGCCCTTTGCAATGCTAAAATTGACTTCTGTAGAGGACTTGATTCTTCATCAATCAGAATGAAGAGGATGAACAACAGGCCAAATATGATGTCCAGAACTAAGACTAAGGGGTTGAGTGGACAAAGATGCAGTTTACTAATCTAGAAAACACAGAATAATGGAAAGTTTGAGGTTGAAGATGATAAGATGCCTTGAAAATACTCAAGGGAAGATGTCCAGTAGGCAGTTAGTTATACAGGTTTGGTTTTCGCTCAGGAGTATGGGCTGAGAAAAATCTCAAAAAGTTCTTACAAGACTACATGGCACGTAGTCAACATTCAATAACTTCACCTATGTTTATTAGTAATAGTATTATGAGTTCTATCACTATCAGTGTATAGAAATGTAACCATTACCAATACGCAAAAGACTCCAAGAGAACCAAAGCCAATCAGTCATAAAGTTCTTTTACTCATTTTGAAATGGTGGTAAATTTATACTTGATGAAAATATAAACATAATCCACTTTATTTAAATAAGCAAAAATTCTATCTTCATATGCCTCTGAAGGAAACATCAGTACTGAGGCTAATGTTCACCTTGGACTCCAAGTCAAAAGTTCCATTAATCGCTCAACCTCTGGTAACATACTTTTTCCCCTGTGGTTAATCAGTTGCTTTTCAAAGTTTATCAGGCCTTTGCTTAAGTTTCCTCCAGTAATGGAAAGTGAGATCATCAACCTTGGAGAATAAGAGTTTTCTATCATTTTTCCCTCAGAGAATACTTACACAAACACTATTAAACAAACAAACAAACAAACAAACAAACAAGTCTTTGTAGAAGTTCAGGAGTCCTGCAAAGGAGTTTCAGCACACTCTTGGAGAAAAAACAAATTCAGGATTAGATGCATTGAAGAGAATAAGAGGAACAGTTTCACTTTACCTGTGTCACCCTTCCCTTAAGACAGCATAACATGGGGGCGCCTGGGTGGCGCAGTCGGTTAAGCGTCTGACTTCAGCCAGGTCACGATCTCGCGGTCCGGGAGTTCGAGCCCCACGTCAGGCTCTGGGCTGATGGCTCGGAGCCTGGAGCCAGTTTCCGATTCTGTGTCTCCCTCTCTCTCTGCCCCTCCCCCGTTCATGCTCTGTCTCTCTCTGTCCCAAAAATAAATAAACGTTGAAAAAAAAAAAATTAAAAAAAAAAAAAAAAAAAAGACAGCATAACATGGACACCAAAGCCATATCAGGAAACTACAAGAAAAGAAAACCAGAGGTTATATCACTACTGAATACAGATGCAAAAATTCCCAACCAAATTCTACCAAATGAACTCAACAGTACTTTAATAGGATCATACACCATGATCAAATGGGATTTACCTCTGGGATTCAAAGATGTACAACATCTGTAAATCAATCAGTGTGATATATTATATATAATATGAACTATTATATATAATATGAACTATTATGTATAATATGAACTATTATGTACAATATGAGCTATTATGTATAATATGAACTATTATATAAAATATGAACTTTTATGTATAATATGAACTATTATATATAATATGAACTATTACATATAATATGAAATATTGCATATAAGAAATATGATATATCATAAGAAATATATCATAAGAAATATATCATAAGAAATATGACATATATGAAATATAGTATGAAATATGATATATCATAAGAAAGAGGATATATCATATGAAATATATGAAATAGGATATAGTATATGAAATATGATATATGAGAAAGGATATATCCTATGAAATAGGATATATCATATGAAAAAAGTATACATCAGATGAAATAGGGTATATCAGATGAAATCTCATATGAAATATGATATGCCATATGAAATATGATATACCACATGAAATATACATAATATGAAATATGCTATATCATATGAAATATGAAGATGAAAGACATAAGTTATTCAGTTATATTTCATTTGTATACCTCCTTAGATATACAAACAACAGTGACCACAAAATAAGAGGAGACAATGTAGATGCATGTTTTCTCAGACAGGGTGTTTTGCCCAAAGCTAGATTCTCACGCATTTTCTCGTCCTCTCTTTACCTACCCTGTCTTCTGTTCTCATCTAATCCCACGGTTTAAAAACTGTATTTAGTTGGATGTCTTTGAATTTTCTCTACCAGATGCTTCTAACTCCCCTGAGCTACAGACTCTAGACAGACACTGTCACTCTTACTTAGATCTTACTGGAAACCACATTCTAGACATGTCCTCATGCCAATTCCCAGGCTTTCCTCCTGATTTCTCTGTAGCTCTCACAGAAAGAAATAACAATGAGATTAAAGCCCAAGTCTTCATGGAAAGCCTTCCAAGCCCTTCTCTGTATCCTATGACCTGCACGTGTTCCCAGTGCTAGAGGGCCTGAACCAATGCCAGGATATGAAATATTATATGTAATAAGAAATATTATATATAAGAAATATTAGGGGCGCCTGGGTGGCACAGTCGGTTGAGCGTCCGACTTCAGCCAGGTCACGATCTCGCGGTCCGTGAGTTCGAGCCCCGCGTCAGGCTCTGGGCTGATGGCTCGGAGCCTGGAGCCTGTTTCCGATTCTGTGTCTCCCTCTCTCTCTGCCCCTCCCCCGTTCATGCTCTGTCTCTCTCTGTCCCAAAAATAAATAAACGTTGAAAAAAAAAAATTAAAAAAAAAAAGAAATATTATATATAATAATAAGTATTATATGTAATAAATATTATATATAAGAAATATCTATAATAATAAGTATTATATAGAATAAGAAATATTATTTATAATATGAAATATGCATACTATGAAATATTATACATACTATGAAATATTATATATATGGAGACATAAGACATAAGTTATTCAGTTATATTTCAGTTGTATACCTCCTTAGATATACAAACAACAGCCTCCACAAAATAAGGGGAGACAATGTAGATGCATGTTTTCACAGACAGACTAGTTTGCCCAAAGCTAGATTCTCACAGATTTTCTCATCCGCTCTTTACCTACCCTGTGTTCTGTTCTCATTTAATCCCATGGTTTAAAAACCGTATTTAGTTGGATGTCGTCTGAATTTTCTCTATCAGGTCCTTCTAACTCCCCTGAGCTACAGACTCGAGATGGACACTGTCACTCTTACATAGATCTTACTGGACACCACATCCTACACATGTCCTCACACCAGTCCCCAGGGCCAGTGGCCCTTTGCTTTCCTCCTGATTTCTCTGTAGCTCTCACAGAAAGAGATAACAATATGAAATATTAAACATAATATGCAATATTATACATGTTATGAAATATTATATAATATGAAATATTATACACAAGAAATATTATATACAATATGAAATATTTATGCAATATTAAACATTATATATAATATGAAATATTGTATATAATATGAATATACCCCATTAATAAATGAAAGATATAAATCATATGATCATCTGAATAGATTCAAAAAAATATTTGACAAAATTCAACATTCTTTCATGATAAAAACTCTCAACAAATTGGTTGTAGAAGAAACATACCTCAACATAATAAAAGCTATATATGAAAATTTCACAGTTAACATCATACTCAGTGGTAAAAGGTTGAAAGCTTTTTCTCTCATTTCAGGAACAATGCAAGGGTGCATACTCTCACTACTTTTATTCAGTACAATACTGGAAGCTCTGGCCAGAGCAATTAGTCAAGAAAAAAAAAAACAGGTAAAAGGAATACAAATCAAAATGGAAAAAGAAAAATCATCTCTGTTTACAGATGATATGATCTTATATATAGAAAATTCTAAAGACTCCACCAAAAAAATTGTTAGAATAAATTTAGTAAAGTTTCAGGATACAAACCAACATACAGAAATTAGTTGCATTTCCATACACTAACAGTGAAATATCTGAAAAAGAGATAATAAATAAAATATACAATAAAAACAATAAATAGTTAAGAATAAATTTAACCAAGGAAGTGAAATATCTGTATACTGAAAACTATAAGACTTTGATAAAAGAAATTAAAGAAGACACAAATAAATAGATATCCTATACTCAAGTATCAAATGAGTTAATATTGTTAAAATGTCCATACTGTTCAAAGACACTTGTAGATTCAATGCAATCTCTACCAAGATTCTTATGGCAGTTTTTATAAACATAGAAAAAAATTCTAAAATTTGTATAAACCATAAAAGACCTTGAAATCAAATCAATCCTGAAGGAAAAAAAAAAAAGAAAAAGGAAGCTAGAGGCATCAGACTTCCTAATTTTAAGCTATTATTACAAAGATACAGTGATCAAGACAATATGGTACTGGCATAAAAACAGACACATAGGTCAATGGAACAGAATTGAGAGCCCAGTAATAAACCCTCTGTATATAGTCAACAGATATTTGACAAGAGAGCCAAGAAGATTTGTTGAGTAAAAGAGAATCTCTTCAATAATTAGTTTCGGTGTGTTTGAATATTCATATGCAAAAGAATGAAATTGGACCCCTATCTTACATCACTTAAAAATTTAGCTTTAAATGGACTGAAGATTTGAATATAAGATCTGAAACCATAAAACTCCTAGAAGAAAACACAAGGAAAATCTTCTTGACATTGGTCTTGAAAACAGTTTTTTGGTTATGACACCAAAAGCACAAACAACAAAATAAAAAAGAAATATGTGGGGTTACATCTAATTAAAAGCTTCTATAAGCAAAAGAAACAATCAACAAAATGAAAAGGCAACCTATGGAATAGGAGAAAATATTTGCAAGCCATCTCTCTGATAAGGTGTTAATATCCAAAATATATAGGGAACTCATACAGCTCAACAACAACAGCAGCAACAACAACAAAACAACAACAAATAATCCAATTAAAAAATGTGCAAAGGACCTGAATAGAAGACATACAGATGGCCAACAGGTACATGAAAAGATGATCAACACCACTAATAATTAGGAAAATGCAAATCAAAACCACAATGAGATATTACCTCACACCTGTTAGAATGGTTATCATCCAAAGTATAAGAAATAACAAGTGTTGGTGAGAGTGTAGTGAAAAGAGAACTCTTGTGCACTATTGGTGGGAGTGTAAACTGGTATAGCCATTATGGAAAACAGCCATGAAGTTTCCTTAAAAAGTTAAAAATAGACCTACTATATGATCCAGCAATCCCACTTCTGGCTATATATCGAAAGGAAATTAAATCATTATCTTGCAAGGATATCTGCACCCTCATGTTCATTGCAACCTTAGTCACAATAGTCAAGAAATGGAACCTAAGTGTTCATCAATGCTCATCAATGGATTAATGAATAAAGAAAATGTGATATATATATATATATCTATCTACATATATATACACACATATATATAGGTATATAGGTATATATATGTGTGTGTATATAGGTATATATGTGTGTATATAGGTATATATATGTGTGTATATAGATATATATGTAGGTATATATACCTATACATACATATGTAGGTATATATGTATGTATATATAGGTATATATGGATATATATATATATATTATATATATATGGGTATATATATATGTATATATATGGGTATATATATATGGGTATATATAATATATATATATATATATATATATATATATATACACACACACACACACACACACACCCTAAAAAGAAGGAAATCTTGCCATTTGTAACAATATGGATGGACCTCGTGGGCATTATGCTAAGTAAAATAAATCAGACAGAAAAAGACAAATACTGTATAATCTCATATATGTGTAAAATCCAAAAAACATTGAACTCATAGAAACAGAATAGAATAGTGGTTGCCAGGGGCTGGGTGGGAAGGGATGGAGACATATTGTCCACAAGGTATAAACTTCTAGTTGTAAAGCGAATATGTTCTGGGGATCTAGTGTGCACTATGGTGACTATAGTTAACAATACCGTATTATATACCTGAAAGTTGCTAAGAGATTAGATCTTAAATGTTAAGCACACACATGCTCAAATGATAATTATGTGAGGTGATAGATGTGTGAACTAACCTTATTATGGTAATCACTTTGCAATAAATGCATGTATCAAATCATCATGTTGAACACCTTAAATTCACACAAGACTGTATGTTAACTATATTTCAATAAAGCTGGAAAAAATAAGATAAAAACCTTTTCCATTAATGACAGCCATAAAACGGCAAAAAAAAAAAAATCTTAATTTCCCAAAAGACACAGAATCAAGTGCAATGTATGCAAACACCTGGGAAGGTTAGTTACTATAGCTAGGGCTAAACTGAGTATAATTTTCTAAGATCAGTGACATCATAATACCAAAATTTGTGCCATCTCTTTAGACACTGAGAGTTAGATATACATAGAAATATATCTAAACCACGGGCATAAAGTGACATGAAGGATTTCAGTTTCCATTTACTTTCTGCTGTTGGAGTTTGTATATCCTTTCCTACGAACTAAACTCCATTTCCAATAATCTTGTGTTAGTAGTGCTAGCAGGAGGACTGAGTAGATCATACCAGCCCCATATTCCAGACATTGTCCACAATATTAGGAGAAGAGATAACCAACAAACACAATAATCCTGGAACTAATGACCCAGGGGACTTGTGAAGTGTGCTGACATTGGGTTACATTGTAATGAGATCATTTAGAAAAACTGATGCTCTGGGTATCAGCCTTTTGTTTGCCCCACAAAATAAGACCCTCAGCAGAAATTTCTGGATTGGAGCATAGATTAGATTCTTAATTCAATGAAGAATTTCTTACCTCCCAAATAGCAGGACCAAGTATTTTTAATACTTAAAAATTTTAGCATTTAAAAGTAAACATTTTATATTTATTTTTTGTCATCAATTATAGTTGATAATCTTATTTTCATCATCCATCATTTATATAGCTAACTTACAAAAATCATATTTGGTCTTTGGTAAAAAAGCTGGCATTTTTAAATGCTTTGCCATAAAATTCAGTATTTGATATGCATTTTTTCCATTAGTTCTGCCCTAACAACATGATTTTCCTACAAAGGGATTCCATATCACTTGTAAAAAACTTTGAACTATTAGAAACACTGTAGTATAACTTTTTTTTTTTACCATACAGCATCTAACCCGCTTCTTATGATAATCATTTGATAAATTTTATTTGAAGACCTACTAATGTCCATCATTAGTCCCCACGGACTGCACAGGACTACCCACTCTCCTCAACCTGTTACCAAGAGTGGACATATGACCCAGACTTGGACAAGTAAAGCATAACATTTCTCTAAGCACAGGGATTAGCTTAAGAATGGCCACATGACAAAATCAGATTCAGTAAATTTAGCTCTGGAATATGTGTGGACCTATCTACTGGGGAAAGAAAGCAAGTTCTCTTTTATGTCTTCAGTACATGAAAACATGATACTGGTGGCAGCCAGGATTGTCCCTACATAGAAAGAAATGTGATCCTGATGATCTCTAGAGCCTCTGGATCAAGCTGTCCCTCATACTATCCCTGGACTTTTTCATCCCATAAGTCAATATTTTACTACTATGCTTTCTGCTTAAACCAGTAAGTACTTTCTTTCTTTTATAACTAGAAGAACACTAACTGATACTATGTAATTTAATCTTGAGAGACATATGAAGAAACTTCAGAAAGCAAAACAAATTCAATATGTTCCTTTGCTGTGAAAAAAAAAATGCAGCCCCTAAACTCTTGGATAGAAGAACACAACCCTCATTTACAGAAAATATAATTTCTGCACACATTTCTTTGGGAATCAGTGATAGATAATAGATGATAGATAGATGATAGATAGATAGATAGATCAATAATTCACTGGCTATCTGCCTGGATTGCCAGATCTGTGGCAACCCTGATTTCTTCTGGGTTTTGGAAAGCCTTATTTCAAATCTTAGCTCTACCTCTGCTAAGCCTCAGTTTCCTCATATGTGAAATAAACACAATAACAATAGAACCTATCTCATAAGCTTTCATGAGATTAAAGAAGATAGTGCTTCTAGAACTCTGTAAAATGAATGTTCAGTAAACATTAGCTGTTAGCTATTATTCATAGATGGAATTAAGGTAAGGATACATTTATATTCATTGAAGCTAAAGCAGAATAGAAAGTTAAGTCATGAGTAGGCAAATTTCTGTTAGACTTCTGGTCTTGTATCATTCTGCTTGGACAAAGAGACAAATCTTGCTAGATAGATGTAAGTTTTTTAAAAATTTAAATATACTTTAATTCCAGTGTAGGTGTGTACCTGGCCTTAAATATTTGCATTTGTTATTACCTCTACAGAAATGAATTACTTCTAGCATTTGGTCAAACTAAGAATGACTATAAATGTTTGGGGCATTCTGGTAAGTTTCCATTTTCTCTTTAATTTCATTTATTTGGTGTATTAAATAGCCAGCTTCTACCTGTAGAAAGATTGAATTTTTTCCTATTGAGAAGGGAAAGATAGCAATGACAGCATTTGCCAGTTTAGTGGGAGCTTGTATCTTGGCACAGCCAAAGAGTAGATGGTTTAGAATGTGGGTCTTCTTGCTGTTGCCCTGAATAATTTCACCACCAACCTAATAGTGACTATAAAATAAAACAAACAACTCTACACATCCTACTTATCTCATGTATGAGCCCATAGTCATTATAACTCATTGTAGAGTCAGATCTAAGAAAAAGCTAATTGATACTTTAAAAGATGTATACAAAATAAAACCAAATTCCATTATGACATTTTAACATGAACCATCCATTATTAAACTCCTTAGATTTTTAACAAATTCAATAAAGTTATCTCTAGCACAAAAGCACTCTCAACTCTCATCAGGTCAACTTCCACTTTAAGGCAATTTTTAATTGAGGGAGCATTTAAATCCAGATGATACAAAGGAAAAGATTAGCATAGAGATGGAGGCTTAAAGTTTTGATGGTTGCAGTCCTAAGAACTACATGAATTACATGAACTATAATAGAAATAAAAACTGAATAAAAGTGGGAGGAGACAAGATGGCAGAACAGCATGGAAGATTTTTGTGTGTCTTGCATCCAGGAAATACAGCCAGACCAACAGTAAACCATCCTGCACACCTAGAAAACTGACTGGAGGATTAACACAACAATCTGCACAACCTGAGCCACAGAATTCAGCAGATACGTGGCATGGAGAGGTGAACTTGGAGAGTGAGAAGCTGCAGTGGGCAGGGAGCTGCCTTGGCAGGCAGAGAGAGAAGGAACACTATGGGGGGGGGGGCATAATATGTGAAAGGCACCCCTCCCCAAAAGCAGCTGGAGAGAAAGTGGAAAATTGGAAACAGCCACAGGGACTAAACTAAAAGGGAGAAAGGAGGAACAAGAGGGTTTAAATTCCATTAAGACTGCAAACAAGGGAAGGGCAAAGTCTGCAATTCGGCAGCTCAATACCTGGCAGTGCTCTGGTGGGAAGGGCAAATCCCCAGAAAGAGTGGGGTCCCAGAGGTTCTCAGGCCACACAGGGAAAAGCGGTTCCACTGCTGGAAGGACATTTGGTAGCGACTGTTGAGACCACCTGGTCCCAGCAGATCCCAGAAAATGGCCACATTCGCTGGTGCTGGAATAAGGTCATTAAGGGTGAAGGCTGGCGCCAGATGTGTGTTGTGATTTTCCACAAACCCTGAGACGCTGCTGCTACACTATCTCACAAACTTTTTCTGGGGCTGGCTGGAACCTGGCCACAGTCACAGGGTACCGGCACCAGCAGGGTCCAGCAGGCATTCCTGGGTGCAGCCGGCATTCGGCCATTGCTCCGTGAGACCCTCCCAGAGAGGGGCTGAATGGGTCAAAGCCACAGTCCTTTAGAAGTAAGGGGCCGGGGAAAAAAGCCACATCTGAGACAAAGCTTGAGACAGAGGTACTGCCTGGGGCTTGGGCACAGACAGTGAAGAAGCAGGAAGTGGATGAAAGCTAGAGACAGAGGATGGGTGTGTGATTGCTGATCAGGGAGAACAGTTCCCATACTGGAGACTGGGTAGCTGGGTGACGCCATTTTCACCACTCCGGTGCATGCGCATACGCACCTACAAGCACTGCCACAATCCACCCCAGTAGGCTAGCAGTGCCATCTAGTAGAGAAGGGAGCCATTACACTGAGCCCTGCCCAAATGGGCCAACCTACCTCTTCAAGAACGCAAGTCTCACCACCTACTTAATTTATGGACTATAAAGCACTACATAGTCTGATTCTAGGGGAAAACAAATTACTATCAGTCCTATTTCAATCTGTTAGCAGGTCCATCTATTCAATTTTCTTTTTTTTCTCCTTTACACTATTCTTTTTCTTGAATACAGAAAGCGAAAAAATTCATTTTTATTTCCAATTTTTATTAAAATTATTTTTAATTTTTTTACTATATTTTTCTTTTGTGTCAATTTTTTCAAATTCTATCTTACTTCCATCATTCTATTTTTGTCTACTTCAGTGTATTCACCTTTTCAAATTTTCAAATGATTTCCTTGCTTTCTTTTTTCTTTTACTTTTTTTCTCTTCCATTTCTTTTCTTTTTCTTGAATGCAGAAAGTGAAAAACTTCATTTTTACGTTCAATTTCTATTCAAATATATTTCTCTAATTTTTTTACTATATATATATTTTTTTGCTTTTATGTAAATATTTGCAAATTCTATTTTACTTCCATCATTTTATTTTAGTCTACTACAGTGTATTCACTTTTTCAAATTTTCAAACGATTTTGTTTTTTTCTTTTTTCTTTTTCATTTCTTTTCTTTTTCTTGAAAACAGAAAAAGAAAAAAAGTCATTTTTATTTTTAATTTTTATTAAAAATATTTTTCTTTAACTTTTTTCCTACTATATTCTTTACTTTTATATACTTTTTTTCTAATTCTATTTCACTCCCATCATCTTATTTTAGTCTACTTCAGTGATTTCATTTTTTTCAAATTCTCAAACGATTTCCTCCCTTTTTTTTCTCTAATCTGTCAAACCACCTTCAACACCCAGACCAAAACACACATAGGATCTAGCATCATTTATTATATTTGTGTGTGTGTGTATATTTTCAAGTTTTTAATTTTAATACTTTCTAATTTTGTTTTTTTTTTAATTTTAATATTTCTACCTCATTAATTCCTTTTCTCCCTTCAAAATGACAAAATGAAGGAATTCACCCCAAAAGAAAGAGTATGAAGAAATGACAGCCAGGGGTTTAACCAACACAGATACAAGCAAAATTTCTGAGCCAGAATTTAGAATCACAATAATAAGAATACTAGCTGGAGTAAAAAATAGATTAGAATCCCTTTCTGCAGAAATAAAAGAAGTAAAAAAACCAGTCAGAATGAAATTAAAAATGGTATAACTGAGCTGCAATTACAGATAGATGCCGTGGCAGCAAGGATGGATGAGGCAGAACAGAGAATCAGTGATATAGAGGACAAACTTATAGAGAATAATAAAGCAGAAAAAAGAGGGAGATTAAGGCAAAAGAGCACGATTTAAGAATTAGAGAAATCAGTGACTCATTAAAAGGAACAACATGAGAATCATAGGGGGCCCAGAAGAGGAAGAGAGAGAAATAAGGGTAAAAGGGTTATGTGAGCAAATCATAGCAAAAACGTTCCTAACCTGGGGAAAGACACAGACATCAAAATCCAGGAGGCACAGAGGACCACCATTAGATTCAACAAAAACTGACCATCAACAAGGCATATCACAAGTCAAATTCACGAAATACTCAGGCAGGAGAGAATCATAAAAGCAGCGAGGGAAAAAAAAGTCCCTAACTTACAAGGGAAGACAGATCAGGTTTGCAGCAGACCTATCCACAGAAACCTGTCAGACCAGAAAGGAGTGGCAGGATATATTCAGTGTGCTGAATCAGAAAAATATGCAGCCAAGAATTCTTTATCCAGCAAGGCTGTCATTCAAATAGAAGAAGAGATACAAAGTTTCCCAAACAAAAATTAAAGGAGTTTGTGACCAATAAACAAGCCCTGCAAGAAAGTTTATGGGGGACTCTCTGAGGGGAGAAAACGTGAAAAGATAAATACATACATACATACATACATACATATATACATACATACATACATACATACATACATACATACCAAAAGCAGCAAAGATTAGACAGGACTAGAAAACACTACAAGAAACTCCAACTCTAAAAGCATCATAATGGCAATAAATTCATATCTTTCAGTACTCACTCTAAACATCAATGGACTCAATGCTCCAATCAAAAGACATAGGGTAACAGAATGGATAAGAAACCAAGATCCATCTATATGCTGTTTACAAGAGACCCACTTTAGACCTAAAGAAACTTTCAGATTGAAAATAAGAGGATAGAGAACCATCTATCATGCTAATGGTCAACCAAAGAAAGTCAGAGTAGCCATACTTATATCACAAAATCTAGACTTTAAAATAAAGACTGTATCAAGAGATGCAGAAGGGCATTACATCATAATCAAGGGGTTCTATCCACCAAGAAGACCTAACAATTGTAAACCTTTATGCACCAAATGTGAGAGCACCCATATATATAAATCAATTAATCACAAACATAAAGAAACTCGTCGGTAGTAATACCATAATAGTAGGAGACTTCAACACCCCACTCACAACAATGGACAGATCATCTAATCAAAAAATCAACAAGGAAACAATGGCTTTGAATGACACACTGGACCAGATGGACTTAACAGATATATTCAGAACATTTCATCCTAAAGCAGCAAAATATACATTCTTCTCCAGTGCATATGGAACGTTCTCCAAAATAGACCATATACTGGGACACAAATCAGCCCTAAGTAAGTACAAACATATCAAGACCATACCATGCATATTTTCAGACCACAACGCTATGAAACTCGAAATCAACCACAAGAAAAAAATTGGAAAGGTAACAAATACTTGGAGACTGAAGAACATCCTACTGAAGAATGAATGGGCTAACCAAGAAGTTAAAGAGGAAATTAAAAAGTATATAGAAGTCAATGAAAATGATAACACCACAACCCAAAACCTCTGGGATGCAGCAAAACAGTCATAAGAGGAAAGTATATAGCAATCCAGGCCTTCCTAAAGAAGGAAGACAGATCTCAGATACACAACCTAACCTTATGCCTTAAAGAGCTGGTAAAAGAACAGCAAATAAAACCCCAAACCAGCAGAAGATAGGAAAAAATAAAGATTAGAGCAGAAATTAATGCTATTGAAACCAAAAAAAAAAAAAACCAAAAAACAAAAAACAGTAGAATGGATCAGTGAAACCAGAAGCTGGTTCTTTGAAAGAATTAACAAAATTGATAAACCACTAGCCAGTTTGATCAAAAAGAAAAAGGAAAGGACCCAAATAAATAAAATCAAGAATAAAAGAGGAGAGATCACAACCAACACAGCAGAAATAAAAACAATAATGAGAGAATATTATGAGCAATTATGTGCCAATAAAATGGGAAATCTGGAAGAAATGGACAAATTCCTAGAAACATATACAATACCAAAACTGAAACAGGAAGAAATAGTAAATGTGAACAGAACAATAATCAGTAAGGAAATCAAATTAGTAATCAAAAATCTGCCAAAAAACAACAGTCGAGGGCCAGATGGCCTTCAAGGGGAATTCTACTAACATTTAAGGAAGAGTGAACACCCATTCTCTTGAAGCTGTTCCAAAAAATAGAAATGGAAAGAAAACTTCCAAACTCATTCTATGGAGCCAACATTACCTTGATTCCAAAACCAGACAGAGACCCCACTAAAAAGGAGAACTATAGACCAATTTCCCTGATGAACATGGATGCAAAAATCCTCAACAAGATATTAGCCAATCGGCTTCAACAATACATTAAAAAACTTATGCACCACGACCAAGTGGGATTTATACCTGGGATACAGGGCTGGTTCAATATCTGCAAAACAATCGATGTGATTCATCACAACAACAAAAGAAAGGACCAGACCCACATGATCCTCTCAATAGATGCAGAGAAAGCATTTGACAAAATACAGCATTCTTTCTTGATAAAAACCCTCAAGAAAGTAGGGATAGAAGGAGCATACCTCGAGATCATAAAAGCTATATATGAACTACCCAATGCTAATATCATCCTCAATGGCGAAAAACTGACAGCTTTCTCCCTAAGGTCAAGAACAAGACAGGGATGTCCACTCTCACCACTCTTCTTCAACACAGTATTGGAAGTCTTAGCCTCTGCAATCAGACAACACAAAAAATAAAAGGCATCCAAATCGTCCAGGAGGAGGTCAAACTTTCACTCTTCGCAGATGACATGATACTCTATATGGAAAACCCAAAAGATTACACCAAAAAACTGCTAGAACTGATTACTGAATTCAGCGAAGTTGTAGGATATAAAATCAATGCACAGAGATCGCTTGCATTCCTATACAACAACAATGAAGAGAAAGAAAGAGAAATCAAGGAATCGATCCCATTTACAGTTGCACCAAAAATCATAAAATACCTAGGAATAAATCTAACCAAGGAGGTGAAAAATCTATACACTGAAAACGATAGAAAGTTTATGAAAGCAATTGAAGACACACACACACACACAAGATTCCATGCTCCTGGATAGGAAGAACAAATATTGTTAAAATGTTGATACTACCCAAAGCAATCTACATAGTCAACGCAATCCCTATCAAAGTAACACCAGCATTATTCACAGAGCTAGAACAATAATCCTAAAATTTGTATGGAACCAGAAAAGACCCTGAAGAGCCAAAGCAATCTTTAAAAAGAAAACCAAAGCAGGAGGCATCACGATCCCAGACTTCAAGCTATACTGCAAAGCTGTAACCATCAAGACAGTATGGTACTGGCACAAGAACACTCAGATCAATGGAACTAATTAGAGAACCCAGAAATGGACCCACAAACATATGGCCAACTAATCTTTGACAAAGCAGGAAAGAATATCCAATGCAATAAAGACAGTCTCTTCAGCAAGTGATACTGGGAAAACTGGACAGGAACATGCAGAAGAATGAAACTGGACCAATTTCTTACACCAGACACAAAAATAAACTCAAAATGGATGAAAAACCTAAATGTAAGACAGGAAGCCATCAAAATCCTCGAGGAGAAAGCAGGCAAAAAACTCTTTGATCTTGGCCACAGCAACCTCTTACTCAACACGTCTCCAGAGGCAAGGGAAACAAAAGCAAAAATGAACTACTGGGACTTCATCAAAATAAAAAGCTTCTGCAGAGTGAAGGAAACAATCAGCAAAACTAAAAGGCAACCAACGGAATGGGAGAAGATATATGCAAATGACCCATCAGATAAAGGGTTAGTATCCAAAATCTATAAAGAACTTCTCAAACTCAACACCCAAAAAACCAAAAATCCAGTGAAGAAATGGGCAAAAGACATGAATAGACACTTCTCCAAAGAAGACAACCAGATGGCCAACCGACACATGAAAAAATGCTCAACATCACTCATCATCAGGGAAATACAAGTCAAAACCACAATGAGGTACCACCTCACACCTGTCAGAATGGCTAACATTAACAATTCAGGCAATAACAGATGTTGGTGAGGATGCAGAGAAAGAGGATCTCTTTTGCATTGTTGGTGGGAGTGCAAGCTGGTGCAGCCACTCTGGAAAACAGTATGGAGGTTTCTCAAAAAACTAAAAATAGAACTATCCTACGACCCAGCAATTGCTCTACTAGGTGTTTATCCAAGAGATACAGGTGTGCTGTTTCGAAGGGACACATACAGCCCAATGTTTATAGCAGCACCATCAACAATAGCCAAAGTATGGAAAGAGCCCAAATGTCCATCGATGAGTGAATGGATAAAGAAGAGGTGGTATATATATATATACAATGGAGTATTCCTCGGCAATCAAAAAGAATGAAATCTTGCCATTTCCAACTATGTAGATGCAACTGGAGGGTATTATGCTAAGTGAAATTAGTCAGTCAAAGAAAGACAAATATCATATGACTGCACTCATATGAGGACTTTAAGAGACAAAACAGATGAACATAAGGGAAGGGAAACAAAAATAATATAAAAACAGGGAGGGGGACAAAACAGAAGAGACCCATAAATATGGAGAACAAACAGAAGGCTACTGGAGGGGTTGTGAGAGGGGGGACGGGCTAAATGGGTAAGGGGCATTAAGGAATCTACTCCTGAAATCATTGTTGCACTATATGCTAACTAATTTGGATGTAAATTAAAAAATAATAATAATAAAACAAGTTTAAATAAATAAATAAATAAATAAATAAATAAATAAATAAATAAACATAACTGAGAAACAAACAAAAAAAAACTAACTTAGGAACTAAGAAATGCAGAGATATTTCACTTAAATAAATAGAATGAAAGCTTTTTGTTGGATTTACTTTCCTTCTTACCACACCTATAATTTGTATCTCTCCATGTTTCCAATTCTCTCCAGGAGCAAGTTCAAAATCTTACATATGCAGCTTTATGAAGAAATTTATTCAGTCAGATGAGAATGTTCTGCTTGGTATTTTTTCCCCAGCCCAATTCATTCTTAGTCCTTATTTCCCCAGGAGAATGAAAATAGGAGTTTCTTCCTTTTATCCTTAGCTAGAATCTCACGGCTGGTGCTGCCAATATTTTTGCAATGAAGATTCGTAACAAAGATGAATTAACTCCAACCGTGCTCTCCTTGATTTTTTTTCTCTCATTATCTCTTTCTTTGCTAAGCCTAGAATCTTTCTGACCATTGATCTGAAAGAGAGTGCATGATTCACAAAGTGCTGTGTATTTGACTTTAGTATATGTAATGAGACTTAGTTTCTGGAGCAGCTAGTGACAGGAGGAAAACTCTCTGGTTCACCTGCTCTGCTTAATACATAGTCACTGAAGCAATGACTTAAGTTTGTATACTTCCCTATGCATCTGACATGGCAGGCACGTTCTGTTATTAAACAAAGCGGGGAAGGGGAGAGATGAGGTAAGGTGTACTGTAAAATGTAAATGGGGGAAAAAGCAAAATGTGGGCACTTTCAGTTCCAATATTCTGTGGGCAGACTACCACAGAAAAATTCCTCCCTGTAGTTAAAAAATTTTTTTAATGTTTATTTATTTTAGAGAGAAAGAGAGAGAGAGAAGCAAGGGAGGAGCAGAGAGAGAGGGATACACAGAATCTGCAACAGGCTCCAGGCTCTGAGCTGTCAACGCAGAGCCCGTGGGTCTTGAACTCATGAACCACAAGATCATGACCTGAACCAAGTCAGATGCTTAACCGACTGAGCCACCAGGCTCCCCTCCCCCTGTAGTTTTTAAATTAGATTGTCAATTCATTACTGCAACTGTTGTAATAATGAATGCAGTTAAGTATTGTAAGGTTTATTGGTATTGAACATATACAAATAGCATCTTTATATAAAATAAAAGGAAATGACATTTGCTCATGAGGTAAAAATGACATATAACCTTATATCAGTTTTAGATGTACAACAGAATGATTCAATATTTATATATATTGCAAAATGATCACAATAATTCTAATTAACATATGTCACCATACATAGGTACAAAATGTTTTCTCTTGTGCTGAGAACTTTTAAGATCCATTCTCTTAGCAACTTTCAAATATACAATACACTATTTATTATTAACTATATTCCTCATACTGTAGGTTACAAACTTATTTATTTTATAACTGGAAGTTTGCACCTTTGACCTCAACCCATTTCATCTTCCCTCTTCCCGTCTCTGGCAACCACCAGTCTATTTTCTGCATCTGCAATCTTGGATTTTTGTTTTCATTTGGTTCCACAAACCAAAGATCTCACCATAAGTGAGATCAAATGGTATCTATTTATCTCTGTCTGACTTATACCATTTAGCATAATGCCCTCAAGTTCCATCCATGTTTTTTTCAAATGGCATGATTTCATTCCTTTTTATGGCTAACATCCCATTGTATATTATACCACATTTTCTTTAGCCATTCACCCATGGATGGACACTTACATTGTTTCCATATCATGGCCATTGTGAATGAACATGGGGTGTATGAAATGGGGTGTGTATGTCTGTGGTGAACATGGGGTGTGTATATCTTTTCAAGTTAGTGTTCTCATTTTCTTCAAATAAATACCCAGAAATTAAATTCCTGGATCATATGGTAATACTATTTTTAATTTTGGGGGGAACTTCCATACAGTTTTCCATGGAGGTTGTACCAATATACACTCCTACCAACAATGCACAAAGGTTTCCTTTACTTTACATCTTCACCTCACAATTTATATTTGCTCCATACTTTTTCCTTTTTGGAATATTTCACATATATTACTGCCAGGAGCACACCTGACCTTAATTCTACTCTCTTTGACGTATAATAAGGTCCATGACTATGAGGGTTCCAGGTAAAAAATAAACCACCAAGAAATCTTGGGCCTGACTTAACACAGATTTTGAATTTGAATTGGAATATGGGCCAGAAAACTAGGATTTAACATTAAAATTAGCCCCAGAATAATGATATGCATAAGATACCCAACAGAAGGTTAGATACCTCTAAACCTCTTTGGAGGAATTGCTTGTTGTCATGAGGGAGTATCACAGGAAAAAAAAAATCCTAACTAAAGATGAACATATAATCAATGCTTACAAAACAAACACAATTGTGAGAGTCATCAAATAAACACTAATATAAAAAAAAAAACTTTGTGAAATGGAATATAATCTGAAAGAGAATATAAGCATTTTTAAAGACATAAGAAAGTAAACACAATCATAGGGATAGAGTTAGACTTCAATGGAACTTCAAGACAAAAATTTAATATTGATGGAATGATTTACCAGCAAATTAAATATTCAGAAGAGGGAATTAATAAAGTGGCAAACAAATCTGAAAAAATTACCCAGAATGTTGTGTGTATAAATACAAAAACATGGAAGGAAAGGACCAACTCCTACAATAAACAGATGTTTTAAAAAATGGAAGAAATTTCAACCAGTAGGGTATTGGCACAAAGACAGACCAATGGAATGGAATAGAGCCTTGAACAATACCCATATATGGACAGACAAATTATGAAGGAAGTGAATTATAAAGCAGTGGTGAAGGGCACCTGGGTAGCTCAGTGGGTTAAACATCCAGCTCTTGATTTCAGCTCAGGTCATGATCTCACAGTTCGTGGGTTCAAGGCCCGCATCAGGCTCCATGCTGTCAGTGCGGATCCTGCTTGAAATTCTCTGTCTCCCTCTCTCTCTGCCCCTCCCCAATCTGTGTTCATGTTCTCTCTCTCTCTCTCTCAAAATAAATAAATAAATAAACATTTAAATGAATGAAAAATAAAGCAGTGGTGAAAGGCCAGTCTTTTCAAGAAATCACACGGAAAAAATTGGAAGTCTTTGTGAGAAAAAAAAAATTAATGTCAATTCTCTACCTTATATCATGCACATAAAAGCTATTTCAGGTGACTTATAGATGTGTAACAATAAATCAACTAAACAATAGCGTAAGAGAATGTTTTCAAGGTCTTGAGGGTAAGCACATATTTTTAAACAGAGCACACACACAAAAACACTAACCATAAAGAAAAACTTGTTACTTTGGAATACATTAAAATTAGGAAGATCTTATTATCAAAACACACTACTAAAAAAGCAAAAAGCCAAAAACATACTTGTAATGTGTTTAACTGACATAACTCATCCAGAAAGCCTAAAGAACCCTTACCAATCAATAAGAAAAAAAGGTAGACAAATCAGGAGAAAAATGTGTAAAAGACTTGAACAGTCACTTCAAAAAGGGAAAATGCAAAAAGGTCAATAAGTAATATGAAAAAGTGTTCAAAATAATTAGCAACCAGGAAAATGAAAAGCAAAATCACAGTAAGACCCCACTATTTATATTCCACAATAAGTAACATTAAAAACTGTGGCAACACCATGTTTTGGTCTGAGTGTTAGCAAGTTACAAATGCTGTCTGGAGTTTACACTGGCACAACCACTTTGGAAAGCTGAACGCATCAACTATACATATGCATATTTCATAACCTTATTTCACTTTCAGGAATACACTTAAACATATGGTATAAACATGCATTCAAAGACAAGAACAAGAATGTCCATAGGAGTATTGTTTGTAATTGTCCCAAACTGGAAACAACCTACTTATTCATCAGTCTTTGAGGAGATAAACACATGGTGACATATTCATACAAAGGAAGACTGTATGTCTATAAAAAGGAACAAACCTTGTGAAACAACATTGATAAATTTTTCAAACAAAATCTTGAAGGAATAGAAGCCACACTAGAAGAATGTATTTATATATAAAGTTCAAAAACAGGCAAAATCCAATATACAGTGACAGAAATCAGGATTGTGATTGTCTCTTGACAGGAGGTGATAGTGATTGAAAATAGATTCTAGGGGTAGCTTTTGGGTTGCAGGCAATATTCCATTTCCTTGAGTATTGATTCTCTGAATGTTTTTACTTTGTGACTTCACCAAACTATACATGTAATATTTGATGCCTTCATACTTTTATATAATACTTCATTAAAGACATTTAAATAAAATGTGAATAAAACAAAATAAATTCTAATTAGGGCTTTTTTTTTGAGAATGAGCTTTGTGAAGACCCTCCTTCTAAAGGAAGTATTTCCAGCAGCTCATTGAAGTAACATCAACAGAATACAAAATTGGGAGTCAGGGCACCTAAGTTCTAGTTCCTCTGTGACATAAGTACTTCTTTTACTGGAACAGTCATGTAACATGCCTGGTCTTCATTTCTCCTTTGGTAAAAGAGAGTATTTAAGCTAATTTTTAACATTCCTCTGAATTCCAAAAGTCTCATGGTTCCAATGATTCCCCTAATTAGATGTAAGCCATATGAGGCATACCCTTTCCATCTAACCTAGTTACAGTAAAATCCAGATTATAGAGGGGGAAATGTTGTTAAGAAGACCTTATTACATGACATGTTGGCAAGGACTCATTTACAAAAAAGCACATGATATGTCTGAGACACATGAAATACAAAGATGATCTTTTTCTTCCTTCTCATATGACCTTTTAAAATCAGAAATATTATTTATAGGATGCCCCCCATGCTATTTATGTGCACCACATTCCTGACCTTTGCAAATGCAAGGCATGGAATTCTGAATATGACTTTTAAAAATCAATTAATATAGACTACAAAGATATTTACCCATGTCGTTAAAAAGAAAAGTTTCTGGAAAAACTTTTTAAAGCAGCCAGATAAACAACCTAATAAATGAAAAAGGTCATGTTGACTGTAGAACAGACTCCCTTTCTAATTCTTCTAAATAATCATTGCAGTCTGGCTGTTGTCTGATAAGAGAGTTAATTATCCCATATTTCATTTTTAAAAGCAACCTAAGATCTCAATTAAATGCTCAAGATGGGGAAAAAGTGCCATTTTTGTTGTTTGCATCCATTTTCTTTGTGACATGAACATGACAATTTGGTGAGAGAAAAATACTTCCCCTCCTTGTTCCCCTCTGAAGTCCATGCCCCCTGCTGGGGTGCTCATCTGAGCGCTAACTCTTGCTGTAGCTTCACACAGTTGGCGGAGAGAGCTAATTAATTTCACTACTATCATAAGTTTTCACAATGGGATTATTGTCTGCCACTGCAGTGTTCTGAAGACCTGGCCATTACTCCTCACACATACAGTGACTTGCCCTTTCAAATCTTTGAGCCAGTTTCTTGAGACCCAGTAATGGGTGTGAAATGAATTTTACACTTTGCCAACTTACCTCACACATTTCTTTTTCAGCCTAGTTCCTCCAGAAATAATAACAATAAAGAGGTATTCAAAGAAGAGTAGACTTTCAGCAACTGGCTTACCTCTCTCTCAGATTGCAGGAAGCAGAACATATTCATACAGTCCTAAATCAAGAGACCGCATCTCTTTTCTTCCTTATTCTTCACACAAATTCCCCCACTAATTTTCTGTTCCTCCCTTTTCTTCCTAATCCCATTTTTCTTTGCCTCATCAGCATGTCCTGTCATAAACGTTTTCAGTCTAAGTATTGCAAAAATAAGCCTGGCCAGAAAAGACTTCTGCCACAGTTGCTCCAGCTCAGGGAGATCGTGACCTGAGCCAAAACCATGAGTCGGACGTTTAACTAACTGAGCCACCCAGATGCCCCTGGAGAGCTATCCTAGATCAGCAAAGTGCTGCCTGGCCCGGTGGCACACTTTGATAGTCTTCACAAACTCTCAGTAATTATAATCGAAATGTCCCCTTACCATAGTTGCATGTTCCTGTGTTTTTATTGATAAGCCCCCAATGGGGGCCCTTAGCAGCAGGTCTACTTAGCTCTTATCAGTGAGAACAGATAAGATGATGATATCCTGACCCAACTTACTTCACTATTATATCAAAACGACTTTATTTCTGAACATGACCTCATTTTTTTGTCTTTGTCATAAACGTGTGGATTAAAACAACTTCACTTAAGTCACAAACAAGTGGATTTGAAATCATATCAAGCCAATACACAACAATGCCACTCTTAATTCTCATGCTAATGAGAAATTAAAGCAGACTTACTTGAAATACATAGACATCCATAGTTCCACAACCAATTGTATGATTAGGAACTGTTGACAAAATATAAGAAACACAAAGATAACTACATATGATGTAATTGGTTAAAATACTGGATTTTAATGTTTTGAAAAACAAGCCAGTTTTTTGTCAAAGTTATATTTTTGACAAGGACTATGACATGTATAGAAAAACACACTCTCAGGAAAAAATGGAAAACTATTGGTGGTCAAAATTTACACAGAACAGATCACTCAAGAATGTAAACCAATCCTTTCTCACCAAAGCATGAAAAGTGAGTGAAGTCCAATCTTTTTATGCCCTTGAAGTCACCAGCTATATTGGTTCCCAGGATATCAGTGTATGTGACAGGTCCCTACTAAATCTGAAGTTGTTTTGAAATGCCAAGTCCTAGCAAGCAGATGTGGAATGAGAATAGGTAAGTGAGTTAGCATATAGACTAGGGTGAGGCTAAAAGCTATGTGTAGACACATGCCCACCAGTCAAAGATCATGACAATTACTCAAACATGCTTGATGGCCTGGGTGGCTGATGGATAGCACTGTAGTAATGAGTACCAATCAACTATTTCAAGAATAAAATGAGTTTAAGTAGCTGGCCAGCACTTTGTGGATTACAGTCTGAAATCAAATAGTGAGTATAATTCTGTCATTAAGATCGCTACAGTCAACCCCGTGGGTTTTCTTTCATCCCTAAAGGTCCGTTTTATGTTACATAGGTACTGCCTGCGTTTGACTTTCAACTTCTTTTATTTCCATTTCTCATCCTCTGAGAGAGGCACTAATGAGCTATAAAAATAGCCAAGAGGCAGACAAAAAAAATGGTGGAGAAATGAAGAACAAGGATAATCTACAAACTAAAAAAATTGCTCCCACAAAAATCAAGAGTTGGTTAATGATTCAGTGAAATTATGAGATTATCTCCAAAAATATGGTTTTGTTTTGTTTTAACATACTGAAGAACAGAAAGAATTCTTTAAGGTCTTTGCCCCCCCCCCCAAATCTCATGTTTATAGAACTTTTATTTTGGTTTCTCTTACAAAGGAAATCTCTTCATAAAAGAATTGCTGAGTCTAGCTTGGCTAAGGGATCTTGCATTGGTGGGCTATATTTTCCCATGGACCTAAATTGCCTAAGGATTAAGATGTGAAGGATGTTGCATACTAGAGGGGAGAGAACAACATTGCAAAGAGCTTAACTAAATGTCAACTGGGCTATGGAAAAACCTGGGCAGGAAGAGTAAAAATTAGACTGGAAAAGGAATATTATTTTCAAGATCATATTGTATACTTAGCCAATATTGGGCGCTGTCACATATGTTATCTCATTCAATCTTCCAAGGAATCTAGTGGGCTCACTGCTGTTTTTATCCTTATGCATATGATAAATTGAAACTGACTAAGCAACCAATTTGCTCAGCATCACAATTAAGAGGTATTAGAAAGAGAAATCTGACAGCAGAGCCATTCCTCTCTTTACTTCAGTTTATTCTCTCAGAATTGAGCAAATAAAGAAAGGGGAGGAAGGAGTTGGGGAGGAGGCAGAAGGCAAAGGCAAAGTGAGTTTTCCTTTATATTTTAGTTATTTTGTCTAACAAAATAAATTGGAAATACCCTTTGCACAGTAAATTAGGTTTCATTAAAATTAATTAAAAAAACTAATAACCAGATTTAAAAATGGGCTGAGGGCTTGAATAAGTATTTCTTCAAAGAAGACATAAAGTGGCCAACACATACATGAAAAACACATAACAACACTAATTAGCAGGGAAATGCAAATCAAAACCTCAATGCAATATCACACCCGTTAGGATGGCTATTATCAAGAAAAACAAGAGATAACAATTATTGGTAAGGATATGGAGAGATTTGAAGGTTTTCCCACTGTTGGCAAGAAGCAAAATGATATAGCTGCTATAGAAAACACTATGAAAGTTTCTCAAAAAATTTTGTAGAATTACCATATGACCCAGTAATCCCACTTCTGGCTATTTACCCAAAAAAATTGAAATAAAGATCTCAAAGATATATTAACAGTCCTATCTCATTTCAGCATTATTTACAATAGGCAAGATTTGTGAACCATCTAACTGTCCATTGATAAATAAATAAGGAAAACATGACATATTCATGTAATAGAACACATACCATTGTATATATTTAGCCTTAAAAGAGTAGTTATCCTCAAAAAAGAAGAAAATTCTGCAATATGGGACAGCATGGATGAAACTTTAGACATTATGCTAAGTAAAATTAGCCACTGAAAGATAAATACTGCATGACTCCACTTATATTAGGTATCTAAATTAGTCAAATTCATAGATTCAACGAGTGAAATGGTGATTACCAGGGGCTGGGAGAAGGGGGAAATGGGGAGTTACTAATCAACAAACATAAAGTTTCAGTTAAACATGTTGAATAAACTCTAGCATTCTGATAAACAACATTGTAACCACAGTCAACAATAATATATTGTTATACTTAAAAATTTAAGAGAGTAAATTTCATATTATGTTCTTACCATAATAAAATAAAATGTTTACATTCAGAAAACTTTCTGAAAGTGGAAATTATATTAAATTTTTGTTACACATAGAAAGATTTGGTCATTTGTGTATATTAATAATAATAATTGTTATTATTAGACTGCTTGGTAAAGTATCTGCACAAAGTATTTGGTAATTAATGAGAAGACAGAAACTAGATAATTTTCACAAGAAAAGATCTTTCTTAAGATCCCCCAAAGAATAAGCCAGATTACTCATTGTGTCATGGTATTCTGTCATGGCTAGAACTTCTACAGAATTCTGCTGGCTTGCATTTTGGATAGGGCACCATAGTGCTACTTCTCTTGTGCTTCAAAAGCTCAGATGATTCAGATAAGAAAGGAGCTCAACATGTGAGCATATCAAGCAGGATAACATTCTGTTTAGAGTGATTTTATATAAAACTATATTTTATATCAATGAACCAGCACACATAAAGTTACCTGTCTTAATATAAATGAATTTCATGTTCTCACCTGTTGCAATCCCACTCCAAATTTTAGTTATATAAATGACGTACCTAAGTTAATTTAGGGGGCTGCTGGGTGGCTCATTCGGTTAAACAGCTGACTTCAGCTCAGGTCATGATCTCGTGGTTCGTGAGTTCAAGCCCCGTGTCCGGCTTTGTGCTGACAGCTCATATTCTGTGCTGAGTCTGCTTCACATTCTGTGTCCCCCTCTTTCTGCCCCTCCCCCAATCATACTCTGTCTCTCTTTCTCTCCCCAAAATAAATAAACATTAAAAAATTTTTTTAAAGTTAATTTAGCTGCCCATTAAATGTAATATAAAAGGCTATTTAATTTGGTATCATATAAGCCAAAGTCTAATGATTCAATCATTTTCACTTGAAATTCATTTCATTTGAATTCACTTGAATTCATTTTCATTCATTCATTCATTCATTCATTTCATTTGATTCATGTTCATTTGAACAATCACATTCATTTGAATAGATATATTATTGTCAACGATGAGCTCTGAATTCTTTTTTGATCATGTACTCTTATCAATAAGAATATTTTGAATGTATATAAATACATGTATATTTATAACATGCACATACAAATATTCATTTTCCAATGGCCTCCAAAATTGTTTAACTCCCTGACTTAAACAAAAAAATCAAAGCACAAAAATCTAGAAGTTTTTCTCTAAGTAAACTAAAATTAAATGAATATTCTGCCTTCTGGGATTGTGATCTGGGCAACATGGCCCCAATATTGTCAATTAGTGTTTACCAGTCAAACATATTGAAGTGACACCTAACCATCAAAAGACAAGCTCAACACACCAGTCTTAAATCAACTTTTATTTTATTTCAGTCATGCACAGGACAACTAAAAAGTACCAAATGTTTAAGAAGCACCTTGAATGTAAAAGAGGAATTTCAAACTTAAAAATAAAAAATCTCGGGGCGCCTGGGTGGCTTGGTCGGTTAATCGTCCGACTTCGGCTCAGGTCATGATCTCACGGTCTGTGAGTTTGAGCCCCGTGTCGGGCTCTGTGCTGACAGCTCAGAGCCTGGAGCCTGTTTCAGATTCTGTGTCTCCCTCTCTCTCTGCCCCTCCCCCATTCATGCTCTGTCTCTCTCTGTCTCAAAAATAAATAAACGTTAAAAAAAAAATAAAAAAAATAAAAAATCTCAAAAAGGGACAATTCCAGGAACAGAGGAGAACTTAAAAAGATTAATACTTCAGAGTCACTTAGTAAGATAATGCATACATAGAATAAGAACAGAATGTTTGTTCAGTGAATAAGAAAAAGATTATGAAATTAAGATGATTGCAGAAATTAATATAAATCCAATAGTAGAACTGAAGATAAAGAAGAAATGCAGTGTGCAAAATACTTATGGCTGTATATTTCTTGACTGATTAAATTTAAAAGATAGGAGGAAAGATAAAATACACACATAAATGAAATAGTCCACCTTCTGATTTTAGAAATTCTAGAGAGAAAGAATAAGGAAAATATGGACAACGAAACCATAAAAAAGATAAGAGCATTTCCTAGAACTGAAAGACCCAAGCCCTCATATTTAAACATCTACAACTACCCAGTATATTAGCCAAACAAACATGCAAACAAATACCAAATAGAATACTGAGCACTGAGTGTTACATGTAAGTGATAAATCACTAAATTCTGCTCCTGAAATCATTATTACTGTGTATGTTAACTAACTTGGATTTAAATAAAATTAAAAACAACTACAACACAAAGAAAGGCATATAATTATAAAATTTCAGAATACCAATAATGAAAAGTAGATTTGAAATGCTTCCAAAGAGGAAATAAAAGAGTTTATTTACAAAGGGACAAAAACTAGACTGATGTAAGACTTCTCATCAGCAATGAATGTTAGACAATGAAGACGATTTTTTCTTTATCTATTCCTTTGTTGATGGACATTTAGATTATTTCTATATTTTTGGCTATTATGAATAATGCCACAATAAACATGGGAGTGCATATGTCTCTTTAAGATCCTAATTTCAATTGTTTTGGATATATCCTTCTGTGGGATTGACAGACTTTGTGTTAATTCAATTTTTAAAGTTTTGAGGAGCCACCAAAGTCTTTTCCATAATGACTGCACCATTTTACATTTCCACCAACAGTATATGAATGTCCAATCTCTCCACATCATTGACAACACTCATTATCCTTTTTCATAATAGCCATCATAACAGGCATGATGTAATGTTGTGATTTTTTTTTAAATTTTTTTTAACATTTATTTATTTTTGAGACAGAGAGAGAGCATGAACAGGGGAGGGTCAGAGAAAGAGGGAGACACAGAATCCGAAACAGGCTCCAGACTCTGAGCTGTCAGCACAGAGCCTGACACGGGGCTTGAACGCACGGACCGTGAGATCATGACCTGAGCCGAAGTCGGCCGCTTAACTGACTGAGCCACCCAGGTGCCCCTGTGATTTTTGATTAACCCTTCCTCTGTTGACTCCCCATTGAACATTTTATCATATTCCTGTTGACCCTTAGAGAAATGTCTATTCAAGTCCTTTGCTCATTTTTAAATTTGGTTATTTACTTTCTTGTTATTGAGTTGTAGGGATTCTTATATATTTTGGATATGAATCCCTTATCAGATTGATTTTCTCCTATTCTGTAGATTACCTCTTAACTCTTTTGATTGTTTCCTTTGCTATGCAGAAGATTTTTAATTTGATGTAGTCCCATTGTTTTTTTTTTTTGTATTTTTGTTTTTGTTGTTTGTGCTTTTGATGTCCTATCCAAGAAATCATTTCCAAGACCAATGTCATGAAGTTTTTCCCTATGTTTTTTTCCAAGAGTGTCACAGTTCCAGGTCTCATATTCAAATCTTTAATCTATTCTGAGTTAATCTTTGTGTACGATGTAAGATAAGTTTCCAGTTTCATACTTTTGCATGTGGGTATCCATTTTCCCCAGAACTATTTGTTAAAGAGACTGTCCTTCCCCTATTGTGTATTCTTGACAGCTTTGTCCAAGATAAGTTGACCATACATGTGTGGGCTTATCTTTGGGTTCTCTATTTTGTCCCATTGGGCTATATGTCTGCTCTTATGTCAGTACCATATGATTTTGTAGCTATGTAATTGTAGCTATGTAATATATTTTGAAATCAGGAAGCATGATGCTTCCAGGTTTGTTCTTTCTACTGAAGATTGCTTTGACTAGTGGGGTCTTTGTGGTTCCATGTGAATTTTAGGATCGTCTTTCTGGGTCTGTAAAGAATTCCATTGAGATTTTAATAAGGATTGCATTGAATCTGTAGATCTCTTTGTGTAGTATGGAAATTTTAACAGATTTTGATTTGAATTTTTTAATTACTGCTATTAAAAGCAGCCATGTGTTAATACACTTAATCTTTACACAGGCCAATTTATTGTCTGTTTTTCCACCTTTTATGTGTTGACCTAGTTTTAAGTTGTGACTAGAATTTCATATTCTGCATTCAGAGAAAGGAAACTCATGGGGACTAATGTGTTTAGTGCCTACGATATGCTATGCACTCTCCTGAGTCTTTTAGATGCATCCCTTTTTTACTTCTCACAACTACTCTGAAAAGCTTATAATATCATCTACATTCTATTAGTTTTATATTGCTGCATAAAAAGTGACTACAAATTAGCCACTTACAACAACATACATTTATTGTTTTATAATTTCTGTGGGTCAGAATTCCGGGCATAGCTTAGCTGCTTTAGGCTCTTGCCATACTGCTTATTTAGGTTCTGGCTATGGGTGTGATCTCAATAAAGGTGTGAGTGGGGAAAGATCTTCTAATCTTCCTTGGATTGTTGGCACAATTCATCCTCTTGTGTCTGCATGATAGCAATGCTTCAGTTTATTGCTGGTAAACCCTTAACTCCTGGAGGCTGCCCATAGGTCCTCACTACATGGGTTTTTCCAAGATGGGCACTTACACATGGCAGCTTGCTTCTTCAGAGCCATTGAAGGGCAACCTCTCTAAGATGTCTGCAAGCAAGACAGTCTTGTAGCATATATTGTAATGTAACCACAGTAATGACGTCCCATCAAGTTTGCCGTATTCCATTTTTAGAACATCCAAACTCAAAGGAGGGGATTATACAAATAATATAATATATACTTTACCAGAATGTAAACAGTTTGTGGGATGAACACATATTTATATTTTCTGTTTTAGAAATAGCATCTGTTATGAGCTAGCTGACTTGTGTCTGCCAAAAAATTCTGTTTAAATTCTAACCTGTTACCTGTGAATGTGACCTTTTTTGGAAATAGGGTATTTGCAGATTAAGATGAAGTCATTAGGGTAGGCCCTGATCTAATATGACTGGTGTCCTTATAAGATGAGATAAAGACCATGTGAAGATCCAGATACAGACAAACAACATGTGACAAACAACATAGGCAGAAATTGGAGTAATGCAGCTACAAGCCAAGGAATATCAAGGATTGGTAGCCTCTACAAAGAGTTAGGAAGAGGCAGGGAAGGACTTTCCCCTCCAGGCTCCAGTGGGAACACGGCCCTGCCATCACTTTGAATTTGTGGCTTCTAGCCTCCAGAACTGTAGAACAATATAGTTCTATTGTTTTAAGCTACCAACTTTGTAGTACTTTTGTGGCAGCCCTAGGAAACTAATTTAGCACTGAATTCATTTATTGTCTTACATGTGGGAAGCAGTGAAGTAATACATTTCAAAGAAATTAAAATCCATTGCACTTACTGGCTAAACACAAACTATTTTATCTTTTATTTCAATGAATCTAAAATGATGCTTACTGTATTTATAGATCATTATTTTATGTAGCATTTATTAAAATAACTAACTAAATACTACAAAATTACACTATGATATGATGTTTTCTTTTCACTTAGGAATGTTTTTCACATTATGCTTTCTGAAATGCCTCTTTCATTACACCAGTCTTTCTTTACTTTGAAATTTAAAAAAATCTCATCTGAAGATTTTAACAATTTATCTTGCCTCGACTTGCATTACTGTGAAAGATGTAATCATTGAGAAAATAGTTTGGTAACGAAACATAAAACAACTTTATCTTCTTGTGAGGCTCTGCTCTTGTGAGTTTCCACAAAGCATGTATATTTACCTTCAAAGAAAATAATGCAATTGTGGTTACTGCTGCAATAACAAATATTTGTTTCATCAATATAAAAAAATTAGGCCTCATTGTTCTGTTTCCTTTGCTTTTCTTTATGGCTTTTAGGGGGGAAAAAAGCCAAATCATAGGTTAATATATTTTAGACATTTGAAATCACAATTCAACTCAAATGTGTAGTATCAGCAATGCACGTAACTCCAGTGACAATATGTACAGTTATGACTAGATTCATGTACACACAATGACAGCCACTCTATGACGAATGGAGCATCTCTATGACAGCAGCTAGTAAACTCTATGGATTGTAAAATGCATCCCAGTTTCAGAGACATGGAAGTGTGAAAAAAATATGTCGTAAAATAAAATAATCGGTGTTATAATGTGATAACTGCTATAGTCCTCTTCAGCATGGAAATAAAATGAACTCTTATGGAAAACAGAGAATAAATCAAATCTTAATTTAAACATCATCTAGGCATGACTTTGTTTACCTGCTTATTTAAGTTTGCTGTATCTTTTTCCTGAAAGCTATACATTCCCATTTTATAATCCCCCAAAAAACATTGTGGGAAAGGAAAAACCATTTTCCCTCTATCCTTCTAGGTTCTTGGCTGAGGCTGATCTGTAATAAAAAGACAGACTAACAGGAGAAAAAACAAACAAAAGTTTAATAGCATGTATACCTCCTGTGTACATGGGAGATACCCAGGAAAACTGAGTAACTCCTGGAAATGGGCCTCTGAGTGACCACTTTAAGTACCATCTCCAGCTAAAAGCAGGAGAAACTGAGGGAGATGGGGTAGGTTGGTCGGGGGAGACCAGTTATGGGAGGCTACCAGGAAAAGTACAATAAACCAGGGTAAGGTTGTTATACATTAAGTCATTGCCCTCTCTCTTGATTAAGAGTTTATTGAAACTTAGAAGCATCCTCCTGTTTCTGGAATAGAGAGAAAGACACCCTTTTAAGTGGAGATTTCCCCTGTAAATGTGATTTACAAAAGGGTGACTTCTACTTCTCCTGTGTCTCCTGTTTCTTAAAAATAATCAGCCTGAAATAAGCCTTTTCCAAAGAGGTAGATTTGTAGTGATATATTCTGCTCCCCTTCAACATTGAGCCAATTTTATATGGCTCAATTAAATATAAAATAGATTAGAAAATTGTTATAAAGGGGCACCTGGGTGGCTCAGTCAGTTAAGCGTCTGACTTTGGCTCAGGTCATGACCTCATGGTTCGTGTGTGGGTTTGAGCCCTCATCAGTCTCTGTGGTGTCAGCTCAGAGCCTGGAGCCTGCTTCGGATTCTGTGTCTCCCTCTCTCTCTGCCCCTCCCCTGCTCGAGCTCAGTCTCTCTCTCTCTCTTAAAAATAAATAAACATTAAAAAAAAAGAAAATTGTCATAAAAAGGATGCAGCAATTAAGGGGACACTACTTTGGAAGAGAGAAACAAAGAAGAAAGGAAGGAAGGAAAGAAGAAAGGGAGAAAGGGAGGAAGCAGGGAGGAAGGGAGGAAGGAAGTCAGACAGAGAGAAAGAGGGAGGGAGGGAACTAGGAAATTTAGAAATAGTAAATAACACTAGGGAATAGGCACACTGTCATTTCCATTGTCCAATTAGGGAAATGAAGCAATGAGAGTTACACAGCTTGTACAGAGACTAATGACTTGGGAGGCACAGAGCCAAGATTTGCACTCAAACAGCCTGGCTTCAGAGTTCATCC
The DNA here is from genome assembly GCF_022837055.1 of Prionailurus viverrinus. Lineage (NCBI taxonomy): Eukaryota > Metazoa > Chordata > Mammalia > Carnivora > Felidae > Prionailurus > Prionailurus viverrinus. The sequence continues at coordinate 63,897,220 of NC_062564.1, read as the reverse complement.
TCTTGGACCTCTATGTCAATTTGCCTTTCACTGGGGGAGGACAGGGGAGGGTAGCACTTGTGTATTAATATCTAAGAAATGGTTCTTAGAAAAATTCCATCTACGTTTATCCAAATGATAACAGGTTATTCCTATACTATTTTTTACCAATAAGTATTATTCTAACATGAATAGCAAACAGAAATATCAACCATTACCCAAATAATTCAAATTAGGCCTCACTGCACTGTTTCTCTGCTTTTCTCCATAACTTTTAATTTTAATATCAACTCATAATTAGGCATTTTGATTATGCAGTTATGATTAATGCCAAATCACAGTAACAATGCTTATAATTATTGAAACTGTGGTTTTAACTTTTTAAATACGAGGCAACCAGACAGATGTTAAGGCTCTTATTTCCTTATCTAAAAATGAATTAAGGGTGATTTTGCCATTTTTATTCTGTTGAATCTTAAAATTGTGTTCGTTTACTCATTCATTCGACCAACATTCATTGAAACTCTACCATGTGCCAGACATTGGGCCATGTGATAAGCAAATAACTGGAAACAACGCAGCCAGAAGGTCTGCCTTTGTATAGCCCACAATCTCATTTAGCAGTGAAGACAGACTTAAAACCCCACAAGGAAGTACTTAGGTACTCACGAAGACAGTGATTTTAAACATTCACCTTTGAAGAATTTAGACTCGTAAAAGTAATCCTGAAAAAACTAAAAGAATAAAGTTTCTCAATGAAGCATTAAACAGATGCCCATAACAAGTGCCATATCTTAGTCTTGATCTGGCAACTGTGAAGATATTGAATAACATCTGCAAGTGAAGATATTAAATAACATCTGCAAGTGATTTCAAAGCAATAAAAACTGATCTTGTTTAAAGATCTTCCATAAATAGCTAAATTGCCTCCTCAAATTGATGATGCCAAAAACTCTCTGTAAGGATTACATTATTTTGTTATTGAATTCTATAAAAGGATATGATCTCCAAAAAAAGAGAAATGTATTAATTAGAGCCAGATCACTTTTTTAATACCTGTCACTAATACTCTTAGACTAATTGCATCTTAAGAATCTGATCATTTTAATGAGAAAAACTCCTTAGAGGAGTTTTGGAGCTTTTGCTCATGGAAGAGAGGGAGAAGACCAGCAAGGAGAGGCGACAAAGACATATATGTGAATGTAGAGAAAATGGTTTAAGAGGAGAATCTGCCACACCAAAATAGTTCTCTTTGGCAAAAGGATTATTTTAGGGTGATTATTTTTAAGAAACAGCAGCTAGGAAAAGTTTTGGCAACTAGGTAGAAGTTACCCTTTTGTAAGAGACATTTACATTTATAAGAGAGACCTCCATTTGGAAGGGTGTCTCCCTCTCTGTACCAGGAAGAGGAGGATGCCTCTAAGTCTCAAGAAACTCTTATCAAGGGAGAAGGCGATGGCTTAATGCATAGCAACCTTATCCTGGTTTATCGTGCTTTTTCTGGTAGCCTCCCATAACTGGTCTCCCCCCACGAACCCACCTCACCCCCAACATCTCTTGTTTTTAGCTGGAGATGGTACTTAAGGTGGTGGCTTGGGGGGACATTTCCGGGTATTTCAGTTTTCCTGGGTATCTCCCATGTACACAGGAGCTATACACATTATTAAACTTGTTTGCTTTTCTCCTGTTAATCTGTCTTTCTAAAAATTTTTTTAAATGTTTATTTTTGACAAAGATAGAGAGAGCATGAGCGGTAGAGGTTCAGATAGAGGGGGAGACACAGATTCCAAAGCAGGCTCCAGGCTCTGAGCTGTCAGCACAGAGCCCGACGCAGGGCTCGAACTCACAAACTGCAAGATCATGACCTGAGCTGAAGTCAGACACTTAACCCACTGAGCCACCCAGGCACCCCACTCTATCTTTTTATTACAGATCGGTCGCAGCCAAGAACCCAGAAAGATAGAGGGAAAATGATTTTTTTTCCTTTCTTGCAAGAATAAAGATGTCAGATATTCAATTTAAGCTTTTATATGATGCAAAGACTTAATTTCCCAAAACTTTTATTAATATTGCTACATCTTCAGAGACTTGACATGAGTGTGTATATCTGTGTAGGGATGAGTGTATGTAATTGTTGACAAGGAAAAATGTTATTCTATCCTTCAAAGATTCTTCTGGCTGATCTAAAAATTAAATTGACATGAGATAGGTGAACAGGAGAAAATCTAATTTTGTGTATACAGGAAGCGCACTTACATGAGAGGTTCAAATGCAGAAATGTAAAATGAGGTATATGCACCATCTTGAGCTAAGCAATGGGATAGGAGCCTGGGGCTTCAAAGGAAGGAGGGCAACTCACAGGCAATAAGAAGAGCAGATGTTTAATAACTAGATGTTTGTCCTGCCATTCAAATGGGTCACCCAGATAAAATTTAACTCTGGTAATAACTCTTAAGTCTGGGAAATAACTCCAACTTATATTCTTCTAGATTTGTTAAGGGAGGAAAAAAGTTTTCCTTGAGCCCAGAGGATCACATTTGCCTTCAGTTCAAAATAGCCCACAAAATGTCCCCAAAGTGGCACATTTTGGGGAAATTTGTTCTGAACCCCTTTAAAATCAAAAATGGTCTGAATTTCATGTTTAGAATGACTCCAGGAGAAATAAAGGAAGTAACATAACCTATATAATAGAAAGCAAGACTTCAATGGAGATAAAATTTCAGAGCCTCAGATGCCCGAGAAATGTAACTGCACCACACAAATACCTCTCCCTCCCTCCCTGCCTGCCTCTCTCAACCTCCACTCCCAGAAATTTATAGAAATTAAACAATGACCTTTTTCAAAAAAATGGATTCAAATCAAACTTACCTGGATCCATTCTAGCTCTTAAGGATTTAAGTTACACAAGGAATGGTTGAAGAGAATAAAAATACAGTAAAACCTTGGTTTGCAAGCATAATTCATCCCTGAAACATGCTTATAATCCAAAGCACTTGTATATCAAAGCAAATTTCAAGAACCATTGGCTCTGTTTTGATCATGTGACATTCGGCGTCATGTACTACTTGCATTGCAAGATATCACTCTTGTATTAAGCTAAAATTTGTTAGATATTTTTGCTTGTCTTGTGGAACACTTGCAGAACAAGTTACTCGCAATCTAAGTTTTTACTATAGTAAAAAATAGTTAAAAGTATGGGTTGCTATTTAATCATCAGAGATGTATAAGGTTACTTGCTTCTTCTCTATTTTTATAGGCAAGGAAATTAAGACTTAGTTCAGTAATGTCACACAACTAGGAAGAGGCAAAGAGGAATTTTATCTCAGCTTGGCTCCAAAGCCTGTGTGTATAACTCAGCTTAACCTAAGCAAGAAAAGACTGAGAATAACAAAAAAGTTTTCCTAAAGCTATTATGATTTTTTTAATTTTATCAAATGGCATCAGTAAATTAAAGGAACAAATCTTCTCTCCTATTCAGAGGCAGATCCAGTAACAATTAGTGAGCATTTCAGGGAGGAGTCTCATCTCCATATTAGGGACTTCAGCAACTAGAAGTGTCCAACAGTAGAACTGCTGGGACATCGGAGGAGAGGTTGAATGATCATATGACAAAAACACCATGGGAGATATGAGAGATGGTCTTATAATGGGGTGGTGTGGGGTTGCTGAATGATATCCAAGCTGCCTGAGATTCTATGAACTAAAAATCTCCATACAGAGTAAGATTTTCTTATCTTTTCCCCCCAGTTTTGTAAAAATAAGACTGGAGTTATTAGACTATTAAAAATTTGGTGGTAACCCAAATTTCAACTTCTGATTTTCTCCAATGGTTCTATTGAATCCTATTTTATTATTTTAACCTGAGCAGGAAACAACTTGTGATGCATAATATACTCAAATATTTTTTACATAAAATGTAAAGCAAGATGGCCCCATCGCTGAATGTGTTAAATTTTGCATTTGTCCTTAGAATTTCAGAAAACATTCTCTATGATTTTTGGAAAAGAATCAAACGCCTAAATATCCAATAGAAATTTTATCTGTCCTTATGGTATAAGAATTCTTCTTAAGTAACTATGAAGTGTGCAGTTGAAGGTGGCCCTAAAATTAATGAAGCATGGGATCGCTCCTGGAAGAAATCCCAGTCTCTCTTGGATTGTCATAGAGGAACATAAAATGTTGCTCAACCATAAAATGATTTTACATAGATCCAGCCTACTCAGACTTTCTTCTCAACCAAAATGAAAACATTAAGGGAAAATTTCAGGATCATTAGAAGTAAAGAGAAGGAGGATAGAGCCATGATTTACTTTAAAATATATTTTTTCATTATTTTCAGTAATTTTTTAATCAAGAAGAGTCACACACTGAAGGCTCTTATGTATATCTTTCTGGCAAAATGACAAAGTATATCCATGTATGTACATGTGTGCATATGCACATGCATATGTATATTCCTTTATATTGTGGATTCTATTAGCATTTAATGCATTTTCTGCTTTTTGCCTTTTATAAGCAGATCATAAATTTCATTGATGGATTAGGAATTGAGGTCACTCTTGCTGCTCTGTGTAGCAAAATCAACCATACCCTAAGGGTCAGCTAATGCTGTTCTTCATGGCTTGTTCAGGAGAACTTGAAAGAAAAGACATCTACCTCTCTGGAATGCCAGCATTTTAGGCATAAAAGCTTACTATTTCATCACTGGCAAGGAAGAAGCCCTGGGAATGTTTTTTGCTAAGTACAGTAAACTCTTCATGGTCTACTGCATTTTTATCTGGCATATTCTCATAATAATATTTTCTGTAGGTCATCAATTCACTGTCTTCTGTAAATATTCAGAAAATAGCTGTCAGCAATCAACTGAGTCAACTGAAGTTTCTGATTAATGGGGAAAGTTAAGTCATCTATGACTGGCCTATTCATCTTTTACTGTTGTGCTAACAGAAAAGAAAGATAGCTTTAATACTGGATTTTTTTTTTTTTTGCTAAAATTATTGCTGTATCTTTTGGTCGATTTGTGGACCTTAAATCATCTGATGTTGATTTAACTATATAACTAACATTTAAAATTTGTTGATCATTGGGGCACCTGGGTGGTGCAGTCGGTTAAGCGTCCGACTTCAGCCAGGTCACGATCTCGCGGTCCGTGAGTTCGAGCCCCGCGTCAGGCTCTGGGCTGATGGCTCGGAGCCTGGAGCCTGTTTCCGATTCTGTGTCTCCCTCTCTCTCTGCCCCTCCCCCATTCATGCTCTGTCTCTCTCTATCCCCAAAAAAAAAAAAATAAAATAAAAAAAAAATAAAATAAAATAAAATTTGTTGATCATTTAATAAGCATTTGTGAATAATATTTTTGATTAATAAATACATACATATAATATTTATTGAGCTCATACTGTATGCTAGTAAATAGTCTAACAGCTTTAAATGGTTTATGGGGTTTAGCCTTTATTATGTTCCAAGAAAAAGATAGCTGTATTATTTTAACTCACTTTACAAATGAGAAAAATGAGGTATAGTTAAACTTTGAACTTAGAGCCACATAGCTAGAAAGTAACACAACACTTGTAGTCATATATGAGTATTTTTATAGTACTTTTCCTAGGAAACTGTGAATTTCAAAGCCAACTTCTTACTTATGAGTAAGAAAAAAAATCAGGTATCAACAGCAATGAATAATGATATACACACTTGTAATTTTTGACAAGGCTAATTATTTTTTTAAACGTTTATTTATTATTGAGAGACAGAGAGAGACAGAGCATGAGCAGGGAGGGGCAGCGAGAGGGGGATTCTGTGTCTTCTGAGTCCAAAGCAGGCTCCAGGCTCTGAGCCGTCAGCACAGAGCCTGATGCAGGGCTCAAACCCACGAGCTGTGAGATCATGACCTGACCCGAAGTTGGACACTTAACCGACTGAGCCACCCAGGTGCCCCGACAAGGCTAATTATTAAGACCACATAGTCATAAGGAAAATATTCACACCAATGTCAATTTTTTAAGCATGGGATTTAAAAATGGTATGTGCAATGCAAACATAACTGTGCAAAGTAGGTATTCATGTAGTAAAGAACTGGAAGAGAATATTCATAAGCAAAACTAGATAAGCAACATTATTTTGATGACTTCAGTTTTTTGAAATTTCTCTTAATATTTTTACTGCATTATTCATACAATAAAATTATTCATGTTAAAATTAGTCAAATGCACCCCTCAAAATGAAATAGTTACAAATATAACAAAATATGTATAGGATCTCTATGAAGAAAATTACAGAGCTCTGATGAAAGAGATCACAGAAAAACTAAATAAGTGGAGAAATATTCCATGTTCATTGACAGAAGAATTCAATATTGTCAAGATGTCAGTTTTTCCCAACTTGAAATATAGATTCAATGCGATCCCAATCAAATCCCAGCAGATGATTTTGTGGATATCAACAAAATGATTCTAAAGTTTATATGGAGAGGGAAAATACTCAGAATAGTCAAATACAATGTTAGAAGAGAAAAGCAAAATTGGGGGATTGACACTACTTGACTTCAAGATGAATGATAAAACAGTAATCCAGAGAATGTGGTATTGGTGAAATAATACAATGGGACAGAATAGAGAACTCAAAAAAACCCCCATATAAATATAGCCAACTAATCTTTGACAAAGTCAAAGGCAATACAATAGATAAAAGGTAGTCTTTTCAACAAATAGAGCTGGAACTGGACATGAACATTCAAAGAAAAAAAAAATCTAGACACAGACTTCATACCCTTCACAAAAATTAACTGAAAGTGGGTCACAGATCTAAATGCAAAGTACAAAACTGTACAATTCTTAGAAGATAACATAAGAGAAAAATCTAAATGACCTTGGGTGGGGCAAAGATATTTTAGGTACAACACCAAAGGCATGATTCATGAAAGGAAAAATGGATAATCTGGACTTCATTAAAAAAAAAATCCTTTCTGGGGCGCCTGGGTGGCGCAGTCGGTTAAGCGTCCAACTTCAGCCAGGTCACGATCTCGCGGTCTGTGAGTTCGAGCCCCGCGTCAGGCTCTGGGCTGATGGCTCAGAGCCTGGAGCCTGTTTCCGATTCTGTGTCTCCCTCTCTCTCTGCCCCTCCCCCGTTCATGCTCTGTCTCTCTCTGTCCCAAAAATAAATAAACGTTGAAAAAAAAAAATCCTTTCTGTTCTGTGAGAGACACTGTTAAGAGAATGACACAAGAAACACACTGGGAGAAAATATTTGCAAAATACATATCTGATGAAGAACTGTTACCCAAAAAATAAAAAGCACTCCTAAATTCAACAATAAGAATACAAACAACTTAATTTAAAAATGGGGGAAATTCCTGAACAAAAACTGCAACAAAGAAGATATACAGATGGCAAATAAACATATTAAAAGACGTTCCACATCAAATACCATCAGGGAAATTCAGATTCAAACAAAAGTGAAGGCACCTGGTAGGCTCAGTTGGTTAAGGCTCTGACTCTTGATTTCTGCTCAGGTCATGATCTCATGGTTCATGAGTTCAAGCCCCACACTGGGCTCTGCACTGACAGCGCAGAGTCTGCTTGGGATTCTCTCTCTCTCTCTCTCTCTCTGCCCCTCAAGATAAATAAATAAACACTAAAAAAAATATTTTTAAGTGAGATAGCACTACACACCTATTAGAATAGCCAAATTCCAGAACACTGAAAACAACAAATGTTGGTGAGGATGTGGAGCTACAGGAACTCTCATTCATTGCTGGTGGGAATATAAAATAGTACAGCCACTTTGGAAGACAGTGTGGCAGTCTAAACACATTCTTACCATAAAATCCAGCAATTCATCCCTTAATATTTGCTTAAAGGAATTAAACACTTATGTTGACACAAAAACCTGCACATGGGTGTTTATAGCAGCTTTATTCATAATTGCCAAAATTTGGAAGCAGCCAAGATGTTCTTCAGTAGGTGAATGAATTAACTGTGGTACATCCAGACAATGGAATATTACTCAAAGCTAAAAAGATATGAGCTATCAAAACATGAAAAGACATGGAAGAAACCTAAATGCTTATTACTAAATGATAGAAGCCTAACTGAAAGACTACATACTGCCTGATTCCAACTATATGACATTCTGGAAAAGCAAAACTCTGGGGACAGGTAAAAGATCAATGATTGCCAGGTATCAGGGGAGAGGGAAGGATGAATAAATAGAACACAAAGAATTTTCAGAGCAGTTGAACTACTCTGTATGATACTATAATGGTAGTTACATGTAATTCTAAGTTTGTCCAAACCCATAGAATGCATAAGACTAAGAATGAACCCCATTTCAATTATGAACTCTGGGAAATAATTATGTGTCAATATGTCTATTAATTGTAGTAAATGTACCACTCTGGTAGGGCATGTTGATAATGGGGGAGGTTATACATGTGAGGGGGCAGGGGGTATATGGGAAATCTCTATACCTCCCACTCAATTTTTCTGTTAACCTACAAGTGCTTTAAAAAATAAAATTTTTAGAGGTGCCTGGGTGGCTCAGTCTGCTAAACATGAGTTTGAGCCCTGCATGGGCTCTGGGCTGACAGTTCAGAGCCTGGAGCCTCCTTCAGATTCTCTGTCTCTCTCTGCCCCTCCCCTGCTTGTGCACTGTCTCTCTCTCCCTCTCTCTCAAATATAAAAAATAAAATTTTTAAAAATTACTGCAGTGAAAAATCACAATGCTTTATAATTGTTAGCACATGATTCAAATTATTATATACTTCAAATGTTTTTTCAAATTCAAATATTTTTATGTATACACATATTTATAATATATTTCATATATTTACATATATCTTCAAGTGTTTTATATATATATTTTATACCTTTACATATATATGTGTGTGTATCTACCTATCACACTATGGACTGAATTGTGTCCTCCCCCAAATTTGTATGTTGAAGTCCTAACACAATGGGATGACATTCAGAGATGAGAACTTTGAAAGGCAGTCAGTGTAAAATGAGATCTTGAGAGTAATCTCTCATGATGGGATTAGTGACTTTATAGGAAGAGGAAGAGAGAGATTTCTCTCTCCACCATTTTAGGACACAGTGAGAAGGCAACCATTCACAAGCCAGGAAGAGAATTTTCAACAGAAACCAAAAAGTCTGGAACGTTGATCTTATACTTCCCAGCCTCCAGACCTGTGGTAAATAAATGTCTCAAATGTCTGTTATTTAATGCACTCAGTCTAAGGATTTTGTTATAGCAGTCTGAACAAACACTAAACACACACACACACACACACACACACACACACACACACACACATTTTGAAAAGATACACAAAAAAACTGTTAAGGGTGGCTATTTCTGAGGAGTGTTAATAGAAATTTTGGAGGGAGGAAGGAGATCTTTACTTTCCATTTTATGTCAATCTTGTGTAATATTGAAATTTTAATAAAGTGAGTATATTAATTTTTATTTTAAAACCCAAAGAAAATCAAATGTGTTAACCCAAATCAAAAGGGACAATGCCTATCTTCTTGAGTAGCTAAAGAATACAATGTGATATTAACACCTTAAAACTTTTGACATATATTCAAAAAGTATTTCTGGACTGAATAAAAATATATTGTTTTGAACAGAAATATGTTTTGATGTAGTGACTTATACCTATATAGCATTTCTGATGATTTTTTAATACATACCTTATGCGTTGTATGCTGTATTCCTATTGGCAAAACACATCTCAGGAAACATCCTGTCACTCTCTCACTTTTTTTTTTTTAATTTTTTTTCAACGTTTATTTATTTTTGGGACAGAGAGAGACAGAGCATGAATGGGGGAGGGGCAGAGAGAGAGGGAGACACAGAATCGGAAACAGGCTCCAGGCTCTGAGCCATCAGCCCAGAGCCTGACGCGGGGCTCGAACTCACGGGCTGCGAGATCGTGACCTGGCTGAAGTCGGACACTTAACCGACTGCGCCACCCAGGCGCCCCTTGTCACTCTCTCACTTAATGAAATCAGACTACCTTTGCAGAAGAATGCCACAGTAAGACCAGTGAGCTCCAGGATACAGAAAGATAATTAAAAGAAAGGCAGCCCTGTTGGAAGAAAATAATGTCGGTTCAAGTTATGCCATGAAAGAATTTTCTTATTGTATAATTTCACATATATGGCCACATATTACTCAATGCAAATAGTATTCTTTAACTAAAATAAGAAGAAAAAAGAGAAAAAAAAAGATGATTAGAATTTGCATATACATGAATATGTGAGCAAGAGTACATTATATAAAAACCAACAAGTCCTCAACAAATACATGTAACTGTAGATATTTCAAATTCAGAGGTACGTGGTCACTTAGCAAGTGAATCTGGCAAAAAGACTTCTGTCTGATTGCACACTCTATGATGGACAAAGCTCAAAGGCACAAAGATCGTCAACTTGAGTCATAGTCAAGATGCCCTTCCAAGCTGTACAGGCTCTTTGTGGTTAAGTAATGATGACTTCTTGATAGGAATATGTTTGCCTCATTTTCCTCACAAAATACCTAATAACTTTTCTCAAAATAAGCCAATTCTGTTTTCTAGTTTTGAAAATACAGGGAAAAAATTTGATACTAGTATAAACCTTGTTAAGCTTACAGAGTGTTTTCGTGCACACCTTCCCATTTGGTGACTACAACAACCTGAAGAAGTTTGTTATAGACCACAAAATCAGATCTAAAGGGAGTTAAATAATGCCATTTTTGCATGACAGGTGAGTAACAGGGCTGTGATATAAATGTCGGTATGTTGACTTCAGACCCAGCCTTTTAAAACTGTCATATTGGAAATTCCATAAGGGTTTTAGAAAACTAGATAATAAAAATACTCCAGGAAGAGGAGTATTTCCTGGGTTTTTCACTGTTACATTCTTTAATTTCTGAACAGCTAGCCAACTGAAGCTGTAAAGAGCTTTATCTTATTCTATAAAAGCAGATTTTCATCTTTTTTCCCCTACATACTGTATGCACTTGGTAATTAGAAACTTCATATTTGAGCCAATTAACTCAATAAAAACCATTTCAGCATTAGTTTAAAATTTAGAAACCACAGGATAGGGTACTAACATCATTTTGCATGTTTAAAGGTTCATAGAATTGACTTTAAATGGCCCAAATGAATCTCCTACCACATAGAGATCTAGGAAAGCTCATTAGAGCAGGCACGTATAACAACAGTTACTGAAGCAACATTTTTTAATAGCTGAAGCTTGTATGATTACAAGTCACTTTCTTTTATTAAAATGACCAATTAGAAGGCAGTAGTCTATTTTATCAAGCTGGGAACATAGGCTGCATTTTTCCTTCTTAATGAAAAAGACAAGATGGTGCTTAAGTTTGAGCTTAATGGTCTGCAAATCCCCACCTTCATTTTGTGGCACTAAATTTTGGTCAAGAAAGGATACATGGATTTGTAAAAACTGGTTTCACTCCCTTCATGCAACCAGAAGTCCTGGGGAGCATGAGCAATAATAGAGGTTCTCCAAAAAAGACTGAGTTATACTACATTTTCTCTTTAATTCTTACATTTCTGGTGAGAAATTGGAGATCAGAATGAAAACTAAAAGCTTAAGGTGAACTTTACAAGTCTACAATGGCAGTTGGGTTCTGACTTGATATGTCTCCAGAGGCAAGGGAAACAAAAGCAAAAATGAACTACTGGGACCTCATCAAAATAAAAGGCTTCTGCACAGTGAAGGAAACAATCAGCAAAACTAAAAGGCAACAGACAGCATGACATATCACATAAAGGGTTAGTATCCAAAATCTATAAATAACTTCTCAAACTAACACCCAAAAATAAATAATCCAGTGAAGAAATGGGCAAAAGACATGAATAGACACTTCTCCAAAGAAGACATCCAGATGGCCAACTGACACATGAAAAAATGCTCAACATCACTCATCATCAGGGAAATACAAATCAAAACCACAATGAGGTACCACCTCAAACCTGTCAGAACGCTAACATTAACACCTCAGGCAACAACAGATGTTGGTGAGGATGCAGAGAAAGGGGATCTCTTTTGCATTGTTGGTGGGAATGCAAGCTGGTGCAGCCACTCTGGAGAACAGTATGGAGAACTACCCTACAACCCAGCAACTGCACTACTAGGTATTTATCCAAGGGATACAGGTGTGCTGTTTCAAAGGGGCACATGCACCCCAATGTTTATAGCAGCACCATCAACAATAGCCAAAGCATGGAAAGAGCCCAAATGTCCATCGATGGATGAATGGATAAAGAAGTGGTATATATATATATATATATATATATATATATATATATATATATACATACACAATGGAGTATTCCTCGGCAATCAAAAAGAATGAAATCTTGCCATTTCCAACTACGTGGATGGAACTGGAGGGTATTATGCTAAGTGAAATTAGTCAGTCAAAGAAAGACAAATATCATATGACTTCACTCATATGAGGACTTTAAGAGACAAAACAGATGAACATAAGGGAAGGGAAACAAAAATAATATAAAAATAGGGAGGGGGACAAAACATAAGAGACTCATAAATATGGAGAACAAACAGAAGGTTACTGGAGGGGTTGTGAGAGGGGGGATGGTCTAAATGGTTAAGGGACATTAAGGAATCTACTCCTGAAATCATTGTTGCACTATATGCCAACTAATCTGGATGTAAAATTAAAAACAATTAAATTAATAAAAAAAAATCTACTTCTTGGTTTCTCGCTCTTTTTTCCCCTTTCCTCATTTGTTTTATTTCTTAAATTCCACAGATGAGTGACTATTTATAATTTTTAAAGGACAAGCAGGTAATAAAGGTACAAAAAATTTATGCACAAGTGTTCAAAGTGGGGGTCAAAATTATAATCAAGTTAAATCTTTATAGAATTTACTTCCTCTTTAGAGTGGCAGAGCATCATAGCAAGACTAACACAGCTCTGATTATAGCTCCTCACTTTCTACCTTGGTAACTCAGGCAAGTTGGGAGATGGAAATATGAAAGCTTCTAATGCATAAAGTTATTGTGAGAAATAGGCTAATACATTTAAAGCACTTAGAACAATGGATCATTATTTAGGAAAATAAACTGAACAACCTAGATATAGGAAAAGGCCCAATTATTGATACATACTGGTTTTTCAAAAATAGGATTAATTATCCATAACTAATAGAAACTAGAAATTTTATAATGTATTTGTTTAAAGCTTCTCTGGTATCAATTTTCTAAAAGTACCTGGGCAATATGACTTGGTGGGAATAGCACCCATCTTCTTTTAGTACATATTTGTATACTTTAATACACATGGAGATTATCTTGTAATGCAGAAGGAGGTAGTAGCTTGGTTAGGTCAAGTTTCCCTAGGGAGGAAAGTGAAAAGGAAATTAAGTAAATTTATTATATCTCTTACCCTTTAGGCTCCCTTAGGCCAGTTCGAATCACATTGATTAAAGAAGTAAAGGCTAGAAGCTGATGAAACTATTTTTCATAAAATACTTGATGAGATTCTGTGTGAAGAATGAATGCCAGAAATTGACCTATTTTAAGAGAGATTTGGGGAAACACTCCAAACACTTCCCTATAGAAACTAATCCTGTGCTATTACTCTAAGAATCATGAGATGATGCTCTTGGCAAGGACTGTGATATTTTCACCATGAGTGCCATCAGCTGTATCTGCAGAGTGGCTTCACAGAGTGACTTTATACACAGTGGATGTCAAAAATGGTGGATGCTATATGATGAACTGCAGGTGATTCATTGGCATTAAGATTGGTTTATAGGCATTATGAGACATGCCTTGGGGGTTCCCAGAAATAGCTGAGATATGCTTTGAGACACTGCTTGAACATGAAGCTATTGTCAAGAATCATCAGAATTGGGGTATAAAAAAATAAATGTGATTTCACTTGTGCCCCAAAGCTAGTATTTCCTGGAGAACTTTAGAATTACATATGGTTACACACAATTGATCCAGGCATCTTGTTTAGAGAACATAACCATATATTGTCAGCCAAATCATAAATCAATAGTTTTAGTGTTTTAGAATTTAAGAAATATAATTAGTACCTAAAGAAAATTTACCAATAGAAATAATACAATTAATTAAAATTTTTAACTAATGGAATTTTTTTAATGTTTATTTATTCTTGAAGAGAGAGAGATACAGAGCATGAGTGGAGGAGGGCAGAGAGAGAGGGAGACACAGAATCCAAAGCAGGCTCCAAGGCTCCGAGCTGTCAGCACAGAGCCCAACGGGGGGGGGGGGGGGGGGCTCGAACCCACGAACTGCAAGATCATGACCTGAGCCGAAGTTGGACACCCAAACGACTGAGCCACCCAAGCGCCCCAACTAATGAAATTTTTTAATGTTTATTTATTTTTGAGAGGGGGGGGGGAGGGGCAGAGAGAGAGAGAGGGAGACACAGAATCTGAAACAGGCTCCAGGCTTTGAGCTGTCAGCACAGGGCCTGACACGGGGCTCAAACTTGGGAACGGTGAGATCCTGACCTAGGCCAAAGTTGGATGCTTAACCAACTGAGCCACCCAGATGCCCCTAACTAATGGAATTTTTTAAATATATGATTACAAATATGAAACAGGAAAAAATAACATTTTCTTCATCAGTTAATAACAAATACTATGACGCTAAAACAGAAAATTACAGTTACTTAATGAGGCAAATAATTGCCAATTATAATCTCTCTAACCATCCACTTAAGGTATGAGAGTCAAGAATCAATATACTTTAAAAACATATTAAAATTGATTTTACTTTTAAGGGACATTGCCTTATAGTACAGCCTTACCTCATGTCCTAGATATAAAATTACATCACAAGAAAATCTCCTCCCACATCCCATCAAAACCTCAGGCCCAGAATTTCTGCTTTCATTCATTAAGGAATGGCAGGGACTAGACATTCCCTCTCACCTAAAAGACTTAGACAAAATATATGAAACAACAAGCAGCATTGAGAGAGAAGAAAGACACAAAGTGAAAGCTGAACATGCCCCAGCTTGCTGCCAGGAGAGTTTTCAAGTTGCAGTATAGAGAGGGGGAACCCAAACAGAACTCAGTGGTTTTCTTGAGTTGAGAAGACAAAGTTCAGGGTTCAGAAAGGCAGTAGCTAAAACTGTTAAGGCAGAGAACTGAAGAGGAGAGCGTTGCACGGAGGGGCGGGAGGAGGAAGAGGGTTGTGGGGATATGCATGGGGTCCTCTTTGTGTCTTTACTTGATCACTGATCAGTGCATGTCATTAGAGAAACTCTGTCTCTGGGGAAAGAACCACTCAAAAGGAGTAGAAATCCATAGAGCTTAAAAAGGACCAAGAATAGTTCATGTTCTAACCAGCCAGAATGGAGAGACTTTCTAACACATGAGGCATCACGAAGAGTCTTTATAAGGATATTGTGCCATAGTGCTGATATGAAATTAGCCCAGATTAAAAGCTGTCCTGGACCATCTAACAAAACTTCTAAATAAGACTTAGAAGGATCAAATTATTTCCGAGTAACTTAATTCCACCCCAGAATAAAGGCAAAAAAAAATATTTAAAGAAATCAAAACAATATCTCTGGCACGTAATAGGTAAAATTTGCAATGTCTAGTTTAGAATTCGATCAGAAAATAACAGGTATGCAAAGAAGCAGGAAAACACAATGTGCAATGAGTAAATAACTATAGGGGATGCAAAAATGATACAAATGATAAACTGAATTAATAAACAAGAATGCTGAAACAGCTATTATAAATATGCTCCATATATTCAAGAAGGTAGAGAAAAGTATGAGCATAATAAGAAACATGGAAGACAAGTAAAGAATCCAGATCAAACTTCTGGAAATGAAAAAGATATACATGGAAAAAATACACTGAATGAAATTAACAGTAGATTAAACACTGCATAAGAAAATATTAATGATTATAAAGACATTGTAGTAGAAGCTATCTAAAATGAAAGAAATAAGACTAAGAAAAAAAACTGTGACATGAGCTATGGAATGAGAAAAAATGAGCCTGACCCATGGAAGTCGGGAGGGGAGCAGAATGAAAATTGAAGATTTTACTTATTTGGGTTGTTTCCTTTTTCTCTTTGATAGATCTGCCTAGGAGTTTATCAATTTTGTTAATTCTTTCAAAAAACAAGCTCCTGGTTTTTTTTTTAATCTTTTCTACTGTTTTTCTGATTTCAATACCATTGATTTCTGCTCTTTATTTCCCTTCTGCTGGTTTTGGGCCTTATTTGCTGGTTTTTTTCCAGCTCCTTTAGTAAGAAGTAAGGTTAGATGGTGTATTTGAGACATTTCTTCCTTCTTTAGGAAGGCCTGGATTGCTATATACTTACTTCCCTCTTATGACTGTCTTTGCCTCATTCCAAAAGTTTAAGACTGTCGTGTTTTTATTTTCATTGGCTTCCATGTACTTTTTAATTTTGTCTTTAATTTATTGGCTAACCCATTTATTCTTTAGAAGGATGTTCTTTAATTTCCAAGTATTTGTGGTCTTTCCAAAATTTTTCCTGTGTTTGACTTCACATTTTGTAGTGTTATGGTCTGAACATATGCAGGGTATGATCTAGATCTTTTTGTACTTGCTGAGGACTGCTCTGTGACCTAGTATGTGATCTATTCTAGAGAATGTTCCATGTGCACTTGAGAAGAATGTGTATTTTTCTGCTTTGAGATGAAATGTTCTGAATATATCTGTTAAGTCCCTCTGGTCCAGTGTGCCATTCAAAGCCATTGTTTCCTTGTTGATTTTCTGCTTAGATGAACTGTCCATTGCCTAGCCAGATTTATCAAAAAGAAAAAGGAAATGACCCAAATAAATAAAATCACGAATGAAAGAGAAGAGATCACAACCAACATAGCATAAACACAAAATAATACAAGAGAATATTATGAGCAATTAGATGCCAACAAATTGGGCAATCTGGAAGAAATGAACAAATTCCTACAAATATATAAACTACCAAAACTGAAACAGGAAGAAATAGAAGATTTGAACAGACCCATAACCAGTAAAGAAATTGAATCAGTACTAAAAAATCTCCCAAGAAACAAAAGTCCAGGGTCAGGTGGCTTCCCAAGGGAATTCTACCAAACATTTAAAGAAAAGTCAATACTAAAAGGAGGAGGAGGAGGAGGAGAAGAAGAAGAATCAATACATATTCTTTTGAAGCTGTTCCAAAAAATAGAAATGGAAAGAAAACTTCTAAACTCATTGTATGAGGCCAGCATTACCTTGATTCTAAAACCAAAGACCCCACTAAAAAGGAGAACTATAGACCAATTTCCCTGATGAACCTGGAGGCAAGAATTATCAAAAAGATACTAGCAAAATGGATCCAGCAATGCCTTAAAAAAAAAAGTATTCAAATGATCAAGTTGGATTTATTCCTGGGCTGCTGGGCTGGTTCAATATTCACAAATCAATCAACATGATACATCACATTAATAAAAGAAAGGACAAGAACCACATGATCCTCTCAATAGTTGACAAAATACAGCACCTTTTCTTGATAAAAACTTTCAAGAAAGTAGGGGTAGAAAGAACATACCTCAAGATCAGAAAGGCCATATATGAAAGAGCCACAGCTAATATCATCATCCCTGGGGGAAAAACTGAGAACTTTACCCCTGAGGTCAGGAACACGACAAGGACGTCCACTCTCACCACTGCTGTTCAGCCTAGTGTTGGAAGTCCTAGCTTCAGCAATCAGACAACACAAAGAAATAAAAAGCATCCAGATAGGCAAGGAAGAAGTCAAATTTTCACTCTTCATAGATGATATGATTCTCTACATGGAAAACCTGAAAGACACCACCAACAAACCTGCTAGAATTGATCCATGAATTCAGCAAAGTCGTAGGATATAAAACCAATGTACAGAAGTTGGTTGAATTTCTATACACCAATAATGAAGCAGCAGAAAGAGAAAATAAGGAATCAATCCCATATACAATTGCACCAAAAACCATAAAATACCTAGGAATTAACCTAACCAAAGAGGTGAAAAATCTATACACTGAAAACTATAGAAAGCTTATGAAAGAAGTTGAAGAAGACACAAGTTGAAAAACATTCCATGCTCATGGACTGGAAGAACAAATATTGTTAAAATGTTGACACTACTGAAAACAATCTACACCTTCAATGCAATCCCTACCAAAATAAAATCAACATTCTTCACAGGGCTATACCAAATAACTCTAAAATTTGCATGGAACTAGAAAAGACCCCAAATAGAGTAATGTTGAACGTTGTAATGTTGAAAAAGAAATAATGTTGAAATGTTGAAAAAGAAGACCAAAGCTGAAGCATCACTATTCTGGACTTCAAGACATTATGGTATTGGCACAAAAACCAACACATAAATCAATGGAACAGAATAGAAAACCCAGAAATGGACCCACAAGTGTATGGCCAACTAATCTTTGACAAAATAGGAAAGAATATCCAGTGGAAAAAAAGACTGTCTCTTCAGCAAATGCTGTTGGAAAACTGGACAACGACACGCAGAAGAATGAGCCTGGACCACTTTCTTACACCATACACCAAAATAAACTCAAAATTGATGAAGAACTACTTGTGAGACAGGATACCATCAAAATCCTAGAGGAGAGAACAGGCAACAACCTCTTTGACCTTGGCTGCAGCAACTTCTTACTAAACACGTCTCCAGAGGCAAGGGAAACAAAAGCAAAATAAACTATTGGGACCTCATCAAGATAAAAGGCTTCTGTGCAGTGAAGGAAACAATCAATAAAACTAAAAGGATACCAATGGAATGGGAAAAGATATTGTAAATGACATATCAGATAAAGAGCATCCACAATCTATAAAGAACTTACCAAACTCAACATCCACAAAAACAAATAATCCAGTGAAGAAATGGGCAAAAGACATGAGTAGACACTTTTCCAAAGAAGACATCTAGATGGCTAACAGATATGTGAAAATATGCTCAATGTCACTCATCATCAGTGAAATACAAATCAAAACCATGATGAGATACCACCTCACACCTATCAGAATGGCTAAAATTAACAACTCAGGAAATAATAGATGCTGGCAAGGATGCAAAGAAAGGGAAACACTTTCACACTGCTAATGGGAATACAAACTGGTGCAGCCTCTCTGAAGAAAACAGTATGGAGTTTCCTCAAAAAATTAAAAATATAATTACCCTACAACCCAGCAATTGTACTACTAGGTATTTATCCAAAGGATACAAAAATTCTGATTTGAAGGGGCACATGCACACCAATGTCTATAGTAGCACTATCAACAATAGCCAAACTATGGGAAGAGCTTAAATGCCCATCGACTAATGAATGGATGAAGAAGATGCGGTGTGTACACACACACACACACACACACACACACACTAGAATATTACTCGGTGATCAAAAAGAATGAAATCCTGCTATTTGCAACAACATGGATGGAACTAGAACGTATTATGCTAAGCAAAAGAAGTCAGTCAGAGAAAGACAAATATCATATGATTTCATTCATATGTGGAATTTAAGAAACAAAACAGGTGAACATAGGGAAGGGAAGGAAAAGTAAGATAAAAAGAGAGAAGAGGCAAACCTTAAGAGACTGTTAAATATAGAGAACAAACAGGGTTGTTGGAGGGGTGTTGGGCGGGGAGATGAGATAAATGGGTGATGGGCATTAAGCAAGGCACTCATTTGGATGAGCATTGGGTGTTATATATATGTTAACTAACTTGGATTTAAATATTTTTTTTTAAAAAAAAGTTGGAAGAAATAATGGCTGATATCTTCCCAAATTTGGTGAAAATTTTAAGCCCTCAGACCCAGAATCTCAACAAACCTCAAGAACAAGGTATATGAAAAATGTTTCATCAAGACACATCATAAACAAATTTTTAAACATCAGTGATGAAGAAAAGTAATCTTAAAAGTACCCTCTCTGCCCCCACAAAACTATAGACAAATATCATCTCACACTTAAATGGCTATGATCCTAAAGAGAAAAGATAACAAGTGCTGGCAAGAATGTCAAGAAAAGGGAACTTCTGTACATTGTTGGTGGGAATGTAAATTGGTGCAGCCACTCTGGAAAATAGTATAAAGTTCATCAAAAGATTAAAAATAGAACTACCATTTGATTCAGCAATCCCACTTCTGGGTATATATTTAAAAGAAATGAAAACAGTATCTTAAAATATCTGCACTTTCATGTTCACTGTGGCATTATTTACAGTAGCCAACATATGAAAAAAAACCCCAAATGTCTGTCAACAGAGGAATAAATAAAGAAAATGTCCATATATATATGTATATGTATGTATATAAATTTGTATGTATACATGCACACCCACCCCCACTCACACACTTGGGATGTTATTCAGCCATGAGAAAAAAAGGAAATCCTGCCATTTGTGACAACATAAACCTGAAGGAAATAAGCCAGACAAAGGAATACTTTATGATCTTTCTTATATGAGGAATCTATAAAAAAAAAGAGTCAAACTCATAGAAGCAGAGAGTTAAACAGTGGTTATCAGAAGCTGTTTATGGGGGTGGGGTGGGTGATATTGTTCAAAGGGTACAAAGTTGCAGTTATGTAGGGTTAATAAGTCTAGAGATCTAATGTATAGCATGGTGACTCTAGATAATGTTGTATGGAATACTGTAGATTTCAGATGCCCTTATCACACACACAAAATGGTACCTATGTGAGGGGATGATACATTCATTAGCTTGACTAGAGTAATCATTTCATCGTGTATATGTATATCAAATCATCATGTTACACACTTTAAACATAGACCTTAAAATAAATGAGCAATCCAAAAGAGAGCAAAGCAGATGTCAAAACACCTTTTATGATCTAGCCTAAAAAGTCACATATCATTATTTCTTACACATTCTATAGGTCAGTATTTATTCATTGTGGTACGGTACTAAACAAAGGGACTGAATACCAGAAGGCAGGAACATTGAGCACCATCCTAGAGGTTGGCTATCACACCTTCCCTTTTCTAGAACTGGAATATGATTAAATCAAGTTTTACATACCTGCTTATCATGTTCCTTTTTTAACAAAACTTTTCTATTAATTTTCCACTCATAATTGAACCTATAATAAACTTATTTAAACTATCAGGCATGTTGGTTCTATTATTTTCATCATACCCTTCAACTTCATTCTTGATCCTAACCCTCCTCAGCCCTTGTCAGTCTACTTGTCATATAAGTTATAACAACACAAATATAGTGTATCTAGAAACAATACTCTCCTAGCTTCCATTCTCTAAATGGAGACTAAAACTCAAATGAAATATTCATAAAAATAGCATGTCAGAATAGAGGCAGAATACGTCAAATTTTCCTATATCTGATTTTTAAAAAAAATCTGCCAGGGTCCCTGGGTTTCCATAAGCAACGTTCTTGGCCAATTCTTATTTATTTGCCTAGTGGTATTACAAATTCTTAGCAAATTCAGATGACAAAACATATGCCTCTAAAATAGGAATTATCAATTAGTGTTTTTTTCCCAAGATCTAAGAGGTCAATTTTAATAGCAAGTCATCCTTCTATTGACCAAAATAGAAATGAAAGTATCAATAACTAGAGAAGTTCTCACAACACAAGCCAATTCTTAAATTAATGGGCTGGATAATTCATTCTGTTTAGTAGACTTCCTGACTGTAGTGATCTAAATTCATTACTTCTATCTTTTGACATTGACGAATCAGTTACATGTATTTTGTAATCTCTGCAAAAACAAAACAAAACAAAAAAAACCACAACTCTTATACCCCCTTAAAATTTGTTCAATGAAGAAAATAATGGCCAATTTTTTTTCTTTTACTTCCCACCAACTAACCTTAATATATGTTCACATATCCCATGAATTGAAATAAAGTTAAAATAGCTATTTTTGCAAAACTCATTCTATGGAATGCTTTTACCAGGGGTTGAAGCAAAGAGACTTTTAAAGTTTAGGGATTTTTTAAGAAGAGTTTTGTCACTCTAGATATGTTACTATAACTACCGCTCGTCAGCCAAATCCAGCCCACCTCTTGATTTTGTAGATAAAGTTGTACTGGAACACAGTCCCGCTCATTCATTTACCTACTGCACGTGACAGCACTGTTGCACTATAACAGCAGAGTCTAGTGGTTGTGACAGAGACCACATAGCCTGGAAAACCTCAAATACTTCCTATCTTGCCCTTTATAGTGAAAGTTTGTAACTCTGACACATCATAAAGTAAACAGGGAGAACTGTTATCTAGCTGAGGTAAGATACAGGTGCCCAATTTTAAGATCTGGGTGTATTCTCATTGCATTGTACCAAGTGACAGTAGTGAGAGGAAAATGTCCCACCAAAACTTACTCATTAATTTTTTTTCTAGATTTAAAAACCACAGCAGTGTTGCCAACAAAAATATTTGTAGGTTTGCAAACCACTGGTTCCTTGATAATACACTACTACAGTCATCATGCATCTAACTGCAATTAGAATTGTATCTAGTAAGTATGGACTCATGGTTACTATGCATGCAAGCCACTCAAAATGGCAATTTGTAGTCAGACAGCAGCTAAGATTTTCAGCTTGACCTGAGGATGCCAAGGCCAAATTGTGGTTCCCAACAAGTAGTTCCTATAAGAACTTCTCTTTACTGGGAAAGCAAAGGGTAAGTTCAATATCATTTCTCGCTAACCAATTTTTATGTGCCTCAGTCTATCTGACAAGGCAAGTGTGAATTCAAGTTCTATCATATCATGTGTTCGTGCTTTCAGGGAAAATACAGGCTAGAACCCTTGACATTAGCGCTTACCCACTGAGCTCCAAATGACCATGGGCTGTTACAGAATTTTGGTGTGCACCTGTAAACTCTTTTAAGAATATTTAAAATCCACTGGCAACAGCATTGCTATTGAAACAATTCACTGAAAAGATGCTGAAATCCAGCCAAATGCATTTCTTGTTTCATTTTAAATATGCTAACCTTAGTAAAAGATGTTTAACTTGCTGCTCACTCTTCTTGCGGTTTCTGTATAATGTACTACCTATGGGAATATAAAAGGTGATCAAACTATGGAAATTAGTAACCAACCACATCCAACTGGAGAAAGCAGAGCCACAACTTGGGCTCTACTTAAGCTCCTCATTTCCCTAATAAAACTTTTTAAACCCCTTTCTGTTGTATTTTTTTAATGGAGATACTGACAGCTTGTGTACTGTTGTTTGGCACTTCTAGTGGAAGCAGGAAAATTTTATAAAGAATGAAAATGTTTTCCTTTATTTAAAATTAGCAGGTGTTAACTTAAGTTTCCAAAATAATTTGGAAACTATGTCCTATGGAAGTCCATAAATAGTTCTGAAAATCACAGTGTAGTACTTTTATATTTACTTCCCACAATTAAAACAAATTCTGATGCCTCAACAGTGTGCTGTGAGGTCGCTGAACTAAGAACCAGGAAATCTTCGCTTTCGTCTCAGCTCCAATGCTGTCTTTACAACTTGAGGCAAATAGCTTTATCTGAGTCTCAGATCTATCATTTGTTCATTGCTAAAGTACATTTCAGAGCAATGTTTTGTCTGCATTTGTATTTGTACAAAGTGAGTGCGGGATTTGAAACATACAAATCTGGTGCCATCTCTGTTCATCTTCCAGAGAGCAAAACAAGGTAGAAACAATGGGTCTGTAATCATCTCACTCCACAGGTTAGTGATAAGCCATATGAAATGATCTCGTCAATACAAAAGATTAGGAGATTCTCTAATCATGTATATGAAACTTCACCATTTTAATTGTCAAATTCTATTGAAAATATTTTGGGAAACAACTTCACAGGCAGAGAGTACATGGAGAAGGTTATAAAGCATATAATTACTAACTTTTAGAATAGGCTGGTTAAGAATGTTGGTTGATGAAATCTTATTTCTAAGTTCTATAACCACTAAATATGCAGGTCATGTTTATGACTTGATATGTGATCCGAGGTAATTAAATTATTTCCAAATAAGCCCATGATTATTTCAATTTCCAACAGTTTTTAAAAAGAAGAAAAATATTTGTTTGTGGTCTAGAATTAAGTTTAGTTTGATATCAAAAGATGTTTTTCTCAAATTCAGTAAATTTTTTTCTTGAAGTGTTTTCTAGAATTATATTTCATCTTTAATTCTCTTTTCCAGTTTATGAAATTATTTCTCCCTGAAAGTTATGAATTGATCTAAAATAGCAAGTAGATGGACTATCAGTAAATAAATTTGATGACTCAATTCACCACTGTAAGCCATTACACTCTGTTATATTCGGACAGAGCAGGCTAACCACAGGTAAGTGTTTCCGGTTATTCTTACTCTTTCTGCACATTTCATTTACCTTCTTGATGCTTTTTACCTTACAGAAACATAGACACCTATGAGGCAGAGATTATGGGTAGATATTTTTAAACCAGCCTGTCGGGTTTACTTTTGAAGAAGAGCTTAAACACATCTAAGCTTTACTGATATGCAACCGTGTTAAACTGAATGGTTTTAATTTTTTTCCTTACGCTACTGAATATGAACAAAGCATGTAGTGCTATTAGGAACATACTGTGCTGCCCATAACTTATAATTAGAAGAATATTAGCATTTTCACTCTTAGTTTCTAATAGTTATTAGTATAGTAATACTGAAAACTGGGGAATAAAATGGCATATTTATTTTTTCAAACCCTTATCCTTCTCATATTCCCTAGACAAAATTTTCCATATAACTTGCAGTGATTCACACATCTGGCCTCATGTAACGTTACTTTTGCAGATGCAGAAATTAAAATGGCTGCCTTTTTCTTTAGAAAGTTATAAATTTAAACCCTATTGAGATTAAATGATAATTAGAAACGTAGTTCATATAGTTCTTTAAGTATCATAAAAATGACTGACAAAATAGTGATACAAACCAGTTTTAAATATTACATTTTAACTTTTAAGTTGAACTAAAGAATACATTTTTTATTTTGTATTTATTTGAATTGTATTTATGATTCTCAGTGTAACATTGGTTACACTTTGGCTGTAATAATTTGAGAATTTTTTTTAGAGAACTTAACAGCCTGACTTAAGCTTTAATGTCACCACAATAGTGAATAAAATATCACCTCATGAACACAGACATAGGCTCACAAAGCACAGATACATGAAAGACACATTCCAAACAAAAAGAAGAAATAAGACAGCCATTCCCTTTATTAGGTAACTATCTGTAATTCACATTGTAGCAAACTGCCTGCAAAGCTCTGCTTACCCAGTACATGGGCTTTCGATAACTCGGGTTCCTGAATCCACACTCCTCTCCCTAGCCTCTTGATGAGCATGGGCCTTTTGAAGAAATAGGAGAGAATCTTCAATAGCACACAGTTCTTCACCTAGGAGTAGAGAAGAGAACCATAAAACCCACTTTGGGATATTTTTCCTATGGAGACTAACAACAGAGGAATTAGTGACATACAGACTACACACAAGGCCAATCCAGAATAAAATTCTCCTCAGTTTCCACACGCCTTTTCATTTTTAGATTTTAAGTGAAGCTAATCAGGGCCATGTCCTCAGGCATACACCATTGTTATGTAACAATATTTCCATAGGTCAGAATATTCTAGTTACTATCTCTTTGCCCCATCCTGTCCCATCTCCACATTTTCACAAATAAAGTATCCCCCAGAATATCCCTGAAGAGACGTCAACCAGAAGCTCCATTGGGCCTCAAGAGATGGTGGCAGGCAGTCTGGCCTAGCAGTTTGGAGGCTTGTCTCAGTGAGCCTGCTCACCAGGGCACTAGAAGAGGAAGCCTCTTACCGTGCCACAAAGAAGAGTTGGATCTAAAGGGTCTGAAAAGGCAGCATTTGGGGTCAAACTTCATCAAACTTATTTTATTTTTTTATTGTATTTTATTGTATTTAAAAAATTTTTAGGCCTCAGCCGTAGCAATTTCTTACTTGACACATCCCCAAAGGCAAGGGAATTAAAAGCAAAAATGAACTACTGGGACCTTATGAAGATAAAAAGCTTCTGCACAGCAAAGGAAACAACCAACAAAACTAAAAGGCAACCAACGGAATGGGAAAAGATATTTGCAAATGACATATCGGACAAAGGGCTAGTATCCAAAATCTATAAAGAGCTCACCAAACTCCACACCCGAAAAGCAAATACCGCAGTGAAGAAATGGGCAGAAAACATGAATAGACATTTCTCTAAAGAAGACATCTGGATGGCCAACAGGCACATGAAAAGATGTTCAACGTCGCTCCTTATCAGGGAAATACAAATCAAAACCACACTCAGATATCACCTCACCCCAGTCAGAGTGGCCAAAATGAACAAATCAGGAGACTATAGATGCTGGCGAGGATGTGGAGAAACGGGAACCCTCTTGCACTGTTGGTGGAAATGCAAACTGGTACAGCCACTCTGGAAAACAGTGTGGAGGTTCCTCAAAAAATTAAAAATAGACTTACCCTATGACCCAGCAATAGCACTGCTAGGAATTTACCCAAGGGATACAGGAGTACTGATGCATAGGGGCACTTGTACCCCAATGTTTATAGCAGCACTCTCAACAATAGCCAAATTATGGAAAGAACCTAAATGTCCATCATCTGATGAATGGATAAAGAAATTGTGGTTTATATACACAATGGAGTACTACGTGGCAATGAGAAAGAATGAAATATGGCCCTTTGTAGCAACGTGGATGGAACTGGAGAGTGTGATGCTAAGTGAAATAAGCCATACAGAGAAAGACAGATACCATATGGTTTCACTCTTATGTGAATCCTGAGAAACTTAACAGAAACCCATGGGGGAGGGGAAGAAAAAAAAAAAGAGGTTAGAGTGGGAGAGAGCCAAAGCATAAGAGACTGTTAAAAACTGAGAACAAACTGAGGGTTGATGGGGGGTGGGAGGGAGGAGAGGGTGGGTGATGGGTATTGAGGAGGGCACCTTTTGGGATGAGCACTGGGTGTTGTGTGGAAAACAATTTGACAATAAACTTCATATATTGAAAAAAAAATAAAATAATAAAAAAATTTTAATGTTTATTTTTGAGAGACAGAAAGAGTGCAAGCGAAGGAGGGGCAGAGAGCAAGGGAGACACAGAGTCCGTGGCAGGCTCCAGGCTCTGAGCTGTCTGCACAGAATCCTACAGGAGGCTCAAACCCATGAACTAGACCATGACCTGAGCGAAGTCGGATGCTTAACTGACTGAGCCACCCAGGCACCCCTGCATCAAACTATTTTAGCTAAAATTGCAGACACCTGAAAATAGAACTGCCTTTTAAAAGTGTGACTTGAACCACAGTATGTATGCAAGAATGTGATCATTTAAGCAATATGAAAAGTCTAATGACATACTAAGCAAGAGTACTAAAAAAATTCTCTGAGACTCTTTCTTGACTTAGTGCCCAGGCACAATCTGAACAGAAGGGGAAGAGTCTATAGCCTCTTAGCCATGCCCTTCTGGAATGAATTTTTCTAGCTTGCCCAATATCCCTTCAGCTTCTCATGTTTTGCTGAGATCCAAAGATTCTGCCAAATTTAAAGGAAATTTCTAGACAAAAATAGCAAGGGAAAAGAGGGGGTGAATCTTGAATTGAACCCCTGAGAATAAAACCTTTTCAGCAAGATACAAGATAACGGATTTTTTTTTCATTTGAGAGGATTGATATTTTTTCTTTGTTTATTCTCACCAACAAAGCACAATCCCTGTTCCTACGGTGAAGAGTCTTGAATATGTCTCTTTTCTAAATAAGCACAGCAAAAGGTTGTGGTTTCCCTAGCAACAGATGACTTCTTTCTATTTTTCTTTTTTGGGAAAAAAATGTACTTTGGATCTATAAAGAAGCCTTTCATCATGGGTATCAAAGCATTCTATGGCCAAATTGTCACCCTGCCCCAGCAAAGTAGATAAATAATATCCTCCCCACTTACATGGGGGAGAAAAATGGCAGCTGGAACCAGCAGCTTCAGTGGGAACTTTATCTCTTGTACTCTGGGCTGTGTTTGTTGAACCTTCAGCAGCAGCCCTGTGAGAATATTGGAAAGGGAGGGTGGCAGAAACACCTTAATGTGACCCCCAATTAGATCCTCCCTATGGGATTCCCTCCACTCGAGTGTGGGTATGACTTGTGATTTGTTTCTAATCAATGGAATATGGCAAAGGTGTGAGAGATGACTCCTTTAATTAGGTTAAGTTGATAAGACTCTGTCATAACACACTGCAGAGAGATTCTCCTGCTGCTCTTCAAAAAGTGACCACCATATTTTGCCAATGGAATTGGGAGAAGACCTTTAGGACATGACGGTGACCCCTAGTCAACAGCCAGTAAAGCCAGAACTATCAGCCATGCAGCTGCAAGGAAATGAATTTTGTTAATACCTTGGAAGAGGACACCAAGCTTCAGAAAGGTACGAAGCCCAGTTGACACCTTGATTGCACTTTTTGAGACCTTGAGCAAATAATACAGCTAAGTCATAGCAACCTCTGACCAATGGAAACTGAGATAATAAATGTATGTTGTTTTAGGTTACTAAGCTTGCTACCAGCAATAGATAACTAATACAGGGGATTCTGCAAATGGATAGTTGCTAGACTGAGGTGAGTAGTTGGATGACAATAAAAAGAGAGAGAATGAAATAAGGCCTTGGAAAACAGACACATCCAAATCTGTCCCTTTATGTCTGATGTCTGACTTTAACCCCTCTAAACCACAACTTCATTTGAAGAATGGAGATAATACTTATGCCCGCATGCAGCAATATGGATTAAAAATAAAGAAAAAAAAGTATCTGGCATGGTGCCTGTCATGTAGTTGTGCAATAAGAGATAGTCAGCAATAGATACAGCCATTATACAAAAAGAGTTTTGACCCTGTTCCCAGAGCTCTGGTAATTGCAACATGGACAGGAGGCATTCTGTAAGCTGGCATCCCCCTAGTGAGAAAACTGATTGATGGGATCAGGTCAATGGAGAGGTTTAAGAAGTCAGCTCACCTTCCATCCCACTGGGATCGCACAAAACTTGGAGCAAAGGTGGTAGAATTTCAGAGCTTAATCTATTTGGAGCTTGGCAGTGGTTGTTTGGTGGCTTATTTGTCTTATTCTGTTGTAAAACATACATTGAAGACATTGTCAAAAACATTATGAGGCAGGGGTATGACTGAAGAATGAGTCAGTGCAGGTGCACTTATTCCGGAAGATGCCCAAGTGGAGTATCCATCTGAAGGAGCTTGTATGAAGAGGTAGAGAAGAAAGTAAAGGAGGAGCAGAGAGTCAAACCAAGTGAAACCAAACACCATGGTACAATGAGAAGGTCCAGAGGCAGATCAGGGATGGGGTGAAAAATCCTTCAATCAGGGCAGAACCATAGAAGATGAAGAATGAGAACAAGGAAGGTGTTAATTTCATGGGTAGAAAGTGTGCTTTACATGGATGACTCTAGCTGCTTTAAATTTGAGATGCGAGCATAGATAGACATGACTCTGGGTTGTAGAAAACTGAAGAGATATGGCCCATCTAATAAGAGGATAACCTACATTTAAATGGTTCTGTGTTCAATAAGGAGCCTACTGCCACTGAAGGATAAAATCTTTGGGTTTTCTCTGTGTTTGAGATAGATTTCTACACAAGATGCCCAGCAAAAGAAGCTCACGGTTTTGACTAGAAGTGGTCTGACTTCCTCTAATACACAGAAAATACCAGAGACTCCCACACCTCCCTGCACCATAATTTGCTCCTAGATGGCCATGTGCAAAATCCTGCAGTAGACATCACCACCTAGCAACTCACCAATGCTCTCCTTTTGGAAGATTCATTTATAGTTAGGAGATTTGCACATAGTTAAATTTGTGAATTCTACTATTTATGTATGTTTTTCTTTCATGAAGCCATAGAGACATGTAGTTTTGGATGACTGAAAAACAAGAGTTTGTGATAGATTCCTTTTCTTACTGCCAATGTTTGATTAAGACATACAGAGTAACTGAGCACTCAGGAGATTGTGTGTCCTGCCCCATGTAATCCAAAATAAAAGCAATATGAAACTCTTTTAAAAAGTCAAAATTCTCATTTTCTCCCTGATGAGTGCTTCAATGCTATTTTTTTAAATTTGAAATACCAATTTTTTTCTCCAAAAAAATGCCCCTCCTTTCTCTCCAGTCTCATGCTTTGCTGGTTCCCAAAGCTTATTCTCAGGGTCTTCAGTCAAGTCTCCTAGAAGCAAGAGTCTAAAAGTACATTCTAGTGCAACTCATTTTTCTTAATGTTTTATTTGTTTTTTGCGAGTGTGGGTGGGGGAGGAGCAGAGAGAGTGGGGACAGAGGACCCGACGGGGGCTCAGTGCTGGCAGGCTGACAGCAGTGAACCAGATGCAACGCTTGATTCCACAAACCCACGAAATCATGACCTGAGCTGAAGTTGGACACTAAACCAACTTATCAATCAAGGTGCTCCTGTGCAACTGATTTTGAGACAGTTTTCTCAGGATAACTCTAGAGGGAAGTGAAGGAAACAGAGTATGCATACGTAGTATCCTAAACAAAGATGTGAGTTAACCGAAACCAGTTTCAGGCTGAGTTTATGGGTTCAGGAGCCTGAATGGTAACCCTCATTAGTTCTAGCTTTGGGTGGGATTTTGTACTGTGTATCAGTCAGCCATTGGCCATAGCTGTAGATTGTCCCAGAGATGGGCATAACTTCCCAGAAAATTTCAGGCTAGGTGGCTTCAATTGGTGAATGGGAATTCTTCCGGGAGGGTATAGCTGTGAACTATTAGCAGCTAACACTGTAAGTGACTGGGGATGACTATACCAGCACAGCAAGGGGGGTCAGAATGGGAAACCAGAAGTTTCCACTACATTTGCTATGTTTATCAGGAATCCAGAACAATCTACTTTATAATGAGACTTTCTTTAAAGACTCCCAAACAAATAGAGTATGTAATTACCTATATAATGTGGTTGAAATGAGCCTGGATATTCAACTCTTATTTCTTTGGGTTGAATTCTTCTCTCTTCACATGGTACTCAAATATAATGGAAATAAGAGGTAACATGTGTAGCCACACCCCCAGCAGACTCTAAGCCAAGAAAAGACCCAGAAACAGGGAAGGAGACATAGGTTTATTGGGAGAACTTACATACAGCAAGTCCAAGAGCGGCCAATTGGACAAACCATGTGCTACAGGATCTATGTGCAGCAAGTTTTTATATCCTAGTAACTTCACCTAGCAACTATCAATGGCCCTTCCCCTTCCTGCACAGCCACTGTTTCCAAGGATATCAAGGCCTGCCATCCAGACGCTTTTCATTATAAGGGAGATGCTCCTGGATGGCCATCCCCAGATCCCCTGACCTTGAATGCTGAGCAAACATTCTTCTGCATATTCTGTTTGATGGGAATATGGAGGGGGGACAGGATCTCTACATTCTCTATATAGTGATTAACAGAGGCATTCAGGGTGTGCTTGCACAAGCTACCTAACCAGCATGTACCATGCAACATGAGATCCTTATCTCCTAAATGAGCTAATTAGCTTCCTTAAAGCTGAGGAAGAGAATTGGCTGGGGGAATGGAAAGGGAGCACAGCTTCAAGAATTGGAGGGGTGGGGGTGCCTGGGTGGCTCAGCTGGTTAAGCTTCCAACTTCAGTTCAGGTCATGATCTCACGGTTCGTGAGTTTGAGCCCTGCTGTCAGCACAGAACCTGCTTCAGGTCCTCTGTCTTACTCTCTCTGCCCCTCCCTTGCTCTCTCTCTCTCTCTCTGTCTCAAAAATAAAAATAAACATTAAAAACAAAAGAATTGGAGGGGTGGGCACCCAAGAGGAGAGGCAAAGGGCAGCATAGCATTGTTGCCTCATTTTCTCATTTTGCCCAGTTGAGCAGCTAGTCCAGCCCTCTGGCAGGCTGAGTTACACCAGTACCCGCCTAGCACACCTGCAACTGCGAAGTGAGCAGAGGCCTTTATAAGATTAACTATTAATAAGGCTGAGAAACAAAGAACACAGGACAAGAAAAGAGCAGCAGAACAATGCTTTCTCATACCCAAAGCGGCAAAACGTTCTGCACACAGAACGAACTCCCAGATGACAGGAGAGGGGAAAGAAAGCAATTCAAAGTCTGTAGGGGGGAGAAAAGGAGCCAAGGGTGTTTATAATAAAAGTTAGTAATTTCAACCCATCTTGGAATAAATGGAAAGTCAGAACAGTCGCTTGAGAAAAGAGATGATTTATTAAGGAGTCTGAGTAAAAGAGTTCCTGACAGATTATAATAACAAAAAAATTCGATAGAATTCACAATTAATGAAGAAAGGGAGATCATCATCACTGTCAGAGCAAGAAACTGCTGATCTCTGAACTTTGGGCTTCAGTTGTTAGATGAGCACGTGAGCAGCCGAAGCCAGGCGGTAAAGGATCCTGCAATGAAACAGGTGCAAGGAGGGAAGGCCAGGCTGCAGCCTCGTGCGTTGGTGAATGATTTATCTGGCAGAAGGCCCACTCCTCCTGGGAACTGCATATCTTTCATAACTTTTCTGGTTGGAATGAACTTCTCCATTTGAACTAAGTGTGAATAATGTAACTATGCTGCTGCCTAAGATTTTATGAGATGGGCCTTTATTTTATACTGATTTCCCAGCAGTAGCAAAAGGGAGAAAGATGAAGAATGAATTTTAACTTTAAATAGAAGCAAGCTGCTTTTCCTGACCAGATTTGAAGAATTGAACTTTCTCTTGCCACTGGAAAGGAAAGAGTTGTATCTCTAAAAGTGCCAAGGAGAACGATGTAAAAGAATTTTTTCTCAGTGTGTTTACTTTGGGATAGATACATAAATGCATTTCTCTTCACAAAAGTTCGATTTGAATGAGAACATCTGATAATTTACTAGGAAGTTCCTATCTACATCATGCTCACTTAAAATGTCTCTCATCATTCCTATACAAGGTATAAAACAATAGTCTTTTTTTTTTCACTACCACTCTAGGTCACTGCTTGAGTATTAATAACAACAAAATAATAGGATTTAATATTCAGTGAGTGTTAGGTGCCAATGTCCTAATACAGTGTTTTACATGTATTAAATAATTTAATGCTCAGAACATTCTTTTGAAATAGTATGATGGTCAATTTTCTGTCAACCCAACTGGGCCATGACATTCAGATATTTGGTCAAATATTATTCTGGATGTTTCTGTGAAAGTTGTTTGTTTTTGCTTTTGTTTTTAATGAGACTAACAATTAAATCAGTGAGTAAAGCAGATTGCCCTCTGTAATGTGGAGGGGTCTCATCCAATCAATTGAAGACCTTAACAGAAAAAGAATGGCCTCCCCCAGCAAGAAGGAATTCTGACAACTGACTGCCTTTGGGCTCAGATGACAATTCTTTCTGCAACACATCCTATCGTTTCTGTTTCTCTGCAGCACCCTGGCTAACACAGATAGGTACTGTTATTTTTTGTCCTTAGATGAGGAAACTGAGGATTGTTAGCTACATTTGTCTTGAATCAACTTGTAACCCCTGGCTGGGTTTTCACAATTTCTTAAGCTCATTTTTAACTCTACTGTTTAAAGCACTGAACCACAAGGCACTTAAATAATCAGACATTCCACATAGCTGAGAGCACCCATAAAACGTGAGTTTGTTTATTCCATGGACAGGAAATTTACTAAGAGCAACTCACACCTAAAGCAGCTGTCAGTTTGACCCAGTGTCATCACGAAAGCCTAGATTCTGCAAATCTTTTCACTTCTTTGACCAAAGTTGTCCCTAAAATAGTCCCCTCCCAAACGTGCCAAGATTAAAATGTCCTGTTAAGTATTCGAATTATACAATTCAAAATTGTACAGTTTTGTGGAAAAAAGAATTTGTTTTACTTTAGAGTTCCATTGACAAAGTTTCATTTAGTCAAGTAAAAGATTTCTACAAGAAATCTAAGAGTGATTTTCTTATTTATAGATTAGTGTCCAGGTAAAAGGCAGAAAAAGTTTAATCTTCATCTTATTTTTATTATAAAATAGAGACATTAAACAGTATATTAAATTTAATATACATGAAAAATTTTTAATGATTCCAAGTAGTAAGCAAGCTTTGATTTTATTAAAATTTACTAAAATTCTATCAAATTTTCCCTATCTGCATAATTTTTACAGATTATTTCCCACCATTCTATAAGTAAATGTGAGAGAGAGAGAGAGAGAAAGAGTGTGAGAAGTCTAGACAAATTACTTAGGATCAGCGAGCCTATTCAGAAATAAAAACAAGTTGTATTAATAAATTTTTAAAGTACATTCCCCCCCCTTTAAGGATTCAGACTAACTCAGAGATACTACTATTAGTAATAACATTGCCAAAAAGTAAGTAAAATGTATTCTCGCAGCAGTTTTGTCAAGAGTAAATATAACATTGCTAAAGTAAAATGTCTAACCAAGGACACATGGTGCCACATTAGAATTAGTGTTGTGCTGGGGCACCTAGGTGCTCAGTCGGTTGAGCATCCGACTTCAGCTCAGGTCATGATCTCATGGTTCGTGAGTTTGAGCCCCACATCGGGCTCTATGCTGACAGCTCAGAGCCTGGAGCCTGCTTCAGATTCTGTGTCTCCCTCTCTCTCTGCCCTTCCCCCTCTTGTACTATTGTCTCTCAAAAATAAGTAGACATTAAAAAAAAAAAAAAAAGAATTGTGTTGACGAATGCCCCCTTCGGGCCATACAGAGCCTTTGGGTGTGAAGAAAGTGGTCCTCTTCCTCCAGGGAAGCAGATGGGACCCACCCAAGGGAATGCAGCTTGGAGGCTGGCCCTGGCATTAGAGTTAACAGAGACAGATGTTTCAATCTTGATTTTTCTCCTTCCCAGCTTGTGTGGTCTTGGGCTAATTACTTAGCTTTTTTGAGCTTTGATTTGTTCACTTGTGGCATGGGGCTATCAATACCCACCTTATCTTTTCTGTCATCTCTTCTTGCATTTCCATGGTTCCCACTGCTTCACAGCAAATCCCACCATTTCTCAGTGGTCTCCTAACTTGCCTTTCCACTCCAGTTTTTAGCATTTTAATTTTCCCTAGGTTCTGCTCCAGGGAGATTTTTTTCTTAATTGGAAAAAATAACAACAACAACACCAAAAGCAATACTTACAGGAGACCAGTCCCCCAACATGAAACCCATTAATAGCTTTCCCGCTGGTTCTGATTATAAGCACTCCACGCTACAGTACTTGCTTTGACTCTTGATTCTGCATCTTAACTCAGGTCTGCTCAGCTGGACTCACCTCTCTCCAGCTGTTCCCTCTCGCCACCCGCCCCCTACTGCTCCCTCCCTGTATACACAGTACACTGTATATAGTACACAATGTATACAGACAGCTAAATTGCCTGCTGTCTATTTTGCACACACATCATGGTTTTTGTTGTCGTTGTTGTTCTTCCATACTTTTGCACGTGTTGTCATTTGGAGGGGGGGTGTTCTCTTTCAGGTCCTCCCACCCTCTTGTACACACACACACACACGATGTGACTCATCAAAATTAGTGTCTCCTTTTTCAGAAATCTACTCTGTCCTCTCTGGTCCCTTTTTTAAGTATTATTGCTGACTCTTTTTATAAAAACATACTTCTGTTAAAGCGCATATCCCAATTTATTGCAGCTCTTTTCAGACACATTTATTCCTCTATTATTTTGTGGTTGCTGGCGGACAATGGTGGTACTTTATTTATCTTTATCTTTAAATTCCCATTCCACATCAGGTATTCAGGAAATGTTTGTTATTTGGAAGAACCCATAGAAAATACCTGACACAGAGTTCACAAAATCAATAAGCACGGGTTTGTATCCCTATCCTTTGGGTAGGAAGGGAGAATGGAAGAATAAAAAGATTACTGTCAGGAGAGATTCAGAACACCTGAGCCCTCAGTCCTGCTCTAATTATTAGTGAGCTATTTCTTTTTCCTTGGGTTTCTCCCTTCTCTGTACCTTTGTTTCTTTAGCTATAATACAAAGAGAGTAGATCACCTCTTTAAGGTTCTTTACTTAGGGGTGCCTGGGTGGCTCAGTCGGTTAAGCATCCGACTTCGGCTCAGGTCATGATTTCACAGCTCATGAGTTCAATCCCCATGTATGCTGAAGCTCAGAGCCTGGAGCCTGCTTCAGATTCTGTGTTTCCATCTCTCTCTGTCTCCCCCCCACCCTACCCCCACCCCATTCATGTTCTGTCAGTCTCTTTCTCTCTCAAAAATAAATAAACATTAAAAAAATTTTTTTAAAACCTTCTTTACTTAAATGCTTAACTAGATTCAAGCACAATTGGTTTATGGCTACTTGGATGATTCTACACAATGCCAAATATATGAAAGAAAAATAAAAGCTCAGTTGCCTGGATTCTCTGATATATGGTTCTAGACAATTACAGCGAGGAAATGATGATGTGTAAAATGTATACATATCTTCTTTTTGCATAGTTTATAAAATGTATAGTTTTTAACACACTGTCAGATGCATTGCTTCATTTTGATTATCATATCACTCTTAAATTATTATTTTCTTCATATATATAAGGAATCTGGGGTTTGGAGATGTTAAGTGACTTGCTTAAGACTACACAGGTAGCAGAACACTAATTTAAAGGGATACATGCACCCCTATGTTTATAGCAGCATTATTTACAGTAGCCAAGATACAGAAGTAGCCAAGATACAGAAGCAGTCCAAGTGTCCATCAGTTGATGAATGGATAAAGAAGATGTGGTATATATATACATATATACATATGTACATATATATACATATATACATATACATATGTATATATGTATATATGTATATATATAATGGAATATTATGCATCTATAGAGAGGAATGAAATATTGCTATTTGCAATGACATGGATGGAGCTAGAGAGTATAAGAGAAAAGTCAGTCAGAGAAAGACAAATACCATATGATTTTAAGAAACAAAACAAACCGGGGCGCCTGGGTGGCGCAGTCGGTTAAGCGTCCGACTTCAGCCAGGTCACGATCTCGCGGTCCGTGAGTTCGAGCCCCGCGTGGGGCTCTGGGCTGATGGCTCGGAGCCTGGAGCCTGTTTCCGATTCTGTGTCTCCCTCTCTCTCTGCCCCTCCCCCGTTCATGCTCTGTCCCAAAAATAAATAAACGTTAAAAAAAAAACAAACAAAAAGAAACAAAACAAACCAGCAAAGGGGAAAAAAGAGCAGTAGAGAGAGAGAGAGAAACAAACCAAGAAAGAGACTCTTAACTATAGAGAACACACTGATGGTTCCCAGAGGGGAGGGAGGGCAGGGAATGGGTTAAATGGGTGATGGGAGTTAAGGAGTGCACCTGTGATGAGCATTGGGTGTTGTATGAAAGTGCTGAATCACTATAATGTAAACCTGTACTCCTGAAATTAATACAACACTATGTGTTAAGTCGCTGGAATTAAAATAAAACTTAAGTTTAAAAAAATTACACAGGTAGCAGGAAACAGCTGAAACGAACATGCCAGTTTTCTAAAAAGATGATGATTCTACTTTCAGAGCTAACAACTGTCATCAAGATATTTAAGTCAAAGGTTGACTTTTTCACTTTTCATGGGTAATATGGATTCAAAATCAGAAGTTCAATAGTGTGCATTATAGTCATCTTTATCGGGATTATATTTTTGCATTTTTGAAATGAAAGAAGAAAGGAGGGGGGACAGAGAGAAACAAGATATTTAAAATTATCAGGTAAAACATAGTTGACTCTATATTTTAGAAAACACATTTTAGGATATTAAAAATGTTATTTTTTCCAAAATCCACTTCTAAGCAGTCTGTTCTAAACTTAAATGTCAAAAATTTTGTTTCTTATTCATACACAAATTGTGCATGCCAAAGTTCTCCTACATTATTATTCAGTCCATTGGCAAATGCTCCTCTTCCAGGTTGTCAAGTTCATTTATTTTTGGTTATTACAATCTGTTCATATTTTTCTAATTCATACTTTTATTAAATGAGAAAAGCTATCAAATAAATCTATTTAGGAAATGAGCAGCTAGTCCAAAAGGAGCATCTGTAATGCTTCATAATACTGTTCCTGTTCAAAAGTGTTTTTATGTCCTGCTGTTCATTCAAAGCACTATCAATTTACAAATTTGAACATAAGACAACACGTTATTTTTTATCAACTTTAAAACATGTACTTTCAGAACTCAAACATTTTTCTGATTAGCTCTAGAGAAGAAAATATCACCTTACGAGAAAAAAAAAATTAGAGTGAGGGCAATCCAAAATGATTATCAAATGAATAATTCTCTACAAACTTTTAAATATCTTCCCTGTAGTTCCGTCTTAACGCTTGGCATACATTTAATTCTCTTTTCCTTTCCTGGTTTCTGCTTATGAATTTATTTGTGCAAGTGCTTTGTGTAGGTATTTTAGAGAACAATATTATATCATATCAAAAGAACCCTTGTAAGGAAGGCAATAAAGTCTTTCTATACTTAAAAACCTAGGTTATAAATTATTATATCTTGAAGACATACGGCTGTTCCAGTAAAAGTTAACATTTACATAGGTTCTCTGATCTCATTTGATGCTTATCACAATGATGGAAATTAGTATATACTGCCTCCATTTTACAGATAAGAGAACAGACACAGAGAAAGTAAGTCAGAGGGAAGAGGTTGCAGATACAGTGAAAGGGAGGAAGTGCTCTAGAGAGGCCTATGGTGCAGCACCAAGTTCATAAAAGGCAGGACCTATCATCCTCTGAGACTAGAGAGGAAAGGGAAAAGATGGGAGCAGATGCAGGTATCTGAGTTCACTCCCACCTGGCATCCCCTCAGGGACAGGTCACTGGACAAGAATGAGAAAACAAGATTGAATGTAATCAGGGAAAAGGGTGGTGAAGATATGAAATGGGCACTATTGGAAGTAGGACAGAGAATTGCCAAGTAACCTGCTAATAAAAACACTTAGATGCCCACTGACTTGTAACAAGACTTAATCTCTGTATTTAAAATACAATTAAAGTTTCTGCTACCAGGTTTTCTTCATTAGGGGGGCATACTAGAAAAAACTGCCCCCTGGAAAAAGTGAAGAAAGAAGCTGAAACATTTTTAGAGTGACCTATGGCATGGTACATCTAATATTTTAACTTATCCCCTGAAGTTTCTTATTTTTATGCCTAGATCTTTTATCTTCACCTTGTTTACATTTTATAAACTATTTCATGAAAAAACGATATAACAATATAGTTAACACAAGCTTTGTCAACCTTAATATTACACTATATTTGCCTTAGAGGTTTTTTTTTTTTAGGAAATTAGACATTTCAGATAGAGTTAAAGCCTACTGTATACCTTTTCTATTTTCCATTCTCCTTCTTTTCCCAGACATAACTTCCATCCTGAATTTGGCATGAATCATTTTTGTGCATAATTTTACAATTTTGCTACATGTGCATGTAGCCATAAACAATATTTTATATTACTGTACAAATTTTTTAAATTTGTTTAACATTTATTTATTTTTGAGAGACAGAGACAGACAGAGAATGAGCAGGGGAGGGGCAGAGAGAGAGGGAGAGACACAGAAGCTAAAAAAGGCTCCAGACTCTGAGCTGTCAGCACAGAGCTTGATGCAGGACTTGAACCTACAAACCATGAGATCATGACCTGAGCCGAAGTCGGATGCTTCACCGACTGAGCCACCCAGGTGCCCCTATATTACTATACAAATTTTTAATTCTAAAATGGTATCAAACTGTACCTATTATTTCTCAACTCACATTTTTTATTCTCCATGTTCTGTATAGCATTGTCAATGTTGATACATACAGTGCTATTCATTCATTTTAACTGCTGAATAGTACTCTGCTGTATGAAAATACCACAACTAATACATTTATTATCTAACTAATGAATATTTAAGTTGTTTCCAGTTCTTCTCTTAAAAACAATGCTTCACTGAAGATTCTTACCATATATTTCCTGGTGCATATGTACCTAGAATGAAATTTCCAGGTTGAAATTTCAATAGTATCCTGTAAATATAAGCAAGTAACTTTCCAACATGGTTGTACTGAATTACACTCTCCCCTTCATGCTGTGTATGAGAGTTCCTGTTCCTCCAAATCTTCAACAGCATTTAGTACTTTCAGATTAAAAAAAAAATCCACCCTACAATCCAGCAATTACACTATGAGGTATTTAGCCAATGCATACAAAAATACAGATGTGATGTATTTATACCCCAATGTTTATAGCAGCATTATCAACAGTAGCCAAACTATGGAGAGACCCCAAACATCCATCTACTGATGAATATATAAAAAAGATGAATGAATATATATATATATATATATACATATATATATATATATAATGGAATATTACTCAACCATCAAAAAGAATGAAATCTTGCCATTTGCAATGTGGATGGAGCTAGAGTGTATTATGCTAAGTGAAATAAGTCAATCAGAGAAAGACAAATACCATATG
Organism: Prionailurus viverrinus; assembly: GCF_022837055.1. Lineage (NCBI taxonomy): Eukaryota > Metazoa > Chordata > Mammalia > Carnivora > Felidae > Prionailurus > Prionailurus viverrinus. Next base: position 63,856,728 of record NC_062564.1, on the reverse strand, counting down.
ATTTCACTCAAATGTGGAATTTAAGAAACAAAACAGATAAACATAGAGGAAGGCAGGGAGAAAAGAGAGGGAAATATACCGTAAGAGACTCTTAATGGTAGAGAACAAATCATGGGTTGATGGAAGGAGGTAGGTGAGAGATGGGCTGGATGGGTGATGGGTACCAAGAAGGACACTTGTGATGGTCACTGGGTGTGGTAGGTAAGTGATAAATCACTGAATTCTACTCCTGAAACCAATATTGCATGGTATGTTAACTAAAATTTAAATTAAATATAAATTTAAAAATATTCCATATGGAGAACAAACAGAGGGTTACTAGAGGGGTTGTGGGAGGAGGTATGGGCTAAATGGGTAAGGGGCACTAAGGAATCTACTCCTGAAATCATTGTTGCACTATATGCTAACTAATTTGGATGTAAATTTTAAGAAATAAAAAATAAAACAAGTTAAAAATATTCCAAATGATGAGCATAAAGTATTTCGTCCATATCTTTACTTGTATTTCCCTGGCTAATAATGATGCCACTTCACAGTTGTATTGCCAGTTTGGACTTACTTATCTATGAATTGTGTGTGATGTCTTTTTTCTTATTGATTTGCAGTTCTCTAAACCTTCTGGATACTAATCCTTTGTCAGAAATATTTTTTTTTCCTCAAGCTATGACTTTGAGTATAGTGTCTTTTGAAATGCAAAAATTTATAATTTTGATGTAAACCAAATTATCAATTATTTTAACTTTTTGTTTGTGTCTTTTGCATCTTACTTAAGAAAGTCTCCTCTATCTATGCTGACACAATATTTTCCCCAATATTTTTGCTAAATATTTGAAAGTGTTGCTTGTTCATATTTAGGCCTTTAATCTATCTGAAATTAATTTATGCATACTGTGAGATAAGAATATAATTTTATTGTCCCAATTGTCCCAGCACCATGTATTGAACAGACCATCTGTCCTTCCTAGATTTGTAATGACACCTCTATAATTTACAAAGTGGCTTCATACTAATGAGTCTCATTCTTAGCTCTTGGTTGCATTACGTTAGACTGATATTCAAACTGCATCAGTTTGTAACTTTTTGCATTTTGACAGCCTCATCATGGGTCTTCATATCTGCCGAGGTGAATCTATCCTGTCTGTACTCCTTAAATTTTTAGGGTTATTCTTCACCCTTTACTGATAAATGAGAATTTTTGAATTGGCTTTTAAATTTCCATATAAAATCACAGAAGAAAACAACTGTATTGAACTTTAAATGCAATTGTAATAAAAATAAATTAGGAGCTAAGTGACACTTTTGTTCTTTTGAATTTTCCAAACTCCAAACCTCCTTTTACTCAGGTATTCTAATATATCTTCCCACGGAATTTTATGTTTTTCTCTTTAAAAGTCTAAAACTTCATTTCTTAGATTTTACCTAAGTACTTAGGTTTCCTGTCTTTGAAAAACTACATTTTCAATTAAAATAAATGTTGCTGATATAGAAAGATGCAGTTGGCTTTTGTATATTTATTGTGCAATTGCAGTGTGCTGAGTTCTCTTAGATAGTCTGCCTGTAGATTCTTTTGGATTTTCCTGGTAGACCATCTTTTTATGTAAAGAGTGAGAGCTATATTTATTTTTCTTTTATTTCATATTCCCACCTACTGAGCTGATTAAACCTCCTAGCACAATCTGATTAATACCAGAGATAGTGGGCATCTTTTCGTTGTTCTTGACATGAATTGGAATGCTCTTAATGATAAATATGAAGTTTAGTTTTGATATTTTGTAGATAATATGCTATTTAGTCTTGATATTTGGTAGGAATATAAGTTATCCCTATTTTTCTATTTCTAGTTTTCTGTGAATGTTTCCCCTTAAAAAGATACAGTGAATTTAATCAGATGCCTCTTCCGTTTATATATTTTTACTTTGTGTCTTTTGATTAATTACATTAACATGTTTTCTAAGGTTAAGAAAATCCTTACTTTCCTGGTATAAATTCAACTTGCTCAAGATGTTTATTTTTCAATATCTTAGTATAAATAATTTAATATAAATACTCTAACAGAAAATAAATTGCTTGATATAGCTTCCTAATATCTGTGAAAAAAGTGAAATGCATTTTCTTGCAAATACTTTTCTGACTTGTTTAATCAAAATTATATTCCCTTATAAAATGAGTGGGAATTGTCCTCTCACTTTTTAGTGTCAGAAAGAGTTTACTTAAGATTATCTGTTACCTATTTAAAAATTTAATGTTTATTTTTGAGACAGAGAGAGCACAAGTGGGGGAGGAGCAGAGAGACAGGGAGAGAGAATTTGAAGCAGGCTCTGCACTGTCAGCGCAAAGCCCAACATGGGGCTCAAACCCACAAACGATGAGATCATGACCTGAGCTGGAGTCAACAGACTGAGCTACCCAGGTACCTCAAGATTATCTGTTTTTTAAATGCCATCTACTATAACATCTATATCTATGCTATAGAATGAATGTTCATGTGCCCCTGAAATTTATATATTGAAACTTAATCCCCAATATGATGATATTTGAGGAAGAGACCTTGGGGGTTATTAGGTTGTGAGGGTGGATTCCTCAAGAGTGGGATTAGTGTCCTTATAAAAGAGACCCCAGAGAGCTTTCTTGCCTCTTCTATCATGTGAGGACTCCAAAGAAAGATGACAGCTCTATGAATCAGGAAGTAGGACCTCATGGGACATCAAATCTCCTGGCATCCTGATCTTGGACTTCCGAGCCTACAGAACTGTTACACATAAATTTCTATTGTTATAACCAGTATGGCATAATAGTCTATTGTATTCTGTTAAAGCAATCTGAACAGACTTAGATAGGCTGATTTCTGCTTAAAGAATATTTGAAGATGAATATGTGCCTCTGCTCCCTTCCCAGATGGAGGGATTTATAAAGCTGAAAAATAGATGAATAAGTGGTAACTGTCATAGAAGAAGTGTAAAGTTAATCCTAAACTGGATGCAAAGAAAGCCAGGAAGAGACACAATTGTCACCAGAGATGGAGAAACTCATCAGGAATTGGTGTTGAAACATACATCTAGAAGTGAAGATGAAGGTAGAACTGAAGGTAGGTGTAAACATAGAACTAAAAATAGGTGTAGTATTTTAAAAGTTGATTAAGAATATTTAAGTTGCTAAATGGCCTTCTCCACCCCACAGAAGACTGGAAGTTTATTCTCCCGAAGGAGTAAAAAAGCAACACTAAAAACTGAGGCTTTCTTTGAAATTTTATATAGGAAAAATGGTAGCTCCAGTCTTTTGTTTGAAACTAACTCTAAGAATCCTGGCAGCAAAAATTCTACAACTCAAGAAAGAGACTCTTAACTATAGAGAACAAACTGGTGGTTTCCAGAGGGCAAGTGGGTGGAGAAATGGGTGAAATAGGTGATAGGGATTAAGGAGGGCACTTGTGAAGAGCACTGGGTGTTGGAATGCTATGGAAGTGTTGAATCACTATATTGTACACCTGAAATTAATGTAACACTATATGTTAACTACACTGGCATTAAAATAAAAACTTAATAAAAATAATAAGAAATTGGTAGAAACGTGAAAAAAAATGTCTACATCCCAAGCAGCAGATTGTAAGAGACTTGTCTACAGGGTTGTCAGATAAAATACAGGGTGCTCAATTAAATTTGAATTTCAAATAAAGAATGAATAATTTTTCAATGTAAGTATATTCCCTTCAGATAATTGGGCCACATTTCTTCTACAAAAATTACTCTTTGCTTAAATAAAATAAAATTTAATTGAGCACTTTAAATTTTTATTTGCTAAAAATGGCAACCTACTAGTTTGAAAAATCTGAACAGTCTTTGAGAAAACCTAAAGATACTGATATTCAGTGTCCCCTAAACAGTTTAAATTTTAAAAAGGCCCATTCATGTGCAAAGAGATCCCAATCAGCTTTTTAGTGTCCCATTTTTTAAAAAAGAGTTTAGTAAATGAAAAATCCCTTTATTCATTAATAGCAACTGTTAATACCCTGAGTCGATACGACCCCAGCTACACTTTCTGGAGAGTGTACACCTTATAGAGTAATTCTCCAAATATCAGTTATCTGAGCTCTTATTTCCCTACCATGCAAATCCAATATTTCTCACCGTAGAATTTTTTTTCCTAAAAATCTAAGGAAACAGAGACTGTTATGGAAGAATGTGGAGCTATATCATGCTATTCTGTTGACTTTATTATTATTGTGCTCTTAAGGGTTGTTGTTAATCCTGCTGCCAATTGCTACTTTCGTTTGAGATGCAATTCACATGAACATAAAATTAACCGCATTAAAGTGAATAAATAATTCAGTGGCACTTGGTGTATTCACAATGTGTGCAACCTTTATCTCTATCTAATCTAATTGTAACTTCAGGTAATAACTAAATACTGCTTCATTAATTAATTAATTTTGTTTCTCTAATTGTTTAAGTTTTGGCCACTGGGAGATTTTTCAGTTGGCTTTTGTTGTTGTTGTTGTTGCCCCTTTGACATAACCCATCAATTTGTGTTTTTTTTCCAATTCTACCTTTGTTTTTTTTTCCAATTCTACCTTTGATTGACAAATATTTGAGTTGGTCTTGATTATTATTATTATAATAAATTGTGCTGCTAGAGACATCTTTGTACATCTCTGGTACAGAAGTTAATTTAGAAAATTCATAAATGGGAATATCTCTCTCATATGAAAATGCCAAATATTTTTCCAATTTGTTAGCACTAATTTATACTCCTACCAACAGTGTATTAAGCTGTCCTACTGAGTCACATTCTCTGCGACACTTGATATTAATAGGCTTCAGGTTTTGCGATCTAGTAGCTATAAACAATGTTATATTTCATTTCTCTATTAATCAGGTTAAGTATACTTTGAAATATTTATTTGTCATTCATATTTTCTTCCTGTGAAAGTTTCTTCACAAATTTTGTCCATTTTTCCATTTTGATTTTGAGTCTATATTCTTATTGATTTAAGGCAATTCTTTGGCAGTTGTATGTATCACAAACATCTTTTATTTTTCTATCTTATCACTTTCCGTCAAGCATCTTTAATAAAGAAATAAGTCCTTAAGTTCAATGTAGTAATTTTATCTTTGCTATTCTGATTATTAGTAAAATCATGAATATTTTTCTTTCAGTATTGTTCCTCTATAAGAAGGTATTAGAAAGTACTTGCTATAGGATTTATACTTGTGTTAGGTGGTGTCCAAGAGGGTTTAAGGAAGGGGGATTTTTTTGGATGGGGCTATTTCTATGATTATCTTAATAAATATTATCTAGGAGAAAAGACTAGAATAAGGCTATAGTTTTAATTGGTAAAGAAGCAACATTCATGCATAGTAGCCAGGATATGGGGATGTTTGGACATTTTGTGGTTTGGGCAATATTTATGTTTTCATCTTTGGTCAAATCCTAACCCAGCCAGTTCACAGCAATATCAGAAGAGATCAGGTGCACTCAGGGTAGTATGGCCGTAGACAGTTCATAGCAATATCAAGGGCTATATGGTTATACCAGGCCAAATCCTGGATCAGGAACTATTCTTCTCTTGCTCGTAAGATATTTCCATTGTTTTAAAGTATCTCTTACACAAGATACTTACTAACTTCAAACATAAAAATAGTAAATTGACAGTGAAAAAACTTAGCAAATGACACTTCAACCAAGTGGTCAAAGTTAACATCACCAGTAAAAGGCAATCAATACTATATGCCTTCTGATATAAGTCATGGATAAAGGCAGAGCAGCACTCTCATGGTATTCCAGCCCCAAATGTGTAACTTGAATCTAATCATGAAGAAACATCAGATAAATCCATGTTGAGGGACATTCTACAAAAAAAACCAACTTGTTCTTTTAAAAAATATCAAGGTCATGAGAGACCAAGACTATGAAACTATTCCATTAAGGACACTAAAAAGGCATTACATAAATGCAATGCGTGATTCTAGATACACTCTAAATTATTATTTTCTCTGCTATAATTTGTGAGATGGTTGTAAATATTAGTAAGATCCATAAAATTTAGTACTGTTCTGTTTATGTACTGTAATTTTCCTGATTTTAATTACTGTGGTTGTGTAAGAAAATGTCCATCTTTAGGAAATTTACACCAAAACATTTGGGGCAAAATATCATGTCTGCAACTTATTATAAAACTTCTTAGGAAATAATAATAATAGTAATAGAAAATAATAAAGGAAGAGAAAGTGAGAGAGAAAAATGAAGCAAATATGGCATAATATTAACATTTGGGGAATCTAGGTAAAGTGCATTCAGAAATTCTTTGGATTACTTGTGAAACTTTCCTATAAATTTGGAATTATTTCTCAAGAAAAAGTTTTCTAAAACACTAAAAGCGAAGACAGTTATGTGCAGAACAATATTCACTGGTAAATTATTTATAACTGAAATATTGGAAGCCTTCCCAGTGTTCTATGACAAAGTAAGTTATGATGCATATGGTTAAGGAATATTACTCAGACATTAAAATTAGCCTAAAATCTAGGTAAGAACTAACTAACTAATTAACCAAATAAATAAATTAAAATAAAATCCAGATAAGAACAACTCAATTTGCTCTCAGAAGAGAGAACCACAAAATAATTCTCTTGACTATTTTGGCATATAAATGTTTTAGGTGTTTTATAATAAAGAAACTTTTTAATTTCAGTTTAAAGGCTTGAATCTTTGATCTGCCTCAACCACTCTTGAAAGCTATCAGAAGCAAGACTACAATTCAATGCTATGGGAGCTTTGTGTTCATCTTTCTATAAAATCCTTTCATTATCTCTACTCAGATGTTGAAAGGATTTTTCCAAGTCACTGTGATGGTCAACGTTATGTGTCAATTTGTCTAGGCTACAGAACTCAATTATTCAACTGAATACTAATCTAGTTGTTGCTATGAAGGTATTTTGTGGATGTGATTAAAGTCAATAATCAGAGGACTACAAGGAAGATGGCAGTGTAGGAGGATGCTGGGCTCACCTCATCCTCCTGATCGCTTAGATTCCACCACATCGGCCTAAATAACCCAGAAAACCACCAGAAGACTAGCAGAACAGACTCTCCACAGCCAAGTGTAGACAAGAGGCCCACAGAAGAGGGTAGGAAGGGTGGAAAGGCGGTGCGTGCTACACAGACTGGAGCGAGGGAGCCAGGGTGGTGGAGAGGCAGCCCATCTGGCAAGGCAGAGCCCCTGAAGTCTGGCTTGCAAAAGCGGGGACCCGGACTGTGTGAGTTCTGACAGCCAGGTGGACTTAACACCTGGAATGTTAAAAGTCAACAGCTCTGCTCTTGGAGAGTAGGGAGGGCGAGAGGACACCGGGAGGGAGAATTGTTGAGCACCAGAAGGACAGAGCTCGGTGGGGGAAGAAGGCGCTGGCAAGCGCCATTTCGCTCTCCCATCCCCCAGCCGAAATTCCAAAGGGAACGAGTGCCCTTCACCAAACTTGCTTGCACCATGCAAACGCCCAGCGCTGTGCTTCTGTGGATTCATCCCTCTGATGGGACTGCCTCCCTCCCAGTGCTGCAGGGCCCCTCCCACAGGGGACCACCAACAGCAAAACTAGCTAAGCCTGCCCCTCCCAACCCTATGCACCTTGTGGATCCACCCCAGATAATACACCAGATCCCATCCAGGCAGCACCACAAGCCTGGCAGTGTGCAAGCAGCCCAGACAGCGGCCACACCACTCCACAGTGAGTCCTTCGCCTGGGAGAGGGGAAGATAAGGTACACACCAGTCTGACTGTGGCCCCAGCGGTGGGCTGGGGGCAGACATTGGGTCTGACTGCAGACCGCCCACCAACACAACTTACTCCCGACAGCACAGGGGAAGTGCCCTACAGTTTGGAGCTACTGTGGGGACTACCCAGAATGACAAAATGGAAGAATTCTCCTCAAGAGAAACTCCAGGAAATCGCAACAGCTAACGAAGGGATCAAAACTGATTTAAGCAATATAATGGAACAAGAATTTAGAATAATAGTCATAAAATTAATCACTGGGCTTGAAAAAAGGATAGAGGACAGCAGAGAATCTATTGCTACAGAGATCAAGGGAAACAGTCATGAGGAGCTAAAAAATGCTATAAATGAAGTGCAAAATAAAATGGAGGTGGCCACAGCATGGATTTAAGAGGCAAAGGAGAGAATAAGTGAATTAGAAGATAAAATTATGGAAAAAGAGGAAGATGAGAAAAAGAGAGATAAAAAAAGTCAGGAGTATCAGGGGAGAATTAGAGAATTAAGTGATGCAATAAAATGGAACAATATCTGTATCATAGGAATTCCAGAAGAAGAGACAGAGAAATGGGCTGAAGGTGAACTTGAACAAATCATAGCTGAGAACTTCCCTGATCTGGGGGAGGAAAAAGGCATTGAAATCAAAGAAGCACAGAGAACTCCCTTCAGATGTAACTTGAATCGATCTCCTGCACGACATATCATAGTGAAACTGGCAAAATACAAGGATATAGAGACAATTCTGAAAGCAGCTAGGGATAAACAGGCCCTAACTTACAAAGGTAGACACATAAGGGTAGTAGCAGACCTATATACTAAACTTGGCAGGCCAAAAAGGAATGGCAGGAAATCTTCAATGTGATGAACAGAGAAAATATGCAGCTGAGAATCCTTTCTCCAGCAAGTCTGTCATTCAGAATAGAAGGAGAGATAAAGGTCTTCCCAAACAAACAAAAATTGAGGGAATTCATCACCACTAAACCAGCCCTACAAGAGATCCTGTAAGACAAAGTACCAGAGACATCACTATAAGCATGAAACCTACAGACATCACAATGACTCTAAACCCATATCTTTCTATAATAACGCTGAATGTAAAAGGACTAAATGCTCCAACGCAAAGACATAGGGTATCAGAATGGATAAAAAAAAAACAAACAAAAAACAAAAAACAAAAAAAAACAAGACTCATCTATTTGCTATCTACAAGAGACTCATTTTAGATCTGAGGACATCTTCAGATTGAAAGTGAGGGGATGGAGAACTATCTATCATGCTACTGGAGGTCAAAAGAAAGCTGGAGTAGCCATACTTATATCAGACAAACTAGACTTTAAATTAAAGGCTGTAACAAAGATGAAGAAGGGAATTATATAATAATTACAGGGTCTATCCATCAGGAAGAGCTAACAATTATAAATGTCTATGTGCTGAATACAGGAGCCCCCAAATATATAAAACAGTTAATCACAAACATAAGCAACCTTATTGATAAGAATGTGGTCATTGCAGAGGACTTTAATACCCCACTTACAACAATGGATAGATCATGTAGACACAGGGTCAATAAAGAAACAAGGGCCCTGAATGATATATTGGATCAGATGGGCTTGACAGATATATTTAGAACTCTGCACCCCAAAGCAACAAAATATACTTTCTTCTCGAGTGCACATGGAACATTCTCCAGGATAGATCACATACTGGGTCACAAAATAGCCCTTCATAAGTATACAAGAATTGAAATCATACCATGCACACTTTCAGACCACAATGCTATGAAACTTGAAATAAACCACAGGAAAATGTCTGGAAAACCTCCAAAAGCATGGAGGTTAAAGAACACCCTATTAAAGAATGAATGGGTCAACCAGGCAATTACAGAAGAATTTAAAAAATATATGAAAACAAATGAAAATAAAAATACAACAATCCAAATGCTTTGGGATGCAGCAAAGGCAGTCCTGAGAGGAAAATACACTGCAATCCAGGCCTATCTCAAGAAACAAGAAAAATCCCAAATACAAAATCTAACAGCACACCTAAAGGAACTAGAAGCAGAACAGCAAAACCCCAAACCCAGCAGAAGAAGAGAAATAACAAAGATTAGACCAGAAATAAACAACATAGAATCTAAAAGAACTGTAGAGAAGATCAATGAAACCAAGAGTTGGTTTTTTGAAAAAATAAACAAAATTGATAGACCTCTAGCCAGGCTTCTCAAAAAGAAAAGGGTGATGACCCAAAAAGATAAAATAATGAATGAAAGTAGAATTATTACAACCAATCCCTCAGAAATACAAGCAATTATCAGGGAATACTATGAAAAATTATATGCCAACAAACTGGACAACCTGGAAGAAATGGACAAATTCCTAAGCACCCACACACTTCCAAAATTCAAATAGGAAGAAATAGAAAATTTGAACAGACCCATAACCAGCAAAGAAATTGACTCAGTTATCAAAAATTTCCCAACAAATAAGAGTCCAGGACCAGATGGCTTCCCTGGGGAATTCTACCAGACATTTAAAGCAGAGGTAATACCTATCCTTCTCAAGCTGTTCCAAAAAAATAGAAACGGAAGGAAAATTTCCAGACTCAGTCTATGAAGCCAAACTACTTTGATTCCTAAACCAGAGACCCAGCCAAAAAAAGAGAACTATAGGCCAATATCCCTGATGAATATGGATGCAAAAGTTCTCAACAAGATACTAGCAAATCAAATTCAACAGCATATAAAAAGAATTATTCACCATGATCAAGTAGGATTCATTCCTGGGCTGCAGGGCTGGTTCAACATTCGCAAATCAATCAATGTGATATATCATATTAATAAAAGAAAAGAGAAGAACCATATGGTCCTGTCAATGGATGCAGAAAAAGCATTTGACAAAATTCAGCACCCTTTCTTAATAAAAACCCTTGAGAAAGTCGGGATAGGAGGAACATACTTAAACATCATAAAAGCCATTTATGAAAAGCCCACAGCTAACATCATCCTCAATGGGGAAAAACTGAGAGCTTTTTCCCTGAGATCAGGAACACGACAGGGATGCCCACTCTCACCGCTGTTATTTAACATAGTGTTGGAAGTGCTAGCATCAGCAATCAGACAACAAAAGGAAATCAAAGGCATCAAAATTGGCAAAGATGAAATTAAGCTTTCACTTTTTGTAGATGACATGATATTATATGTGAAAAAGCCGATAGACTCCACCAAGAGTCTTCTAGAACTGATACATGAATTCAGCAAAGCCGCAGGATACAAAATCAATGTACAGAAATCAGTTACATTCTTATACACTAATAATGAAGCAACAGAAAGACAAATAAAGAAACTGATACCATTCACAATTGCACCAAGAAGCATAAAATGCCTAGGAATAAACCTAACCAAAGATGTAAAAGATCTGTATGATGAAAACCACAGAAAGACTATGAAGGAAATTGAAGAAGATACAAAGAAATGGAAAAAATTCCATGCTCATGGATTGGAAGAATAAATGTTGTTAAAATATCAATACTACCCAAAGCAATCTACACATTCAATGCAATCCCAATCAAAATTGCACCAGCATTCTTCTCGAAGCTAGAACAAGCAATCCTAAAATTCATATGGAACCACAAAAGGCCCCGAATAGCCAAAGTAATATTGAAAATGATGCAACCCCCCAAAAAAAATTAAGTATAAATAAGTCAAAATAAAAATAACTTTAAAAATTGCTTTTTTTCTGTAACCCAAGGAAAACAAAACAAAACAACACAAAACAAAATGAAGCTAGGTCCTATTTCCCCTACAGCTGAAGCTTTGCAGCACTCTCTGAGCAGTTAACTTTATACGAGAGAGGGGGTTCATGCTGGTCTTCTGGGGGTAGGGCATGCTGTGCTGATTCTCAGGCTGACTTGTCCTAGTGGAGACACACCTACAGGGCGCAGGGGGCGGGGTTTGTTGTAAGCGGCTCTGGCCTCCACTTGGTGGTGCTGTCTTGCTCACCGAAGTTGGTCAGTGGTGATGGGCAGGGTGAAAATGGCAAGACCCCACTCTCCACCCTCAGAGTGGGGAGCTTGCATCTGCCACTCTTCAGGAAGCTCTCATAGAAAAGCAAACAATCACCTCTTCTCCAAGCAGGGGAAATGTTTCTCCCCTGCCAACCCAGGAGATTCTCAGACCACACTGCCTGCTCCCAGGTCTCCATCCTACTTCCCCACCAGAGCACCGCTAAAGCCCACCATGTATGACCCTGGTGATGGTACAGACTTCTGAAACTTCAGCCTCTGCCCTCAGCTGTTTATAAAAACTTGCAGTAGTCGGCCCCTCTCCTTTTCCCATACTATGGTTTGGGGGAAGAGTTTTTCTTGTGAAAGTCCCTGCACACACTTTCACTCTTTCTCTCCCTCTCCTTCTTTCTCTCTTGCTCCTCTCTCCTGATCAGAATTCCCTTCCCAGGGAAAGAGAGCTCTTCTCTCCCCCAAATTAACCCTCCACAGCTCCCACCTTCCACAATGTGGCAGTTTTTTCATCTCTAGTTGTGTATTTTGCTCTCTCAGTCCTTAAGTCAATTTCTTGGGTGTTCAAAATGATTTGATATTTATCTAGCTGTGTTCAAGGGAGGAAGCAAGTCTAGGGTCTCCCTACTCCTCCACCATCTCAACTCTTCCCTCTTAATTTGTCAATTCTTCTTATTCATTGGTGGTTATGCTATATAAATTCACCATGAACATTGAATAGGTAGGTTCCTGCAAGCCTCTAGTCACAGCATTTTCATCAACTAATCAATACATGACATTGTTTCCTATGCTTTTCTGTTTTAAAGACACTTTACTTATTATATATTGTTGATTCAGTAATACTGAAATCGTAGCCAACAGCACTATTAACTCATGCCTGAAGGAAGCTTATCTAATATGCATATATTCTCCTTAAGGCACATCCCAGCCTTCCTGAGCTCAGGAACACTAGACAGCACTCCAGCACTATGCTTGGGGGCCATTTAGAATGGAGAAACCAACCACAAAAAGTATAAGAATGTGGAAAATGTGGCACTAAACAGGGCGTGAAAAGTACATTTGTTTACAGTATGAAAGCTAAAATGAGAAGGCAGAGCCTTGTCTTGTCCCACCTCAACTGGAAACATGCACACGTGCTGCAGGTTTCTTGCCACTCTGAATGTGTCTTCAAAGGACCACAAAAGTTCATTTTAGCAAGTAAATGAATTCACAAATATGGAATCCACAAATAATGAAAATTGACTATTGCTTAATCAATGTCTATCTTCTCTCATTAAATTATAAGACTAATAAAAACAGTAAATTACTTCCTTTGTATCCTTAACATTTAGCACAGAGCCACACATACAGTAGGTTTTCAATAAAAATTTGTAAACAAATGAATTATAAAAATACCCTGGAATAATTCCTGTGGTAGAGAGCCTGGAACACTTAAATAGTGTTATCAATTGTTTCCTTTATTTATAAAAAAGTATCAAATTTATTTGTAGCTGGTTTCAGTTTTAAATTAGAGCTGTTGGGCAATTTTTGTAACAAAATTCTTTTTTTTTTTTTTTTTTAAATTTTTTTTTAGTTTATTTATTTTTGAGACAGAGAGAGACAGAGCATGAACAGGGGAGGGGCAGAGAGAGAGGGAGACACAGAATCGGAAACAGGCTCCAGGCTCTGAGCCATCAGCCCAGAGCCCGATGCGGGGCTCGAACTCCCGGACTGCGAGATCGTGACCTGGCTGAAGTCGGACGCTTAACCGACTGCGCCACCCAGGCGCCCCCAAAATTCTTTATCAGAGGTAGGGAAAGCAGTAATAAGCTGTTAAATCCTGACAGCAAATAAAATTGGGGGGTCATCCATTTATAAAAGCTACGCTTAATAGTATAAAGTTTCAGTTATACTACTTAATTGAATAAAATCTTACAGCTCCCCTAATTGTAACATATTCTCATTTTAACATAATTTACATTTTTCACCAAATTACTACTATTCCTGACGATTTTTTTTCAAATTTTAATACTTTACCACTTATTCAGTATAACTCAGCTGTTACTCTTTAAGAGTTCCTTAAAATGAATTTGAAATTTAAATTTTTGCTTTGAACCTGCTTGATCAAAGAGTACAGAACATCACTACCATGAGAGATGAAACAAAGAATGGAATAAAAAACAAAAGTGATATCTATATAGTCAGCAAATTAGCTGACAAGACATTTTAACTATGTCACATTTCTGCTCAGCACAAATAAGAATAAGCTGGCTCTGAGGGACCACAATATGTAACATTTTTACTGCAAGTTTTAAGTCACAGCATTAGTCTTCTCCAACAAGTCATTTCTAAGAAAATGTCAGTGTTCATAACTACCAAAACTGTTATATCCAGTAGATGGTTTTCTACATTTTAAGGTAAAGGAATTCTTTATAAAATTTGGCTTAAAAAATAATGTCAATAATTACTAATACCTCAAAGGCTAACATCAGAAAACCACAGAAAATAGAACTACTCACTCATAATGTTATTTAGTTTTGAGAAAGCCAGAAATAACTCTATTTCAACCAATTAGCAATAATGATAAAAGGTGTGGTGAATCTACCATATCTCTTTTAAGCCAAAGCACATTTTCACCTCAAAGAGGACAGTTCTGACTTTTTCATTCTCAGTTTCCTTCATCCAGAACAGGATCCTCTTTTAAACCATTATTTGAATAGAATCCATATTCTAAAGTCATTTTTCTCCATATGATGTTTTCATTTCAGTGCATAAACTACAAAACAGCAAATGACTCAGTCAATTATAAAGAATTTGTAGCATAAAAAAATGCTAATTTACAATGACTGTCAACAAACCCAACCAATTTCTACTCCCAAACCTACAACTTTATTTACTAAATAATACTTTCATAAAGTATTATGGCGGGGTGGGGTGTGGGGGAGCCTGGGTGGCCCAGTTGGTTAAGCATCTGACTCTTGATTGGACTCTTGATTCAGCTCAGGTCCTGATCTCACAGTTGGTGGGTTTAAACCCAATGGAGCCTGCTTCGACTTCTCTCTCCCTCTCTCTCTGCCCCTCCCCCACTCATATTTTTTTTCTCTCTCTCTCTCAAAATAAATAAACCTATCAAAAAAAATTCAAACAGAAAGAAATAAAGAAAAGAAAGATCTTAGTGGGTCCCTTCCAGAGCTTCATAATATGCCAAATGATTTCATTCTAGCTGGAGAGCCTGTCTATTTCTTCAACTCTGTGTTGGTTGCGTAGCTTTTGCAATATTTATTTCTTCCTTTGCTCTTTTTCTCTGGCCTTTGTCTTCTGGGCCAGTTTCCAAGACAGCTCACACTCACTAGGCGCAGAGGGGAAGGGGCCCACAGAACTGCTGTAAGGAAGCCATGTGGGGCTTTCACAGTCCATTCCATAACATACTGAGCAAACCTTTCCACCAAACATCTCTGTAGCAATATTAGGAAAATTTAGACTTGAATAGGCTCTAATTTGCCCTAGGATTATTAGTCAGCCAATCATAATTTCAGATGATGCTTGGCTGTTTGTCTTCTTCCTTCCGAAAGGAAATGGGGGCTAGATCTCTGGCCCAGACCTGTGTGGTGCCTGTAGCTGCCGCTGGTGGCACTTTACCACCATCAGCACCTCCTCCTTTGTGTTTTCCTCCCTTGCTCACTCTTAATTTCTTACTTCAAGGGGCCATGGGCCCAGAAGAACCACGTTCACCACTGACTCTGGGCCTTGACAAGCAGGGCTCCTCAGCCCGTCCTAGCCCTTCAGGACTGGCACAACAGAGGGTCCCCAGGAAGCCAGAGCTGCCCTGCCACACCTTGCACAACCTGCAGGTGGCTGCCTCCATGGGGCATTGGGCAAAACTGCTGCAGTGGCCATGACCACCCCTATGTAGCTCCTGGGACCAGGTGCTGGGACTCCCACTCCCAACTCACTGAGCCATTTTTTTTTGTCCCAGCTACTGCAGTCAGGGAGACATTTAGTAATGGGAGACTAAAATTTCTTCTGTTGCCTTTCTTTAAATTCTAAAATAAAAAGTTCCTTCAAAAATTTGTCAAAAAAATACTGACTCTAACAAAACAAAACAAAACAAAGCAAAGCAAAACAAAAAACAAAACAAAACAAAACACCAACCTAACAAACAAAGCTGCCACTTTCAGGGAAGATTCTAAAGCTCAGACTGGACAGTCCCAGAAAACACCCTGTGTCATGAACTTCAGTAGGACTGATTTCACTCTGGGCCATAAATATTAACTAAGCATTAAATTAACTGTGATTTATATGAACCAGGTATTCATTAAGTTACATTAGGAAGCAGAGCTGATGGCATATTCTCCCTTAATGAATTTCCTTGCTGGAAGCAAGGGGGAATTCAAATTCTTTTCAGAAGCCTTGGAACTATATCAAAAAGTAGGTGTTTAAAAATATGTGTGTGTTGTTCATGATGGTGGTGATGTTTCTTACAGTGAAAAACATTTTTCAAATGTAATAGCTGATCCTTTCAAACTCCCTTAGCACCTCAGTTTACTCACCCTGAAAGTGCACTGGCTATCGGACCCAAACAGCAGCCCCAAGACGCAGCGTCACTATGAAATCACTCTTTCTTGTCCTCAGAGGCCAGTGGGTTTTCTCGATATTGTTCTGCCAAAAACATTTTGATATTACCATCAAGCATTTGCTATAGAAAGTTCTCCTTATAGAAACCAAACTCAAACCCCAAAGTCCTGCATTTGTCTCGCTAGCCTGCCCACTTCTCCCTAGGTATGTCATTCCCATACCTTTGTACACAATAATACGCTTGTTTTAAATAAACAATAAGAAAAGATACATTGCTTCTACATAAGTGTATTGAGTAAAATGCAAAGCAGAAAGACAAAATATTTGTTGCTAGGTTTGATTCTTGTCTGTCATTTATCTAGACCCTCTTATTTCATTATGAAATTTTAAAAATAATTACCAGAACATTTGTATAATTTTTACTCTTTCTTCTTTTCTGCCTCCATAATTGGCAGTTTCCGGCTTCTCTACTTTCTATTACCAAAATCTCTCCTCATCTGTATGCACTCTCCATGAATACTAGCGATAGTCTACTTCAGACCTCAACCAGTGGTCTCAACTCTGAACATGAGGAGATTTTAAATGTCATGAAAATTGTCTCCCCCTCCTACAAAAAGAAACTTACACTTTTAGTGTCTAATGTTTGAGAAAACCTATAATGGCAAAAGCTACTATTGATTTATTATTAACATATTTAAAGGATTTCTACTTTATTAATTATAATAATATCAAAATGCATTTCCCAAATATGTGTATGTGGCGTGGTTTCTGCTTGCCTAGCACCTCTCTCTTATTTAGGAAAGAGACAGCCCTTTTTAATTCTGGTTGTGTTTTCTTAACCACAATAATTGGCCTTGGGTCTTGGAGCAATCACATTATGCATGTTTGCAAACACCATTCCTTATGTTAGAGATTGGTCCAGGGTTTTAGCAAATGGCTCAAATTGGGACAGAGCTCCTTCATGTGACTGGGGAGAAGAGCCCTTTTGTGCTTAATGGTACAGCCATGAGGGTGTGAGCTTAAAAGCTGGAAGTAGCTGTCTCCTTCACAACATTGTGCAGTTGGAATGGAGACAACTCATAAAGAATGGTAGAAAGAAAAGATAAAAATTGAAAAAAAAATCTTCTGCTTTTTGCATAAGCAAGATTAAGTGGAGTTTCTGTTATTTTAAACCTCCCACCCCTGGAATATAACACCAAGAAAGCAGGGTCTGAGCAAACCAAGTGATATTTAAAATCATTTTTTGAATTATAAAACATCAACATGAATAAAAAACCAAACATTACATAAGAATACTAAAGTAAAAGTTTTCCCACTCAAAACAGCCCAACTTTTCACTGGCGATTCCTAGATTTCCTTCTAGGAAACTGTTGGCATACACAAAAATAAAAGACATACAGAATGGAGTCTTTTAAAACTTTGTTTATGTAATTAGTACTATATAATACATGACTTTCATCTACTCCATTATGAATCTACTCCACTATTTTTAGTTAGCTACAGAACATTCCATTGCAATAATATGCCATAATTTATTTTATCAGTTCTCCGGGTACTGTATGTAAGTGATGAATCATGGGAATCTACCCCCAAACCAAGAGCACACTGTATACACTGTATGTTAGGTAACTTGACAATAAATTTTAAAAAGTAATTAGAAAAATAAGTAGGATTTTATAGCATTTGGCTTCAATGAAGAAATAATTTTTTTCCATATCATTTAGATGCTAAAAGATAAAATGTTTTGCTTGTTTGATATGGACTTATAGTCAGAATGTTGAGTGATGATTCATGTTTGAAGGATGGAGTTAACCATATCTCAGCTATGCAGCTTTAAGACTTCTTTCAAAATTCAAAAATAAATATAGGAATTGTCTTCATTTTTGTACCTTTAAGAAATATCTGCTAAGTATTTAAGAATAGTGGATCTTTGCATTGTGTCTCAAAAATGGACCCATATATTTAAGGAGTTTCTTTCCTCTTTCTGGATACACATAGTGTAAGTACTGCAGACAAGAAGGACCAACAGAAATTCAAAATATTTCTGCACCCTATGGGGTGACTGGGTGGCTCAGTAGGTTGAGCGTCTGACTTTGGCTCAGGTCATGATCTCGTGGCTCACAGGTTCAGGCCCTGCGTCCTGCTCTGTGCAGACAGCTCAGAGCCTAGAGCCTAGAGCCTACTTCGTGGATTCTGTCTCCCTCTCTCTCTGCCCCTCCCGTGCTTATACTCTCTCTCTCTCTCTCAAAAATAAATTTAAAAAACATTAAAAATTTTTCAAAATATTCCTGCACCCTATGGCCATTGGAAGAACTATTAGGTAAGAAGTATGCATGGTGCACCTGGGTGGGCCAGTTGGTTGAGCATCTGCTCTCGACTTCAGCTCAGGTCATGATCCCAGGGTTGTAGAATCGAGCCCCATGTCAGGCTCTGTGCTGAGTGTGAAGGCTGCTTAAGATTCTCTCTCTTTCTCCTTTTGCCCCTCTCCCCTGCTCATGCTCGCTCTCTCTCAAAAGAAAAGGGAAAAGATTTGTGCCCATATTTCTTTTTTGAAATATAATTTATTGTCAAATTGGTTTCCATAGCCAGTGCTCATATTTCTTTACTATGTATAAAATGGTGCTACATTATAGTCAGTCAATCAATAAATAGAAACTTTTTTCCCATTTAGGTGTGATGTGATTGCCCCTGGATTATGTTTGATTTCCCCTACTACTGTTAGTCCTGTGTACATTTTTTCCTATCCCTGCTGTGCACAATTGGGTAAATAGAATTTCTTGATGCTTAGTCTGACTATAAGCCAACCACTTTGAAAATAAAATAAGGTACTTGAATGACCTTTTGCAATCTGATCAAGTTGTCTTCAAAAAGCTGTATCTTAACGTATCTCCCTGATCTGAAATACATCATTTTACCAAGTAACATGAGAAAAAATATTCAGTGATGTGCATTACAAAAGCTTGGATCTATGACCTCTGAAAAAGCAGTCACTGAAGACAAAAATGTTAATATAATTCCACTGAATATCAAATCAACAATAGATAAGCAAGTTTAATTTTCTGTGATTTTCCATAGGATATTTCTACAGTGTGGTGGACATAGAACCTAGATTTAATAAAGTAAATACTTAGGAGGCAGGAAGGTTAATGTCCATCTTGCAAAAAATAAAAAATAAAAAAGTCATTGGGTGAATTAGGGTCAACATCACCAATTATTTAAAATTCTTTAAAAGCAGCCAAATATGAACTTCTTAGTAGATAATGGTAAAATTCTCTGCAGCAGAATAATAGTCAAAGAAAAAATGTTTAAATGTTCCCATTATAATGAATATTTCACATTTTCTTTGTGCCTTCCTAAAAACTCTGAAGTCTTTATGAATGATAATTTTTCTTAGTGAGTTTCAGTGCACAGTAAAGAATGGTACTTCAGAGAAGTGAGCCCTATCTAAAGACTTATTTCATATATGACCATATAAAAATATAAGTAATGAGACAAAGCTCTTTGAAAGATAAATATGCATCTAAAAATGTGGGTCAATGTAGGTAGCAACTTAGAATTTAATAAAAGGTGTCTTTTTACTGGAAAAAATAATTCCAGATTTCCTTCACGTGCAACAAAGTGCCCTCGATTGCCAATATCTTTAACAGCCTGTAAGATATATTTAAATTAATAACTAATAATTATTACTTAATCTAGTTCTTGGATTCCTCCTCTAGAAAAAAAATGAAATAGTTCAAAAGCAGGGGCAATACGGTTTTCTCAATTCAATTTAGATGCTTCAGAGTACTGCACAGTGTTACCAGTGTCACGTTGTTGAACGGTGATAATAGTATCACATTTAGGAACATTAACAAGTAATGGTTCTGGAGAAAAGCCAGTTGGCAAAAGCTGCTGCCATATGAGATTAGCAAGCTCTTATATTCCCTCCCACATTGGAAGTGGAAAAATCTTTACAATTTCAATTACATTACATATAATTACTTTATTTTCAATGTTTATATGCACAAAGCATATGCATTTGCAAAATACTTAATTTTTACTTAAAATTCAGAAAGTGCTTTAAGACACTAACACACCGATGTGTTGTTATGTGTCATGTAGCTATCCACATGTAGAATTGGGGAAGTTTTTCAGAAACAAATGATCTTTTCAAAAATGCAATGCCAACCAAGCTGTTCCCTAACAGAATATTAGGAGCTCCTAATATTCACTAAATACAAACTCTATTTCTGAGCATCCATATTTATATGTGTGGGGATACAGTTGAGCCTAAATAGAGAATCAGAGTCCTGTTATGGTATATCTATATTAGAAAAACTCATCCAAAACTTGAAAATAAGGCAAGAATATTACAGCAAACTCTTTCAAAATCATGCCAGAACATTGTAACAAGTCCATCTGGGGATAACTGGTTCCCTGAAGGTTGTTTGTCTCCCAAGGAAATGTAACTTTATTTGAATTATTATTTACTGGTTATTAGGGCTCAGACTCTGAAAAATTAGATGTTCTCTTCTAGAAAATGGATAGGCTACAAATTATTTTGTCCAGGAGAAATGAATATGGTTTCTATTAGAATAGGTAAGATAACTCAAAGGTTACCATTGTATTTCCCTGTAGGACATTAAGCAGTTTTTACTCTTACTTAGAATTCTTTCCATAATTCATTTTCCACACACACGTGTGTGTATTTGTGTATGTGTGTCTCTAATCAATTTTGTCATTCTGTATCATCAATAAGGTAAATAAATCTATGAATCTTTAACATGTACCCACCCACTAAGGGACTTACCTACTTAACTTTTTGAAAATACAATCTTAATGACATTAATGAAATGTTAATAAAATGTTAACTATAACACTATGTTACCTTAATAAAATATTATCTGACAAACTGATGGGTCAGTGATCTCGAGGCATCTGTTTAATGAGTTTGTGTGCCTGGTGCAATACTGCCTTTGATATTTTGTCTTGAGATGCCTGGACCAAACTTGAGAGACACAAGAGAATAGAGACTATCTGTGATCTGTCCTTGGCCCCACTCCAGGGAGTAGATGTGATCTACTAAGACCAAGGTATGCAAGTAACAGGACTATCTTGATGAAGCTCCAAACAATCAGTGCTGCATCTGAACACAGCCCTGACATGGGGAGGGGCAACTCCCCATACCCAGGAGGTAGCAGAGGCCATGAGGCGGAGAGCTCTGAGCACTGCAGCATATCATCAGGGAAACACAGTGGTCACAAGGGCGATAGTGGCTACCCTCTAAAAGCCAGGCTCTCCTTTCTGATGGCTTGTGAGAATAACAATTTAGTTAGGAGGCCATAGCAGAAGAATATGCACGGTCTTATTTCTCAGGACATAGGGGACACCACCTTGAAATCCACACAAATAACTGAGAAAAATTGGTAAACTTATTTTAGACTCAAGGTAAGGGGTATAGGGTGTGAGTGATGCCTTAGCAAAACTCACAAGTTTATACTGATGTTACTTCATTTGAATTAAGTGTAAGACCTGAAGATATTTCATTCATTCTAGTTTTAAAACAAAATTTTCATGAAAGTGTGGCAATGGACCTTATTTCTATTTAGGTAGCCAGTCTTAAGGAATTCTAGAGTCATCTTTACATTATATTTTACAAGACTAAAGAAAAGTTATCCTTAGTAATAGGTAATACTATCCCATGAATATCAGTATAATAAAATATATTTATTTTTAAAAATTTTTAATGTTTATTTATTTTTGAGAGAGAAAGAGAGAGCTTGTATGAACAGAGGAGGGGCAGAGAGAGGAAGACTGAGGATCTGAAGCAGGCTCTAAGTTGACAGCAGAGAACCCAATGGGGGGCTGGAACTCACGAACTGCAAGATCAAGACCAGAACCAAATTTATATGCCCAAATGACTAAGCCACCCAGGTGCCCCAAGAAAAGATATTTAGTTGTGATTTTCAAACTTTGAGTTTTTCTTTCAGCTAGCCTGCTTGTAACAGATAAATGGTGGCAAACCTGGTAATTGTTTATCTTTGAAATATTTTGTACACAAATCAGGGTGCTTATTTCTATAAAAATAAAATTTTTATAGAAACTATAATAACAAAATATGATTAGTAGAGGAACAAGAAGAAGCAGAAGAACGTTAGGAAGGCAAAACAATGTATATCCAACCAGGACACTTTTAAGAGTAAAAGGGGGAACTACTAATAATTATCCTGGAAATACAAGTGTAAACCAGAAGACTGTTGAGCAAATTGGGATTTAAGTTCACTCTATGAATGAACAGGAATAGGTGGAATAAATCCTAATTAGAATTTTCTAGAAACTTTCAGAAATATGAGTATACTTGTAATGGACATAGAGATGTACTACTCAGATAAGACACCCCCCCCCACCTTAAGAAAGTTCCCCAACTCCTAGGAATGGTGTTGACAGGCAGCCTCCACTGTCAGTTCCTTCATTCATGCCTCAGCTACAGAGGGCTGTCTTGTCCCAAGATTGTGCCTTTCCTAGGGCAGCCCAGGCCGTTTCATTCCAACATGAGACAACTCTCTCAGGTCATTTAGACTCAGAGCTCCCCATGGATTGACTTCTCCAACTCCCCAATAATGTTTCCTTTCCCACAGGTGTTTATCTCAAGGGAACTCCCTAAAATCATCTTGCATACTAAACTCTATCTCAGAACCTCCTTCCCGGAAATCCCAACCTGGGACAGTGCTTGACATTGATATGGTAAGTAGTACTGTAATCACCCAATGGCAAAGTGACCACAGGCTCTGAAGTCAGACTGTCTGGTTCTAATCTAGGCTCACCACCTCCTAGCTGTATGGCTGTGGGCAAGTCACTTAGCCTTTCTTTTTCTGTAAAATGTAGATAAAGGTAGAGTCTGCCTTATAGGGTTGCTTGGAGATTTAAATGAATACATATGAAGAACCTAGAATAATGCTTAGAATGTAGAAAGTCATCAGTCTTAGCTACTATTCGTATCGGTGATATTATTTTTAGTCTGGTTGCAGTCTAATTTGGGAATAATTGAGCATATTCTTTGGAGCAAGGAAGCCCATAGCAGTTCTGGATTGATTGAGTTCCCTATGACTGGGCCCTTCCTCACAACCAGTGCAAAATGAGCTTCCTGACCAGTACCCAGGGCCTCAGTGACTTAACTCTTACATTACCCAGATTCTGAACCCACACTCCTCCCAGTGCTGGAATTCCATGCCTGGGGTCCAGGTCTACCCAGCATCCAGATTCCTGGGTGCTCTATCCCAACATCCCCACAACCAGCTCCTTAATAGTCGCTCATGGATCTTCCCAACATCCCCACCCTTCTCATCCAGACCTCCAACTTTATGTAGTGGAACAGATATCTGCGATTCCTCTCAGTCTGACCCTTTCCAAAAGCATGCTCCTGTTGCCTTTCCCCCACCTCTACATCAGATTTCCCAGATTCAAACAGCTTTGAAACACCCAAAACAACAGTCTCCTGTTTCTTTCTCCTGTGTTTACACACCCAACCCTGTTAGGGCACAGAGACCTCAGCCCTCTTGTTCTATAATCAGGCCTTTGTGGATGCCACCAAACTCTCTGTCCCTGTCAGTGTAGCACAAAAGGAAATCTCTTGTAGCAACAAACCACAAGTGACACAGGAATGTTATAAATATGATTCATAATACCAACCACAGTGAACTTTAGGAACCTGCGAAGTTTTAAAGAATATCTCCCCAAGTGACCTCATAGAAAGTCACTGAAGTACTGGGTAATCAGAAGCCATTAAAGATAATCTGGTTTGTAATAGTAGTAATTGCTGCTGCAGTTAGAAAATGAGTATTTCTTTTTCATATATTATTCATTCATTCTAAATAAAGAAACTATTTATGAGAGGAAAAGGCAGAATATTTTGTCCTGCTTTTTTAAACTTTAAATAAGACAAGAATAGTGAAGACTAAACTGTCTGTGCAATCCCTTATTTCAACATAGTGCCTAATTTTTTTTGTTAATAAAAAGCGCATTTCAGGCACGCCTGTCTGGCTAAGTTGGTAGAGCATGCAACTCTTAATCTCAGGGTTGTGAGTTCAAGGCCCACATTGGGTATGGAGCCTACTTTAAAAAAAAAAAGCACATTTCATACTTAAAGTACTTTAAAACTTCAATCAAAATGCTGACATTCAAAAAATTAAAATATTAATATAAAATAAACATTTTTTGCTAAGAAAAAACATTCATAATAAGATACTATTAGTTTGACTGTATTAGTTTTGCTGATAGTGGCAATTTTCCTTGATATTTAAAAATACACCACAAAAGACCCCAAATAGCCAAAGCAATCCTGAGACAGAAGATCAAAGCTGGAGACATCACACTTCCTGAGCTCAAGCTATATTACACAGCTATAGTTATCAAAACAGAGTGGTATTGTCATCAAAACAGACACATAGACCAATGCAACAGAATCAAGAGCCCAGAGATAAACCCTTGCTTGCATGGTCAAGCAATATTTGAGAACGGAGGCAAGGAGGTCGGCGGCAAGATGGCGGCTTAGGAGGACGCTGGGCTCACCGCACGTCCTGCTGATCACTTAGATTCCATCTACATCTGCCTAAATAACCCAGAAAACCGCCAGAGGATTAGCAGAATGGAGTCGCCGGAGCCAAACGCAGACGAGAGGCCCACGGAAGAGGGTAGGAAGGGCGGCGAGGCGGTGCGCGCTCCACGGACTGGCGGGAGGGAGCCGGGGCGGAGGGGCGGCTCGCCGGCCAAACACAGCCACCGAGTCTGGCTTGCAAAAGCGGAGGGGCCTGACGGACTGTGTTCCCACAACAAGCGCGACTTAGCGTCTGGGAGGTCATAAGTTAACAGCTCTGCTCGGAAAGCGGGAAGGCTGGAGGACAAAGGGAGGGAGAGCTGCTGAGCCCCCTGACAACAGAGCTCAGTTTGGTGGGGAACAAAGGCGCTCGCCAGCGCCATCTCCCCCGCCCATCCCCCAGCCGAAATCCCAAAGAGAACCTGTTCCTGCCGGGGAACTTGCTCGCTCCGCGCAAACACCCAACTCTGCGCTTCGGCGGAGCCAAACCTCCGGCAGCGGATCTGACTCCCTCCCGCTGCCACAGGGCCCCTCCTGAAGTGGATCACCTAAGGAGAAGCGATCTAAGCCTGCCCCTCCTGCCCCCGAGCACCTTGCCTACCCACCCCAGCTAATACGCCAGATCCCCAGCATCACAAGCCTGGCAGGGTGCAAGTAGCCCAGACGAGCCACACCACCCCACAGTGAATCCCGCCCCTAGGAGAGGGGAAGAGAAGGCACACACCACTCTGACCGTGGCCCCAGCGGTGGGCTGGGGACAGACATTAGGTCTGACTGCGGCCCCGCCCACCAACTCCAGTTATACACTACAGCACAGGGGAAGTGCCCTGCAGGTCCGCACCACTCCAGGGACTATCCAAAATGACCAAGCGGAAGAACTCCCCTCAGAAGAATCTCCAGAAAATAACAACAGCTAATGAGCTGATCAAAAAGGATTTAAATAATATAACAGAAAGTGAATTTAGAATAATAGTCATAAAATTAATCGCTGGGCTTGAAAACAGTATACAGGACAGCAGAGAATCTCTTGCTACAGAGATCAAGGGACTAAGGAAGAGTCAGGAGGAGCTGAAAAACGCTTTAAACGAAATGCATAACAAAATGGAAACCACCACAGCTCGGCTTGAAGAGGCAGAGGAGAGAATAGGTGAACTAGAAGATAAAGTTATGGAAAAAGAGGAAGCTGAGAAAAAGAGAGATAAAAAAATCCAGGAGTATGAGGGGAAAATTAGAGAATTAAGTGATACACTAAAAAGAAATAATATACGCATAATTGGTATCCCAGAGGAGGAAGAGAGAGGGAAAGGTGCTGAAGGGGTACTTGAAGAAATCATAGCTGAGAACTTCCCTGAACTGGGGAAGGAAAAAGGCATTGAAATCCAAGAGGCACAGAGAACTCCCTTCAGACGTAACTTGAATCGATCTTCTGCACGACATATCATAGTGAAACTGGCAAAATACAAGGATAAAGAGAAAATTCTGAAAGCAGCAAGGGGTAAGCGTGCCCTCACATATAAAGGGAGACCTATAAGACTCGTGACTGATCTCTCTTTTGAAACTTGGCAGGCCAGAAAGAATTGGCACGAGATTTTCAGGGTGCTAGACAGAAAAAATATGCAGCCGAGAATCCTTTATCCAGCAAGTCTGTCATTTAGAATAGAAGGAGAGATAAAGGTCTTCCCAAACAAACAAAAACTGAAGGAATTTGTCACCACTAAACCAGCCCTACAAGAGATCCTAAGGGGGACCCTGTGAGACAAAGTCCCAGAGACATCACTACAAGCATAAAACATACAGACATCACAATGACTCTAAACCCGTATCTTTCTATAATAACACTGAATGTAAATGGATTAAATGCGCCAACCAAAAGACATAGGGTATCAGAATGGATAAAAAAAACAAGACCCATCTATTTGCTGTCTACAAGAGACTCATTTTAGACCTGAGGACACCTTTAGATTGAGAGTGAGGGGATGGAGAACTATTTATCATGCGACTGGAAGCCAAAAGAAAGCTGGAGTAGCCATACTTATATCAGACAAACTAGACTTTAAATTAAAGGCTGTAACAAGAGATGAAGAAGGACATTATATAATAGTTACAGGGTCTATCCATCAGGAAGAGCTAACAATTATAAATGTCTATGCACCGAATACCGGAGCCCCCAAATATATAAAACAATTACTCATAAACATAAGCAACCTTATTGATAAGAATGTGGTCATTGCAGGGGACTTTAATACACCACTTACAGAAATGGATAGATCATCTAGACACACGGTCAATAAAGAAACAAGGGCCCTGAATGAGACATTGGATCAGATGGACTTGACAGATATATTTAGAACTCTGCATCCCAAAGCAACAGAATATACTTTCTTCTCGAGTGCACATGGAACATTCTCCAAGATAGATCATATACTGGGTCACAAAACAGCCCTTCATAAGTTTACAAGAATTGAAATTATACCATGCATACTTTCAGACCACAATGCTATGAAGCTTGAAATCAACCACAGAAAAAAGTCTGGAAAACCTCCAAAAGCATGGAGGTTAAAGAACACCCTACTAACGAATGAGTGGGTCAACCAGGCAATTAGAGAAGAAATTAAAAAATATATGGAATCAAATGAAAATGAAAATACAACAATCCAAATGCTTTGGGACGCAGCAAAGGCAGTCCTGAGAGGAAAATACATTGCAATCCAGGCCTATCTCAAGAAACAAGAAAAATCCCAAATACAAAATCTAACAGCACACCTAAAGGAACTAGAAGCAGAACAGCAAAGGCAGCCTAAGCCCAGCAGAAGAAGAGAAATAATAAAGATCAGGGCAGAAATAAACAATATAGAAACTAAAAAAACTGTAGAGCAGATCAACGAAACCAAGAGTTGGTTTTTTGAAAAAATAAACAAAATTGACAAACCTCTAGCCAGGCTTCTCAAAAAGAAAAGGGAGATGACCCAAATAGATAAAATCATGAATGAAAATGGAATTATTACAACCAATCCCTCAGAGATACAAACAATTATCAGGGAATACTATGAAAAATTATATGCCAACAAACTGGACAACCTGGAAGAAATGGACAAATTCCTGAACAACCACACTCTTCCAAAACTCAATCAGGAGGAAATAGAAAGCTTGAACAGACCCATAACCAGCGAAGAAATTGAATCGGTTATCAAAAATCTCCCAACAAATAAGAGTCCAGGACCAGATGGCTTCCCAGGGGAGTTCTACCAGACGTTTAAAGCAGAGATCATACCTATCCTTCTCAAGCTATTCCAAGAAATAGAAAGGGAAGGAAAACTTCCAGACTCATTCTATGAAGCCAGTATTACTTTGATTCCTAAACCAGACAGAGACCCAGTAAAAAAAGAGAACTACAGGCCAATATCCCTGATGAATATGGATGCAAAAATTCTCAATAAGGTACTAGCAAATCGAATTCAACGGCATATAAAAAGAATTATTCACCATGATCAAGTGGGATTCATTCCTGGGATGCAGGGCTGGTTCAACATTCGCAAATCAATCAACGTGATACATCACATTAACAAAAAAAAAGAGAAGAACCATATGATCCTGTCAATCGATGCAGAAAAGGCCTTCGACAAAATCCAGCACCCTTTCTTAATAAAAACCCTTGAGAAAGTCGGGATAGAAGGAACATACTTAAAGATCATAAAAGCCATTTATGAAAAGCCCACAGCTAACATCATCCTCAACGGGGAAAAACTGAGAGCTTTTTCCCTGAGATCAGGAACACGACAAGGATGCCCACTCTCACCGCTGCTGTTTAACATAGTGCTGGAAGTTCTAGCATCAGCAATCAGACAACAAAAGGAAATCAAAGGCATCAAAATTGGCAAAGATGAAGTCAAGCTTTCGCTTTTTGCAGATGACATGATATTATACATGGAAAATCCGATAGACTCCACCAAAAGTCTGCTAGAACTGATACAGGAATTCAGCAAAGTTGCAGGATACAAAATCAATGTACAGAAATCAGTTGCATTCTTATACACTAACAATGAAGCAACAGAAAGACAAATAAAGAAACTGATCCCATTCACAATTGCACCAAGAAGCATAAAATACCTAGGAATAAATCTAACCAAAGATGTAAAGGATCTGTATGCTGAAAATTATAGAAAGCTTATGAAGGAAATTGAAGAAGATTTAAAGAAATGGAAAGACATCCCCTGCTCATGGATTGGAAAAATAAATATTGTCAAAATGTCAATACTACCCAAAGCTATCTACACATTCAATGCAATCCCAATCAAAATTGCACCAGCATTCTTCTCGAAACTAGAACAAGCAATCCTAAAATTCATATGGAACCACAAAAGGCCCCGAATAGCCAAAGGAATTTTGAAGAAGAAGACCAAAGCAGGAGGCATCACAATCCCAGACTTTAGCCTCTACTACAAAGCTGTCATCATCAAGACAGCATGGTATTGGCACCAAAACAGACACATAGACCAATGGAATAGAATAGAAACCCCAGAACTAGACCCACAAACATATGGCCAACTCATCTTTGACAAAGCAGGAAAGAACATCCAATGGAAAAAAGACAGCCTCTTTAACAAATGGTGCTGGGAGAACTGGACAGCAACATGCAGAAGGTTGAAACTAGACCACTTTCTCACACCATTCACAAAAATAAACTCAAAATGGATAAAGGACCTAAATGTGAGACAGGAAACCATCAAAACCTTAGAGGAGAAAGCAGGAAAAGACCTCTCTGACCTCAGCCGTAGCAATCTCTTACTGGACACATCCCCAAAGGCAAGGGAATTAAAAGCAAAAGTGAATTACTGGGACCTTATGAAGATAAAAAAGCTTCTGCACAGCCAAGGAAACAACCAACAAAACTAAAAGGCAACCAACGGAATGGGAAAAGATATTCGCAAATGACATATCGGACAAAGGGCTAGTATCCAAAATCTATAAAGAGCTCACCAAACTCCACACCCGAAAAACAAATAACCCAGTGAAGAAATGGGCAGAAAACATGAATAGACACTTCTCTAAAGAAGACATCCGGATGGCCAACAGGCACATGAAAAGATGTTCAGCGTCGCTCCTTATCAGGGAAATACAAATCAAAACCACACTCAGGTATCACCTCACGCCAGTCAGAGTGGCCAAAATGAACAAATCAGGAGACTATAGATGCTGGAGAGGATGTGGAGAAACGGGAACCCTCTTGCACTGTTGGTGGGAATGCAAATTGGTGCAGCCGCTCTGGAAAGCAGTGTGGAGGTTCCTCAGAAAATTAAAAATAGACCTACCCTATGACCCAGCAATAGCACTGCTAGGAATTTATCCAAGGGATACAGGAGCACTGATGCATAGGGCCACGTGTACCCCAATGTTCATAGCAGCACTCTCAACAATAGCCAAATTATGGAAAGAGCCTAAATGTCCATCAACTGATGAATGGATAAAGAAATTGTGGTTTATATACACAATGGAATATTACGTGGCAATGAGAAAAAATGAAATATGGCCTTTCGTAGCAACGTGGATGGAACTGGAGAGTGTGATGCTAAGTGAAATAAGCCATACAGAGAAAGACAGATACCATATGGTTTCACTCTTATGTGGATCCTGAGAAACTTCACAGGAACCCATGGGGGAGGGGAAGGAAAAAAAAAAAAAAAAAGAGGTTAGAATGGGAGAGAGCCAAAGCATAAGAGACTTAAAAACTGAGAACAAACTGAGGGTTGATGGGGGGTGGGAGGGAGGAGAGGGTGGGTGATGGGTATTGAGGAGGGCACCTTTTGGGATGAGCACTGGGTGTTGTATGGAAACCAATTTGTCAATAAATTTCATAAAAAAAAAAAAAAATAAATAAATAAATAAATAAATAAAAGGAAAAAAAAAAAGAGAACGGAGGCAAGAATATTTAATGGAAAAAAAAAAGAGTCTCTTCAATAAATGGTGCTGGCAAATTTGAATCTTCATGTAAAACAATAAACTAGACCCTATTTTATACTACACAAATTAAGTTGAAATGAATCAAAGACTTAAATTTAAGATGTGAAACCATAACACTCCCAGAAAAAAAACATAGGAGAAAAGTCCTTTGACATGGTGTTGGCACAGATATTTTGGATATGACCCCTAAAGCACAAGCAACAAAATGAAAAATAAGCAAGTACTCTATGTATTGTCTCTTGGGTAATACTATCACTCCTGTGACCAAGAGGATGGTCTTGGAACAAGCAAAAGTAAGTGCAGCTCCCTAAAGCAGGGAAAAACTGTAACCAGACGGGAAAGGAGAAAACATTAGTTAACCATTGTGAACACACCACTATTTTCAATTCGACTTGAATAACTTTTCCTAAGAACCTCAGGATTCCTTCTGTGTTAAAAACCCAATCTATACCTGCACCCTAAACTCTGCATAGTTCTGCTCTCTGTTGTGGTTCCAAGAATTGTGAATGGGCTGCTACAGGGCAAGAATAAGACTATAAGAGAGGATTTTTATTTAAAAATACAACAACCAGGGGAGCATGGGTGGGCATGGGTGCGCCAGTCAGTTGAGCATCCCACTCTTGATTTTGGCTCAGGTCATGGCCCCAGGGTCATGGAGTCAAGCCCATGCTCAGTGTGGAGCCTGCTTAAGATTTTCTCTATGTCTCTCCCTCCCACTCCCTTGGTCCTTTCACCCACTCGTGCTCTCTCTCTTTCGAAAATTAAAAAAAAAAAAAAAATATATATATATACATATATATATACACACACAATAACCAAAGATAGCGGGTTATATGTATTACAAAACAAGGAGAAAGGCAGAAGGCTGAGAATCCTTTTAATTTGGGCCCTTTACATTTTTAAAAGCAATGTGTCATTGGCCAGTATTCTATGGTGGCCTAATGCCTAGAGGAATTTACAAGAAAAATGAAAAAGCAATCGGGCTATGCAGCAGAGACACCATTCATTGGGCATATCCTTTTAACTGTTCGCTATATAAACTTCCCAGGTGAAAAAGCACTCTGGCAACAGCAGAAAAGAGTCCTGAGGTTATAGCCCATCTCATTTCTAAAATAGTCAAGTTCCTATTAAGATGATAAATCACAATATTTCTAAAAAATGTGACTCATTCACTGTCTAGCAGGCGAATAATCACTGGATTAAGAGTTCTTGATAATATTATAGATGTAGTAATGTATTATAGTGCTTTTTAATAATAGGTCAAGAATTTTGAAACTTGCCTTATAACCCATATTGCTTTAAAAAGCTATTATAATCTAAGTACATGAAAACTAAATTAACTTCTCTGGGAGATTAGTAAAGAGAATTTATTATTGAATTTAGTTTCAGAAATATGGCCATGATGGTAACTCAGAACAAACAAACAAAAAACCCATCATGATCAGTAGTCACTCCAAAAAAATAAAGGAGAGTTTGAATTACAATATCTCCAAACCAAAGGCCCTCATCAATTTAAATTTATTTTTTAATAGCCCAGAAACTCATTTACCTGTGCTTGACACGCAGGAAGTAGACTATGTGAAAGATGAGGTTAAAACCTATACTATTTACCTTTGATGCCATATATAAAATCAAAAAAAATAAAATAAAATAAATACAATAAATAATAAATCTTCTAAATTCAAATATAGGACAATTTTATGAAGTGGACTCAACTTTAAAAAATATAAGGAATGTGTAAAATGGTTGTTCTTTGTTTTTTGTTTGTTTGTTTTTAATCAAAGATGAATTGGTGGATTTAGCTCTGGGTTGTTAAAATTGATAGCCATAGTCCAATCTAACCTTAAATTGCTAATCTGTCCAGGGACTGTTAATCAGTGGCTCCTTCTATGCTGGTGGATTATGTTTTTCATCAGCCAGTGAATTTACCTGCCAAAATGAAGTCAATAGGTATGCCATTTCATTCCATTTCCTTTTAAGTAGCTTCAACTTCTTATAGAGCAAGAAAATAGAGGCTGCTATGAGATTAAATCAAACTAAGGTTCAAGGCTCATGGTGAAGAGAAACTGAGATTTCATACTTACTGGGGAAAGCTGATAAAGGTGGAGAGGTTTTTTTTTCCCCATCTCAGGAGACAGCTGAGAGATTGTTTTACTGCAGGTGATATGTCGGCATGTTACTTACTCATGACACCTGCCAACCTTGAGAGAGTCTCTTTGTCATTACTTATAACTGCCAATTTACAAGATGGTCCAGTAGGGAATGAAAGAACCAACTGGAACAAATAGAGGTTTTACCACAGCTGCAGTCTGTTGGCACAAGTAGTGAATCCTAAATAGGAAGGAGCAACCCAAATACTTCTCCCAGGTCACCAGATCAGGCTTGAGACACAGACCCTGGCCTCATGGGATTAACATTCTAGGAGTACTGTGGACCAGGTGTTCAGGTGGATAGCTGGGAGAAAAGGCTTGATTGGATCATGTGAAGACTTTCTTTCCATATTAACTGGTTCAGAATATACAAGGTCTTTCCTAGTAACTGTAGCTTGAGTTCAAATTCTGGGGAAGATACAACCAATTAGAGTCAGTGCAGCAATGGACAAGGACACAAGGACAGGTCTAACAACCAGACTAGACAGAAGTAAGAGCAGCTGGAATTGAGAAAAGACTTTTGTCTGCCTAGAATATTTCTCCTGTGCCATTTATCTCCCTCTGGTCATGTCTGTCTGTTTAGGCATTTCAAGCGATAGCTATTCTGGGCATAGTATAAGGCTCCTGTGTTCACCCTGGTCTTATTTTGATTTGACCTTCCAGTTAAATTGGCATTTTGTAGTTGTTTGGAAACTGCCTTGGGGAGGGAGTTCGTGGTGGTGAGCAGGAAGGGTACTGAAGCAAAAAAACCCCCTAATTTATAACCATTTTGGTAGCCTGTTGACAGTAGAAGGTCATGCTACAATGTTTACGATGCATTTCTGGGGACTATGTCAGCCCCCTAATGTGACTGCAAGTTAGAACTTAGCTTGGATATGGCTTTAAAGTGCAATGGAATGATCTAGGGAACTTTTTAAAAGTACCCGTATCTGGATCTCATCCCTGGACATTCTGATTTAATTGGACCAGGATGGGATCCAATCATCAGATTTTTAAAAGAACTCCTTCAGATATTTATAATGTGCACCCGTTTCTATTATGCAGCTAGGACATAGCACCTTTGCTTTATGTCTAGAAAAGCAAGAGAAAAGTCAAGCACAAAGGCAGGGTACACTCTGGTCTGTAGGGACATGTCTGCTGCTCTTTAAAAAAACCCATCAAATCCTTAGTGGCACTGGTTTGGTCATTTGATGAGATATATCAGCCTGAGAGATGCATGCCTCTATGTTTCCTTACCAACTACCTCGTCAATCGGAAATCCTTCCCTGAAGTTATACAGATTGGGATCTGAAATGTGCCCTCCACTTTGTGAATGTATACATAGCCTGCCATGCATGTGGCATGTATACCTATTTATAGCCAAAAACAATAGTAGAATCTGGTGAAAATTCAAACTTCCAGAAATCTTCTTGAAAGAATGCCACAGCGATCATTATAATATTAATGGCCTTTCAAAAGTATACATATTTTCTAATTTGGCCTTAAATTCTCTTTTAAATTGGTTTTTAAGAGATCCTTCCATATCTAAAATTTGATATTCAACCACAGTAAGGGAGGTTACAATTTTTAAATTGACACAATTTCTTTGATAAAGTAAAGGCTGTCAAAATTATATGTAGAAGCCCTAAGGCAGGAGGAAAGAGACTTTCCACCTCCGTGGTAAATAAAGTTCTTGACAGAGTCTGAGTGAAAGAGGAGAGTGGTCCAGCTGGCAATCTCCTGATAGTCATTCTTTGGCCTGACAGAAGAAAGATTATGGAAGAGGAAACGTAATTAGCTTTCATCACTGTGTCATGACAGAATCCTCCCCTCTGTGGAACTAGCCTTATGGAAAAGATTATTATGCCCATCGCCATTCCATAAATGGACTGCATTATGCAACCCATGATAAAAAATGTTTGACATTCCATGAAGCCTAAATTTAAAAAGCACAGCATATGAATTATGGTTTAAGTGGGAAAGCAGCCTCCTGAGAAGAGACCAGTCTAGTCCATGACAAGCCATCCAGGCTTTGCAATTCTCTGTGTTCCAAGTTTCAGTGGGCTGAAAAATAGGAAGTGGTGAACTGATTCACTTTGTCCCAAAGTCTACAACTCCATGTGAGAATTAGAATTAATACTGGATAATACTCAATATTTCCCTCCAAACAGTATTTGCCTTTAAATGTAGTGGAGCAAGCATAAAACTCGATACTAGCAGTTCTGTGTTCTGATCCCAAATTTTCAAGTCAGTAACAGGGAACATTTCAAATATCTCTGGATCTTGTTTTTTATCACCTGTAACACTGGGATTCTATTCATTCATTTGTTCATTTAAGAAATATTTATTATTATTATTATTTGCATCTGGCGTCGATGAAATACAGCCAGATCAACACTAAACCATCCTGCACACCTAGAAAAATGATTTCAGAATTAACGCTACAATCTGCACAACCCCAACCACAGAACTCAGCAGGTATGCAGCATGGAGAGGTGAAGTGGGGGAGAGAGAAGCTGTGGAGGGCAGGGAACTGTTTTTGCGTGTGGAGAGAGGATGGAAATGGTGGAGGGAGAATATGGGAAAAGCACCCCACCCCCAAAGCAGCTGGAGAGAAAGTGGAATCAGCCTCAGGGACTGAACTAAAAAGGGAGAAAGGAGAAAGGAGAGGGTTTAAATTCCATTAAGACTCTATAAATAGGGGATACACAGAATCTGAAATTCTGCAGCTTGATACCTGGCGGTGCTCTGGTGGCAAGGGCGAATTCCCAGGAGCAGAGTGGGGCCCAGGAGGTTCTCGGGCCACACAGGGAGAAGCGGTTCCACTGCTGGAAGGACATTTGGTAGAGGCTGTGAGGCAATCTGGGCCCAGCAGACCCCAGAGAATGGCCACATTCGCTGGTGCTGGAACAAGGTCGTTAAGGGTGAGGCCTGGTGCCACACGTGTGTTGTGATTTTCCATAATCCCTGAAAAGCTGCTGCTACACGATCGCATGAACTTTTTCTGGGGCAGGCTGGCACCTGGCTGCAGTCTCTGGGCATCGGCAGCAGCACGGTCCTGTGAATGTTCCTGGGTGCAGCCAGCACCTGGCCATTGCTCAGTGAGACCCTCCACCAGAGGATCTGAGCAGGTCAAAACCACAACCCTCAGAAGCAAGGGGTCGGGAAACACAGCCGCATTTGAGTTAAGACTCAGGAGAGAAGTGCCGCCTGGTAACCTGACAGCTTAGTCAAGCGCAAAAGCAGGGAGTGGATGGAAGCTGGAGACAGAGGACAGGTGTGCACTTGATGGTCAGGGAGAGCACAGAGTTCCCATAGTAGATACTGGGAGCTGGGTGACACCATTTTCACCCCTCCCACGCATGTGCATACACACCTACAAACACCACAAAAATCCACCCCAGTAAGCTAAGCAGCGCCATCTAGTGGAGAACGGAGCCATTACATTAAGCTCCACCCACCTGGGCCAAAACACCACAAATCTCTCCACCTGCTTAGTTTATGGACTATAAAGTGCTTCACAGTTTGACTCCTAGGAGAAACCGATGTAATTTAAATCGTACTTCAGTCTTTCACAGTTCCATCTATAACATTTTCTTTTTTTTATCTTTTTCATTTCTTTTCTTTTTCTTGAATACAGAAAGAGAAAAAAATATTTTTATTTTCAATTTTTCTGAAAAATATTTTTATTTTTTCTACCATATTTTTTAATTTTTGTAAATTTTTCAAATTCTATTTTACTTCCCTCATTTCATTCTATTCTACTTCATTGTATTCATTTTCTCAAATTTTCAAATGTTTTCCTTCCCCCTCCTGCTTTTTTTCTCTAATCTGTCAATCTCCTTTCAACAACCAGACCAAAACACATCTAGGATCTAACATAATTTATGTGATTTTTTGTGTGTTTCTGTGTTGTTTTTAATTTCATAATTTTAATTTTTTTTTTACCTTATCAATCCTTTTGTCCCTTTAAAATGATGAAACAAAGGAATTCACCACAAAAGAAAGAGCTGAAAGAAACTACAGCCAGGGACTTAATCAACACAAACAAGATGTCTGAACCAGAATTTAGAATCACAATAATAATAATCACTATCTCGGGTTGAAAATGGATTAGAATCCCTATCTACAGAGATTAAAGAAGTAAAAACTAGTCAGGATGAAATAAAAAATGCTATCACTGAACTGCAATCTCAAATGCATGCCATGATGGCAAAGATGGATGAGGTAGAAGAGTGAATGAGTGATACAGAGGACAAACATATGGAGAATAATGAAGCAGAAAAAAAATGAGGGAGACTAAGGCAAAAGAGCATGATTTAAGATTTAGAGAAATCAGTGACTCATTAAAAAGGAACAACATCAGAATCATAGGGGGCCCAGAAGAGGAAGAGAGAGAAATAGGGGTAGAAGGGTTATTTGAGCAAATCATAGCAGAAAACTTTCCTAACCTGAGGAAAGACACAGACATCAAAATCCAGGAAGCACAGAGGACTCTCATAAGATTCAGCAAAACCCAGCCATCAACAAGGCATATCATACTCAAATTCACAAAATACTCAGGCAAGGAAAGAAATCATGAAAGCAGCAAGGAAAAAGAGTCCCTAATCTATAAGGAAACCTGATCTGTCTAGATCTGTCTAGATCAGGTTTGCAGCAGACCTATCCACAGAAACTTGGCAGGCCAGAAAGGAGAGGCAGGATATATTCAGTGTGCTGAATCAGAAAAAATATGCAGCCAGGAATTCTTTATCCAGCAAGGCTGTCATTCAAAATAGAAGGAGAGATAAAAAGTTTCACAAACAAAAATTAAAGGAGTTCGTGACCACTAAACCAGCCCTGCCAGAAATTTTAAGAGGGACTCACTGAGGGGAGAAAGGATGGAAAAAAAAAAAAAAAGACCAAGAGCAACAAAGACTAGAAAGGACCAGAGAACACCACCAGAAACTCCAACTCTACAAGCAACATAATGGCAATAAATTCATATCTTTCAGTACTCACTCTAAACATCAATGGACTCAAAGCTCCAATCAAAAGACATAGGGTAACAGAATGGATAAGAAAAAAAGATCCATCTGTATGCTATTTACAAGAGACACACTTTAGACCTAAAGACACCTTCAGATTGAAAGTAAGGGGATGGAGAACCATCTATCATGTTAATGGTCGACAAAAGAAAGCCAGAGTAGCCATACTTATATCAAACAATCTATATTTTAAAATAAAGACTGTAACAAGAGATGAAGAAGGGCACTATAGCATAATTAAGGGGTCTATCCACCAAGACCTAACAACTGTAAACATTTATTCACCAAATGTGAGGGCACACAAATATATCAATCAATTAATCACAAACATAAAGAAACTCATTGATAATAATACCATAATAGTAGGGGACTTCAACACCCACTTACAGCAATGGAAAGATCATCAAATCAGAAAATCAACAAGGAAACAATGGCTTTGAATGACACACTGAACCAGATGGACTTAACAGGTATATTCAGAACTTTTCATCCTAAAGCAGCAGAATATACACTCTTCTCCAGTGCACATGGAACGTTCTCCTGAATAGATCACATACTGGGACACAAATCAGCCCTCAACAAATACAAAAAGATCGAGATCATACTGTGCATATTTTCAGACAACAATGCTATGAAACTCTAAATCAACCACAGGAAAAAAAAAATTGGAAAGATAGCAAACACTTATAGACTAAAAAACATCCTACTAAAGAATGAATGGGCTAACCAAGAAGTTAAATAAATTAAAAAGTACATGGAAGCCAATGAAAATGATAATACCACAGCCCCAAAACCTCTGGAACACAGCAAAAGTGGTCATAGAGGGAAGTAGATAGCAATCCAGGCCTTCCTAAAGAAGGAAGACCAACCAAAACCAACAGAAAACAGGAAATAATAAAGATTAGGGTAGATATCAATGCTATCGAAACCAAAAAACAAAACAAACAAACAAACAAAAACAAAACAGTAGAACAGATCAATGAAACCAGAAGCTAGTTCTTAAAAAGAATGAAAAAAATTGATAAAACAGTAGCCAGTTGAATCAAAAAGAAAAAGGAAAAGACCCAAATAAATAAAATCAAGAATGAAAGAGGAGAGATCGCAACTAACAGAGCAGAAATAAATACAATAATAAGAAAATATTATGAGCAATTAAACACCAATAAAATGGATAATCTGTAACAAATGGACAAATTCCTAGAAACATATACACTACCAAAACTGAAACAAAAAGAAATAGAAAATTAAAACCGACCTATAACCAGTAAAGACATCGAATTAGTCATCAAAAATCTCCAAAAAAAACCAATAGTCCACAGCCAGATGACTTTCCAGGGAATTCTACCAAACATTTAAGGAAGAGTGAACACCCATTCTCTTGAAGCTGTTCCAAAAAATAGAAATGGAAGGAAAACTTCCAAACTCTTTCTATGATGCCAACATTACCTTGATTCCAAAACCATACAGAGACCCCACTAAAAAGGAGAACTATAGACCAATTTCCCTGATGAGCATGGATGCAAAAATCCTCAACAAGATAATAGCCAACCAGATCCAACAATACATTAAAAAAACTATTCACCACGACCAATTGGGATTTATACCTGGGATGCAGGGCTGGTTCAATATCCACAAAACAATCAATGTGATTCATCACGACAATAAAAGAAAGGACCAGAGCCACATGATCGTCTCAATAGATGCAGAGAAAGCATTTGACAAAATACAGCATCCTTTCTTGAGAAAAACTCTTTAAAAAGTAGGGATAGAAGGATCATACCTCGAGATCATAAAGGCCATATATGAACGACCCAACACTAATGTCATCCTCAATGGGGAAAAACTGAGAGCTTTCCTCCTAAGGTCAGGAACAAGACAGGGATGTCCACTCTTGCCACTGTTCTTCAACATACTATTGGAAGTCTTAGCCTCTGCAATCAGACAACACAAAGAAATAAAAGGCATCCAAATCGGCCAGGAGGAGGTCAAACTTTCACTCTTTGCAGATGACATGATACTCTATATGGAAAACCCTAAATATTCCACCAAAAAACTGCCAGAACTGATCCATGAATTCAGCAAAGTCCCAGGATATAAAATCAATGCACAGAAATTGGTTGCATTCCTATACACCAACAATGAAGCAACAGAAAGAGAAATCAAGGAATCAATCCCATTTACAGTTTCACAAAAGCCATAAAATACCTAGGAATAAATCTAACCAAAGAGGTGAAAAATCTATACACTCAAAACTATCGAAAGCTTATGAAAGAAATTGAAGAAGACACAAAAAATGGAAAAAGATTCCATGCTCCTGGACAGAAAGAATAACATTTTTTAAAATGTCAATACTACTCAAAGCAATCTACATATTTAATGCAATACCTATAAAAATAACACCAGCATTCTTCACAGAGCTAGAATAAACAATTCTAAAATTTGTAGGGAACCAAAAAAGACCCCAAATAGCCAAAGCAATCTTGAAAAAGAAAACTGATCCTGGAGGCATCACAGTCCTGGACTTCAAGATGTATTACAAAGCTCTAATCATCAAGACAGTATGGCACTGGCACAAAAACAGACACTCAGATCTGAGTGGAACAGAATAGAGAAACCAGAAATGGACCCACAAACATATGGCCAACTAATCTTTGACAAAGCAGGAAAGAATTGCCAGTGGAATAAAGACAGTCTCTTCAGCAAGTGGTGCTGGGAAATCTGGACAGTGACATGCAGAAGAATGAACCTGGACCACTTTCTTACATCACACACAAAAATAAACTCAAAATGGATAAAAAACCTAAATGTAAGACAGGAAGCCATCAAAACCCTCGAGGAGAAAGCAGACAAAAACCTCTTTGATCTTGGCCACAGCAACTTCTTACTCAACACATCACCAGGCAAGGGAAACAAAAGCAAAAATGACTATTGGGACCTCATCAAAATAAAAAGCTTCTGCACAGGGAAGGAAACAATCAACAAAACTAAAAGATAACTGACAGAATGGGAGAAGATATTTGCAAATGACATATCAGATAAAGGGTTAGTATCCAAAATCTATAAAGAACTTATCAAACTCAACACCCAAAAAACAAATAATCCAGTGAAGAAATGGGCAAAAGACATGAATAGACACTTCTCCAAAGAAGACAACCAGGTGGTCAATCAACACTTGAAAAGATGCTCAACTTCACTCATCATCAGGGAAATACGAATCAAAACCACAATGAGATATCACCTCACACCTGTCAGAATGGCTCACCTTAACAACTCAGGCAACAATAGATGTTGGCGAGGTTGTGAAGAAAGAGCAACTCTTTTGCACTGCTGGTGGGAATGCAAACTGGTGCAGCCACTCTGGAAAACAATATGAAGTTTCCTCAAAAAATTAAAAATAGAACTACCCTATGACCCAGCAATTCCACTACTAGGTATTTATCCAAGGGATACAGGTGTGCTGTTTCGAAGGGGCACATGCACCCCAATGTTTACAGCAGCACTCTATCA
This sequence comes from Prionailurus viverrinus, assembly GCF_022837055.1. Taxonomy (NCBI): domain Eukaryota; kingdom Metazoa; phylum Chordata; class Mammalia; order Carnivora; family Felidae; genus Prionailurus; species Prionailurus viverrinus. The sequence goes on along the minus strand of NC_062564.1, from coordinate 63,815,208 downwards.
ACAATAGCCAAAGTATGGAAAGAGCCCAAATGTCCATTGATGGATGAATGGTTAAAGAGGTGGTATATATAGATATAGATATAGATATAGATATAGATATAGATATAGATAGATATAGATATAGATATAGATATAGATATAGATATAGATATAGATATAGATATATAGATATATAGATATATAGATATAGATATAGATATAGATATAGATATAGATATAGATATAGATATAGATATACACACACACACAATGGAGTATTACTTGGCAATCAAAAAGAATGAAATCTTGCCATTCACAACTATGTGGATGGAACTAGAGGGTAGTATGCTAAGAGAAATTAGTCAGAGATATACAAATATATGACTTCACTCATATGAGTACTTTAAGATACAAAACAGGTGAACATAAGGGAAGGGAAGCAAAAACAATTTAAAAACAGGGAGGGGACAAAAACGTAAGGGACTCTTAAACATGGAGAACAAACAGAGGGTTACTGGAGGGGTTGTGGAAGGTGGATGGGCTAAATGGGTAGGGGAATTAAGGAATCTATTCCTGAAATCATTGTTGCACTGTATACTAACTAGCTTAGATGTAAATTAAAATAAATAAATTAAATATGAAAATAAAAGATAAAAAAAGAAATATTCATTATTGCCTATTACACACTTAAGCACCTTGCTAGGCACTAAGGATATGGACATGAATAATACTTGGAACTCGTCCTCAAACGGTGTATAGCCTAGACAAGTAAGTAAATAAGTACAAGCTTTTCACTTCTGAAATTGCAACAACAGAAATGTATAAAACAGAAAAGGAAATGACTAACTTGGTTGGAGAGGGGAGGGAGGAATCTCAACATAGGCTTAGAGCAAGGAATTATTGAGCAAGGTAATGAACTTATAGGCCTCTATTAGTTTAAGATTCTGTGATTTTAAATTGAAAATAAGGTAGTTCAATAATCAATGCGTTTATATGGGTCAATTGTTGTCTCTGTATAAATTGTCAGAGTTTTCCCATAAGTCCTATAGATCTGTGAGTCCTATAGAGCATCACAGAATAACTTCCACTTGGCGCCATTAATTACCCTTTCATAGTGCTGTGCCAGGCCCCATCCTGGAAAGCATCATGGTACCACAGTCCCTCAATTCGATTGTTCCTGCCTGCCATATGCTTGGCTTTGTATGATACACTGGGCAGATGAGAAGGAATAAAACATAGTTTTGCCTTTAATGAGTGTAATAGGCGGCTTGGGGAAAATATCTGCAAACATATCTTATATAAAAATAAAGGGATTACATACAGATTAATGAATACCATAATGGGAGTTGGTTGAAGGTGCTTATGGGAACATGGAAAAAGGGGGCACTTAATTCTGATTAGGAGTAGGGCTTTTTAAAGAATAATAATACAAGTTTGTATTTATTAAGCTCTTACATCATGCAGGTATTTCCCATGATTGTCTCATTTAATTCTTTATTACAAACCTGTAGGATAAACATAATTACTCCTTTTATAGATGAAAAACTCAGTGAAATTAGAAATCTAACCACAGTTATTCTTTGATAAGATAAGCTTGCTATGCAGGTCTTCTTGAAACCAAAATCCACACGTGTAACCATAATTTGATACTGCTTCCCAAAGAGAGGTTTACCAAGGAATTGGTTGCATCCATTTCCTAGGGCCTGTTATAACAAATTAGCTCAAAGCAGATAGATTCAAACAACAGAACTCTATTTTCTCACGGTGCCGGAGGCTCCAAGTCCAAAATCAATGTCTTGGCAAGGCCATGCTCTAGGGGATAATCCCTCCTTTCCTGTCCAGATTTGGTGACTCCAGCTGTTTTTTTCCTGGGCTTGTGGAAGCATGATGCCAATGTCTGCCTCCTTCTCCACATGGCCTTCTATGTGTCTCTGTGTCGTCTCCCCTTTTATCTCTTATAAAAACACGGGGTTAGGGCCAATCCTAATTCAGGATAACCTCATCTTAATATCTTTACCTTAATTGCATCTGCAAAGTCCCTTTTTCCAAATAAGGTCACATTCATAGATACCAGGGGTTAGGTCTTAGCTATGTCTTTTGGTGGATGGCAATTCAACCCACCAGACTGCTGCTTTGGTAGAGTTTTTAGAACAAACTGGAGTGTGTCAGAGTAGGAGAGCAGTAATTGCAACAGGTTCAAAGACAAGACAAGTAACACAATGCCACACTAGGAAACCACATATATTTCATTATGCTGGGAACACCAAAACAAAAATAAACAACAAAAAACATATGCTGAGAAATGAGGTTCAAAAACTAGAGAGAATATCATAGAAAGCCTTGCCCACAAGCTAAGTTATTAGGGCTGTAGTCTAACCTGGGAGTCATTCAAGTCTTTTCATGTAAGGAAAGAACTATAATTAATTATGCATATAATACAAGTCACTCTAGTGCCAACATGAAGCAGCATTTTAGGATATGGATTTGTGGGCAGCATTGGACATAATCCAGATGAAAGAGAATAGATCAAAGACCATTTAAAAGAAGAAAGGGTTATGAAATTAAATGATAATAAGGGATAGATGTGAGTCGACTTGATAATCAGTTGGATGTGGGGAATTAAGGAGAAGAGGAGCTGGAGAAGACTTCCAGGTTTTAGCATGGACCGCTAGGTCACGCTGCCCTTCACCAAAAAAAAAGCGGAGTCAAGAATCGTTACAATTTCACAGGGAAGGAATAATGAATTTTATTGTGGACATGTTGGCTTTGAGTGCCTGAAGTATAAACAGGTGAACTAGACAGTTGGACATATGGAGAGAGATGCTGATTAGTTTTGTGTGGTGCGATTCTCTTCTGCAGAATCTGTTACTTCTGTTACTTTCCCAAGGACCATATCTTATTCATATTTACATCCCTAACAGCTGTCAATGTACCGAGCTAATAGTAGGTGATATGTCTGTTGAATTGGTTTAAATATAATTCCTATTAACTCTATCTCAAAGAAATTATAACAATAGCTATGAGCATTCACACACTGATTTTTTTTTATGTTAGAATGATGTATTAGGTTTCTTTCCATGTAGGTGTTTTATTATTTTCTCAATTCTGAGAGAAGAATGGACTTTTCAGACTACTAAGTTTAGGAAAGAACTGGACCCGAGGAAAAAAAAGAAACAAACAAACAAACAAACAAACAAAAAACCCAACTGGACCTGAACAGTTTAACATCTTGTTACTTGTGTGACTGGCCTTTCTGCAGGGAGCACATTGTTTACTTGTCCACACCTCACAGGCTCAAGGCCCTGGGGGACATGGATGGTAGGGTGTGGCGCCATCTGTAACAGATACAGCTGTCTTAGGCTGAGAACAGAACTTGGCAACCTATTACTTCTGTATACCTAAGCCCTGGTTCAAAAGTTCCATCAATAATGATAACATCAGGGGCACCTGGGTTGCTGAGTCAGTTAAACGTCCAACTTCAGCTCAGGTCTGATTTCATGGTTTATGAGTTCGAGCCCTGCGTCAGGCTCTGTGCTAACAGCTCAGAGCTTGGAGCCTGCTTCAGATTTTGTGTGTGTCTCTCTCTCCCCGCCTCTCCCTTTCCCCACTCGTGCTCTGTCTGTCTCTCTCTCTCAAAAATAAATAAACATTAAAAAACACAATGATAACATTGACTTTTTTTATCTCTATCTGCTTATCTCCTGAATCAGTTTTTGATGTCTGCAATTCCAACAGGCACCTTATGGACCTTGCTCTTTCTAACTGAAGCAAATTGACTTGTTCCTTACGCAAGTGCTTCACATGCTCCACTTTAAATAAAATAGTTTTTATTTGACTTGATTGAAAATTTTATTTGAATAACCAAATTACTGTATATATTAATCATAAAAAACATTGAAATTATGGACAAACCAATATGTTTAATTTAATAGATCATCCATAATCTACCAGAAACACTGCTATTTTTTGATAAATATCCTTCTGATCTTTTTGCTCCATATTCATACATATGTTTCTTTATATACAAAAATAAGGTCATATCACAAGTCTTTTACAAAAAGTTATGAGATGGAGTTTCATGTCATAAGATAAACTTCTACATCATTTTTAAAAAAATTATTTATTTATTTTGAGAGAGAGGCATGTGAGAAGGGAGGGGCAGAAAGAGAGAATTCCAAGCAGGCTCCATGCTCAGTGTGGAGCCCAACACAAGGCTTGATCCCATGACCATGAGATCATGATCTAAGCAGAAATCAAGGGTCAGATGCTTAGCAGACTGAGCCACCCAGGCGCCCCACTTCTACATCATTTTATGCGACTTAATTTTACTTCTCTGTATCAATAAACAACAGCTTACTACTTGTGATGAGAACCAGGTGTTGGAAGGAAGTGTTGATGCACCATATTGTACACCTGAAACTAATATTACACTGTAAACTAATCAGAATTTAAGTAAAAACTTAAAAAAAGAAACGTCTTAGTCAATTTCTTGCTTTAAGACATTTAGATTACTTACAATTTTATAAATGCTATTTTGAAGAACATTCTCATAAGTTCAGTCATTGTGTGATAAGGTTTTGAGGTATTTTTCCAGCAAGATTTTCCACCAACTCATGTGAATGAACACATTCACTGTCATTATTTAAAAGATTTGACAATATAGTAAGTGTGCTGGCATTTCCACTTGCTCTTCCAGATCTACACTCTACCTATTGACATCCTGTTCTGTGACCCAAGGAGCTGACCCCTAAGGATCATATCAACCAATTGCCCTGCCTCTGGCTTCTGGTTGGGTTTGGCTAGTGGAGGACAACAGCAGGGTATTGGAAGGCTATTGGAAAGAGATGTATTTATTCCCCCCAGATCCCTCTGTACCAACATGGTTGACAATAGCTGCATATTTCTTTCATTGGGTGTCCCTCTCCTGCAGCCACTGCTCTCATGGTTCCCATTGAAAATTCCCTTCATTGCTCCATCAGGCCAAAGATGGTAATAGTTTTCTATAATTACTATTAACAGAATGCTTCAGCATTCCTTACTGGCTATTTTAAGTTATCCACAACTTTAAAACAATCCCTTCATGGGGCGCCTGGGTGGCTCAGTCGGTTAAGAGGCCAACTTTACGTCATGATCTCGTGGTCCGTGACTGTGAGCCCCAAGTTGGGCCCTGGGCTGACAGCTCAGAGCCTGGAGCCTGCTTCGGATTCTGTCTCCGTCTCTCTCTGCCCCTCCCCCATGCACACTCTGTCTCTGTCTCTGTCTCTCTCTCCAAAATACATAAACATTAAAAAAAAAAAGTCCCTTCATTAAACTTGCCTGAATTACTTCAGGCATAGAGAATGTCATTTGCTTCTTGTCAGCACTCTGATGAAGATACGGATAGGCACAAATTTGTAAACATAGAACTGACCCAGGGTGGTCTGTATGAAATGCCTGTGAATAAAAATTAACAAAGTTAACACTGTTCACCTGCCCTTCGCACTGTGCTAGCTCATCTCCAAAACAGCTTACTCCACTAACATGTTGATTTGGGTCACACACACAAAACAATCAAGTTAACTGTTGAAATGTTTAAAGAAATATTAGTTTTCTCCTAAGAAAATAAAAATCAAAATAGTTTCCAATACATTGAAACATTGTCAATTATGTATTTTTACCATTTTATAAAATTGAGATAAATACATGATTTTTTTTTCTGAAATTTATTGACAAATTGGTTTCCATACAACACCCAGTGCTCATCCCAAAAGGTGCCCTCCTCAATACCCATCACCCACCCTCTCCTCCCTCCCACCCCCCATCAACCCTCAGTTTGTTCTCAGTTTTTAACAGTCTCTTATGCTTTGGCTCTCTCCCACTCTAACCTCTTTTTTTTTTTTTTCCTTCCCCTCCCCCATGGGTTCCTGTTAAGTTTCTCAGGATCCACATAAGAGTGAAACCATATGGTATCTGTCTTCCTCTGTATGGCTTATTTCACTTAGCATCACACTCTCCAGTTCCATCCACGTTGCTACAAAAGGCCATATTTCATTTTTTCTCATTGCCACGTAATATTCCATTGTGTATATAAACCACAATTTCTTTATCCATTCATCAGTTGATGGACATTTAGGCTCTTTCCATAATTTGGCTATTGTTGAGAGTGCTGCTATGAACATTGGGGTACAAGTGGCCCTATGCATCAGTGCTCCTGTATCCCTTGGATAAATTCCTAGCAGTGCTATTGCTGGGTCATAGGGTAGGTCTATTTTTAATTTTCTGAGGAACCTCCACACTGCTTTCCAAAGCGGCTGCACCAATTTGCATTCCCACCAACAGTGCAAGAGGGTTCCCGTTTCTCCACATCCTCTCCAGCATCTATAGTCTCCTGATTTGTTCATTTTGGCCACTCTGACTGGCGTGAGGTGATACCTGAGTGTGGTTTTGATTTGAAATACATGATTTTAAAGAAATATTCAAAAATATTTATTTATCCAACAGATACATGAAAGCAGTTCAACATCACTAATCACCAGGGAAATGCAAATCAAACCCAAAATGAGATATCGCCTCACACCTGTTAGAATGGCTGTTATCAAAAAGACAAGAAATAGCACGTGTTAGTGAGAGAGGATGTGGAGAAAAGGGAACACTTGTGCACTGCTGGTGGGAATGTAAATCAATGTGACCAGTGTGGAAAATATTATGGAGCTTCGTCAAAAAAATTAAAAGTAGAATGACCATATAATCCAGCAATTCCATTTCTGGGTTTTCGTTTTCCAAAGGAAATAAAACATGAATTTGAAAAAATATACGACCACCTTTATAATAATAATAATAATAATAATAATAATAATAATACATAACAATGCATAATATATTATTATTGTAATATACCTATGTACCCAATACATATATAATATATATTATTATATTGTACCCAATACATATATTATATATGTACCAAACAATGCTATTTATTGCAACGTAATTTATAATAGCCAAGATATGGAAACAACCAAAGTGCCCATCCATGGATGAATGGATAGAGAAAATACACAATGAAATATTACTCAGCCATAAAAAGAGAATGAAATCTTGCCATTTATAGCAGCATGGACACACACAGAATATTATTCAAGGGGCACACACACACACACACACACACACACACACACACAGAATGTTATCAGCCATGAGAAAAAAGGAAATCCTGCCATTTGTGACAACATGAAACTGTAAGACTTTATGCTAAGTTAAATAAGTCAGACCCAGAAATACAAATACCATATAATCTCACTTATGTGGAATCTAAAAAAACCCCAAAGACCAAAACAAAACAAAACAAACAAGTAAAAACAAGCTCACAGATACAGAGAACAGATTGGTGGTTGCCAGAGGCAAGGAGTGGGCAAAAGGGGGCAAAGGAGGTCAAAAGGAACAAAGTTCCAGTTATAAAATAATAAGTCAAGGGCATGTAAGATACAGCGTGGTGACTATAGTTAATTCTGTATTACATATCTAGAAGTTGTGAAGAGAGTAGGTCTTAAGTCTTCATCACAAGAAAAAAAAATTGGGACTATGTGTAGTGACAGATGTTAGCTAGACTAGGCTTATGTGGCAATTATTTCACAGCCTACACAATATCAAATTATTATGCTGTACACTTGAAACTAACATAATTGTTGTATGTCAATTAGACCTCAATTTAAAAAGTTTATTTATAATTTATGAAAATGTGCACTGGAACAGCAGCCAGAATTCACCTATAATTATCAGTTGGACCATTCTCTCTTTCACTGCATAAAAAGTCAACATATTCAGAAATGTTCCAGACTTGACAGTCTTGTGAATCCTGTGGTCTTGTCACATAGCTGTCTGCTAAGATTTCCCTAAGATACAATACATCGCCAGGGTTAGTGATCTGTTGCCTTTTTCAAACATAGGCTTCAGAATATTCTCTGTTGCTTCTTCATCCAGGAGGAGCCACCTTCTGTTGTTAACAATCATGAAACAATGCCACTGAGCATAATCCCAAAACTTCTGCACACCATAGCATTGCATGGCTGAGGACTAACTGATGTCAACTGAAAAGTAGCTGGCATCATGCTGGGATGACTATTGTACTAGCTCAGTTTGGTCACTAGACAGTGTCTCTTCAGGGAGTCTTAAAAACATTTCTAGAGCAGTTTAAAGCATATTATTCTAAAATTAGTGCATGTTTATTTTCAAGGTCATTAATTTTGCTGCTATATTCCAAAAAAGAGTAAAGTAATACTAGAAACTGAAAGTTAAATGTATCATGCTTATAAAAAGCCCATTATGACATCTCAAGGCTGCACTAGGCTGGCAAATATAAAAATTCTAACACCAGCAGGAATAGATATAAACACCTTTTTCTTAATGGTAACTACAACACATCTAAATAGACTTATTGTCATGTTGCAGTTCAAAAAGTTTGCTTGGGCCTAAAAAATAGTATCTAGTCTATGCCTAAAACTGGAAGGTTTTTTGTTTTTGTTTTTGTTTTTGTCTTGAAATTAGTTTAATTGTTCTAGATTGCCCTAAAATACCCTGAATGACAAAAGTGAAATAAGGTACCATTACAGAGACATTAAGGAAGTTAATGATTAGGCATAATTATACAGACATATTAGATATTCAAGAGCTTACATGGAAAGCTTAAATTATCGTTTTGAAACTGCCAGAAAAATATTTTGAACAATAGTGTTAATTTATGGTTAATTCCCATTTATGTTTCTGCGTGCAACTTCATTGTAGTTCTGAGTTGGTTTCTAAACTTCAGGCATGTGAACCTGAGAGAACTAGATATAACTGAATAGACCAGTGGACATTTAGTGAATTCTTGTCCTGAGCATCCTTAATGAAGCATGATAGCCTATAAGATTAATTTTTGTTTCAGTTCAGTTTGAAATGCTACATTTCTTAAGTGAAGTCTCAGTATAGATTCAAACCACTGTAATTCAAACCCATCAGTACTCCAGTCTCTGGAGTACTTGAAATGCCAGAGGAGAAGTTAAGAATTAAAACAAACCACCACCACCACAACAAATTAAATGTAAAAAGGCTACTGGGTACAATCTCCCATCTTCTAGTTCCTGCCAGAGTAAATGTATGGAAAATTACAGGAAAATTAGCTTTACTTATCATCTTTAACAAAACACAGTGTTTAACTAATTTTGTGGAATGCCAAGTAGTTTGGAGTGTTGTTAAGTAATTAAATGCCACAGGAGGCTAATTCCTGTGATGACAGGATTCAAAGTAGGGGAAAATTCAGGCAAAACTGTAACCTCTTCCCGCAACCTTTAACCCACTTCCTTTCAACACTAGAAATGGATCACATCCAACAGACATTAGAATTTCAAATACTGTTAAAAGAACTTACAAGTGCCACATTATCACCAATGATACTATTCTTTTGATGGAAAAGAAACAAGTGGAAGCTTAGAAGAAATTGAATCAGCCTTATTAGCAAGAGCTTAGTTCAAATAAAAAAATTTTAACTAAGATCCTACAGTATATAAAACAAAGATAAGATATAATCCCTAACCACATGTTACTTACAACCTGATTAGAGGATATAAATTTGCAAAAATCATGAGATAGAATAAAAATAAAGAGTAAGGATAATTACCATGGGAGATTCTAAGTACCAGGAAGGTTTAAAGGAAAGAAAATACAGTAAAACCTTGGATTGTGAGTAATTTGTTCTGCAGGTGTCTGCAAGACTAGTAAATATTTCCAATAAATTTTCAATTATTTTTTGATGTTTATTTTTGAGAGACAGAGACACACACAGAGTGTGAGCAGGAGAGGGTCAGGGAGGGAGACAGAATCTGAAGCAGGCTCCAGACTCTGAGCTGTCAGCACAGGGCCCCATGCAGGGGTCAAACCCACGAATGGTGAGATCAGAGCTGAGCTGAAGTCGGACGCTTAACCAGGCGCCCCTCTAATAAATTTTAATTTGAAAAACAAGCCATGTCTTACAATGCAAGTAGTACGTGATGCCAAATGTCACATGATCACAACTGAGCCAATGACTCTTCTCTCTCTCTCTCTTTCTCTCTCTGTCTCTCTGGGATTGTGGGTGATGGTCTCCCATTCTCAGATGCTCAGTCTCAGGCTGTGGGGTTTCACAGAAATCAGTGACTTTTCAGAACTTTGGAAGGTATCCACAACTGGCACTAGCATATTTTTTGTCACTTCAAAGCACCTATGGGCAGTACTTTGCTTTTCCATCCAAGAGTAAGCTTAGGAATGCTTTGCTTCATTCTAGGTCAGGCTGCCAGCAGATACAGACCCTTTCCTTTGCTGCTTTATTGCCAATTACATTAAAGACAGTATATGACAAGAGTTTATTAATACTGTACTGTAGTCAACATCGTGCAAGCATATACAATGGCCCCCATGCAGAAAAGCTTCCATTGAGCCAATAGACAGCAGTGATCCCATGAGTGATAGTTAAAGTCATCCTACACAATAATCCTTCTCTCTCTTGTCTCCTTCACAGCAGCCACAAAGATTTTCAAATTAAGTGCAGGTTAATTTGTTCATTTTTCTTTATATTTTGTATTTTCTTTATTATTTTGTGTTATATTACAGTATTGTAATCATTTTTATATGACTATTTTTGGATTGTGGAATGAACCGTCTGAACTTCCATTATTTCTTATGGGGAAATTTGCTTTAATATACAAATTCTTTGGATTACAAACATGTTTCCAGAATGAATTATGCTCGCAAACCAAGGTTTTACTGTAGACCTTTTTGAGAGCAACAGAAAACTTCAAGGAAAAGATACCCTTTCGGATGGAAAGAATGTCCACAAGACAGGGCAGATGAAAATTTCAGAAGACAATAAGAGCATGGACAAAAATAAGGAAGAAAAATATATGTTGCGTAGAAAGAAAAGAACTGGATTTCAATGCAGAAGAGTTAAATATGTGGGACAACTAATTGGAAGGTTGTGTCGGGTTAAGATTTTTAGACTTTATTCTATAGGCAATAGGGAGACATAAAGTTGCATGTAGAGAAAAAGTGCCATGGACAAAGTTATGATTCCTATCTCAGTAATGACTAGCAGTAATTGGTATGGGGAGTAACAAGAGTTGGGAAGGACAAAGTAGCCTCCATAGTTCAGGTGAGAAGCATATAATTAAACCCAATACTTCAACCAAGATGGTTATCACACTTGTTCAAGAACTTTGTCTCTCCACAAGAAGTCAACAGATCTAATTCTATGAAAACAAGTCTTTTGCTAGAGCATCATCGTAAGTAACCAATGTGTTGTAATATAGTCAGAAACAGAATCAGGTAAAGCATGTCATCATAGCTTTTTATAATAATATTTAAATAGTATGGTTCAAGTATTTCCAGGAGACTGACCTCAAGTAATCCAGCATCACCATGAATAGGCGGTTTTGACATGTCTTCTCATTACTGTGGGCTCTGGATAGTAACATACTGAGTGGCTCAGAATTGGGCCAGGGCACTATGAGTTGTAATGGCAGCTGAGACCAAAAATGCTGGTCTTAATTCTTAACCCTATCCTTATGCTTTCAATGTTTAAAAAAAAAAATATTTTTCGTTTATCTAGAAAGTGATGCAATGATAACTGACCCCTACGCTGTTGGCATTCTCCTTATTTTCCAAAGCCAGCTCCTTCCACTGACACAAATGCCTTCGTCAGCAAATAGCCTGAATCTAAATAAGATAAATAGGTGTCCTCTGGGGCTTATGGCTGAGAAGCCTCTGGGCATTACTGAATACACTCAATTAGGAGGTGTCACTCCCAGGTGGTGACAGTGACAGGGAATTAAATCCTAAGAAAGTGCAATCCAGGCGCTTGAATTTCGGGTGACTAATTTGGTTGACTCCATTTGCAAAGTTTGACCGGCCACTGCAGGTGAAAGGATTTGACTGAACATAGATCAAAAATCCCCCCAGAGCTGAGTGACCTTGTTAAGCAACTTTGCTACCTCTTTTATGCAGTGAGTTATGCTCAGCAAAGCACGGATATTTTCCATTAACCTCTGAGGCAACAACAAATTTATCCATTTCCTTTCCCTGCTTACTCACCTCATTCAAATCCTTCAGCAAAATGTCCCTCACTTCTCCTATTTGCCAACTTGTCATGTGGGCTGTACAAACTAAGTCCCCAAGAAAGACTGCTGTCTATTCCAAATCTAAAGGGTTCACGAGTATTAAATTAGGTTCCTGGAGTTCTGACTTCCCCCAAAGAATTCCAAATATAATTTAAAGTACCTAGAGATGATGGGCATTAAAAAGTACACTTATCATGATGAGCACTGAGTAATGTACAGAATTGTTGAATCACTGTACTGTACACCTGAAACTAATTTCACACTATATGTCAACTGTATTGGAATTAAAAATTTTTTTAATCTTAATAAAAACAAATAAAGTACCTGGAGAAACAGAGAGCAATCTCTTACTTTCCACAATTGTACAAACAGACTAACTGAAAATACTTGTCAAGCTGGATCAAATCAATCCAAACATATTTACTGCATGCCTAATATGCCAGGCACTGGCACTGTGTGGGCACTGGCTATACAATGACAAATCACAGCCTCAAAGGAGAGAAAGTGGCTTGTAGGACAAGTTTTGAAGTCTGATAGACCTGGGCTCACATCCCACCTATAACTTTCTCTGTGGTTTTGATAAAATCTTTAATTTCTTGAAGCCTCAGTTTCTGCACCGGCAAAATGGGGATAATAAGTCATAGAGTTCATGAGAATCAGATGACATTAGTGAAATACTTAGTTTTGTTTGTGCAAACAAATAGTGGACATGCCCAAATGTTAGCTGCTTGTTATTAAAGAATTTATTTTGTCTTGCCTCAGTTGGATTTGATTTGGGTTTATTTTGCCTTGTTTTAGAAAAATCACTGTTGAGGGAAGAGGAGTAGAACAAATTAAATCAATAACTATAAGATAATGTTCAGACAATCACACTAATGGACAGACAGCTGTCCTTTTTCAGTAAATATTTAATCATTTTGGGAACTAGCATCTTAAATGAAATATAAGAGGACACCTTTTATCTTAATATCATAAGATGTGTTTCACACTATAGACATAAATAATAACAAAAACCCTTAAACACAACTTCATTCTTAAGGCAAAAAGAGGGGGATCCTTTGAAGCAGTGTTCAAAATTACCTTCCATGTGATTAGCACCTCTAACAGCATAATTGGTCAAGGGCAGGCCTTAGACTGGCTCAGCCATTACTGCCTTATAGGAAAGCACTGAACACGCCGTTTTGCTGAGTGTGCTGAGCAACAGTCATGCCTGGAACTGTTGCTATGTTACCAAAGAGACCACAAGCTCTTGACATCCCCACAGCAATATTAACATGCACAAAAATCTGTAGGAGTTTCTATCAGAACCCCTAACAGCCAAATGGCCATTTGGAAAATGTATGATTCCTTTTATAACCTAGACCTTGGAAAATATATAATCAAGAAATGGCAAGCATAATCAGAGATGTCAGGAAAATTTTTAAACGTTAAACATCTTGTGAGATTCAGCCTTTTGAGTTATTCTCATTAGCATCGGTCCACTGTGCTATGTCACATCACCAAAGGCTCAAATCAAGCAGAGTAGAATAAGAAGATAGGGGCCATTAGACACTTAAAAGAAAACAGTGACCCAAAGAAACCACAATTGCTGTAGACCCAACATATGCTAAGTGCTTGATGATTCTCCTGGCTTCACCCAAAAGAACACTCGTACTTGTGTGATAAAGGCCATGAAAGGGATCATACTCCAAGGCACTTTTTCACTCCCCAATCCAAGCCCCTAGGTGTACCTGTGATGCCTATTCTATAACATGCCACATCATCACAAAAATCTAGTTTAACATAAATAAAAAAGGAAAAAAAGCAAAGGAATTTGGCTCTGTTGGGTATCTGGTCCTTTAGGATATTCTGAATACAGAATTTTGAGTTAGCAATGAGGGATTTCTCTTTTAACTTAGATTCAACTTTTTATTCTCCCTCCCTTGATCTGATAGACTGTCCTGAAGGCATTAAGCCTCCTGGGCTTATTCCCTATGGGCTTCTAGATCTAGCCTGTGTGATTTCTATTGCTTGCTGCTTTTATTTTCTCTGTGAATTTTCCATTGACGTTAATTAAGCTCCCTTTAGCGTGATGAGCTTCTCAGTATCTGATCTAAAGCCTTTCACACATAAAAAATAACAAGTTAGAAAGAAAGCAGTTCAGTCATAAAAGAGATGTGGAATCTGTTCAAGTTGTTAACATTTTAAAAAAGGTCAGCCCTTTAAATGGTCACGTTAAATAGGATGAATGTGGGTTAAACCATCCCTCTGTGAGGGTTCACAAACCCATCCATGGGTCTGCTCACACCTGCAAAGGGTCTGCAAGGCTTCCTTTCTCTCTGTGGTGCAGGCTACATTTCAGGAGCTGAAGCTGCATTGAGCATGTACAGTACTGGGGCTCTCACAGTTAACAGAGTCAAACAGAACCTAAACAAAACTACATTTTCAAAATTAAAGAACAGATAGTCCATTGTGATAGTCCGGAAGCACATATCAAGGGGAAGACTTTAAAAAGGCTTTTTAATACCGATAAATTTGATTTTTTGTTGTTGTTGTTTATTATTGAGAGAAAGCATGTGCGGGCGAGGGGCAGAGAGAGAGGGAGACAGAGAATCTGAAGGGGGTTCTGTGCCGACAGCAGTGAGCCTGGTGTGGGGCTCGAACTCTCCAACTGTGATATCATGACCTGAGTCAAAGTCAGATGCTCAACCGACTGAGTCAGCCAGGTGCCCCAGATAACCTTGATTTTTAAATAACAGGTTTGGATCTCGTTATTTTTATTTTGTTTTATTTTTTTAATGTGACATGTCAGGTAAAAAAGGTCAAGGGCCTCCCAGGATAGTGACACACTCAGAAGCACCATCGGACTTACTGCTAACCACCACACACACGTTTTCTCTCTGTAGCATGCTTGGTTAATCATGTCTCCTAGGACGTGAAACAGAACCCTAACCCTACCATATCACATGATCTTCTATGATGTTAGTTAGCTGCACCAGCAATTTCTCCAAGGAGTATGTTATTCCTTTTTAAAAAATATGTATTTATTTTTGAAAGACAAAGAGAGAAAACGAGTGGGGGAGGGGCAGAGAGAGAGGGAGACACAGAATCCGAAGCAGGCTCCAGGCTCTGAGCTGCCAGCACATAGTCTGACACGGGGCTCAAACTCACGAACTGTGAGATCATGACCTGAGCCGAAGTCAGACACTTAACCGACTGAGCCACCCAGGGGGAACCCTCCCCAAGGAGTATTTTCAATAAAGATGATGTCCTCCAAACATAGAAATATCTTATTACTAGACAGATTTCACTCCCTGAACCTCGTGAAAGCCATCTGGACCCTATCTGGTCTTGTCCACTCTAACCCAAGACCTGCCCAAGATGAGAGCCCACTTCAATACTATTTCCTGCCTCTTTTCTTCTGAGTCCTAAGCTCATTTTGGCACATCCTCACAAGCTGAAGTGATGTGTTCTCATTTTAGTATCCCAAACCCACAAGAATAACCTTTTAAAGATAAAATTCCAAAGAAAGATATTTTTACACAAGGATAAAAAATTTTGTCTCTTCACAACTCCTGTAAAGAATTTTTACTATCTGAATACTTGACCCAGTATAGATAACTGAAGACATCCTTTATCTTTCTGTAAGGGTCAAATATGGTGGTTTGGATTGTGACATTATTTAGAGGGGTTCACATAGTGCTTTGTATAAGAATTGCCTGGGAAACAGGTTAATACCCAGTAAAATATAGACACACACATACACACACACACACACACACACACACGCACACGCACACATACATATGCACACACAAGGAAGGGGGAGTACATATACTAAGTGCCTCTGTAATTTCTGATGTACTCTCTTGCATTCTATATCGAGAGCCATTGCTTATATTAAGAGACAATATAATCTCTATAAAGTGACTTACTTGAATAATAGCAAAGAGAAATTTTTTTTAACCAAAGAAGTAAAATAGGTAACAGAACCAAACAGGTAAATAGCAAAAATATTCACATTAATCAGAGAGAAGAGAGTTAGTTTATATAAAAGGAACAAAAGATGATATTGTGAGGGATTTGGGGGTGTATAGCATAAAGAAGAGGCTCAAGTGTCTGCATACATTATTTTCTCAAAGGTTCACAGGGGTTCCTAATTTTTCCCTCAAAATGATGCAATTCAAATAATTTTTCTCAGCCATCACCCCTCACCTACTATGCTGGATGGCAATCAAGAAAACTCCCATGTTAATTTTTCTGTAAGAGAAGAGTTCAAGAAGAACACTTAAATTCTAGGAACCACTGAAACTATCTTTCTCCATGTACTGGCTGCCTAACTGCAGGTTTAACAACAACAACAACAGCAACAGCAACAACAACAACAACAACAACAGAAAGGTCTCACCATGACATGTGAATGCCCTACTCTAGCCCTAGGGGACTTTCTCCAATTCTGAAAGGCAAGAAAAATTCTATAGTAACCACTAATAACATGAATTATTATTTGCCTCTTTGAAAAGAACTGCTAAAAACAACTGAGACCCTCCTAGTCAGCACTGGAGGAGTTTGGGACCGAAATATCCAAGATGTTTTTTTAAAAATAACTTACAGCACAGCTAGCTTGTATTTTAACAGGAATAGCCCAAAAGTGTATATAAAAAATGCCATCCTCACCAAGAAGCTAGTTATGAATTTTTAGTGAGGCCTATATAGTAAATAATTTACATAAATAATTAAAAAATAACCATAAATAGTGTATGTATCCTTTAAGATATTAAATACGTATCATTATGAGCAGGGTTTCAAAATACCCCTTCTGGTAGCATAAGCACTACGCAGTCCTTGATAAAAATTTGCTTTCCAGTTAGCTGGTTTGCCAAGAAACAGTAACATGATTCTTCCTCACTTAATAGGCATATTGCTAGAAAGTTGTGACCACAAATTAATTTTATCAAATCACATCACAGGTTGCAAGTGCTTTTCATTTTACATTTTAGACATGCAGTCAATTGAAATTTCACAATATTAATGCTTTCTTTTTCTATTATTCCCTACCTCCCACAGTTTGAACTGAGTACATAGAGGACTTAAATATTGGAGTAAAGGGGAAGCCACTAATTTATTAATGTCCAAGATCTGAGGAAGATGAAGTCGATAAATATAAGAACTGAGAAACAGAATGAGCAATTGGCCCCAGAATACCCAAATGGGAATATCTATCTTGTGCATGTGCACTGCCAGAGGGGCACTAATTAGAAGACTTCTTAAAAGAAAAAAGAAGGAGGAGGAGGAGAAAGAAGAAAGAAGAAGAAAGAAGAAAAGAAGAAGGAGAAGGAGAAGGAGAAGGAAAGAAGGAGAAGGAGGAGGAGGAGGAGGAGGAGGAGGAGGAGGAGGAGAGGAAGACTTTTTAGGACTCTAATCTACAAACCCAAATGAAAATGCAATCAATGGTCACCTTCAGAATCTCTATTACCTAATTTCCATACCATAACCAAATTAACGACTGTCCCTTCTGTTTCTTAATATGTTTAGAACCCCGTTCTCTCGTACAAATCTTTTTTTTTCTCAGAAGTGTTTAGTCTTTGAGCTCTCTTACGCTTTAAGTGTTATTGATTTCACATCTATCAGGAAGCAAAATAGAACCTTAACTAACAAACACACATCTAGTTAGGATGCATACCCTTAATTTCCCCTTGTGTTTAGCCTTTAAGTCAAATGGTTTTTCTCATCCACAAGCTAAAATAATGAATTATTTATAAAAATTGTTATTTATAAATAGTAGAAATGAGTCTAGTTCTAATTTGTTTACTATCATGGTCAGACAGTGAAAATGGAGACAGATATATTTACCTGATGTTTTTTTAAGAACCAAATTAAATAGGAGGAACATTACAATCATAGAAGTGGTGGTTTGCCTTTTGTTTATTCACAATCAGGGTAATGCACAAAGATTCACTGAAGTCAGTGGACTGTGTTCTTGGCCTTTAAGTAGGAAGCCGTTAACATAAGCTTGTTTCTCAATTTTGCACAGCAAAGAAATAAAAATAAAAATGTCATTTGTATGTAAAATATTTGAAACCTAAGTCTATTTCCCCAAGAATAAAAATGCAGACACTTATTCCCTGTGCTTTTTGATGGCTTGCTCTTTTGGGGAAATTTGCAAAATAACTGTACTAATCATGGGGCATCTACAAAGACATCCACACCTGAATCTTTCATGGAATAAAAGGTAGTGTTTGTTTTTAAGAGCACATCTTTTCCCACGCCTAAAGGAAGTATTCTTTGATTCCTGTGATTTAAATGGGTAAAAGCAAAGAGTCACTTGTAGAGAAGACAAGACCGCAGAGACAGGAGACTGGGGAGGTCCTACAATAGAGCAGGAGTCACAACGGTAGTATCTTGGTCTAAAGTAGTAGTGATAATGATTAAGAATTTTGGAAAGAATATATTTTATTTATTTATTTTTAATGTTTTTATAATTTAACTTTATTTTTTATTTTTTAAAATTCACATCCAAATTAGTATATAGTGAAGCAATGATTTCAGGAGTATATTCCTTAACGCTTCTTACCCATTTAGCCTATCCCCCCTCCCACAACCCCTCCAGGAACCCTCAGTTTGTTCTCCATATTTATGAATCTCTTCTGTTTTGTCACCCTCCCTGTTTTTATATTATTTTTGTTTCCCTCCCCTTATCTTCAACTGTATTGTCGCTTAAAGTCCTCATATGAGTGAAGTCATATGATTTTTGTCTTTCTCTGACTAATTTCACTTAGCATAATACCCTCGAGTTCCATCCACGTAGTTGCAAATGGCAAGATTTCATTCTTTTGGATTGCCGAGGAATACTCCATTGTATATATAATTACTGCATCTTCTTTATCCATTGATCCATCGATGGACATTTGGTTCTTTCCATACTTTGGCTATTGTTGATAGTGCCGCCATAAACATGGGGGTGCATGTGTCCCTTTGAAGCAGCATACCTGTATCCCTTGGATAAATGCCTAGTAATGCAATTGCTGGGTCATGGGGTAGTTCTATTTTTAGTTTTTTGAGAAACTCCATACTGTTTTCCAGAGTGACTGCACCAGCTTGCATTCCCACCAACAATGCAAAAGAGATCCTCTTTCTCCGTATCCTCGCCAACATCTGTTGTTGCCTGGGTTATTCATGTTAGCCATTCTGACAGGTATAAGGTGGTATCTCATTGTGGTTTTGATTTGTATTTCCCTGATGATGAGTGATGTTGAGCCTTTTTTCATGTGTCAGTTGGCCATCTGGATGTCTTCTTTGGAGAAGTGTCTATTCATGTCTTTTGCCCATTTCTTCACTGGATCATTTGTTTTTTGGGTATTGAGTTTGATAAGTTCTTTCTAGATTTTGGATACTAACCCTTTATCTGATATGTCATTTGCAAATATCTTCTCCCATTCCATCGGTTGCCTTTTAGTTTTGCTGATGGTTTCCTTCGCTGTGCAGAAGCTTTTTACTTTGATGAGGTCCCAGTAGTTCATTTTTGCTTTTGTTTCCCTTGCCTCCAGAGATGTGTTGAGTAAGAAATTGCTGAGGGCAAGATCAAAGAGGTTTTTGCCTGCTTTTTCCTCAAAGATTTTGATAGCTTCCTTTCTTACATTGAGGTCTTTCATCCACTTTGAGTTTATTTTTGTGTATGGTGTAAGAAAGTGGTCCAGGTTCATTCTAATGCATGCTGCTGTCCAGTTTTCCCACTACCACTTGCTGAAGAGACTGTCTTTATTCCATTGGATATTCTCTCCTGCTTTGTCAAAGATTAGTTTCCCATATGTTTGTGGGTCCATTTCTGGGTCTTCTATTCTATTCCAATGATCTGAGTGTCTGTTCTTGTGCCAGTACCATACAGTCTTGATGATTATAGCTTTGTAGTATAGCTTGAAGTCTGGGATTATGATGCCTCCTGCTTTGGTTTCTTTTTCAAGATTGCTTTGGCTATTCGGGGTCTTTTTGGGTTCCATACAAATTTTAGGATTATTTGTTCTAGCTCTGTGAAGAATGCTGGTGTTACTTTGATAGGGAACGCATTGAATATGTAGATTGCTTTGGATAGTATCGACATTTTAACAATATTTGTTCTTCCTATCCAGGAGCATGGAATCTTTTTCCATTTCTTTGTGTCTTCTTCAATTTCTTTCATAAGCTTTCTATAGTTTTCACTGTATAGATTTTTCACCTCTTTGGTTAGATTTATTCCAAGGTATTTTATGGTTTTTGGTGCAACTGTTAATGGGATCGATTCTTTGATTTCTCTTTCTGTCTCTTCATTGTTGGTGTATAGGAATGCAATCAATTTCTGTGCATTGATTTTATATCCTGGGACTTTGCTGAATTCATGAATAAGTTATAGCAGTTTTGGTGGAATCTTTAGGGTTTTCCATATAGAGTACCATGTCATCTGCAAAGAGTGAAAGTTTGACCTCCTCCTGGGCAATTTGGATGCCTTTTCTTTCTTTGTGTTGTCTGATTGCAGAGGCTAAGACTTCCATGTTGAAGAACAGTGGCGAGAGTGGACATCCCTGTCTTGTTCCTGATCTTAGGGGGAAAGCTCTCAGTTTTTCCCCATTGAGGATGATATTAGCGTTGGGTTGCTCATATATGACTTTTATCATCTCGAGGTATGATCCTTCTATCCCTAATTTCTTGAGGGTTTTTCTCAAGAAAGGATGCTGTATTTTGTCAAATGCTTTCTCTGCATCTATTGACAGGATAATATGGTTCTGGTCCTTTCTTTTATTGATGTGATGAATCATGGAAATTGTTTTACAGATATTGAACCAGCCCTGCATCCAAGGTATAAATCCACTTGGTCGTGGTGAATAATTTTTTAATGTATTATTGGATCCAGTTGGCTAATATCTTGTTGAGGATTTTTGCATCCATGTTTATCAGGGAAATTGGTCTATAGTTCTCCTTTTTAGTGGGGTCTCTGTCTGGTTTTGAAATCAAGGTAATGCTGGCTTCATAGAAAGAGTTTGGAAATTTTCCTTCCATTTCTATTTTTTGGAACAGTTTTAAGAGAATAGGTGTTCACTCTTGCTTAAATGTTTGGCAGAATTCCCCTGGAAAGCCATCTGGCCCTGGACTCTTGTTTTTGGGCAGATTTTTGATTACTTACTGGTTGTGGGTCTGTTCAAATTTTCTATTTCTTCCTGTTTCAGTTTTGGTAGTGTATATGTTTCTAGGAATTTGTCCATTTCTTCCAGATTGCCCATTTTGTTGGCATATAATTGCTCATAATATTCTCTTATTATTGTTTTTATTTCTGTTATGTTGGTTGTGATTTCTCCTCTTTCATTCTTGATTTTACTTATTTGGGTCCTTTCCTTTTTCTTGATTAAACTGGCTAGTGGTTTATCAATTTTGTTAATTCTTTCAAAGAACCAGCTTCTGCTTTCATTGATCTGTTCTACTGTGTTTTTGGTTTTGATAGCATTAATTTCTGCTCTAATCTTTATTATTTCCTGTCGTCTCCTTGTTTTGGGTTTTATTTGCTGTTCTTTTTCCAGCTCCTTAAGGCATAAGTTTAGGTTGTGTATCTGAGATCTTTCTTTCTTCTTTAGGAAGGCCTGGATTGCTATATACTTTCCTCTTATGACCGCCTTTGCTGCATCCCAGAGGTTTTGGATTGTGGTGCTATCATTTTCATTGACCTCCATATACTTCTTAATTTCTTCTTTAACTTCTTGGTTATCCCATTCATTCTTCAGTAGGATGTTCTTCAGTCTCCAAGTATTTGTTACCTTTCCAAATTTTTTCTTGCGGTTGATTTCAAGTTTCATAGCATTGTGGTCTGAAAATATGCATGGTATGATCTCGATCTTTTTGTACTTACTTAGGGCTGATTTGCGTCCCAGTATATGGTCTATTCTGGAGAACGTTCCATGTGCACTGGAGAAGAGTGTATATTCTACTGCTTTAGGATGAAATGTTCTGAATGTATCTGTTAAGTCCATCTGGCCCAATGTGTCATTTAAAGCCATTGTTTCCTTGTTGATTTTTTGATTAGATGATCTGTCCATTGCTGTGAGTGGGGTGTTGAAGTCTCCTACTATTATGGTATTACTATGGATGAGTTTCTTTATGTTTGTGATTAATTGATTGATATATATGTGTGCTTCCATATTTGGTGCATAAATGTTTACAATTGGTAGGTCTTCTTGGTGGATAGACCCCCTTGATTATGATATAATGCCCTTTTCATCTCTTATTACAGTCTTTATTTTAAAGTCTAGATTGTCTGATATAAGTATGGCTACTCCGGCTTTCTTTTGTTGACCATTAGCAGGATAGATGGTTCTCCATCCCCTTATTTTCAATCTGTAGGTGTCTTGAGGTCTAAAGTGGGTCTCCTGTAAACAGCATATACATGGATCTTGTTTTCTTATTTATTCTGTTACCTATGTCTTTTGATTGGAGCACTGAGTCCATTGACGTTTAGAGTGAGTACTGAAAGATATGAATTTATTGCCATTATGATGCTTGTAGAGTTGGAGTTTCTGGTGGTGTTCTCTGGTCCTTTCTAATCTTTTGTTGCTTTTGGTATTTTTTATTTACATATATATTTTCTCATGTTTTCTCCCCTCCGAGAGTCCCCCTTAAAATTTCTTGCAGGGCTAGTTTAGTGGTCACAAACTCCTTTAGTTTTTGTTTGTCTGGGAAACTTTGTATCTCTCCTTCTATTTTGAATGACAGCCTTGCTGGATAAAGAATTCTTGGCTGCATATTTTTCTGATTCAGCACATTGAATATATCCTGCCACTGCTTTCTGGCCTGCCAAGTTTCTGTGGATAGGTCTGCTGCAAACCTGATCTGTCTTCCCTTGTAGGTTAGGGACTTTTTTTTCCCTCGCTGCTTTCATGATTCTCTCCTTGCCTGAGAATTTTGTGAATTTGACTTGTGATATGCCTTGTTGATGGTCGGTTTTTGTTGTATCTAATGGGAGTCCTCTATGCTTCCTGGATTTTGATGTCTGTGTCTTTCCCCAGGTAGGAAAGTTTTCCGCTATGATTTGCTCACATAACCCTTCTACCCCTATTTCTCTCTTCCTCTTCTGGGACCCCTATGATTCTGATGTTGTTCCTTTTTAATGAGTCACTGATTTCTCTAATTCTTAAAACGTGCTCTTTTGCCTTAATCTCCCTCTTTTTCTCTGCTTCGTTCTTCTCTATAAGTTTTCCTCTATATCGCTGAATCTGTTCTACCTTATCCATCCTTTCCGCTGCTGCATCCATCTGTGACTGCAGCTCAGTTACAGCATTTTTAATTTCATTCTGGCTATTTTTTGCTTCTTTTATCTCTGCAGAAAGGGATTTTAATCTATTTTTGACTCCAGCTAGTGTTCTTATTATCGTGATTCTAAATTCTGGTTCAGACATCTTGCTTGTGTCTGTCTTGGTTAAATCCTTGGCTGCTGTTTCTTCGTGCTCTTTCTTTTGGGGTGAATTTCTTTGTTTTGTCATTTTGAAGGGAGAAAAGGAATTAATGAGGTAGAAAAATTGAAATTAAAAAAATACTAAATTAAAAATTAAAAAAACACACACACACTCAAATCTAATAGATGATGCTAGATCCTAGGTGTGTTTTGGTCTGGGTGTAGAAAGTGGTTTGACAGGTTAGAGAAACAAAACAAAAAAAACCAAAAAACAAAAACAAAAAAAATAGAGAAAAAAGGGGGGAGACAAAAAAAGGAAATAGTTTTAGAATTTGAAGAAATGAATACACTAAAATAGACTAAAATACACAAAAGTAGAGAACATAGTAGAAAAAAATTATGGAAAAATATTTTTAATAAAAATTGAAAATAAATATGAATTTTTTTCATTTTCTGTATTTAAGAAAAAAGAAATGAAAATGAGAAAAAAGATAAAGAAAAAAAGAAAAGACAAAAAAGAAATCGTTTAAAAATTTGAAAAAGTGAATATACTGTAGTAGAATGAAATAAAATGATGGGAGTAAGAATTTGAAAAAAATTACATAAAGGCAAAAAATATAGTAATAAAAATTAAATAAAAATATATTTAAAAGAAATTGAAAGTAAAAATGAAGTTTTTCTCTTTCTGCATTCAAGAAAAAGAAAAAAGAAAAAAGAAAAAAGGAAAGTAAGAGAAAAAGGAAATTGTTTGAAAATTTGAAAAGGTGAGTACACTGAAGTAGACTAAAATAAAATGATGGAAGTAAAGTAGAATTTGAAAAAATTTACACAAAAGTAAAAAATGTAATAAAAATTAAAGACAGATATTTTTAATAAAATTGAAAATAAAAATGAGTTTTTTCTCTTTCTGTATGCAATAAAAAGAAAAGAATTGTGAAAGAGAAAAAGGAAAGAGAGGGGAAAAAATTGAATAGATGAACCTGCTAACAGATTGAAGTAGGACTGAAATTGCTTCGTTTTCCCCTAGAGGTCAGTCCACGTAGCTCTTTATAGTCCATAAATTAAGCCAGTGGTAAGGTTTGTGTTCTTGAAGAGCGAAGTTGGCCCAGTTGGGCAGTGCTCAGTGTAACAGTTCCGCTGTCCACTAGATGGTGCTGCTAGCATACTGGGGTGGATTCTTGCGGTGCTTGGCGGTGCACATGCGCGGTAACGGTGAAAAATGGCGCCACCCAGCCACCTAGTCTATTCTCCCAGATCAGCAATCGCACACAGGTCCTTCATCTTTAGCACTCGTCCACTCCCCACTTTTCCACTCTCCGTGACCAGGCTCCAGGCAGTGCCTCTCTCCCAAGTTTTGTCTCAGATGCAGCTGTTTTCCCCGGCCCCTCACTTCCAAAGGACTGCGGCTTTGACCCGCTCCGCCCCTCTGCGGGAGGATCTCGCTGAGCCATGGCTGAATGAGCAATGGCCGAATGTCAGCTGCACCCAGGAACACCTGCTGGACCCTGCTGTTGCCAGTGCCCTGAGACTGTGGCCAGGTGCCAGCCCACCCCCAAAAAAGATCACGACACAGTGAAGCCTCAGCGTTTCAGGGACCATGGAAAATCAAAACACACATCTGGCACCAGGCTTCACCCTCAATGACCTTGCCCCAGCACCAGCGAATGTGGCTGCCTTCCAGGGTCTGCTGGGACCAGGTGGCTTCAACAGTCTCCACCAAATGGCCTTCCAGCAGTGGAACTGTTTTCCCGTGTGGCCCAAGAACCTCCCGGACTCCACTCTGTTCCTGGGGATTCACCTTTCCCACCAGAGCACCGCCAGGTATCGAGCTGCAGAGTTGCAGCCTTTGTGCTCCCCTTGTTTACAGTCTTAATGGAATTTAAACCCTCTCCTTTCTCCTTTCTCCCTTTTTAGTTTAGTCCCTGCATCTGTTTCCAATTTTCAACTTTCTCTTCAGCTGCTTTTGGGGAGGGGTGTTTTTCCCGTATGCTCCCCTCTCCCCAGTCTCCATCCTCTTTCCACCCGCAAAAGGGGTTCCCTACCTATCGGGGCTTCTTGCTGCCCAAGTTCAGCTCTTCGTGTCGCATACCTGCTGAATTCTGTGGTTTAGGTTGTGCAGATTGTTGTGTTAATCTTCCAATCAGTTTTCTAGGTGTGTAGGATGGTTTAGTGTTGGTCTGGCTGTATTTCATGGACACAAGACACACAAAAAGCTTCCATGCTCTTCCGCCATCTTGGCTCCTCCCCTGGAAAGAATATATTTTAGATAAATATATGAACCAAGAACTATGGATGGATATATTAGGTATGGAGAAAAGAAAAGAATCTGACCTGATCATAGAGAAAAAGCATTCAGCATTTCAACATTGATTATGGTACTAGCTGTAGGTTAGTTATATACAACCTTTAATATGTTGAGGTATGTTCCTTCTATGCCTAGTTTGTTGAAAGTTTTTGTCACAAAAGCATGTTGAATTTTGTCGAATTCTTTTTCTATATCTATTGAGATCATATGATTTTTTTACCTTTATTTTGTTAATTGTAGTATATCAAAATTTGCAGATGTTGTAATATCCTTGCATCTCCAAAACAAATCCCACTTAATTGTGCTGAATAATCCCTTTAATAAATTGTTGGATTCAGTTTGCTAATAATTTGATCAGGATTTTTGCATCTATGTTCATCAAGGATATTGACCTATAGTTTTCTTTTCTTGTGATGTCCTTCCTAGGCATCCTAAAATGAATTAGAGTATTTCCCCTCTTCTAGTTTTTGCAAGAGTTTAAGAGGCATCAGTATTAGTTCTTTTTTAAATGCTTGATAGAATTCACCAGTGAAGCCATCAGGTCCTCGGGTTTTCTTTGTTGGGAGGTTTATGATTACTGATCAGATCTCCTTACTGCTAATAATTAATCTGTTCAGATTTTCTATTTCTTCATGATTCAGTTTTGGTAGATTGTGTGTTTCTAGTAATTTATCCAATTTGTTAGCATATAATTTCTCACAGTAGTCTCTCATGATATTTTGTATTTCTGTGGTATCAGTTGTAATGTC
The DNA here is from genome assembly GCF_022837055.1 of Prionailurus viverrinus. Taxonomy (NCBI): domain Eukaryota; kingdom Metazoa; phylum Chordata; class Mammalia; order Carnivora; family Felidae; genus Prionailurus; species Prionailurus viverrinus. The sequence continues at coordinate 63,788,682 of NC_062564.1, read as the reverse complement.
TCCTCTTTCATTTATAATTTTGTTTATGTGAGTCCTCTTCCTTTTTTTCTTAGGAAGTATAGCTAACAGTTTGTCTGTTTTGTTTACAGTTCAGAAAACCAGTTCTTAGTTTCTTTGGTCTTTCCTATTGCCCTGTTAGTCTCTGTTTCATTTACTTCCTCTCTGATCTTTGTTATTTCCTTCTTTCTAGTAACTTTGGGCTTAGTTTGTTCTTTTTCTAGTTCTTTGAGATATACAGTTAGCTTATTTATTTGAGATCTTTCTTTCCCTTAATGCAGGCATTTATCACTATAAACTTTCCTGTTTGATTGGTTTTTACTGCACCTCATAAGCTTTGGTATGTTGTATTTCCATTTTCATTGGAAGAAAATATCAAGATACTTTTTTATTTCTCTTTTGATTTCTTCTCTGGCCCATTGTGTGTTCACATTTGTTTAATCTCCACATATTTGTAAATTTTTCAGTGTTCTTGTAATTTATTTCCAGTCTCATGCCATTATGGCCAGAAAAGATGCTTGATGTGACTTCAATCTTCTTAAATTTAAAAAATTTAAATTTTGTTTCCTAACACATGATCTATCCTAGGGGATGTTCCATGTGTGCTTAAGAAGGATTTGTACTCTGTTGCTGTTGGATGGAATGTTCTGTGAATGTCTGTTAAGTCCATCTGATTTAACATGTAGTTTAAAGCCAATGTTTCCTTATTGATTTTCTGTCTAGATGATCTATCCATTGTTGAAGGTGGGGTGTTGAAGTTCTTTACCATTATTACATTGCTGTCTATTTCTTCCCTCAGATCTATTAATATTTGCTGGATATATTTAGGTGCTCCTATGTTTGGTGCATAAATATTTATAAGTATTATATTATTTTGATGAATTGACCCCTTTAAAATTATGTAAATGCCATCTTTGTCTCTTGTTACAACCTTTGGTTTAAGGTCTATTTTTTTTATGTATAGATATCCCTGCTTTCTTTTGATTTCCATATGTATGGAATACTTTTTCCATCTCTTCAAGTCTATGTTAAAGCTAGGATGAATCTCTTGTAAGCAACAGATAGGTAGGTCTTTTTTTTTTTTAATCCATCAGCCACTCTATAATTTTGAAGACACAAACAAATGCAAAGATATTCCACACTTATGGACTAGAAATAAATACTGTTAAAATCTTCACACAACTTAAAATGATCTAAAGACTCAATACAATCCCTATAAATATTTCAATGACATTTTTCAAAGAAATAGAAAAGCAATCCTAAAATTTGTAAGGAACCACAAATGAGCCTGAATAGCCAAAGCAATCCTGAGAAAGAACAAAACTAGAATCATCACACCTCCTGATTTTGAACTATATTGTAAAACTATACTAACCAAAACAACATGTAAATGACACAAAAAGATCAATAGAACAGAATAGAGAGCCCAGAAATAAACCCATAGGTTTATGGTCAGTTAATTTCAGACAAAGGAGCCAAGAGCCAAGAACATGCCATCTCTTCAACAAATGGTATTGAGAAAACTTTTGTGGATAGCCACAAAAGAATGAAATAACCACTATCTTACAACATACATAAAAATAAACTGAAAATGAACATAAGACCTGAAACAGTAAACCTCCTAGAAGAAAACATTAGCATTAAGCTCCTTTACATCAGTCTGGGCAATAATTTTTTCGGATCTGACACCAAACCAAATGCTGCAAAAGCAAGAATAAACTAGTGGGTCTACATCGAACTAGAAAGCTTCTTTGCAGAGGAAAGCATTAAAAAATAGCGAAGCAACCTAAGTAATGGGAGAAAACATTTGTAAACCATCTATCTGGTAAGGGTCAATATTCAAAAAGCTCATACAACTCAATAACAAAAAAATAAAAAAAATAAAAAAACAGGCAAAGGACCTAAATAGATGTTTTCCCAAAGAAAACACCAAAGGGGATGTCACCCACATCTATTATCAAAAAGACAAGTGATAACAGATGCTGGTGAGGATATGGAGAAAAGGGAACTCGTACACACTGTTGGCAGGATGGTCAACTGATACATCTACTATGGAAAATGGTATGGAGATTACTTAAGAAATTAAAAATAGACTATCGTATATATGATCCAGCAATCCCACTTCTAGGTATATATCCAAAGGAAAGGAGATGATTATCTTAAAGAGATTTCTGTGCCCCCATGTTCATAGCAGCATTATTCACAATAGGCACGGTATGGGAACAAACTACATCTGTTGATGGAAAAATGAATAAGATAAATGGCGTGTATATGGGGCACCTGAGTGGCTCAGTCAGTTAAGAGTCCAACTTTGGCTCAGGTCATGATCTCACAGTTCGTGAGTTCGAGCCCCACATCAGGCTCTGTGCTGATAGCTCAGAGCCTGGAGCCTGCTTCAGATTCTGTGTCTCCCTCTCTCTGCCCCTCCACTGCTTGTGCTCTCTCTGTCTCTGTCTCTCTCTCTCTAAAATACATAAACATTAAAAAAGAAAGAAAGAAAGAAAATGAAGTGGAACAAAATACAATGGAACATTATTCAGCCTTAAAAAAGAAGGCTATCCTGTCATTTGCAATATTCATGGATGAAACTTGAAGGGATTATGCTAAGTGAAATAAGCCAGAAAGAAAGACAGAAATATTGCATGGTATCATCCAACTGTGGAATCTTTAAAAAAAAAAAAGGAAAAAAAAGTCAAAATCATAGAAACAGAGAGTATAACAAATGTAAATTTGAGATATTTATTAGATTATACATGACATGTTGAGTAGGTGAGTAGATTCTGGAGAAAGTTTGGGCTAGAGATATTTGAGAGTATATAAGTCATGAAATTGCCTACCATGGACATGCAAATGGAAAAGCCTACAATCAGTTCACAGTCAAGGCCCAATGGAAAGACAAGAGAGACAGAGAATAAGTGACTACCAGGTAGGAGTAAATCAAGAAAAAAGTGATGTTATGGAAGCTAACAGAAGAAAGTGCTTCAAAAGGAAGGGAGTAGTCAACTATGTCAGATGCTGTGGCAAGTCAACGTCAGAGAGAGTGATCCCTGGATTTGAAAAAAAGGACTTCATTGGCCATCCTGTCAAATGCAGTTTCAAAGGATTGCTGGTATCATAAGTCTGATGGGAGTGAATTGAGGAGAGAATGAGTGGTGACAAAATAGAGGCAGTTAATACAGAAAACCCAAGAAGTGATAGCTGAAGGCAAATAAGGGCTAAATAGAGCATTCTTTTTTAAGTCGAAAGATACAAGCATGTCTGTATACTAGTAAGAACAATTCAGTAAAAGGAAGAAACCTATGAGACAGGAGAGACAGGATAAACACAGGAGGAAAATCTTTGAAAACACAGTGTCATTGGGGTCCAGGTCACAAGTGGAAGAGGAGGTTCTTGACAATGGCAGATTGTTTCCTCCTTTGTAAAAGGAGAGAGTACAGATTCAAGGACAGGAGGGGCAGTAGGGTTCATGGCAGGAGGGTGGGAGAGTCCCAAGTGTACTGGTTTCCAAAAAGAAAATGAGTCTTTATCATTTATCAACTTTATCAGCTGAGTCAGCGGACGTGATATGACAGGGGGTGGAAAAGAAGAAGAGAGAGGAGCATGAATAAGATAGTCATTTTGGAGACAGAAACAACCTATGGAAATATGATAGATTTGCCAGAGTTGATTGGCTTCTGTAGAGTCATGGTCATGGTTGTGTTATGAATAGGTATTATTCATGTAAGCCTAACCCATACTCTTAATTCTTTCTCATTATGGGATTAAAAAAAAACTTAGATAGAATGAGTGAATAAAATCAAGTTATAAATTCAAACATAGCTTTAATGATTAATGTAATCCTGTACCCCAAATAGTTGGTATCCTGTTAGAGAGCAGCAGAGTAGTGCTCATTAAATTCATAAATGAGTGTTCGCTTACAAGCTTGGATTTTGGAGCCATATAGCTTTTGCTGCTAAGTAGCTATATGATCTCAGCCTCTATAAATCTCAGTTTTCACATCTGTAAAACAGAGATTTTGTCTAACTCACAGAGTTGCTGTGAAGATTAAATGTGTGCTGATGTGGGTCAAGTCCTCACCACAAAGACACACAGGAATTTGCCAATAATTGGTAGCAATCTTTGTTACTTGTAAAATGAGTGAGTGAAATTACAAAAATACTGAAATTGTGAATAGTGCTTTAATCTACTTGTCTCTATTCTGTAAACTGGCCAGAAACAGGGAATGAAAGAGAGCAAAGTGCATTTGCCTGGATAATCAGCTAATGCTAATGAAGAATTGACAATTCTTATTATTTCTCACTTGACTTACCTTTTTTTATCCTCATTTCTGTGACCTTAACTCTTCAGCTCAAAACATAATGGAAATATTTCATTTTTATTCAGACCAAATTATATCCCTATTTATTTATTTATTTTTAAATGTACAGATTTTTAAAATTTATTTATTTATTTATTTATTTATTTATTTATTTTTATTTTTTTTATATGAAATTTATTGACAAATTGGTTTCCATACAACACCCAGTGCTCATCCCAAAAGGTGCCCTCCTCAATACCCATCACCCACCCTCTCCTCCCTCCCACCCCCCATCAACCCTCAGTTTGTTCTCAGTTTTTAACAGTCTCTTATGCTTTGGCTCTCTCGCACTCTAACCTCTTTTTTTTTTTTTCCCTTCCCCTCCCCCATGGGTTCCTGTTAAGTTTCTCAGGATCCACATAAGAGTGAAACCATATGGTATCTGTCTTTCTCTGTATGGCTTATATCCCTATTTAAAAAATAACTGGGGGTGCCTAGGTGGCTCAGTCAGTTAAGCATCCAACTTCAACTCAGGTCATGATCTCACATTTCATGAGTTTGAGCCCCACATCAAACTTGGACTGTAACTAGAAAGCCAGCATCTAAAGCATGGAAACAATGGAAAAAGTAGAAAGGATACATTGTGCCCAAGGAAAATAAAGGTAGCCAGAAAGCCCAAAGGCAGTGTGTACAAATCAAAGGCAGACAGTTCACATGTAGGAACTGGTAAATTACTATATTTCCAACTACTGGAATTAGTGTTTTTTCTCCATAATACCAATACTTTATTTTATATATCAGTTAAAAATGCTAAGAGAACCAAAGGTTTAAAAAAAAATTCCCTCAGCTTATTCTATCATTCCATCACTGATTTGACTAATATGGATGAATGAGTGCTGTATGCCAATAAGACTAGACCCTAAAGATACAGAATACATTGGGTTTCCTGCTCACAAATGCTTGCCTATTAGAACAGTTGGCCACTGTGGTGTAGGGGAGCAAGAGAAGCCCACAGAACAAAGCACAAGTAATTTTTTAATGTTCACAGAATGCCATAAATATATTTTTTCACATTTATTTGATATGCTTAGGTCATACGCCATTGAATGATCTTACTAGTCCAAGCATTCCTACATGAATGGCTAAAGTGACCGTACAACTTTTGCAACATCGCAGATTTTTTTTTCTTGGTAGAATTAAAAAAACAGAACAACTGACTAGCAATCTCTATTATCCTCATTATTTAGCCATTTAAACGTCTGTTGTTGCTTATTTCAGTACAGTCTTTGAGAATTACCTCTACCATTAAGATGATTTTTCTAATAGTTATGCAAGAGCCAAAGGACCAGGATTACATTCTCTTATGGACAATTTAGATCAGAAAGGAACTGAAGAACACCTCTAATGCCACGGTACATGGACTTGTTGCAATTTGTTTCCTTGTTATCAAGCATTCTGCTATGACAGAGATATGTGTATCTGCAAAATTTGTGCAATAACGCATTTTAGATAGTGGGAAATACCAAACCCACAAGACAATCTTTTAGAGAGAAAAAATACATTTTCTAGTTTATTATTTTTGAGGCTTTCAAAAATGTCATAAAGTCAGAAGTAAAAATAAATGTTCTGTACATTTCTTCTAAATCACCATTAACTCCGAATATAGTAGATGTGCCTAGCTCTTCTTTGAAAGAGATGCATTACAGTTTCCTTTAATAAATCTTAGTGCACTGCAACTAGATTTAACTAGATGGAGTTATTCTGTCAAACCTTAATAAATGGGATTATAACCAAAAATCTATGCATTTTCTAATTTATGACCTCATGCTTAGTATTTAAAAGAAAGGAAGGAGATTGGGCTGGAATTTTACAAAAAGCTAACACTTCAGTAATGTCATAACTAAAGTGAGATTTCCCTTGTTTAGAGGTTATTGGGCTAGAGACAAAGAAAATGAAAAGCAGCTGTGAAAAGCTTAGCTTGGGTTTATGACAAATGGAGGTGTGTTCACTATTTAAAATAAGCTCTTTCCCCCTCTTCCTGCTAGTGACTTTGTCAAAAGAGATGTATTAATTGTAAGCCAGCAAGATGTTCTTTCAGAGGATTTGGGGAAGCCTTTGTTGCACAGCAATTAATCATTATGGAAAGCAACTGAAAGTGCTTCTTTCACATGTGACTCCACTTGTATGAATTTGGGGAGAAAAAACTATATGTAGGGTGTGTGTGTGTGTGTGTGTGTGTGTGTGTGTGTGCGCAAGCTGGTTTCTCACCTCCTCTCTAAGTCACATGGAAGAATTAAAAGCATAACTACAGCTGCCTGGTTTGGACACTAAATAGCTTTAGAAGGAACTAGTCAAGGCCTTTTGACTGAAGTCCATATTGTCCATTTGGATATGATCATTATACCACATGTCAAAATAAAGCAAACTTCCTCTACCAAAAATACAAAAAATCACCAAGAAGATGTAGCTAGTTTAAAATAATCACCTTTGAAGTGAGATGGTTAGAAAAGATACTTTTAAAAATAGCAAACTGGCGGGGCGCCTGGGTGGCGCAGTCGGTTAAGCGTCCGACTTCAGCCAGGTCACGATCTCGCGGTCCGTGAGTTTGAGCCCCGCGTCAGGCTCTGGGCTGATGGCTCAGAGCCTAGAGCCTGGAGCCTGTTTCCGATTCTGTGTCCCCCTCTCTCTCTGCCCGTCCCCCGTTCATGCTCTGTCTCTCTCTGTCCCCAAAATAAATAAACGTTGAAAAAAAAATAGCAAACTGGCAATTCAGCCTGGACTAGCACGACAAAGTCATGCTAAAGAGGTATTAGTGTCTCAGGGAAGGTAGAGATGGAATAGGATTCTATTCTTACCCGTTATTCATTTTCTAAACATAAAGTTCTGAAAAATGCAAATGCTATATTATCACCACTATCTGTGTGAGCAATCATTCCCTGCCAATGAATTAGGCCCAGATGATAATGATATACTTTATGAAAAAATTGGATTCTCCCTCATAAAAAAGATTTAGATTCTTGTTGAAATATCTTAAAAGGAAGTTAATAACTATTTTAGCTATTGCATTTAACATCACTTTTCTGTACAGCCATTCACAGTGATTTTTTTTCTTATTTTAAAGGAACAATGTGTCTTTGTTCAAAGTGTATAGCCCTTCTAGCTTCAAATAAGCCCCCTAAAGCCGTATTCCTCAGAAGGTATAACAGGTGGCCTGGTCATAATTAGTCACTGCTATCCACACTGAAAAGTTGAGTAAATGGGCCTCTTCTAGCTATTTCTCAATAGCATCGCCTTGCAGTTTATGCAGAAAAACAGTGGAAAGATTAATTGAGAATGAATAAAAAGTTTATTCTATGAAATAATGGCAATTTACATTTCAGAACACCTTAAACTCATGTTTAATACACATGTGAATATACACACATAGAAACACACACAGAAAACATGTAGGATTCTAGTTCCTTAGACTCTTTGATAACATAGTCTGTGTTCTAATTCGGAGTCTCTTGCATCTACTAGGTATCTTCTATGTGCTTAATAATATTATGGAGTATGTATACTAAACATCTGACCCCTAGCAAATGGTGAAAACCTTTGGTTAGATATGGCCAAATGAGTGATTTTCTTCTAGACTACTCTAGGATGTTGCTTTTTGATTCTGATCATTATATTTTGGATGTTTTCCATTTTTCCCATGGAAATCTACAATTATCAGATTATCTATTGTCATCTACTGGTAATACCATAAACAACAAAATCCTCATGAACTGATTTCTAAACAACTTTAGCCTTTATTCAATAGAGTTTTTGAACTGTCAAGTGAACATAACTGAGGAAGGATCTCCCTGTTGAGTTCTGTGGTCCACAGTTTTCTCTCTCTTTGCTTTCTTTACTCGTGGTTTCTTCCTTTATTAGTAATAGAGGGTTTTGTCTTATTTGTTTTGTTTCTGAAACGACTTTTAGGTTGGAGTTTAAGCTAAAAATTACTCCTAGAATTGGGCAGAAACAGTCATTAAAAAACTTCTTGAGTAGTAATGTTAAGTTTATTTCTTGGATGGCATTATTAAAAAGCAAACAAAAAAAACCAGATTCCATGAAAATTCCAATGTCATGTTTCACAGATATATAAAAAACAATTATAAAATTTCTATGGAACAAAATGACCCTGAGTGGCTAAAGAACAAAGCTGGAGGCATTACACTCCCTGATTTCTTCATATATGCTATAATACAAAGCTATAGTAATAAAAAATAATGTGGTACTGGCATACAAATAAACACATAGACCAAAGGAATAGAATTGAGAGCCCAGAAATAAATTCTTGCATATACAGTCAATTAGTATTTTACAGGGAAGTCAAGAATACTCAATGGGGAAAGCATAGTTTCTTCAATAAATGGCATTGAGGAAACTGGAAAATCTAATGCAGAAGAATGACACTGGATCTCTATCTTATATCACTGCAAAAATTGTTGACTTGAAATGTATTAAAGCCTTAAATGTAAGACCTAAACTGTAAACGTCCTAGAAGAAAATATCAGGAAAGGTCCTTGACATTGGTCTTGGCAATGATTTTTTTTAATCTGACACCAAAAGCAAAGGTAACAAAGGCAAAAATAAATAAGACTACACCAAACTAAAAAGCTTCTGCACAGCAAAGAAACAATCAACAAAATGACAAGGCAAACTGTGGAATGGGAGAAAATATTTCCAAAAAATATAACTTATAAGGTGTTAATATCCAAAATCTATAAAGAAGTCATACAACTCAATAACAGAAAAACAACTCAATTAAAAATGGACAGAAGAATTGAGCAGATATTTTTTTGAAGAATCCATATAAATGGCCAAAAGGTACATGGAAAATTGCTTAACATCACTAATAACTAGGAAAAATGCAAATCAAAACCATAGTGAGGGGCGCCTGGGTGGCGCAGTCGGTTAAGCATCCGACTTCAGCCAGGTCACGATCTCGCGGTCCATGAGTTCGAGCCCCGCGTCAGGCTCTGGGCTGATGGCTCGGAGCCTGGAGCCTGTTTCCGATTCTGTGTCTCCCTCTCTCTCTGCCCCTCCCCCGTTCATGCTCTGTCTCTCTCTGTCCCCAAAATAAATAAACGTTGAAAAAAAAATTAAAAAAAAAAAACCATAGTGAAATACCACTTCACACCTGCTAGAATGACTGTCATCAAAAAAAAAAAAAAAAGAGAGAGATATCAACTGTTGGTGAAAGTATTGAGAAAAGAGAATCCTCAGACACTATTAGTGGGAATGTAAATAGGGACAGCCACTATGGAAAATAGTAGTTTCCTCAAAAAAAAAAAAATTAAAAATAGAACTATCATATGGTTCAGCAATCTGACTTTTGGATATACAGCCAAAGGAAACGAAATAAATATTTTGAAAAGATATCTGCAAACCCACATTCATTGCAGTATTATTCACAACAGTCAAGATAGGAAACAACCCAAGTGTCTGTCAATGGATGAGTGAATAAAGATGTGGCACGTATATACATAGAATGTATATATGTGTGTGTATGTGTGTGTGTGTGTGTGTGTGTGTGTGTATAATGGAATATATTCAGCCATGAATAAGAAGGAAATCCCGCCATTTGAGACAACATGGATGAACCATGAAGGCATTATGCTAAGTGAAATGAGTCAGATGTAAAAAGTCAAATATTGATCTCACTTATATGTAAAATCTAAAAAAGCCAGATTCATAGAAATAGAGACCATAGTAGTGGTTACCAAAGGCTGGAGCATAGTGAAGGGGAATGGGGAGACAGTGGTCAAAAGGTACAGACTTCCATTTATAAGATGGATAAGCTCTGGGGATATAATGTACAGCATGGTGAATATAGTTAATAATATTGTATTATATCCTGAAAGTTGCTGAGAGAGCAGATATTGTTTTCACCACCAAAAAAAAAAAAAAAAAAGAAATAGTAATTATGTGATGTTATGGTGGTAATCATTTTTTAATAAATGCATACATCAAATAAAAATATTGTACAGCTTAAACTTCTACAATGTTATATGTCAATTATATCTCAGTAAAGTTGGGGGAGAAACTAAGTCAACTGATTCATAAAGAAGCCCTGTTTTCTTTGCTAATTGCCTGATACCAATAATCTAACTACTACCAAAATATTTCTCTTTCCAGTGGTTCAACACTGGAGCCTCAACCACATAATAAGCTGCAAATAATGATGTTAGGATTCTCTAAGGAGGCATTGTGCCCCTCCCCTGCCCCCATTTTTAAAAAGCTGTAAAAATTAAAATCTACCTCTGACAACTATCCAACTGTCCAAATACTCACTTTGAGAATTTAAGAAGAAAAAAGATTAAGTACATTCCCTCCTTTAAAAAGTTTTTGCAGGGCGCCTGGGTGGCTCAGTTGGTTGGGCATCCGACTTCGGCTCAGGTCATGATCTCACGGTTTGTGAGTTCGGGCCCCGTGTTGGGCTCTGTGCTGACAGCTCGGAGCCTGGAGCCTGCTTCGGATTCTGTGTCTCCTTCTGTCTCTCTGCCCCTCCCTGACTTGTGCTCCGTTTCTCAAAAATAAATAAATGTAAAAAAAAAATTTTTTTTTAAGTCTTTGCGATTACATGATAGTGCAACTCTAACTTACTATATCAGGCCCTGAGGCCTGAAATAGTTATTTCCTCAAAGAAACAAACACAGAACTGCACCAATTTGCTACAGGGACACTGAACATTTACAAATTTTACCTACCAGTTCTTTTCTTCTCACTTCAGGTCTTCTTGTCATGCTCCTCTGAGATTTAATCACATACACAACAAAAACTTGATGTTTGTCTCCTACCCCCTTGGAGCTATAATTTTAGTTTCTTTGTTATCTGCAGCATTTATCTTTTCTAGCCCATCAAATTTAGCCAAAATGATTTCTTTCCCTCTTTAGGAAGTTACACTTTTCCTTTGTAATCATGTACCGGTGCAAAGCAGTGGAAAGTTTGCATTATTCTACCATGTCCCTGCAACAGATTTTATTTCCTTTTCTCTCAGGCCATGAATTTCTTATGGAATCATATTTGCCCTCCATGTATATGTTATTGGTGATGACTGGATTGCATTAGGGGACCTGTTTACAAAACATTTTCCTCAAATGTGAGATCTCTGTGCTTCCTGGTAGTTTTCTGAAACCTAGGGTTGCAAAATTTAAGCACGATGAAATGTCTTTCCATGGGGTTAACAATCATAGCCATGACTTATTAGGTGCCCTACATATGTCATACTCTTTACACAAACTATCTCTATTCATGACCACAATCCTACAGGAGTACTCTTACTTGAATTTTACAGGAAGGAAGACAGAAGATCAGAAAAATTAATGATTTGCTCAAGGTATCATCTAGTAAAATCCTGGTCTGTTTTTTTTTTAATGTTTATGTATTTATTTTGAGAGAGAAAGAGAGAGAGAACATATGCAAGTAGGGGAGGGGCAGAGAGAGAAGGAGAGAGAGAGAATCCCAAGCAGACTCCATGCTCAGCACAAAGCCTGATGCGGGGGCTCTATCTCACAAATGCAAGATCATGACATGGGCTGATATCAAGAATCCAATGCTTAGCTGACTGAGCCACCCAGGCGCCCCAAATCCTGGTCTGCTTTACTATAAAGCAGAGTTCACTGCCACATCCCCCTGTCTAGTTACCAGCAAATATTCCCTCGTCATTTCTCCCTACTCTCTAATATCAGTCCTATCCATCAACTCTGAAACCACAATGAAATCTGCATTCTAGGATGGTGGTTTCAAACTTGAGTAGATTACAATTAAAGTGCAGATTAAAAGTGCAGATTCTGGGGCCTTCTCTTCCAGAAACTCTACGTGTTTTATAGTGGGACTCATACCTGTGTATTTTAACAAGTGCATCATGTGCTTACAATACAGACGGTCTGCAAATCATACTTTGAGAAACACAGACTTCATTTCTATTTATATCCCACTGGATCACACCTGAGCTTGCCTCATGTTAAAATGCTCCCCTTTTTCTATTAAGTCATAGAGTTTTGGATTTTGTTTAATTTTGGTTTTTGTCTGATGGATGACATATATTGCTTATTGAAACTTTAATGACATATCACAATGTGGATCAAAATTAGGGTATTTACCCTAACATTTACATAATTCCATTATATAGATCTAGAGTACTCCATATCTTTTTCTTGCCACTAATTCTTTTATTCCATTTTTCCACCTCTCTTGTCAATGCCTTTGTCGCTTCAATATTTGGATTTACTCATGCAAACAGAGGACCCACTATTGCTGTCATTCAGGTAGTAGGGCAAACAATGACATTGATTACCTACCCTTGAACTACACTAGACTCTGTGAGAAGTTGCAAGAATGGAAGACCTAATAGATTCCCACCCAGAAATACCAATTCAATCTGATGCAAGTCATTTAAAGAAATCCCACATACGTTTATGTTACATGAAGAAAGTTATCTATATAGTAGCTACAGATGTATGCAGACTTGCAATTAAAAACCATTTGCAAAAACATGAACAATATTTCTATTTAGTCTTTTACTTTTGCACTGATTCTTATTTATATGTAACCTAATAATCATTTTGGGACTCTCTTTTCCTTACAAAAATTAAGTAAGTTTGGATTGAACAGTCAATACGTGGCCTGTTAAGTGCAGAACTTCCTTCTATGGTTTCTGCAAATTCTTAACCTTATTTCCTTGGGTTCTATCTCAGAAACGTAGCTCGGTCCTATCCTTTATCCCTTTTGTGGTCCTATCCACAAAAAAACTGATCACATGATTTTAAGAGTGTAAATTTCCTGAGGATTAAAGGCATTATGGGAGGCATTTAGACCATGTACCACCCAACTTTCTGCTATACTAGTGGCTCCTGGCTCCTTCTGTCTTTTCCTGCCAGGTTATATTCCAAAGACTATACATATGCCCCTCCACTTCATCCTCCTCATTGCCTGCAAATGCCTGGGAAGTATAATATTATTTATTCTCAAGGAGCTATTCATTATCAAAGCAAGCCCAAACTCCCTGAAATTCTATGAATAAAATTTTTCCATCTTGGTTACATCAGTAAAGCCATCAGCTGTACCCAATAAATGGAAGGACACTAAAAAAACCACCTAGTTTTGAGTATAAAGTCAGAAATTATTATTTAATAAACATTGTTTATACCCCCACAATTGAAATGAAAACAAGAAGCAATAGCAGCTACATAATCAATTATGGTTTGCGCTCCCTTGACCAATCTAATTCTATAGTAATATATGCATGTGTGGCCTCTCAGAACCTAAAATTGATGACATGTTTGTGCTCTAAAATTATGCAATTACTCTAAGGAGAGCCCCTTCATGCACTCATAGCAGATTTACATTTGATTTATGTACTTGCTTTATATATTCATTTTTATTATGTATACAGAAAAGCTATCCAAAAAAAAAAAAAAACAGAGGTGGTGAAGGAGGTTGCTTAGAGGTGAGTCTACTTTCAAAAACAGTTGAAACTGGGAGTCTGACAGCAAGGTAGGCTAAAATAGAAAGTCTGAAACCAAAGAAAGCACTGGCCATTAAGTGCCAGCAAGCCCCCACACCTCCTTGTGTTGCACTATACTACAGCCCCAGAGCCTAACTTGGTTTTTGCTTGCTGATAGGGGCTCCATAAAAGGAAGAAGTAATTCAGTGAGATAAGCATATCAGTTGATCTTATAATGTTAACTCTGAACCCATTAAATGCCAAGTTTATTTCAGTAGTTTCCTTTTAAGAAAGCAATTTAATGTATATTTCAACAAGATAAAGCAGTATTTATACTCAGGTAAGCCCTCAACTATTTGGAAAACAGTTACCTGTATTAGCTCCACCCTTAAAAATTCTGAGCAGACAGTGGTGGTAATATGTACATATAACAGGAATAGACATAGTTCAGGACTATCAGTGATGAATCAACTAACACATATAAATAGAAAATGGTGATCATATCCCCATTGTTGTGATCCCTTCATTATTATTATTTATTTGAATGTGTTTTTTTTCCTCACAGGAAACCAAGACATATCAAAAAAAATGTTCATCTTATAAAAGAACCCCTTCTCTCTATCAGCTCTTGGTTTTCAAGGTCAATCTTTCCTTTCTTATATTTTTGAATGAACCCAGGGGATGCTGATATACGATGGCAGTTGCCTGACGAATTAGGAAACCACTCATATAAAGGCATGTGTATATTTTCTGACATGCTGACAAACAGTGGCTGTATCATTGACCTGTGGATTGGCACATGCCAGTAAGAGAGGGTCTGCTGGAGCAACCAATGTGACAGGAACTTGAGGCAGGCTAGTCTGAGAAGGCTCCAGGAGGGAAAGAAAGTTAACATGGATGAGAGAAGAGATGATTTCAGTCAATTGGGTGTGGTGGGTGCAAAATGAGATAGAGATCAAAGGGAGAGCATTAACTGGTAGCAGAAGCAAAAGTTTACCAGGAAGAGAGAGTACATAAGATGGGAATTATGAAATAAGTCTAGAGGCCTATCATCTAGAGTTATAATTTAAATTCAAATTACAACTGCTATCCATTATAAACAAAAGGTAATAATTGAATGAAGTCTCATATTAAAGAGACTCTTTCAAACATTTAAATGATACAGGACTTTCCTCTGCAGTGTTTTGATAAGTGGTTACTCAGACTTCTTTAACATGTCTTAGGGTAATGAATTTCCTTCCTTGCTAAGAAGGACATTCTTATGTTAGAAATCTCTTATTATAATATTTTCTCTTTGGGTAATATCCACTCCCATTGATTGTAGTGACATGTAGAAACACACAGAAGAACAACCAATGTCCCACCTGTTGGCCATGGAGTATTTAAAAGAAAAAAAGTCTAATGAGCCCTTGCTGGAGGACATTAAATATTTTTACCCTTTCATCATCCTAGCTGTGCTAAAATTTAAAAGTATTTAAAGAACATTTCACTTCTTATTTTCCTCACTTAACATTTAGCCCTCAATCCAGTAATAGGTGATTACTGATCATTTTTGACACGAATATAATATCTTCATGCCTACCTGTGGAACTGTACTTACAAAGGACATTAAAATATGCTATTCTTGAAGTGCCTGGGTGGCTTAGTCTGCTTAGCTGTCCAACTCTTGATTTCAGCTCAGGTCATGATCTCATGGTTCATGAGATGGAGCCAGCCTCTCATTGGGCTCTGTGCTGACCTCTCTCTCTCTCTCTCTCTCCCTCTCTGTCCCTCCTCTCCTCACACACACACTTCTATAAACAAACAAACAAACAGATGCTAATTCCTAAACCAACGAACAAGAGTAAATCCTTACCACTGTCCATTTTTTATATTTATCACCCTTTACCTTGAAGCGGTGTCCTTTACTGACTTCTCCTAATTCTCTTCTACCTGTCTAGCCATTTTATGTTGTTATGATGCCTTTTCTTTTCTTTTTCTTCTACCACACCGTAAACTACTTATATTTCTCAGGCTTCTATGTTTCAGTCTCCCTCTTTTCACTCTTACCTCGTCCTTGGCAATCTCATCTGTTCTCACAATTTTAATTACTATTCTCAAGCTTTAAAGCCACAACTCTTTATTCCTTACATAGATCACTTTCCTAACCTCTATAAATCTGCCTATTGTATATCTCCACCTAGATGTTCCAACGCTATTCCAAATAAACAGCTTCAAAATGGATCTTTTACTCTCTCCCCACACCTGGTTCTCATCTAGTACTGAGAGTCATCATAGGTGATGCCACCAGCCACACAGACCAGAAATCTGGTAGTCACCTTTCATCTTCGCTTCCCACTCCTCTCCCTCTGGGTGTGTCGATCATAAGTCTAGTTGATTCTTTTTGCCCCAATGAACTTGAATCCGTGATTTTCTTTGATTCACACCCCCACAACCTAGTTCAGAACATCTTTATCTCTTGTCTAAACACTTAGCTGATCTCCTTATTCTAAGTTTTAATCTTTCCAAATAATTTTTCCATATTGCCTCATGAATGATTGTGCTAAAAGGCAACTTAGGTCATGTCGTTCCAACTACTTAAAGCTCTTCACCTCTTTTAATCACCTATAAAATAAAGCCCAAACACTTAGCATGGGTGAAAGGCCTCTCCCAATCTGGCCCGTGCCTATGTTTACTTTCTTTTTTTTTTTTTTTTTTTAATTTTTTTTTCAACGTTTATTTATTTTTGGGACAGAGAGAGACAGAGCATGAACGGGGGAGGGGCAGAGAGAGAGGGAGACACAGAATCGGAAACAGGCTCCAGGCTCTGAGCCATCAGCCCAGAGCCTGACGCGGGGCTCGAACTCACGGACCGCGAGATCGTGACCTGGCTGAAGTCGGACGCCCAACCGACTGCGCCACCCAGGCGCCCCTATGTTTACTTTCTTCTCTCCTGTCAATCTTCCCCATACTCTGTAGGTCTTAGCAGTGCTTATTGTTCCATCTGCTTAAAAGGCGCTCCCGTCACTCATGCGCTCTGTCTTCTTCCTCCCTGGTAAACAACTGACCACTTGCAATCCTTTCAAATTCTTGCCAAATAATTTCCCTGACCGACCCACCCTCTTTTGTATTAATTCTTTTCTCCTGTATACTTATATTATGCCCTTAGCCACATCATATTATAATGTATGTCTTCAACTATGTATCTATCCTATGGGACTCTGAGCTCCTTGAAAAAAAAAAAGATTGCTTCTTTTCAATGCTCTATTTCTGTCTCCCTCCCTCTTGTGCATAGTAATTCATAGGCACATAGTAGTTCAATAAATATTTATTAAACAAGCAAATGTGGTTACTAAAATCCAGAAATTATCATAAAACTTGGCAGTCTAGTAAGGAGAACATATAAATAAACCATTCAAATATAACACATTCTGCATATCCTATATGGGTATCACAGTAACACAGGCTTACAGACTATCCTGCCCCACCTAATTGTGGGTCTCAATGCACAGCACCTCTAGGCTTGACATATTCATCTATCCATGAATGAAAGCTATTAGAATATGGGGGAAATACTGATAACTCCATCTTCCCCTTCGTGATATAGAGAAACAAAGGGGGAAAAAAGAAAGTAAAAAGGAAATAGGAGGGGTGCCTGGGTGGCTCAGTTGGTTAAGCATTCAACGTTGGCTCAGGTCCTGATCTCACGGTTGGTGAGTTTGAGCCCTGCATCAGGCTTTGTGCTAACAGCTCAGAGCCTGGAGCCTTCTTCAGATTCTATGTCTCCTTCTCTCTCTGCTTCTCCCAGGCTCGCACTCTGTCTCTCTCTCAATAAATAAATAAATAAATAAATAAATAAATAAACATTAAAAAAATTAAAAAGAAGGAAACAGGAGAAGGCGAGTATAAAGGGCAAAGAGGTAAGGATGGGGGAGGAATAGGTAATTGTTGAAGTAATGGAGAACCTAGCACATATATGCACTAAATAAATATTTCTGAATAAATGAATGAATAAATGAGTGGTGGTGGAGAGGATAGAAATAGAGGAGTAAAAGGCAAGGTCTAAACCTCAAACTCCAGGCTACAGACCATGATTGGAGGGACCCATTTTTAAGGAGTGTAAGAAAACCTCCAGAGGAAGTGACAATAAATATCTGGTTGTTGATTGATTCCACCATCAATTCATAATCACCACCTAAACTAAGCCCACATCTTGCCCAGAAGTCTAAGCTCCACTTGCTATTTCACCCTCTGACATCCACAGTGACATTTTCTTTTCTTTTTTTTTTTAATGTTTATCTATTTTTGAGAGAGAGAGAGAGAGAGAGAGACAGAGACAGAGACAGAGACAGAGACAGAGACAGAACATGAACAGGGGAGAGGCAGAGAGAGAGGGAGACAGAGAATCCGAAGCAGGCTCTAGGCTCCGAGCTGTCAGCACAGAGCCCAATGCTATGCTAGAACTCATGAACTGGGAGATCACGAACTGAGCTGAAGTTGAATGCTCAACCAACTGAGCCACCCAGGTGCCCCCACAGTGACATTGCAAACCTTCTCTACCCTCCTCAAACCCCTGGTCTCCCTGCCTCCACCCTCAAGGCAAAAAGATGACCTTACCTCTGCTTCACAGAGAAAACATAGGCCTGTAGATGGGCATCCTCTCATCTTCCAAATGTTAAATAGGCACACCCATCTAGGACTGTATCCATTTTATTCTCTCATTACTCTGGAAGGATTGTTTCTTTTGTCTCTTCTGTCATCTTGTGTGGGAACCCATTTCACTAGTTCCAGATCTCTTTTGTGTATTTAACCTCTTCCTCATAATTAAATCACCCAGATTTGGTTGAGTCCTTAAACCTTTCCTCAACCACACATTTCCCTCCAACTCTGAAGCTTCTTTTGTCCTTTGCTCCTGTCTTTCCAAGTCAAGCTTCTTTAAAACTGCTGCTGTTGTAATTAACATTTCTATCCCCATTTCCTCATTTTGGCTCCTCCATCCACTAGAGTATGAGTTCATGACCTCATCACTGCACCAAAATAGCACTTGCTAAGGTCATTAATGAACTTTCCATCCACAAACTTAAGGGATATTTCTAGCCCCCATCTCAATGGACTATTGGCACTGTTGACTTTTCCCTCCTTTTTAAATACTCTTGCTGTTTAGTTTCCAAGACACCAAATCCCCATGGTTTTCTCCTATCATTCTGATTGTTCATTCTCCATGTCCTTTACAAATTCATTCTTTGCCATCTGGCTATTAAATCTAAGAAATTACCTTTTTTTTTTTAGAGAGAGAGAGGGCACAAGTGAGCAAGGGGCAGAGAGAGAGAAGCAGGGGCCACCCGAAGTGGGGCTCGTGTTTTACCCAAAGCGGGGATAGAGTTCACTGGATGTGGGACTCAAACTCACAAACCATGAGATCATGACCTGAGCCAAAGTCAGATGCTTAACCACTGAGCCGCCTAGGCACCCAAATGTAAGAAATTCCTTAAGTGTGGCATGAAGCCCTATTTTCTTTTCACACCATGATCTTTTCTCAGATAATCACACCTGTAAGTGCATGTGAACTGGATAAACAAATGTGATGTGTCCGTAGCATGGAACATTATTCAGGCATAAAAACAAATGAAGTACTGATACTTGCTATGATATGGATAAAACTTGAAGATATTATGCTAAGTGAAAGAAGCCAGATGCAAAGACCACATTCCTGTGAGACGTCCAGAACAGGGAAATCCATTGGAGTAGATTCATGGTTGCTTAGGGCTTGGGATTGAGGAAAGGCTGCTGTGACAGTTAAAGCATGCAAATTTTCCTTTTGGAAATATGAAAATGTTTTAAAATAGACTGTGGTGGTGGCTGCACATATTTGTAATACATTCAAAATCATGGGATTATTTGCACACTTCAAATGGGTGAATTATACAGTATATTAACTCTATTTCAGTAAATCTATTTTTTTAAGGTAATAACAATGGGGCACTTTGCTGGCTCAGTGGGAAGAGCAGGGAAGAGAGGATCAAGATCCTCTTGATCTCAGGATTGTGAGTTCAAGCCCCACATTGGGTGTAGAGATTACTTAAAAATAAAATTAAAAAAAAAAAGTTAATGGCAAACCAACTATATGGAAATGATCCAAACTTTTATGTCTAACTTAGACCTCTTCTCTGAACTCCAGGCTCATATAGCCAATCTCCATATATATTCCTCAAATGCATCTCCAGATCAGCATATGAAACAAGAGATCCCGGCCTCCTTCCCAAATCTTATCTACTTCCAGTATCTCTATCTCAGTAGAAGGTGCAACCTTCTTTCAACCTGTTATATGAGCCTCAAGCCTATCAGGGATCTCTAAAACCTCCCTTCTGCCATTTCTTCCCAAACCCAGTTAACACTCATAAGTACTCCTTTTCCTCCATCTCAGCTGCCACCACTCAGGTGCAAGGTCCCATTACGTTGAAAGTGGATGTCTTCAGGGCTTTCTAACTATTTGTCCATCCCTACATGCCCTCTGCTCCTCACTTCAATTCATTCTCTAATTCTATTCAGAGCTGTTGCAGCAAAATATAAACATCCCTTTTCTCTCTGCCCTGTCCCAGTTTACAAACCTTCAAAGACTTAAAGACCAAAATCCTCAAACTGGCCTGCAAGGACCTGCCAAGACAGGCCATTGCCTGACCGTCATCTCACACCATGCTTTTAACTTGCCATGCCCCAGTCACACTGGCTTCCATTCAGTTCCCTGAGTACTCATATTTCTCCTTTGCCTGTGCTGTTCTCATTGTCTGAATTATTCTCCCCAACTCCCCCATGAAACCTTAAGTAAAATATATTTAGCTTGCTAATGAGTGGTGAAATTGTATCCACTTTGGCCAGGGGCATGGGGGAAGAGGATGAGACAAGTTGCTGAGCTCCACTTCAAGGTGGATGCGGGATAGGAATAAAGCACTTCACGGCGATTCCAATACATCCAACAACTCCAGTAAGAGTATGAATAAAACCACTTCTCACCTAGTCCTTTAGGAGATTTATAGTGTAGACCTGCGCATCTCTTAAGCTTTCTAATTACCTCATGTTATTGTACGATATACCATAAGCGAGGTATTTCAAGTAGTTTGACCAAGCAAGATTCTGTTTACCTCCCCATGATCAGAGGTCATTTCCAAGAATGTTCTCCAAACACCATTTCCCTTGTGTTTTGCCTTCTATTTTCGTTCCTACAGCAGTGAGTAATTAGGGATGACATGTTTGTGAATTCTCTGGGTTTATGAAAATGTTAAGCAATAGAGTTTACACATGTACAATGAAGATGTGACTGATTGTCATCAATTCTGAAAAATCTGATGAACCATTTCAGGAAGTAAGAGCACTTTGATGGGAAAAATGGGCAGGAAAATTACATTTGTTTACTCTGTACTAAAGTCAGTGCGTTATTTGGATTCATGAATACATTAATGCCAGAGGTCATGCTGGGGAGGTGGAATTATAACACTGTTTCATAGCATTTACCATGTCTTTTGTGATTTTGCTAAATGAGAAATTCTTTTTTATAGGTTATGCCTCACAGTGGTACTGTAAGATGAGTCAATCTTCTAATCTTGACAGTATATTTGAATCCACTGACAAACAGCAAGGTGAAATAAACTGCTAGCATTACTAGCAGGTGAGCGTGAAAGCTAGTATAAACGCTTTTGTGCCTGGGTTACCAGACAGCTTTTATTTTCACATGGGTTTTGCATGTCACAAGAGGGCTACTGTGTGAAGATCTGCAAAGTCAAAGACAATCCTGAGTCCTGCATTAGGAAAGAGCCACGTACTGCAAAGCACTTATCACTGATCACCTCATCTTATATTCAAAATTCTGCAAATTAAGGCAAATACGGCTTCAAGTTTTACCAGTGAGGAAAATGCGACCCAGAGAAATAAAATGATGCCCAGCTGAAGAAGCTAGGGCTGGAATCTTACTATACAGTTTTACAGGACTACCATTTTATATGTATTCTGTGCACTAAAGATTGTGTGTTTCTCAAGACATAACATTGACTCCACAGCATAACTTTCAAAGTGACAGAATGGTTCTTTTTTGTATTATGCATGTTGAAAAATGAATTAAACCAGGATTCCTGGTCCTGATAAGAAAAAGAGAGCTTTTTCTCGTGGGGGCATTGTATCAATTTTTCAGAATACATAACTGTGGAATGGAAACAAAATAAAACCAAATGATTTACAAAGCATATCAATTTTTCTAACACGGAATTGTATAATGGAAACAAAAGAAAACAAAAATTATTTACAAAGTTTTTAAATATAGTATGCCAAAGAAAAGAATTAAGTATCTGATTTTTATATTCCATTATCTCTAAATACATATTCAGTGAGCTAGCTTAATGTGATTTGGATTTTTAAATACAGTCAAACATATAAAAGATGGGAAAAAGGAAATGAATCAGTTTAAAACTGTAAAAACATATGTTCTCAAGCATAGGATCCATGGGCTCAATAAAAACGTTTACTGAAAGAAAAGAAACTTTGGAAAGGATCACATACCCTAGAGCAGAGGATGTTTTCCAGAAAAGCAAAATAAATGTTTTAACAAATATTTGGCAAAACAACAGCATACTTGTCTTAAATACTCCAAATGTTTGCATTTTAAAATTCAGGAAAGAATTCTATATCCAGTGGGAAATACATCCAATCAGTTCCAAAACATTAAAGTTATTTTTCTTCTTTCACTCTCAATTACAAATTGGTTGTGCATATGATTACGTATTTGCTGAGACAAAACTGTTGTTTTCTGTTTAACTGTTTAATGTAACAGCGGATTCAGGGCTGATTGAAGATTTCTATCCATCAGAACTGTTCTCAAAGCTTCCGACTCCATTAAAATGAAAATTGACATTAAAATGTATAGTTCTTGACACTGAAAATGTTTTACAGTTATCACCCATCCAAATAGATGCCAAGCAGAATTGTTTAAAGCTGCAGAGTTACTTCTCAGGGAAAGCAGAGTGACAGCTGATATAAATAGCTCCATTATTTACATATCTTGCCTACACTGCTCTAAAAATGAACAAGTAAGAATTCCATGTTGTTTTGTTTGCTTTTTTCCCTCTCCATTAGAGGCTTTTCACCTGCCATATTTAGGACTTTCAGCTGAAGCATAAATTCACATCCCAGATCAATTAGTAGGTAAATCTTCAACAATGTAATTGAAACTACAATTCAGACTTTTGATCAAGACCAATGTCAGTAGGTCAATAATAGCAACACAGACTCCCATGGTGGTTCCTGAGATAGAGTTTTAAAGAAGAGAGGAAAACTAAATCTAAATAAATAAAAGTAGTACTTAGGAGGACAGAGGCAGAAAAGAGATAACAGGATAGGTAGGAGCAGATAAAGAAAAGTTTACTGGAATGAAAAGGAGAGAGAGATAAAACTTAATGGAGTAGAATCATGAAGAGTGCAATGTACCAACTGAAAAAAAAAACTAGAATATATTATTGTTTTTCTCATTATACAAAAAAAGAAAATCATTTCCTTGACCAAATTTCCTTCCATCAGCAGTTTTAATGTATGAATTATACACGAGGGTGATGCCTATAAGAATAACACACACAAAAGAATAAGGCATGTGCAAGGGAAAATTCCATAAAGGAATTTGCTTACCTGTTATCATTGTGGATGTCAGGAACTTGACTAAAAATATTGCCTTGGCCAACAAGTTCAATCTCCCTCCTTGATAAAAGCTGAACAAAAAGTTTTTAACCAGGGCTGTCAAAAAACCCACAAGGATAGAAAGGTGTATAAAGTTTATAGTTATCTCTAACATTGTCTTATGGCCTAAGTTCCCTTAAGCATAGAAAATGATGTTTTCCTTACACTTCTTTTTCTATTTGCTACCATACCTTGATGGCAAATGTTCAAAGTGTGGTTTATTTCCAATTGTGTGGTTCTACCTGCCTATGTCTATCTGGGAAAGTTCTCTTTTCCTGCCCTGCTGCCTCCCTTGCCTTTGAAGGGAAGAATACTGCAGGGCAGGGTAACTGTAATCAGAAGATCAAGCACTGTATTCAAACACCCTTCATCTTACATGCAATAGAAACTCCAGAGGTACAAGAGACATAAAGAGAATTCTAAGTAATGGTTCCCAAGGCCCTACTCCCTTAAATTAACATGCAGTCATGCCCCAAATCTGAGTGTTTCTGAGTATTCTGACTAGCCACTTCAAGAATAACATTTCACTCTGATTTGAGCTATTTTCTACATATATCAAAGGGACAAGAGAAGTACAGTTTCCAAATTGAAAATCCTCTCACCCTGTTCCTACAAGAGCTCTGCTGGCTGAGCAGAAAGGACTTGTCTGTTGACAGAGTAAACCCCTTCCCATCTACTCCACTTTGCTAGTCTTTCTGATGACATTGAAGCAAATGCACACCCAGGGAAACTCCATCCTCCTTGGCCAGACTTAATTCCTTAGGCTGACTCCTTTAAACAAATGGAGCTCATGGTCAGGGCTACTTAAGACTTAACAGATTATCTGGAACTTGTCAGACCCAGCTTGCTGACTTGCTGGCTATAGATTTCTTGCTCACATATGATTACTTCCTGTATCAAATTTTTCACTATAGTCTCTTTCCCATTCTGAACAAAGGTCACACCAACAGCTCTGGTAAAAAATCCTGACCCTACTTACTAGTGAATCAATGTCAGGTGCATCCAAACGCTGAACCAAGTATACAGATCATAAATCTTCATCTTTCACGTTACTATCTCCTTCATGAAGCATTCCATGATTTTTACATTGAGTTGTTCCTTCTACTAACTTCTGCACCTAAAAGAACCCATAAGTCAATGACAAATAGCAGGTACTCAAATAGCTGTTTCTAAAGTATGCGTCCAGCATGTTTCTTGTACCTTGAAATACCACAGTAATGATCTGTAAATGATGTTTAACTTCACTCATTGTAAAATAAGTAAAAATTAAAAAAAGATGGCATTGTTGGCCTGTAAAACCAGTAAAAAGTTATAATTAATTGATAATAAAATTATAGGTTAAAATTTAAGATGCCAAAACTAGTGAATAAACGTGCATTCTCATGGCCCTCATTGGCCAATAATAGGGAATCTATTCAAAAGGCACAGGCCTCCTTTCCTTCAGTGTCTGTTTGTCCTAATTAAACTAAAGTCCTGCTAACTCATTTGGTCTTGTCCCCTCATATAGTACGGGTTACTACCTTCAAAAGTTACCAAAACAAAGTAGAGAATCCAACTTTATTGTCCTTTAAGAAAGTAGGGATATATTAAATATACCATCCTCCCTCTCTCTGCCCTTCCCCCACTCACACATGCATTCTCTTTCAAATATATATATGCCATCCCCCCACCAAAGACCATTAAAAATAGAACTCTTTATACATGTCAAATCATTATTCCTAATTCTCTAGGACTTTCTTAAACATTTTTTTAACTTTAATCAATACATAGTTGCACATGGTTACAACATACAAAGATCTAGGAACCTAACTTAATAACACACAAAGGAGATGACACTCTGTTATTCAAAGGTACTCTGTTGTCTAATTCGCTGAGTCTTCTGGGCAGTTAATACCCTTTTAATGTGAGCAAGCAAAGAAAGCCAAAGAACCTTGTTTAACTAGGAGTACAGAAACCATCAAAATTGGGCAAAAATGGACTAAGAGTAGCTAAAAATATGACAGCAAGGGAATTAATAGAATAAAGTAGAGTAGATATAAAAGTATTTGCACTGATTGTCTAAACTTCATCATTGGCAAATTTGGAAACAGCCATCAAGAAAAGGAAGCATTTGGGTGCCTAGCTGGCTCAGTAGGTAGAGTATGCAACACTTGATCTCAGGGTTTTGAGTTCAAGCCCCACACTGGACATGAAACCTACTTAGAAAGAAAAAAAGAAAATAAAAGAGAAGAGGAGAGGAGAGGAAAGAGGAGAGAAGAAGAGAAGGAAGCATCTGAAGAGAAGACAAGACAAGAGAAGAGAAGAAAAGGAAAGATAAGAAAAAAGGAAGTATCTGCTAAAGAGTCTATACATCCAACAAAGATGAGGAGATTCCAGCTAACAAACCTTTGCCTTTATCTTTGCTCAGAAACTTCTTGCCTACCTCTAAAGCTGGGTTTCCTTAGTTAGGAGAGAAACGGAGGGAGAAATGGTGTTAGCAATCTCTACATGGATGAGATATGGAGAATAGGGGGGTGCACCTGGCCTTCATTAAATTGGAGCTCCATGGGAGGGCAGAGTAGAGCAAATATTTGAAGAGATAATGGTTGAGAAAAATCCAGAACTGACTAAACATTCCAAGACATAGATTCAATAAACCAAATGAACTCTCAGCAGAACATTTTTTAAAATATTATATCCCAGTATGACTACATATAACAAAGAAACAAAATTTTAAAGTCAACTCAAGAGAAAAGAGAAATTACTTTCATAGGAAGGAGTATGAAACTGACATCTGATTTCTCAGTAACAACAACACAATTTAGAATTATATTTTCAAGATGCTGATAGGTAATAACACACCATTTAGAAGTTTATACACAGCAAAACTACCTTTGAAAAAGGAATGAAATTATACCTTTTCAGTTAAAGAAATGACAACTTACAATTAAGATACTTCCACTAAACTTTTTAAAAATATGTTTCAGGAAAAAGATAAATAAAATAAAAATATGTTTCAGGATAGTAGTGTGCACAGCGGTCCTGCAGATCTGTCTCTTGCTTCAACAGTGTTTGGACAGAACAGACCCAAGGATGCCTGCCCCTTCCACCAACCTCTGATCACGGTCCAACCTTTTTTCCAGTTGTGACCCTCTGCTTCTGGGACCAGCCAACACCCTATTTTAAGCTTAGCTCCTTATTACTGATCACTCGTGAGCTCCTAGATTCATCAGAATTATTCCACCGATGTGGAGGCCATGATCAACTGCCTGGTCAACATGTATCTGCAAGCCTCCTGCACTTACTCCTCTCTGGGCTTCTACTTTGACCCAAACCATATGGCTCTGGAGGGCATGGGCCATTTCTTCCACGAGCTGGCTGAAGAGAAGTGGGAGAGCACTTAGTCTCTTGAAGATGCCCAACCCAGTGGGGGGGGGGGGCGTCCTCCTCAGTGCAGAACCCATCCCAAACTGAGTGCGGTAAAACCCTGGATGCCATGAGAACTGCCCTGGTTCTAGAGAAGAGCCTGAAC
The DNA here is from genome assembly GCF_022837055.1 of Prionailurus viverrinus. Taxonomy (NCBI): domain Eukaryota; kingdom Metazoa; phylum Chordata; class Mammalia; order Carnivora; family Felidae; genus Prionailurus; species Prionailurus viverrinus. The sequence goes on along the minus strand of NC_062564.1, from coordinate 63,761,709 downwards.
CCAGTCCTTTTGGATCTGCATGCACCTGGGTTCTGCCCATGCAAGCCCCCATCTGTGTGACTTCCTGGAGAGCCATTTCCTGATAAGGAGGTAAAAGTCACCCAGAGGATGGTGACCATCTGACTAACTGCAGGCTGGCTGGCCCTCCAGGCTGGGCTGGGGGAGTATTTCTTCCAAAAGCTCCCCCTCAAGCACAATTAGGAGGTTCTGAAGCCTCCTGGCCTTGGAGGGACCCCTCTAGCATCCCTCTCGTGCCAAGGCTTGTGCCTGAACCTCTCCCTGCAGCCACTAGACAGCTTTTTAACTACCCTGGAGCCCTCTCTAAGCCATGAACCAAATGGAAACAATAACGCTTTTTGCAGCATAAAAGGAAATGTTTCAGGATAAAGAATATGATTCCAGAAGGAATAAGTAAAATGTAAAAAAGACAAATAAACAAAGAAAATGTGGGGGTCTCCTGATAGGATGGGGGGCCATTAAATGTGGGGCAACCTGGGTAGAGACCAATAGTGCCAGGGCTGAAAGAATTCACCTGATACAGAAAAAGGGATATAGAAGTTTACTGAATACACCACAAGGGAGCTGTGGGCAGAACAGCAAAGCAGAGACTGCCACAAGGTGGGGGTGAGGGGTAACAGTTATAGCATGGAGTGAAGGAATATGGGAACTATGGAATTTTCCAGTTTTTGGTAACTGTGCCAGGTTGTAAGTAGCACATTAGTTAGTTAAAGCCTATGGCTATTTCAAAGCGGATTGCTTAATGAGCCTATTTGCATTCAGCTTGGTGGTAGCTGTGGGCTCTTTTACCTTGATCGTTTCCATTGCTCAAGCCTATTGCCTAAAAGCGGCCTCTACAGAAAATGGTAAACATATTGAAATATGAATAAACATTGACTATATGAAATAGCAGTTGATGTTAGAACATTTAGAAAGTCTTTTAAACTTTGTTGTATTTAATATGCATGTTAAAACTTTTAGGATAACAGAGCGTTCAGTTTTCAAACCAGTAAGAAGGGAAAACAGAACAAAAGCAAAATAAAATTTAATCCAAGAAAAGGCAAGAAGAAAGAGAAACAAACATGGAAAATCTAGAATAAATAAAAGGAGACAGCAATAAGTCAAAACAGATCAAATATAGTAAATGTGTATATATATATATATATATATATATATATATATATTTTATATGCACCAAACAACATGGCTTCAAATTACATAAAATAAAAAAAAGGGGAGAAGGGAATTGAACCTTAAGGAGAAACTGACAAATTTATTATCAGAATAGGAGATTTTAATATGTCCTTCTCAGTAATTGATACTAATTCCTTTAAATGACTGCTTCATTTCTTTTTTTAAAGAATATTTATGTATTTATTTGGAGTGGGGGTAGGGGCAGAGAGAGAAGGAGAGAGAGAATCCCAAGCAGGCTCTACACTGTCTTCACAGAGCCCAACACGGGGCTCGAACCCTCGAACCGTGAGATCATGACCTGAGCTGAAATCAAGAGTCATGCACTTAACCAACTGAGCCACTCAGGCACCCCAACTGATTCATTTCTATATTTTGAAACTTAAACACATACTTGTATGTAATTTATGGCTTTCTAGTTAAAAATTAGTTAAGTTTCTCACTTAATAACTTAGAATAAAAGGGATAGAATTAACCCACCCCAAATAAGAATACAATAATAAATTTAAGAGCCTGAATTAAATTACAAAACAATTTAGGGCACCTGGGTGGCTCAGTCGGTTAAGTGTCTAACTTCGTCTATGATCTCACGGTTTGGGAGTTTGAGCCCAGCATTGGGCTTTGTGCTGACAGCTCAGAGCCTGGTGCCTGCTTTGAATTCTGTGTCTCCCTCTCTGTCTGCCCCTCCCCTTCTCTCTCTCTCTCTCTCTCTCTCTCTCTCTCTCTCTCTCTCTGTTAAAAATAAATATACATTAAATTAAAAAACAAATAAAGAATCAATAAAGCCTAAGTTGCTCCTTTGAAATGACAAAGATAATTTAAAATTATAACTGGTAAGAATGGGAAAGGAAAAAGTTAAACAACTAAACAACATCAAGAGTAAAAAGAGGGACATAACTACTTTCTAGTTATGTAGGAATGATTTTAAAACTTTAGAGAATATGATGGATAACTCTAAACATCAGTTTGAATGATTTTATAAGCAAGTTCTATGAAATATTCAAGAAATAGATAAATCCAATCTTAAGCAACCTTTTCCAGAGAATAGAAAAAGTGAAGTGTCTCTTGCATGAGTTAGGGTAATAACAGAATATTCCTAATAACAATATATCAGAGACTCAATGTTAGTTCAACTGTGTAAAGAAGACAGGAGTTTATTTTTTTATTATACAACAATCCACAGTTAGTGTTCTAGACAGAGGGTGATAGTCATTCTGGAGCCAGGTTTCTTCAATATTGTTTTGAGGTTTCTCATTTTCTCATTGTTGTTTGTTTGTCTGCCTGACTGAAGCTGCAATGAGGGCATATCCCCACATTCTGGTTCACAGGGATTATGTGGAGGATGGATGCTTCCGTAGTTTAAATCTCTCATTTGAAACGTTGTGTATCACTTTTGCTCACATTCCATTGGAATAAACTTAATAAGCAGTAAACACCCAGCTGCAAGGGAGTCTGAGGAAACAATTACTTCTCTACCTAAGTGTGTTGAGACAGGTTTCAACTCACTTTTGTTAAAAGTATGCAAGTAGAGGACGAATGACCACCTATTGGGCATGTTGTCAGAGGAACTACTACATCAAAACAACAGTTTCTCATGTTCTAATCTAAGAGTCTTTCATACTCTAGGATTGTGTGAATCTATATGTTGCTCAAAAAGCAAACAAGAGAAAGAACAACAGAACAAGAAAATGAGGGCACAATTAAAAAGCTGAAGGTACCAAAACAAGCCATTTACTCCCAATGAGCCTGTGCTTGGAGCTAAAAATTATGTCATGTCAGCTGCAAGATTATAGTTCAGGAAATAGTGATTCAATTTCCTGTTGCTTTAAATTCATGAAATAGGGCAAATTTACCAATCAAGGGCCATTTCTTATATTTTCTATGTAACTACCATCATGATATCCCTTAACTGATTCATTGGATAGTAAAGGAATGCAAATTGTATGTAGCACCTACTATACTAGATGTTTATAGATAGTATTTCATTTATTCTTTCTGTAACCTCCTTTCCATAGATGAAAATTACAATTAAAAGGGTTAAACCAAACGCGTGAGGCCACATATGTTCCTGGGTTTCCATCTACTTGATTTGCACAGGGATTTCTTTTCAGTTAGCCCTACCAACCCAGTTATTTCGGGGTTTGGAATCACTCTACCACCTTGGAGCACAATAGTAGCAAGTCATTCCAGATATAGTTTCATATTTTTAAAACAAATAAATATAACTGTATGGACAAACTAATATATCTATTGTATTTGGGGGAAATGTATAAAAATTATTCATTATAAAATATTTTGACTTATTAATGGAAAGGGTCAAAAATAGTGTGCAACAGTATAAACCACTAAAAGTTGTGCATCTTTTAAAAAGGCATCAATCTGGGGCGCCTGGGTGGCACAGTCGGTTAAGCGTCTGACTTCAGCCAGGTCACGATCTCGCGGTCCGGGAGTTCGAGCCCGGCGTCAGGCTCTGGGCTGATGGCTCAGAGCCTGGAGCCTGTTTCCGATTCTGTGTCTCCCTCTCTCTCTGCCCCTCCCCCGTTCATGCTCCGTCTCTCTCTGTCCCAAAAATAAATAAACGTTGAAAAAAAAAAAAGGCATCAATCAGAATATCGAAACTTTTTACCTCTTGAAGTGGGGAAGTTAATATTTCTAGTTTAGTGTTCCCTGAATAAAATATATTGACTTAATTCCCTCATTTTTAATTAAATTTTAGCTTGCTATTAAGTTCATTACTGACAAAATGGGTATAATTTATTGTTTTATAGGGAAGAATAAAATATGCAAGTTTGTCTTCAGTGACAATATATTCTATTTAATATTTGGGTGTTATCTCATTTTTCAGTAATAATTTCTTGTAGACATTGAGCCTAATTCACCAAGAAACTCAGCTATGGGGGAAAAAACATCATATTGTCTTTCTCCAAGGCCTTCTTAGTTTGTATGGTGAATATATTATCCTATTTTTTAGCCATTTCATGACAGTTTCCAGGAAAATTTCAGCTTATTCTAAAAATAAAGAGTATTTAATGAGGATCACCAAGACATTTAAAAAAAACTGGTCTAAAAGTGGTTTCTTGTTGTCTCCTGGAAGTCCTTTTCTTGGCTTACATATTTCTCTTTGCCTTTGACCCTCGCTCTCTCTTGAATGTAATTTATTTCTTACAGTGTTCTTAAAAGATTGTTTCTTTTAAAGTTTATTTTCTTTTTTCCTAAACTATCTGATTTTGCTCATCTGTGGGGTACTTTAATTTATAATTATGCAGAAACAAGGTGCCTTGTTCATTTATTAGCCAGTTTGACATTATGCAAATCTTCTTAATAAGACTTGAAAAACATCCCAGTTTTTATACATACAATTTTTTAAAGTCATAATACTTTAAAAAAAATTAGCATTTATTTATTTTTGAGAGAGAGAAAGAGAGAGACAGAGTGCAAGTGGGGGAGAGGCAGAGAGAGAGGGAGACACAGAATCTGAAGCAGGCTCCAGGCTCCAGCTGTCTGCACAGAGCCCAATGGGGGCTCGAACCCAGAAACCACAAGATCATGACCTGAGCTGAAGTCGGATGTTTCACCAACTGAGCTACCCAGGCACCCCTTAAGTCATAGTACTTTAAACTAGAACCTACTGAGCTAAGATACCTACCACCACTTCCTAATTCTGGCAGACAGACTCTGGTCTGCTACGGTATTTATGAGATGTTAAGAATGAAAGGGTGGAACAGAGGGATAGGTTCCAGATTTCAGTATCATGACAACTTTTGAAGTAGGATAAACTACTTTACAGACAAACTAGAGACACCCTTACAACAACCACCACAACAGAAAATCCAAGTGCTGCCTCTTAAAAGGCATATCTTCATAAGAGGCATATTATACCATGGAATAATAATTGAAACACACTTTGCCTTGTAAATATGAAAACAAAGTCTATGGGTTGATTTTGTACATTATCATCCTACATGCAAACAAAATGGTAATGTATTAATCATAGCATAGTCAGCGAAATCAACGTTTTCCACACATGGTAGCAATGATCTTTTTAAAATGCCAGTTGTATATTCAAACCCTCCAGTGCCTATCCATTTCAGCAAAATAAAATCCAAAACCCTTGCTAGGGTCTTCAGTGATTGTTCCCTGAAGATCCCTCTGATGTCTACTTCGGTGTCACCACTATTTCATCTCCAGCCACATAGGTCTCGCTGTTTCTCAAACACATTGGGTACTCTTCTGTCTCAAAGCCATTGTAGAACTGTTACCTCTACCTTGCATATTTATGTGGATATTTACATGGCTTCATCTAATGTTTGTTTCTGGTCCTTGCTCAAATGCTACCTCCCCCACTGGATCACATCTTCTGACATAGAATATAGCAAGTTTTGGGGTGGTGTTTTTTTCGGGGGGTGGGGGAGGTGTGGTCTGCTTTCCTCTACTGGAGTGTAAACTTTATAAGAATGGGGGCTTTGTTTGGTTCAAAGATGTGTTCCCAGCACCTAGAAGAGTATCTGGAACAAAACAGGCTTTCAATAAATATTATTCTTGAATGAAGAAACACAAAAATTAGTGTAGTACAGTACTTGACTCACATTAGGTACTCAGCCAATATTTTTGACTCTCAGCTTAATCAAGCCAAGGTTGCTGATGTGATAACCATAGAAATTAGCAGTTCCAAGCAGAAATGAGTACCATAGACCAGTCCCACACTGTGGTCCCCTCACTTTAACCTGCATGCATTTGTAAAGACATTAGGACAATAAACAGGAGACAGACCAGGGTAAACACAAAAACGTAACGGGGAATTGATAGAGAATATGCATGTCATGTATGAATTAAACAGTAAAACGTCGGATATGTGCTGCTTGAAGCTTGCTAAGTTTTTAAAACTGCATGCGTTACTCCATCCCCACACCCCTGCCCAGACCAAAACACTTATTCTCCCTGTTTCAGTATGTCCAATCCAACCCAACAAATTTTCCCTCATTTATAATTTAAAACCTTATCTCCTACAGATAATCAAGTTCAGATAATCCTATCACAGTTCAGTAACTATCTCTTCCCCAGAGTTCTCTTCACCCTCTTGTTGGTGACCCCCTTTTTCACAATGCTCGCCTGTGGGAGAGAAGTAATGGGACGTTGATGGAAGACGAATGATTCAGGCCACTCCTTATTTGGCTCTGCAGCCGCTCCAAGGCCGCAGGAGTCTTCCAAAGCTGAGGAACTCAAACTCTGTTCTCCCAGAAAAAGCTGACCCTGGCTCTTCTGTGTGGGCATGAGAGGGTCTAAGGTGCCTGGCTAAGCCCTCCTTGAAGCCTGCTGTTTGTCATCTTATAGAGATTGACTTCTTCCACCTACCCTATTCCCAAACCAAGAGCAATGTTCACTTCATACCCTCTGGAGGGGATTGCCATTCAGAAAACTCAAGAAAAGGACTAGGTACCATTACTGGATTTGGCTAGAAGTGAGGGGGAAAGGGAAAAGAAAAAAGAAAAGCAAAGAACAGTAGGAGTGTGACTTTGAATTTAGTGGCCAGAGAATGTAGTTTGCCTTGTTCTCAGCTATGAGCAATCTCCATCCAATATTTCCAGCTTAGCCTTGGAGATGGGTCCACATCACATATCATATCACCAAGTATGTATGTATTAGTTCTAGAGAAATCCCATCTTCTTCAGAATATTCTCAGCAAATTCTGTCATATAAATCAATTAAGGGACTCTATTTAGTGCCTATTATGTATCAAGCAGTGTATAAAGTTTAACAAGTATTATCTCACTTAAACCTTAAGACAGTCTCCTGAGACAGATATTTTATCCCCAGTTTACACATGAAACAGGCTCAGAGAGGCTTTGTAGCTTATTCAGGTTCATGTAGGCAGTAGGTGTTTGACACAGTTTGCATATTCTCTCTCTTTCTCTTTATTCCCCACCTCCTTATTCTTGCTCTTCCCAATATATCCCCCAAATTTCTGTTGTATCATACTGTGCTCTAATGTGCATACAACATTTTATTGTAGTGTCACTTATATCATATCAACATGAAGTCATAACCAACTGAGATAGGACCTACACGTTGATCAATATAAGTCTTTAAGTCAAGGGCATAGACGAGAGGCCAGGCGTCAGAATTTGGTCTGAAAACCTGTTCTGTTTTGACAACACAGTGCTTTGCTTTGAATTTTTGATGTTTTTAGGCAGGTGGTACACTTGTCAGTTTGAAGTGACTCCCTTTTGATTCACACCCCTGTTCTCCGCATATACTCTTCCCCACAATTTTTGACGCATTTGAGTTTAGACGCCCTGATTAAGGCCAATCATAAGCCCATGGAAACCAGTAATTCTTTAGATTGTCTGATTTAAAATCATTCACAATTCCTACTAGGAAAATGAACTTTCATGGGGAAGAGAATGAAAAAAAAAAGGAAAACATATAGAAACTGTTCAAATGGAGGCTTGGGTGGGAATAATTTATTGAATTTATTTTATTTTTATGTATTCTTATTTTTTTCTTTTTTTTTTAAGTTTATTTATTTATTTATTTTTTCTGAAATTTATTGACAAATTGGTTTCCATACAACACCCAGTGCTCATCCCAAAAGGTGCCCTCCTCAATACCCATCACCCACCCTCTCCTCCCTCCCACCCCCCATCAACCCTCAGTTTGTTCTCAGTTTTTAACAGTCTCTTATGCTTTGGCTCTCTCCCACTCTAACCTCTTTTTTTTTTTTTCCTTCCCCTCCCCCATGGGTTCCTGTTAAGTTTCTCAGGATCCACATAAGAGTGAAACCATAGGGTATCTGTCTTTCTCTGTATGGCTTATTTCACTTAGCATCACACTCTCCAGTTCCATCCACGTTGCTACAAAAGGCCATATTTCATTTTTTCTCATTGCCACGTAATATTCCATTGTGTATATAAACCACAATTTCTTTATCCATTCATCAGTTGATGGACATTTAGGCTCTTTCCATAATTTGGCTATTGTTGAGAGTGCTGCTATGAACATTGGGGTACAAGTGGCCCTATGCATCAGTGCTCCTGTATCCCTTGGATAAATTCCTAGCAGTGCTATTGCTGGGTCATAGGGTAGGTCTATTTTTAATTTTCTGAGGAACCTCCACACTGCTTTCCAGAGCGGCTGCACCAATTTGCATTCCCACCAACAGTGCAAGAGGGTTCCCGTTTCTCCACATCCTCTCCAGCATCTATAGTCTCCTGATTTGTTCATTTTGGCCACTCTGACTGGCGTGAGGTGATACCTGAGTGTGGTTTTGATTTGTATTTCCCTGATAAGGAGCGACGCTGAACATCTTTTCATGTGCCTGTTGGCCATCCGGATGTCTTCTTTAGAGAAGTGTCTATTCATGTTTTCTGCCCATTTCTTCACTGGGTTATTTGTTTTTTGGGTGTGGAGTTTGGTGAGCTCTTTATAGATTTTGGATACTAGCCCTTTGTCCGATATGTCATTTGCGAATATCTTTTCCCATTCCGTTGGTTGCCTTTTAGTTTTGTTGGTTGTTTCCTTTGCTGTGCAGAAGCTTTTTATCTTCATAAGGTACCAGTAATTCACTTTTGCTTTTAATTCCCTTGCCTTTGGGGATGTGTCGAGTAAGAGATTGCTATGCTGAGGTCAGAGAGGTCTTTTCCTGCTTTCTCCTCTAAGGTTTTGATGGTTTCCTGTCTCACATTTAGGTCCTTTATCCATTTTGAGTTTATTTTTGTGAATGGTGTGAGAAAGTGGTCTAGTTTCAACCTTCTGCATGTTGCTGTCCAGTTCTCCCAGCACCATTTGTTAAAGAGGGTGTCTTTTTTCCATTGCATGTTCTTTCCTGCTTTGTCAAAGATGAGTTGGCCATATGTTTGTGGGTCTAGTTCTGGGGTTTCTATTCTATTCCATTGGTCTATGTGTCTGTTTTTGTGCCAATACCATGCTGTCTTGATGATGACAGCTTTGTAGTAGAGGCTAAAGTCTGGGATTGTGATGCCTCCTGCTTTGGTCTTCTTCTTCAAAATTCCTTTGGCTATTCGGGGCCTTTTGTGGTTCCATATGAATTTTAGGATTGCTTGTTCTAGTTTCGAGAAGAATGCTGGTGCAATTTTGATTGGGATTGCATTGAATGTGTAGATAGCTTTGGGTAGTATTGACATTTTGACAATATTTATTTTTCCAATCCATGAGCAGGGAATGTCTTTCCATTTCTTTAAATCTTCTTCAATTTCCTTCATAAGCTTTCTATAGTTTTCAGCATACAGATCCTTTACATCTTTGGTTAGATTTATTCCTAGGTATTTTATGCTTCTTGGTGCAATTGTGAATGGGATCAGTTTCTTTATTTGTCTTTCTGTTGCTTCATTGTTAGTGTATAAGAATGCAACTGATTTCTGTACATTGATTTTGTATCCTGCAACTTTGCTGAATTCCTGTATCAGTTCTAGCAGACTTTTGGTGGAGTCTATCGGATTTTCCATGTATATCATGTCATCTGCAAAAAGCGAAAGCTTGACTTCATCTTTGCCAATTTTGATGCCTTTGATTTCCTTTTGTTGTCTGATTGCTGATGCTAGAACTTCCAGCACTATGTTAAACAGCAGCGGTGAGAGTGGGCATCCTTGTCGTGTTCCTGATCTCAGGGAAAAAGCTTTCAGTTTTTCCCCGTTGAGGATGATGTTAGCTGTGGGCTTTTCATAAATGGCTTTTATGATCTTTAAGTATGTTCCTTCTATCCCGACTTTCTCAAGGGTTTTTATTAAGAAAGGGTGCTGGATTTTGTCAAAGGCCTTTTCTGCATCGATTGACAGGATCATATGGTTCTTCTCTCTTTTTTTGTTAATGTGATGTATCACGTTGATTGATTTGCGAATGTTGAACCAGCCCTGCATCCCAGGAATGAATCCCACTTGATCATGGTGAATAATTCTTTTTATATGCCGTTGAATTCGATTTGCTAGTATCTTATTGAGAATTTTTGCATCCATATTCATCAGGGATATTGGCCTGTAGTTCTCTTTTTTTACTGGGTCTCTGTCTGGTTTAGGAATCAAAGTAATACTGGCTTCATAGAATGAGTCTGGAAGTTTTCCTTCCCTTTCTATTTCTTGGAATAGCTTGAGAAGGATAGGTATTATCTCTGCTTTAAACGTCTGGTAGAACTCCCCTGGGAAGCCATCTGGTCCTGGACTCTTATTTGTTGGGAGATTTTTGATAACCGATTCAATTTCTTTGCTGGTTATGGGTCTGTTCAAGCTTTCTATTTCCTCCTGATTGAGTTTTGGAAGAGTGTGGGTGTTCAGGAATTTGTCCATTTCTTCCAGGTTGTCCAATTTGCTGGCATATAAGTTTTCATAGTATTCCCTGATAATTGTTTGTATCTCTGAGGGATTGGTTGTAATAATTCCATTTTCATTCATGATTTTATCTATTTGGGTCATCTCCCTTTTCTTTTTGAGAAGCCTGGCTAGAGGTTTGTCAATTTTGTTTATTTTTTCAAAAAACCAACTCTTGGTTTCGTTGATCTGCTCTACAGTTTTTTTAGTTTCTATATTGTTTATTTCTGCTCTGATCTTTATTATTTCTCTTCTTCTGCTGGGCTTAGGCTGCCTTTGCTGTTCTGCTTCTAGTTCCTTTAGGTGTGCTGTTAGATTTTGTATTTGGGATTTTTCTTGTTTCTTGAGATAGGCCTGGATTGCAATGTATTTTCCTCTCAGGACTGCCTTTGCTGCGTCCCAAAGCGTTTGGATTGTTGTATTTTCATTTTCATTTGTTTCCATATATTTTTTAATTTCTTCTCTAATTGCCTGGTTGACCCACTCATTCATTAGTAGGGTGTTCTTTAACCTCCATGCTTTTGGAGGTTTTCCAGACTTTTTTCTGTGGTTGATTTCAAGCTTCATAGCATTGTGGTCTGAAAGTAAGCATGGTATAATTTCAATTCTTGTAAACTTATGAAGGGCTGTTTTGTGACCCAGTATATGATCTATCTTGGAGAATGTTCCATGTGCACTCGAGAAGAAAGTATATTCTGTTGCTTTGGGATGCAGAGTTCTAAATATATCTGTCAAGTCCATCTGATCCAATGTCTCATTCAGGGCCCTTGTTTCTTTATTGACCGTGTGTCTAGATGATCTATCCATTTCTGTAAGTGGTGTATTAAAGTCCCCTGCAATTACCACATTCTTATCAATAAGGTTGCTTATGTTTATGAGTAATTGTTTTATATATTTGGGGGCTCCGGTATTCGGTGCATAGACATTTATAATTGTTAGCTCTTCCTGATGGATAGACCCTGTAACTATTATATAATGTCCTTCTTCAACTCTTGTTACAGCCTTTAATTTAAAGTCTAGTTTGTCTGATATAAGTATGGCTACTCCAGCTTTCTTTTGGCTTCCAGTCGCATGATAAATAGTTCTCCATCCCCTCACTCTCAATCTAAAGGTGTCCTCAGGTCTAAAATGAGTCTCTTGTAGACAGCAAATAGATGGGTCTTGTTTTTTTTATCCATTCTGATACCCTATGTCTTTTGGTTGGCGCATTTAATCCATTTACATTCAGTGTTATTATAGAAAGATACGGGTTTAGAGTCATTGTGATGTCTGTATGTTTTATGCTTGTAGTGATGTCTCTGGGACTTTGTCTCACAGGGTCCCCCTTAGGATCTCTTGTAGGGCTGGTTTAGTGGTGACAAATTCCTTCAGTTTTTGTTTGTTTGGGAAGACCTTTATCTCTCCTTCTATTCTAAATGACAGACTTGCTGGATAAAGGATTCTCGGCTGCATATTTTTTCTGACTAGCACCCTGAAAATCTCGTGCCAATTCTTTCTGGCCTGCCAAGTTTCAAAAGAGAGATCAGTCACGAGTCTTATAGGTCTCCCTTTATATGTGAGGGCACGTTTACCCCTTGCTGCTTTCAGAATTTTCTCTTTATCCTTGTATTTTGCCAGTTTCACTATGATATGTCGTGCAGAAGATCGATTCAAGTTACGTCTGAAGGGAGTTCTCTGTGCCTCTTGGATTTCAATGCCTTTTTCCTTCCCCGGTTCAGGGAAGTTCTCAGCTATGATTTCTTCAAGTACCCCTTCAGCACCTTTCCCTCTCTCTTCCTCCTCTGGGATACCAATTATGCGTATATTATTTCTTTTTAGTGTATCACTTAATTCTCTAATTTTCCCCTCATACTCCTGGATTTTTTTATCTCTCTTTTTCTCAGCTTCCTCTTTTTCCATAACTTTATCTTCTAGTTCACCTATTCTCTCCTCTGCCTCTTCAAGCCAAGCTGTGGTGGTTTCCATTTTGTTATGCATTTCGTTTAAAGCGTTTTTCAGCTCCTCGTGACTGTTCCTTAGTCCCTTGATCTCTGTAGCAAGAGATTCTCTGCTGTCCTGTATACTGTTTTCAAGCCCAGCGATTAATTTTATGACTATTATTCTAAATTCACTTTCTGTTATATTATTTAAATCCTTTTTGATCAGCTCATTAGCTGTTGTTATTTCCTGGAGATTCTTCTGAGGGGAGTTCTTCCGCTTGGTCATTTTGGATAGTCCCTGGCGTGGTGAGGACCTGCAGGGCACTTCCCCTGTGCTGTGGTGTATAACTGGAGTTGGTGGGCGGGGCCGCAGTCAGACCTGATGTCTGCCCCCAGCCCACCGCTGGGGCCACAGTCAGACTGGTGTGTGCCTTCTCTTCCCCTCTCCTAGGGGCGGGATTCACTGTGGGGTGGTGTGGCTCGTCTGGGCTACTTGCACCCTGCCAGGCTTGTGATGCTGGGGATCTGGCGTATTAGCTGGGGTGGGTAGGCAAGGTGCTCGGGGGCAGGAGGGGCAGGCTTAGATCGCTTCTCCTTAGGTGATCCACTTCAGGAGGGGCCCTGTGGCAGCGGGAGGGAGTCAGATCCGCTGCCGGAGGTTTGGCTCCGCAGAAGCGCAGAGTTGGGTGTTTGCGAGGAGCGAGCAAGTTCCCTGGCAGGAACTGGTTCTCTTTGGGATTTCGGCTGGGGGATGGGGGGGGGGAGATGGCGCTGGCGAGCGCCTTTGTTCCCCACCAAACTGAGCTCTGTTGTCAGGGGGCTCAGCAGCTCTCCCTCCCTTTGTCCTCCAGCCTTCCTGCTTTCCGAGCAGAGCTGTTAACTTATGACCTCCCAGACGCTAAGTCGCGCTTGCTGTCGGAACACAGTCCGCCCGGCCCCTCCGCTTTTGCAAGCCAGACTTGGGGGCTCTGCTTGGCCGGCGAGCCGCCCCTCCGCCCCGGTTCCCTCCCGCCAGTCCGTGGAGCGCGCACCGCCTCGCCGCCCTTCCTACCCTCTTCCGTGGGCCTCTCGTCTGCGTTTGGCTCTGGCGACTCTGTTCTGCTAATCCTCTGGCGGTTTTCTGGGTTATTTAGGCAGGTGTAGATGGAATCTAAGTGATCAGCAGGACGTGCGGTGAGCCCAGCGTCCTCCTAAGCTGCCATCTTGCCGCCTTCTTCTTATTTATTTTTAAACTTTATTTATTTATTTTGAAAGAGAGAGAGGCAGAGACAGAGTATGCAAGCAGGGGAGGGGCAGAGAGAGAGAGAGAGTGAGAGAAAATCCCAAGCAAGCCCTGAGCTGTCAGCACAGAACCAGACATGGAGCTTGAACTCACAAACCATGAGATTGTGACCTGAGCTGAAGTCAAGAGCCAGCTGCTTAACCCCCTGAGCCACCCAGGGACCCCTTGGGCAGGAAGAATTTAAATGTAAAGGCAAAATAACTTCTTAAACAGGAAAAACTGAGTAAAAGTGAACACTACACAAGCTGTCAAAGGTAAGATCTGACTCCAGGTCACAAATGTCGAAGGACAGTAGCACAACTAAAATAAAACTATTAATTTGACACAACTTTTGTCTAGTGTAAGATGTGCACTCTCCTAAGATCTCTGTCTATCTCTCCATGAGAGATCAGATTCTTGTGCAAGGATAAGTCACACCATCAGGCAAATTCAACAAAATGGAAGAAACACCTTCTGCGTAGACGTGGAGCACAGCAACCCTGCCTACCAGTGATGTAATGGTTAAATCTCTGACCCCTAGACTGAGACAACTTTCCAGTAGTTGACTGTGTCTCAACATGCAGTAGGTAAACTATCTGCAGTAGGATCATTTGTGAAAATGTAGACTCCTCTTGCCCCTCCCACTGCCGCTGACTTCTCAATTGGAGTCTCAAAGTGAGATCTTGGAATCTGTTTATTCACAAACAGCATCATACAATTCTATGATCATTCAAACTTGGGAAGCACTGCCTTAGACTTAAGCCATAGGTCCTCCTGCTTCACCTTATTTGATCTTGACCCCTGTCTTTGCTGGAACTTTGGGTCTTACCAGAATGCCAGATATGCATGTCTTCTGGCTAGCTCTATTCCATTGCTGCCCGATCTCTAGCATAACAAGGTGACTATACTTTATAATTGCTTCTGTTCTCCATTCTCTGGCCTGGTATTGAAATAACTAACTGCCCTGTTATGTTGTCACGAGCAATGCCTTAGAGTCTAGAATCTACAAAGTAGGGTGCTTTAAATAGCTAGCTATTCCTTATAAAATGATGGAAGAAAACAATTTCCAAAGTAAACAAAGGGAAATCATTTGACAGATAAAATAGGTTAGGCACAAACACTCAATAAATAGTTTGCTTACCTCGGGGAAAACAAAATAACAACAACAACTTCTCTGGATTTCGTTCCTGCCAACCTTTAAATCTTTATAAGAAGTAATTTATTTTGTAGTTCACTCCATTGTATACTTGCAATCAACTAGCAAACTATTGCATTATGTTTGCCCAGCTTTCCTATCAAGAGCACAGAATAAATGAGCTGTTGGATTACCATGTATATATCCTTTTTAAATAGATTGAAAATATATGTAAATAATTGTGTCTCCCGAGTTTAGGCAGCATGCAAAGATGTTTAAGGATGATCACAATAATGCAAAATTCATGACAATTCATTTGCTGTAATAGCAACTCTTAGTCACAATGAAGAATTGAGGACACATATGGGAAACATTTTTAGTAGGATGGCAACCTATGTGTACAAAATTTTACCAGCAACAAAGTTCTCTGTTAACTTCAGTAGCATCGCCTCCTTCTAGGCAGCCAGTTGTAATGCAGGCCTCTCCAGAGATCTGAAATATACTGAGTTTGCTATACATGGCATTCTGCAGAAGTCTCAGAATTGGGGAGGATCCCCACTGGCAGTGGAAAAGTTGTTTCTTTCCCAGTGTCACATCCCATTAGAACACACACCATTCCACATCAGTTGAACAAATGCTGATTCTGCACACACGTAATAGTGGTAAAGGACAACAGTAAGTAGAGAAGCAAGATCTCTAATTTGAAGAATAGCATTCCAACTTTTTAGAGAGCAACTTGGAAAGAACTATCAAAATTTTAGGTACACATATCTCTTGGCTGTTAAAAATGTATTTGCATTAACAAACAACAAATTAAAGATGCATACACAAAGCCATCCTTTGCAGCACCGTTTGCACTTAAAATCCTTAAAACGTGCTAAACTTCAGGGGTGCCTGGTTGGCTCAGCTGATTAAGCGTCGGACTCTTGATATTGGCTCAGGTCTCAGGTCGTGATCTCACAACTGTGAGATGGAGCCTCACCTCGAGTCCCATGTTGGGCTGCATGCTCAGCATGGAGCCTGTTTGGGATTATCTCTCTTCCTTGCTCTGTTCTCCTCCCCCACATGCAAGCATGTGCATGGCACACACAGGCTCTCTCTCTCTCTCTCTCTCTCTCTCTCTCTCAAAATAAATATTTTAAAATAAATGAATAAATAAATAAATGAAAATGTGTTAAACTTCCATCTGTACAGACTAAACCATGGTACATATTCTACTGTGTAATCATTAAAAAAAAATAAAGCAGCATTATATGTATTAACTGTAATGTTACCCATGATATATTGTCAAATGAATAAGTCATAGAGCATGATTACATTGTATTTACACTTGTGTACAAAAGAATTTTATACATTTGTATATAATTCTTATGTATGTATTGAAAATATATGCAAAATGCTGTGAACCATGAATATCTTTGGAGCTTGTAAAGGAAGACTCTGAAAGACTCGAGCACTTTCATCGACCACTTTATACCTTCTGTACTATTGTAGTGTTTTTATTTTTTTACTATTAGCCATATTGATTTGAAATACAATTAATTAAGGACAAAAATCTTTCATAACACAGCATGAAGAATAGTATACAAATCCTCATACATTGTTGGAGAGAGCGTTCACTGGTAACATTTCCAGGGAGGAATTTTTGGCAGTATATTTCAAAATTAAAATGCACATGTTCTTTGATCCAGCAATTCCTTCTCTAGAACTCTATCTGGCAGTTATGCTGACACAGGCACATGACAGTCATTGCAATGATTATATGTAAGAGCAAACAATATCTACCCAATTGTACATAAATAAATGAAATGCGATGTAGTTGTTAAAAGGAGCAAGAGAGGGACTCTTGGGTGGCTCAGTCAGTTAAGCGTCTGACTTCGGCTCAGGTCATGATCTCCCAGTTTGTGTGTTCAATCCCCACGTGGGGCTCTGTGCTGACAGCTCAGAGCCTGGAGCCTGCTTCAGATTTGTGTCTCCCTCTCTCTCTCTGCCCCTCCCCTGCTCATGTTCTGTATGTATCTCTCTCAAAAATAAATAAACATTAAAATTTTTTTAAAGAGCAAGAGAGTACATCTGTGTATTATAATAACATAATCACCAAGATACAAAAAGCAAGGTAAATAAAATGTTACCATTTATGTTAACATAAAAGGTTACAAATGCCTATAGACTTCTAAATGCATAGAATACCTTTGAAAAGATGTATTAAAAAAAACTAGTAATTTGTTTCCTCTCAAAAGATGATCTGTGGAGAGGTGTGAAGGAGACTTAATTTTATTATATATCCTTTCTGCCTTCTAAATTGTGTGCCGTGTGTTTGTATTGTTTATTCAAAAAACTAATTTAAAATAATGTTAAAGTTTGATAAGAAACTTTAAATAGCAGCCATAGAATTCAATTCATTCAGAGAACCAGATAACTTTTATTCACTCATTCAACAAACATTTATAGACCTTATCACGTGCCAAGTATAGTTCTAGGTCCTTAGCATATATCAGGTAATAAAGCGGACAAATTCTCTGCCCTTTATGAAGCTTATGTTTGGTTGGGGGGAAGAAGCAGTTACAGGGCAGAGACTGACGATAGCAGTAAATATAATAAAGAGTATATAGTATGGTAAAAGGTGATACCTACTTGAAAAAGGAGTTGGGGTACAGGAAATGCAGGGTAGGAGATGAGGACTAGGTTGCAATATTAACTAGGGTGGAAGGGAAGGCCTCAGTGAGAAGGTGAGATTGGAGCAAAGATTTGACCTTCAGAAGGTATCTACTGGGTGGGCATCTGGGAAAAGAGCATTTCGGCAGAAAGGACAGCTAGAGTAAAGACCTTGAGGTAGAAAGATACCTGATAAGGTCAAGAAGCAAGAAGGCCATGGGGTTGGTGTGGAATAATTGTAGAAGAGAGGGTAGGAAATGAGATCAGAGAAATAACCAAGACCAGATCCCCTGGGCTGGGACTTTGTGTATCCTCTGTGGACTCCGTGTTTTACTCTAGGTGAAGCAGAACCACTACAGAGTTTGAGCAGAGGAGTGATGTGGTTCGTTTTACTTATCCAAGGGCATTCCAACCGATGCACTGAGTATAGATTGTAGGAGAACAAACTGAGGATCACTGGGGGGAGGTGGGTGGAGAGGTGGGCTAAGTGGGTGATGGGCATTGATTGTGATGAACACTGGGTGTCATATGTAAGTGATGAATCACTAAATTCTACTCCTGAAACCAACTACACTATATGTTAATTAACTTGAATTTAAACAAAACTTTGGAAAGAAAAAATATAGATTGTACAAAGAATGGAAACAGAGAGATCTTGAAGGAGGCTAGCACAGAACCCGGATGAGAAATGGTGATGTGCCCTGTCATGGCAATGGTGATGCTGAGAAGTGACCGGATCTGAGTAAACCCCCCTGGGATTTCCTTGGCGTGAGGTGGAGAGAGAGGAGCCAAGGAGGGTTCAAAGTTCATCCAATCCTTCAGCATAAACCCTGGACACTCTACCTGCTATCTTTACGCAACTTCTACAAAATGAGTGCAAGGTGGAAAAGAATAATAAAGAATGCTAGTCGACAAAAGGCTTCCATTGTGAAGAAGATCGCCTCCAGCTATTTGTCCTAAGACAGGTGATTGCTGTTGCTTTTATTTTATTTTATTTTCCGCACAAATTGTTTATTCCAATGAGGCCAGTTATAGTTGAGAGTTTTCATTAATGTCTGTTCCTTTGGCATATCTTCTTATTTACCTTACACAATAAAAGGGCATAAAGTTGTATATAATTTTCCACAACAGATATTTTGTTTCTTGAGTGAGAAAAATTTTATCTAAACGGTCTTGTGAGATGCCTCTGCTGTTAAGCAGAAACATCTCTTCTTTTATGTTGTTTTCTTATTGACTAAGCAGCTTTTGCTTGCTCTTTGGCCATTTACAACCCCAATACTCCTTACTAATGACTAACCAAAGAACACTCCTCCCACCAAGACAAAAAGTTAAAGAAAAGCTACTAACAGTATGTTTAGTACCTTGACTTTGGTAATGGTTTCAGTATCCCACTTGTGTCCAGACAACTCAGACAACTTGTGTACTTTGAATGTGTGCAGTTTTCTGTATACTAATTATACCCTAATTAAGCTGTTTTAAAAAAAGAAGAAGAAGAAGAAAAAGAAAAGCTATCTTTAATAGAAAGATCGCTTCCAGAACTGGTGGTCCAGAATCTGAGAATTGCTGTGTATGTATATTTTTGCAAGATTCCCCCCTCTTACGGGATAAATGCACAAAGGCACACTGTTCATCTTACTTGCCATTCTTCTCTGTCAGGCCCAGGCTTGTTTGGCCAATTTTCTCAAGTACAAAAGGTCACCATGTGACCATATTTCAAAGCTTTCCCTTTGGTGACTGCATGAAATATACTGGGTACCTTTAATCCCTGGGGAATGAAGCCTTTGGCATTTCATGCTATGAAAATTAGATTTCATGAGGAAGTCACACCAGCAAGCTCCATGGAACAATGATAATATATGACAAGTGAAGTGAAAAGATATGGCATATAGGAGAAAGTGCAATAGTTCTTTAGTTAAAAAAAATATAAATAATTTTAATAATGTACTCTTCATCTTTGTAATCCAGAACTATCCAAGAGACTAATTCGTTAAGGGAAGTGTCTTCCTTGTAAACATGCTGCACCCAAATATGCCCATCTCTGCATCTGTATTACTTTATGTCAAAGCAATGAGAATTCTCTAATACTCTACCAATATCAAGTTATCATCAAACCAAACCTTGTTATTGACACCTTCTAACATGAGAGGTAACATTTGTGTAAGGCAAAAGATATATGTATAAAAAGAAGTAAATAGGGGCGCCTGGGTGGCGCAGTCGGTTAAGCGTCCGACTTCAGCCAGGTCACGATCTCGCGGTCCGTGAGTTCGAGCCCCGCGTCAGGCTCTGGGCTGATGGCTCAGAGCCTGGAGCCTGCTTCCAATTCTGTGTCTCCCTCTCTCTCTGCCCCTCCCCCGTTCATGCTCTGTCTCTCTCTGTCCCAAAAATAAATAAACGTTGAAAAAAAAAATTTTAAAAAGAAGTAAATAAAAAAACCAGAAAGAGTCATTAGCTTTATCTTATTTATTAATAGCACAAGCATGCATGTGAATGGGGGGAGGGGCAGAGGGAGACAGACTATTAAGCAGACTCTATGCCCTGCATGGAGCCTGACACAAGGCAAAAAATCACTAGTCTTAGAAAGTATTCTTGCAGTGAAAAATTTGTAATACAGTTATCCTTTGTAATTGCAAGATAAACATAGATTTTTAGTAATAGAAGGTTGAAAATGTGGTCCTATTCTCAATGAAATTGAACAATATAAAATTTTATTCGGCAAATATGTATGAAGGGTACATTTCTTTCCAGCTGCTCTTTCTAACTGTGAGGGTGTAGCAGTGAACAAAACAGACAAAAACTAGTGGCTCTTTGGACTGGGCATTCCCAGTACAGAGGTTTATAATCCCCAAAAGTGGTTTCTGATTTCAAATTGTAATCAGTTCTATTCTCTACGAGTAGTTTGGAATGAAATGATTTTGTAATTTTATGTTTTTAATAATGACGAGTAAGAGATATCAGATACAAGCTTCCCAGAGCTATCAAAAGGCCAGAAAGTAATCAGACTTTCACTCCGCAAAAGAGATAATAAAAAGAAATCTGCAATGAATGCACATTACTTCTCAGTCTATATCGTCCCGAAATGTTCATTTTCGGGCTGTGTAATACTAAGCAAGTTTCGTAACCTCTCTGTGCCTCAGATTCCTCCTATGTAAAATGAGGATAAAATTACACCTACTTCCTAGAGATTTGAAGAGCACTTATTAAGTTAATACAGTCTCACTGACACGGGCATGATTCCAAGGTTTGAGACCACCGCTTAAGTCTCAAACCTTAAGCTCTCAAACCTGAAGTTCTCAAAATGCAACATTAGACTCTGTAAAGCATGTTAACCCCATATGATGTAGTAACTGATACTCAATTAGACCTCCTACAGTAAGCAACTATAAAACTGGAAGAAATACACAAAACAACTGTTTTCAGGAAACAAACAACAGACAATATAAGTCTATAATTCCAGAAAGAAGAAAATCCATAGTTGTCTCCATATTCTGCCTGGGAACGATTTCCCAACCAACCACAGAGAGCAGCAGATTCAGTAGGAACAGTCTCCTTGTCTGCTAATATTTGAAGAACGGTCATGAAAGATGAGTCTTAGCGGTCATTGGTAGCCAATAAAACTAAGATACCGGAGGATGGCTTTAGGAGACAGAGTTCAGCTCAAAAAAATGAAACAATATCTGGCTTTAAATTTCACCATCCAAAGGTAGGAGAAGCTGACTTAGGGGCACCTGGGTGCTCAGCCAGTTAAGCCTTTGACTTTTGATTTCAGCTCAGGTCATGATCTCACGGTTCATGAGATTGAGCCCCGCATCGGGGCCCACTTGAGATTGTCTCTCACCTCTCTCTCTCTCACCCCTGCCTCTGCTCACGTGCTCTCTCTCTCTCTCAAAATAAATAAATAAACCTTTTTAAAAAAAAAAAAAAGGAATTCTGGCTGCTTCAAAAGGCACTGAGTTCCCTGTCACTGGAAATAATTAAACAAAGGTTAGTAATCAGTTGCTATAGGATGGTGTGGTGAGGATTGTAACATCAAGGGAGTAAGTGAACAGAATGAGTGGCTCTGAACTAAGACTTACCATGACAGGTCTCTAAGGGATGCACATTTAGGTCATAAAAGACTTTGTCACTGTGGATACCTATCTATTCTTTTTCTACATTCCCTGACACTAACTCATGGTACTAACAAATCTGCTTAAAAATAGTCTGACTGTGAATTTACATAAGTTACTCCTCATCCTGTCCTCCTGTGTCTCCTAGAGAAATACGAGTACATTTGAGAAGAGGTGCAAAATTAGCCTTTGCAGAAAATGTCCATTCATGACGAACTAATTGGTACTGAGTTAGATCTCTCATGGTAAGCCACTATAAAACTGGACAAAATATATGCAGTCACTGTTTCAGAGAGCAAACAACAGACGTTACAAGACTGAAATCCCAGAAAGAAGTGAAACTCACAAGGCAACTCCACTATTGCCCCCCACTTTCTGCCTGGAGACAATTTCCTGTCACAGCAACAAAGAGCTGGAGTCCTAGCAGAGCACGAGCTGAGGAGGCAGAGAATAGAATTTAAAGTCAGTGAAATGACTAAGATCTGCAGGAACTAGACATGGGGACTGTGTAAAAGGAGCCATGAGGTCCACGTTGAAGCAATGGGTCTTCTGTGAGTCCATGGCTGGAAGCTGGGCTGTCTGTGTAGGGTGAGGCCACACAGGGCAGAGGAGATATTGGTTGTTTTGTGTTTTAGAGTAGAAGAGACTTACAAGATGTGAAGCCATGCTACAGAAATCGCCGCTCCATTGCACAACCGGAGTTTGGTCTCAGCAGTATGGACAGAGTTTGTTAACAGACACTACATGGATGGAACATCAGAAACACCACACCTTAGAAGTAAGGATCATGCCCTCATAAGACCTACTCTAGACATGCCTGTGAAAGTCTAAAGCCAAGTTCCAACGAGATCTGCAGAAGAGACAGATGTTGGAAGTTGAGTCCTTCTAAGTCAAAGGAGATAACTTAAGCTGTCCCCAAATATGCAATAGCAAAGCACAAGACAGAGTCTAGACCAATTCAAAGTGTTCAGCAAATGAACTGGCTTCTAAAATAAAGGTCAATAGGAGCACCTGGGTGGCTCAGTCTGTTTGGTGTCTGACTCTTGATTTGGGCTCAGGTCATGATCCCAGGGTTGTGTGATTGAGCCTGGAGTTGGGCTCTACACTGAATGTAAAGCCTGCTTAAGATTCTCTCTCTCCCACTCGTGTGTGCTCTCTCTCTAAAACAAAGAAAGTGTACATTAAAAAAAAGAAAGAAAGAAAGAAAGCATGTATGCCATGATAAAGTATGAAAACTGGGCCTGGGATTTCAATTAACTGAGTTTTTTTTCTTTCTTAACAAATGTAGCCTAGACTATATACTTTTTAAAATTTATTTAAGATATTTCTTCATTAGCCTCCAGTGTAAACTCTAGAATGCATTCATTTTAAGGCTTTGGGGAGACCACTTGAGCTTATCAGGAGAAGAAAATGTTCAAATGAAAGGAAAATCCCACCATAAAAGTAAGATAAAGTGAGTATATATATGTTGAAGATGAGAATGATAACTAGTAAAACCTCCTACCCAAAATTCACAATATGAAAATAGTAAAATATTGACACTTTTGAC
This sequence comes from Prionailurus viverrinus, assembly GCF_022837055.1. Taxonomy (NCBI): domain Eukaryota; kingdom Metazoa; phylum Chordata; class Mammalia; order Carnivora; family Felidae; genus Prionailurus; species Prionailurus viverrinus. The sequence continues at coordinate 63,738,579 of NC_062564.1, read as the reverse complement.
AAAAAATTATACAACCAAAAACTGACAGGAGATGTGCAAAAATATTTAGATCCACAATCAGAGTATTATTCACAATTACAGCATTATTTTTAGCTGGGAAAACATAGGTAAAAACTAAGGGATTGAGTAACAAATTGGAGTATATGTATATGATGCAATGCTATATGGTACTTTTTTTTTTTAGAATGCGTTTATTTATTTTGATTTTTACTTATTTATAACTAAATAATGATCCCACAATCCTGGGACCATGACCTGAGCCAAAATCAAGAGTCAGATGCTCAACTGACTGAGCCATGTAGGGCACCCCTAAAGGATGCTTTTTAATGGTGCTTTTTTGGTGACAGAAAATATTCATCACATGGGTTTTTATATTTTCTTAAAGGCATTTTTTCCACATCTTAACATCTCTGAAATTGAAATGTATGTTATAATCAATGGCATCTTACAACAAAAATTGATAGCCTTTTTTCTTCCTTAGTCATATGTAAAATAATGGTGTAACAGAATAAATGATACCTCATATTAAATGAAATATAGTGGTGCTAAGTTTTTAAGGCTTGTCTCTAAATTATTCCGTATAATCAATTATGAAATTGAGAGAGGCAGTATCATATTAGAAATAAGAGTATAATCCATGGAACAGATTTCCTGGGTTCAGATCCCACCTCTGTCGTTATTAGGTATGTAATCTTATGAAAGTTTTTTAACCGAATGTGCCTCAGTTTTTTCCAAGCAAATGGAGATTATAATTATATTCATGTGATAGGGATGCCCTAAGGACTGAAAGTTGTTAGAATAGCTTTTGGTACATAGGACACAGTCCATAAATGAGCTATTATTACAAATAAAACATATATATATATATATATATATATATATATATACACACACACACACACACACACACACACACACACACACGGGGAAATCTCTAAGGGAAGAAATTAGCTATGATTATCTTGGGATGGTATGATTACTGGTAATTTTTATTTGCATTTTAGGGTTTTCCAAATTGTCTGCAATAAGTATTAATTAGAATGTGTATAAAATGAGAAAAACAATATTATTATAAGATAAACTAAGACCTGCTATATCAAAGAATCTTTGAATGATATTGAAAATGCATGTGTTATAGTGGTTATATGGAAAAAGTATATAATGACTTGAATTTTGTACAAGTTACACAGGCACTGAAACAAATTAGAAGGAAATATCTCTGAACAGCATGATTTAGATACAACTTTGAAAAATGCTTCTCTGTATATTTCCTTTAGGAGCTTTCTACAATAAACATATATTGTTTTCTAGTTTAAAGGTATGGATGCTATTTTTTAAATTAACTCTGGAACACTTTCGAGATGGTAAGTAGAGGATTTAAGTCAACCTTGGCAAGAGCCACATAGCCTTTTGACCAACCCAGTAAAAACTGTCTCAGACTCTAAATGAATGGCTCAGTGGACTGAATCTATCTACTAGCATCTAACCCCTTCCAAACTAATTCATCCCCAGATGATCTCTGACAAATTGTGTTTTTCCTGAGCCATAATTCATTCAAATCAAAGAGCTTCCATGGCAATTGAAATGCCTAGATACATTTCTCTTTATTATTGTTTGTCCTTGATTCTCACTAGTCTTGAACAGGATAATACTTTTTAAAAATTCAATGAACAAGAATAAATTCATCAGGTTTGTGATAGTGTTGTCAAAATATCTGAACTTCTCTGCTCTGTTTTAATAGAGCAACATTTATCTGGGGCTTCAACCCAAAATGTCCTGTATTCGAATCTTGGTTCAACCACTGATTAAACATAAGTTCTTTAAAAAGCCACTAACCGGGCGCCTGGGTGGCGCAGTGGGTTAAGCGTCCGACTTCAGCCAGGTCACGGTCTCGCGGTCTGTGAGTTCGAGCCCCGCGTCGGGCTCTGGGCTGATGGCTCAGAGCCTGGAGCCTGTTTCCGATTCTGTGTCTCCCTCTCTCTCTGACCCTCCCCCGTTCATGCTCTGTCTCTCTCTGTCCCAAAAATAAATAAAAAACGTTGAAAAATAATTAAAAAAAAAAAAAAGCCACTAACCTCTCCAAGACTCCGAGGTTTCATTCTTTGTTTTTATCTGTAAGATATACATAATAAAATGTACCTCACAAGAGGTTGGGAGAATTAAACTAGAGAGTATGCAAAGTGTCTAGATTGCAGCCTAGCAAATGTTGTGTGGGAATAAACAACTCAGACACATTTTAAAAACTCCTTGAATTAAAATTCCCAGAACTGGGCCAGCCATTTGGTTCTTTCTGTCCCAGCATTCAGCTTTCTGTTTTAGCAGGCTTCTTAGGTCTTACACTATAGTCTGACATATGGACTACTTAACCAAATATCATCTCTAAACATACAATGTGGAGCAAAATAAGGGAAAAGAAGAAAGAGGGATTTAGAAAGCAATTTATTTTTATTTTATTTTTATTTTTTGAGTGAGAGAAAGGGAGTGAGAGATTCCCAAGCTAGCTCCACTCCCAGCGCGGAACCCAATGAGGGGCTTGATCTCATGACTGTGAGATCATGACCTGAGCCAAAATCAAGAGTCGGACACTTAACATACTGAACCACCCAGACACCCCTGGAAAGCAGTTTTTATCAAGAATAGGAATGTTCAGTTTGTGTGGATGAAGAAAGAGATTTGCTTAAAATTAATTATTAAAAAGGCTAATATATTCTATAATACTAAAATTTTCTATGTATACTTTCTATGTGCTGGACAGTGTGCTCAGCACTTTATAGTAAGAAGCTTATGGCATTTTTAAGACAACACTGTAAAGTGGTTGTGATCCCCTTTTTACAAAAGGAGGTGAGTCCACTCATTCAAGTATCCAAGTTCATACAGGCAGTAGAGCACAAGACTGAATATTCTAGCCCTGAGAGAGCCTGTAGAAAGTCGTGCTCAGATTTTAGATAAATGATATTTCATAAGCCCTCATAGGCTTGGACTAGAAGATATGCATGGATGGTCACAGTTTGGTCTGAACCAGGAGAGCAGTGGCCCTCACAAGGGACCCTGTGGCCCAGGAAGACAGACATTGAATCATTCACCAGAAATATTTCACTGCAAAGAATATGCCTTTTACTTTTATTTAAATTTATAGTGAAAATGGAAGTGATTTTGAAAATTTGCTCTATCACAGAAATGTATGCTGGAGGGGCTGAGTAGAGGTGATGATCTCATCCTGACCCGTAGCTAAAGATCTAGATAAGAAAAACAAAACCACTATTATCCTATGACAAGGAATAACTCTCAACATTGACTTTTTTATCAGATAGTGTTTTAAAAGTGAATATCTCAGACCATGATTGCAGAGAATAAATAAGTGATCTCAGTACACATAACATGATGAAAATGTTTGAACATTAAATGAAGAGACTTATTTTAGAAATACAGTCACCTTTGTCAGTTACATGAAATTAAAAACTATAGCATTGGAATTAAAATAATCTGTAGCAACTTTGGTTGTCTTCCTTCCCTATAAAAACTCATTGCCAAATTCACTGATAGTTAGAGAACAATGCCTGGCACATAGTAGGCGATGAAAAAGTATTTGTTGGAATAAATCAATAAATGATCACCTAGGGCAATAAGAGAGTACCATCAAAGTCTTTTTAATCTGCCAAATAACACACACAAGAAGATAACACTTATCAAAATTTCCACCAAGAGGCACTGAAAGCATTGCACCCTGCTGCTTTTTTGGCAGAATATTTCAGAATATGTGTCCCCAGTGCAGCAAGGCTTGAAAAGCAATGATAAAAATTGTTACTGTTAGTAGGTTTATGTTCGTGTGAAACTGGCTTCTCAAAACTGCCAGGATTCTGAACCTATCAGATGGGATTGCTTTTATCAATTCAGCACCATTTTCTGAAATTGTTTGACTTAATGCAATAGCATCTTTTTGGCAAGTTACTTGAAATATTCTTTTTATATGAAAACAAGCATGGCTAAAATAGGGAGTGAGATACTTTTGATTTCTTTTTTAAAATGAAACATAGTCTTTCAAAGAACTTTTAGACTTTCACCTTCACATCTGAGAAGGGCACAATGCTACGGATTCTCCTAGGTTACACATTCGCCCCTCTCCTCCCTCATTAGAGACACCTAAATGGGAATGCTTGAGAATCCCTGCAATTAGTGGTAAAAGAATCACTGTTGTTGTCTCTCTGTCTCTCTCTCTCAGGCTGTCTGTCTCCCTCACACACACACACACACACACACACACACACGCACGCACACACACACACCTACACACATACACACTCATTTTCCAGATGCTCCCCCAGGTAGAGGTGCCCACATTACCTGGCTCACCACTACCCCTCTTCTGCAGCTCCCTGAATCAGCAGTTGCTGATTCCATACCAACTCTGGGTGGCATTTTTTGCACAAGTTTCGAGTGAAAAAGAAAAATATGTGTTGCATTGTCTTTCCTTTCAGAATAAAAACAGTTTTATTTTGTCTGACAGGAAAAGAAGAGAGGATCTGTGTATTCATTAAAAAAAATTTTTTTTAATGTTTATTTATTTTTGAGACAGAGAGAGACAGAGCATGAACGGGGGAGGGTCAGAGAGAGAGGGAGACACAAAATCCGAAGCAGGCTCCAGGCTCTGAGCACAGGCTCTGAGCCTCAGCACAGAGCCCGATGCGGGGCTCAAACCCACAGACCGTGAGATCATGACCTGAGCCGAAGTCGGACGCTCAACCGACTGAGCCACCCAGGCGCCCCTGTATTGGTTTTTTAAAGATTTTGTTTTATTTATTTTTTAAATGTTTATGTATTTATTTTGAGAGGGACAGTGAGTAAGTGTGAGCAGGTAAGGTGCAGAGGGAAGGAGAGAGGGAGAATCCCAAGCAGGCTCCACACTCAGCGCAGACCCTGACTTGCAGCTCGATCCCAGGACCCTGAGACTGTGACCTGAGCCAAAATCAAGTCAGATGCCCGACAGACTGAGCCCCTCAGGCACCCCAGGAACTGTGCATTTTTAAATTTAAGAGCAGAATTCATAAATAGAAGAAAGTTTTTGCGGAAAAGATAGCTACTATCAAAGTACAAGTGTGTAAGCATATCTGAGAAAGCAATTTGGCTAATGATTTTTTTCAAAGATTTTATTTTTAAATAATCTCTAAACCCAAAGTGGGTCTCAAACTCACAACCCTGAGTTCAAAACCACACCCTGTACTGATTGAGCCAGCTAGACAGTCCTCTGAGAAAGCAATTTGGAAGCAGCTTTGTGATCTCTGACCTTAAAATCATAGGGCCAACTGAATCACAGACTGAGGCTCTTTATGGGAGACTCCCTTCCCCCACAGTATATTGGCTTTAGCCCTTAAATCCCTTCTCTCTCCTCTCTCTTTTTTTTTTTTTTTCAACGTTTATTTATTTTTGGGACAGAGAGAGACAGAGCATGAACGGGGGAGGGGCAGAGAGAGAGGGAGACACAGAATTGGAAACAGGCTCCAGGCTCCGAGCCATTAGCCCAGAGCCCGACGTGGGGCTCTAACTCACGGACCGCGAGATCGTGACCTGGCTGAGGTCGGACGCTTAACCGACTGCGCCACCCAGGCGCCCCTCTCTCCTCTCTTTCTTATTTGTCCCCTGGCCCGCCATTCCCATGGCTCCACCTGCCCTCACAACTGTGGCTGTTCGGATTTTACCATTAGTTCAAAGATAATAACTGAAATAGTGGCAAATGTGCATAGTAAAATGAAAGTTCTGGAGACCACCACAGGATAGACAGAAAAACCCTCTTTAAAAAAAAGGATAAAAATAGTATTTGTAGAGATAGGAAAAAAAAAAAACAACAACACCAAGATTAAGTGATGCTATGGAAACCCAGAGCCAAGAGATGTTTGAGAGAGTGGGAATGGCTCACAATGGGAAACATTTCCAGGAAGCCAACTAAGAAAAATGTATTGAGTTTAGCTTTAGGGAGATTATTGGTGGCTTTGATCACATGGTAGGTTTGACTGAGGAGTAAAGGGAGGTGAGAAGTGGACATAGCACTTAACTCGCTGCATTTCAATTATCTATTGACATGTGTCACCTTTAAGAGACTGTAAGCCTTCTAGGGCATTGTCTTTGTCTTATGTCTGTCTCCCTCAAGGTCTGCACATATTCCTTTAGAGCAGAAATAGAGTGAGCAGTAAATATAAAGATCTGGGAAATGAAAAAGGAATTTGAATTAATATCCCTATTATTACTGAAAATGTCATTAAGAATGAATTGGTATTTTGTGTTCATATAAAAATCAACATCATTGGAAAACTGATGATTACCACTCTCTGATGGGAAACCAGCTCAATTAATGACCACCCTTTCCCGAATGAGAAGGCCATTATTGAAATTTCACATACATTATTGTACTATAGCATGGATATAAAAGTCTTCTGCTTTGCTGATAATCGCACTATTACATTAGCACTCTCTGGATAAATGTGCTATTCATTTGATTACATAAAACAAATATTGAACTGTGTCATATTGACTACACTGTGTGCACTTATAAAAGCCACAGGGACAAGGTTTGCCATACAGATTTTTGTGTAGCTGAACAGTTGCCATTCTTGGTTGGTCAAGCACATAATATTTTAATGCTCCAAATATGACAGACTTCAGAATACCCAAGTTAGAATGAATAAAAACATTCTTCTTTTTCCAAAGAGGTTTCCTGCATCTGATCTAAGTTACCATCCCAGAGAAAAATAAACTCATAAAAAGATAAAAAGAATTACAACATACTTTGCTCAGCCAACCAAATGAAAAATTTCAATCCCCGGTGAAAATATGAATTAATGATAATAAGAGACCTACGGAACTCCCATGATTTGGTAGGTCAAAACCGATTCACTGCTTTCCCTCAACTTATATTTAAAAAATGCAGAATAGGCAAAAGACAAAAATGTTCTGGGGTGCCTGCATGGCTCAGTTGGCTAAGCATCTGACTTCGGCTCAGGTCATGATCTTGCAATTCGTGAGTTCGAGCCCCACGTCAGGCTCTATGCTGACAGCTCAGAGCCTGGAGCCTGCTTCAGATTCTGTGTCTCCCTCTCTCTCTGCCTCTCCTCTGCTTGCTCTCTGTCTCTATGTCTCTCTGTCTCTCTCTAGAAAATAAACATTAAAATTTTTTTTAATATTCTGATCTTATCCTTTAATTACTAGAATTTGTAATCTGTGGGGAACATGTGTAATCAAGGCAATAAATCATTCTGATGTCCAGAAATGCAGACTCAATAATGACAATTAAAATTTGAAAATCATTTGTAAATAGTGGCTTCTCTAAGTTTGTTGATGTTAATTGCAATCACCTGGTTTTGAGAGTAGGTGAATGGAGGAGATGCTGATAGATACAGGACTTCGCTTTAATTTGTTTGATTTTTAATATTTTATTTTACTTGACAGTAGCAAAAGACTATTACTGTTCTGTCTCATCTGGTGTATATTATGGTGATGGAAATACCAATAAAGTTAGGAGGGGCTATAAAAGCAGACAGATGTGTACAAATCTTGGCTCCTCCTTTTAGAAACTTTGATCTTGGAGGAGCCAAGATGACAGAACAGCATGGAAGTTTTTTTGTGTGTCTTGTGTCCATGAAATACCGCCTAAACACTAAACCATCCTGCACACCTAGAAAAACTTATCTAAGGATTAACACAACAATCTGCACAACCTGAACCACAGAATTCAGCAGGTACGCGGCATAGAGAGGTGAACTTGGAGAGTGAGAAGCTGCAGCAGGCAGGGAGGTGATTTTGCAGGCAGAGAGAGGACAGAGACAGGGGTGGGGGTGGGGGGATAATATGAGAAAAGCACCCACCCCAAAAGCAGCTGGAGAGGAAGTGGAATATTGGAAAAAGCCGCAGGGACTAAACTAAAAAGGGAGAAAGGAGAAAGGAGAGGGTTTAAATTCCATTAAGACTGAAAACAAGGGGAGTGCAAAGTCCACAACTCTGCAGCTCGATACCTGGAGGTGCTCTGATGGGAAGGGCGAATCCTCAGGAGCAGAGTGGGGTCCAGGAGGTTCTTGGGCCACACGGGGAAAAGCGGTTCCACTGCTGGAAGGACATTTGGTAGAGACTGTTGAGACCCCCTGGTCCCAGCAGATCCCAGAAAATGGCTACATTCGCTGGTGCTGGAACAAGGTCGTTAAGGGTGAAGCCTGGTGCCAGATGTGTGTTGTGATTTTCCATAATCCCTGAAACACTGCTGCTACACTATCTCTCGAACTTTTTCTGGAGCTGGCTGGAACCTGGCCACAGTCACAGGGTACCGGCAGCAGCAGGGTCCAGCAGGCATTCCTGGGTGCAGCCGGCATTTGGCCATTGCTCCGTGAGACCCTCCCACAGAGGGGCTGAACGGGCCAAAGCCGCAGTCCTTCAGAAGTAAGGGGCCAGGGAAAACAGCTGCATCTGAGACAAAACTCGGGAGAGAGGTACTGCCTGGGGCTTGGGCACGGACAGTGAAGAAGTGGGGAGTGGACAAAAGCTAAAGACAGAGGACAGGTGAGCAATTGCTGATCCAAGAGAACAGTTTCCATACTAGAGACTGCGTACCTGGGTGACGCCATTTTTCCCGCTTCCGCGCATACGCATACACACCAATGAGGGCTACAACAATCCACCCCAGTAGGCTAGCAGCGCCATCTAGTGGAGAACAGAGACATTACACTGAGCCCTGCCCAACTGGGCCAACCTGGCTCTTCAAGAATACAAGTCTCACCGCCTGCTTAGTTTATGGACTATAAAGTTCTTCCTACTCAGACTTCTAGGCGAAGACGAAGTAATTTCAGTCCTATTTCAATCTGTTAGCAGGTCCATCTATTCAATTTTCTTTCTTTTTTTTTCTCCTTTACACTATTCTTTTTCTTGAATACAGAAAGAGAAAAAAAATCATTTTTATTTTCAATTTTTATTAAAAATATTTTTCTTTAATTTTCTCTACTATATTCTTTACTTTTGTGTAAATTTTTTCTAAAGCTATTTTACTCCCATCATCTCATTTTAGTCTACTTCAGTGTATTCATTTTTTCAAATTCTCAAACGATTTTCTTTTTTTTCTCCCCCCCTTTTCCTGTAATCTGTCAAACCACTTTCAACACCCAGGCCAAAACACACCTATGATCTACCATCATTTATTTGATTTGTGTGTGTGTGTTTAATTTTTTAATTTTAATATTTTTTAAATTTTTTATTTTAATTTTTCTGCCTCATTAATTCCTATTCTCCCTTCAAAATGACAAAACAAAGAAATTCACCCCAAAAGAAAGAGCATGAAAACACGACAGCCAGGGATTTAACCAACACAGATACAGGCAAGATGTCTGAACCAGAATTTAGAATCAAAATAATAAGAATACTAGCTAGAATCAAAAATAGATTAGAATCCCTTTCTGCAGAGATAAAAGAAGCAAAAAATAGAATGAAATTAAAAATGCTATAACTGAGCTGCAATTACAGATGGATGCCGTGGCGGCAAGGATGGATGAGGCAGAACAGAGAATTAGCGATATAGAGGACAAACTTATAGAGAATAATAAAGCAGAAAAAAAAGAGGGAGATGAAGGCAAAAGAGCACGATTTAAGAATTAGAGAAATCAGTGACTCATTAAAAAGGAACAACATCAGAATCATAGGGGTCCCAGAAGAGGAAGAGAAAGAAATAGGGGTAGAAGGCTTATGTGAGCAAATCATAGAAGAAAACTTTCCTAACATGGGGAAAGACACAGACATCAAAAGCCAGGAAGCACAGAGGACCCCCATTAGAGTCAACAAAAGTCAACCATCAACAAGGCATATCATAGTCAAATTCACAAAATACTCAGGCAAGGAGAGAATCATGAAAGCAGCAAGGGAAAAAAAGACCCTAACCTACAAGGGAAGACAGATCAGGTTTGCAGCAGACGTATCCACAGAAACTTGGCAGGCCAGAAGGGAGTAGCAGGATATACTCAATGTGCTGAATGAGAAAAATATGCAGCCAAGAATTCTTTATCCAGCAAGGCTGTCATTCAAAATAGAAGGAGAGATACAAAGTTTCCCAGACAAACAAAAACTAAAGGAGTTTGTGACCACTAAACCAGCCCTGCAAGAAATTTTAAGGGGGACTCTCGGAGGGGAGAAAACATGAGAAAATATATATGTAAATAAAAAATACCAAAAGCAACAACAGATTAGAAAGGACCAGAGAACACCACCAGAAACTCCAACTCTACAAGCATCAAAATGGCAATAAATTCATATCTTTCAGTACTCACTCTAAACGTCAATGGACTCAGGGCTCCAATCAAAAGACATAGGGTAACAGAATGGATAAGAAAACAAGACCCATCTATATGCTGTTTACAGGAGACCCACTTTAGACTTAAAGACACCTACAGATTGAAAATAAGGGGATGGAGAACCATCTATCATGCTAATGGTCAACAAAGGAGAGCCAGAGTAGCCATACTTATATCAGACAATCTACACTTTAAATAAAGACTGTAATAAGAGATGAAGAAGGGCATTATATCATAATCAAGGGGGTCTATCCACCAAGAAGACCTACCAATTGTAAACATTTATGCACCAAATATGAAAGCACACATATATATCAATTAATCACAAACATAAAGAAACTCATCCATAGTAATACCATAATAGTAGGAGACTTCAACACCCACTCACAACAATAGACAGATCATCTAATCAAAAAATCAACAAGGAAACAATGGCTTTCAATGACACATTGGACCAGACGGACTTAACAGATACATTCAGAACATTTCATCCTAAAGCAGCAGAATATACATTCTTCTCCAGTGCACATGGAACGTTCTCCAGAATAGACCATATACTCGGACGCAAATCAGCCTAAGTAAATACAAAAAGATCGAGATCATACCATGCATATTTTCAGACAACAATGCTATGAAACTTGAAATCAACCACAAGAAAAAATTTGGAAAGGTAACAAATACTTGGAGACTGAAGAACATCCTACTGAAGAATGAATGGGCTAACCAAGAAGTTAAAGAAGAAATTAAAAAGTATATGGAGGTCAATGAAAATGATAGCACCACAATCCAAAACCTCTGGGACACAGCAAAGGCAGTCATAAGAGGAAAGTATATAGCAACTCAGGCCTTCCTAAAGAAGGAAGACAGATCTCAGATACACAACCTAAACTTATGCCTTAAGGAGCTGGAAAAAGAACAATCAGTAAAACCCAAAACCAACAGAAGGCAGGAAATAATAGAGATTAGAGCAGAAATTAATGCTATTGAAACAAAAAAAAAAAAACAAAAAAACAAAAAAACAAAAAAAAACAAACAAAAAAACCACAGTAGAACGGATCAGTGAAACCAGAAGTTGGTTCTTTGAAAGAGTTAACAAAATTGATAAACCACTAACCAGTTTGATCAAAAAGAAAAAGGAAAGGATCCCAAAATAAAATCAAGAATGAAAGAGGAGAGATCACAACCAACACAGCAGAAATAAAAACAATAATAAGAGAATATTATGAGTAATTATATGCCACTAAAATGGGAAATCTGGAAGAAATGGACAAATTCCTAGAAATATATACACTACCAAAACTGTAACAGGAAGAAATAGAAAATTAAAACCGACCTATAACCAGTAAAGACATCGAATTAATCATCAAAAATCTCCCAAAAAGCAAGAGTTCAGGGCCAGATGGCTTTCCAGGGGAATTCTACCAAACATTTAAGGAAGAGTTAACACCTATTCCTTTGAAGCTATTCCAAAACATAGAAATGGAAAGAAAACTTCCAAACTTTTTCTATGAAGCCGGCATTACCTTGATTTCAAAACCAGACAGAGACCCCACTAAAAAGAAGAACTATAGACCAATTTCCCTGATGAGCATGGATGCAAAAATCCTCAACAAGATAATAGCCAACGAGATCCAACAATACATTAAACAAATTATTCACCACGACCAAGTGGGATATATACCTGGGATGCAGGGCTGGTTCAATATCCACAAAACAATTAACGTGATTCATCACACCAATGAAAGAAAGGACAAGAACCATATGATCCTCTCAATAGATGCAGAGAAAGCATTTGACAAAATACAGCATCCTTTCTTGATGAAAACCCTCAAGAAAGTAGGGATAGAAGGAGCATACATCAAGATCATAAAAGCCATATATGAATGACCCAATGCTAATATCATCCAAATGGGGAAAAACTTCCAAACTTTTTCCAAACAATGGGGAAAACTGAGAGCTTTCCCCCTAAGGTCAGGAACAAGACAGAGATGTCCACTCTCACCACTGTTCTTCAACATAATATTGGAAGTCTTAGCCTCTGCAATCAGACAACACAAAGAAAGAAAAGGCATCCAAATCGTCCAGGAGGAGGTCAAACTTTCACTCTTCGCAGATCACATGATACTCTATATGCAAAACCCAAAAGATTCCACCAAAAACTGCTAGAATTGATTCATGAATTCAGCAAAGTCGCAGGATATAAAATCAATGCACAGAAATTGCTTGCATTCCTATACACCAACAGTGAAGTGACAGAAAGAGAAATCAAGGAATAGATCCCATTTACAGTTGCACCAAAAACCATAAAATACCTAGGAATAAATCTAAACAAAGAGGTGAAAAATCTATACACTGAAAACTATAGAAAGCTTATGAAAGCAATTAAAGAAGACACCAAAAAACGGAAAAAGATTCTGTGCTCCTGGATAGGAAGAACAAATATTGTTAAAATGTCGATACTACCCAAAGCAATCTACATAGTCAATGCAATCCCTATCAAAATAACACCAGCATTCTTCACAGAGCTAATATTCTAAAATTATTATTTTAGAATAAACAGTTCTAAAATTTGTAAGGAACAAGAAGAGACCCTGAATATCCAAAGCGATCTTGAAAAAGAAACCAAAGCAGGAGGCTTCAAAATCCCAGACTTCAAGCTATACTACAAAGCTGTAATCATCAAGACAGTATGGTACTAGCACAAAAACAGACACTCAGATCAATGGAACAGAACAGAAAAACCAGAAATGGACCCACAAATGTATGGCCAACTAATCTTTGACAAAGCAGGAAAGTATATCCAATGGAATAAAGACAGTCTCTTCAGCAAATGGGGCTGGGAAAACTGGACAGCACATGTAAAAAAATGAACCTGGACCACTTTCTTATACCATACACAAAAATAAACTCAAAATGGATGAAAGACCTAAATGTAAGACAGGAAGCCATCAAAATACTCGAGGAGAAAGGAGACAAAAACCTCTTTGAGCTTGGCTGCAGCAACTTCTTACTCAACACGTCTCCAGAGGCAAGGGAAACAAAAGCAAAAATGAACTACTGGGACCTCATCAAAGTAAAAAGCTTCTGCACAGTGAAGGAAACCATCAGCAAAACTAAAAGGCAACCAATGGAATGGGAGAAGATATTTGCAAACGACATATCAGATAAAGGGTTAGTATCCAAAATCTACAAAGAACTTATCAAACTCAACACCCAAAAAACAAATAATCCAGTGAAGAAATGGGCAAAAGACATGAATAGACACTTATCCAAAGAAGACATCCAGATGGCCCACCAACACATGAAAAAATGCTCAACATCACTCATCATCAGAGAAATACAAATCAAAACCACAATGAGATACCACCTTATACCTGTCAGAATGGCTCACATTAACAACTCAGGCAACAACAGATGTTGGCAAGGATGCAGAGAAAGAGGATCTCTTTTGCATTGTTGGTGGCAATGCAAGCTGGTGCAGCCACTCTGGAAAACAGTGGAGGTTCCTCCAAAAACTAAAAATAGAACTACGCTACAACCCAGCAATTGCACTATTAGGCATTTATCCAAGGGATACAGGTGTGCTGTTTCAAAGGGACACATGCACCCCCATGTTTATAGCAGCACTATCAACAATAGCCAAAGTATGGAAAGAGCCCAAATGTCCATCGATGGATGAATAGATAAAGAAGATGTGGTGTATATATATACAATGGAGTATTACTTGGCAATCAAAAAGAATGAAATCTTGCTGTTTGCAACTAGGTGGATGGAACTGGAGGGTATCATGCTAAGTAAAATTAGTCAGTCAGAGAAAGACAAAAATCATATGACTTCACTCATATGAAGACTTTAAGAGACAGAACAGATGAACATAAGGGAAGGGAAACAAAAATAATATAAAAACAGGGAGGAGGACAAAACAGAAGAGACCTTTAAATATGGAGAGCAGGGGCACTTGAGTGGCTCAGTCAGTTAAGTGGCCAACTTCGGCTCAGGTCATGATCTCGCGGTCCGTGAGTTCAAGCCCCACGTCGGGCTCTGTGTTGACAGCTCAGAGCCTGGAGCCTGTTTCAAATTCTGTGTCTCCCTCTCTCTGACCCTCCCCCATTCATGCTCTGTCTCTCTCTGTCTCAAAAATAAATAAACGTTAAAAAATTTTTTTTAAATAAATAAATAAATAAATAAATAAATAAATATTGAGAGCAAACAGAGGGTTACTGGTGGGATTATGGGGGGGGGTGGGCTAAATGCGTAAGGGGCACTAAGTAATCTAATCTTGAAATCATTTTTCCAGTATATACTAATTTGTACATAAATTAAAAAATCAATAAATAAATAAATAAAATAAAGACATTGGGACAATGAGTAAAGGTGAAAAAAAAAGAAACTGTGATCTTAAGAAAATTACTCAATTACTCCAAACCTCAATTTTCTCATCTATAAGAAAAAGATGTGCAGATAATTATACACCCCATAGAATAGCATGAGGACACCTGAATATATATAATATATATATGAATATAGAATCATTTTTCTCTGTACTGAAATATAGCTCTAGACCATATTAACTGGAGAGCTGTGGTATGAGAAGAGATGGGGAGTATTGTCTAATGAGGCATAGTTCCAGTCTCACTGGAAGATGTGCCTTGTTCTAGGAGAGAACATGGAATGAGGTTTCCTTTTGTGTCCCACAAACTTGCATTTACTGGACACTAATGACCCTAGATATTTCTCAGTCTGGAGAGTAGAAAAGAATTATAGAATGGGAATCCAAAGGTCTGAGCATGGATCTGTTTTCCTTCTTACAGAGCATTGGTGCTTACCTAACTGACATTGATTTCAACTTTAAATTTCCAGAAATCTCAACTCTCTCATTTTAAATTCAATTCTAATTTTGAATTACTTAAATTTAAAACTATAATAATTCTTACCACATAAAAAAAGGAAATTAGATGAGCTAATACTATCTAATTCATGCTGCTCAATAAAGTAATCAAGAAACATTTGTAGAGATGGGAGTTAGTGTAAAATAGATACTTGGCTCCTATCTACTGATAAGAGTACATGAAAAAAATCCTTAAAATTTAATTCTTAGGTATCACTTGATCAGTGATGTTCCATGTGAAATTATCCCCCTTTATCTCCTAGACTCAGAAAGCCCTTGGTGTTAATGTAAAGGCAGAACATTTCCCATATAGAACAAGAAAGACACTGATTCCTTTTCTATGATCAGAGTGTTAGATGTGTGACATGAAGAGTGAAAAGGGAAACCAACCACATCTTTGTGGCATTGGGTGCTAACCTTCTCCTAGGTTCAAGGTTAATTTATGATGTGAAATCCATACACTCAGGTAGTTGATCTTTGGGCTATGACAGGTGTCAGAGCAGTTCCCATGAAAATGGGTGTGAGTAATGAGAAACACAGTAATGAATCAAAAAGAACCACCAAAACTAATACTGACAGATGTTTTAGGGGAAAAAGGGGCAACTTGTTTCTGCTTAGCAAGTTAAGTATGACTTTAACTAAAACATGCCCAAATACATACAAACATCTGAAAAAACACAAATGTTTTTCACTCTGTTTTTCATAGAGCCTAGAAATTATATAAGCCTTAGCTAAATTGTAAACTAAATCTGCCCAAACAATTAAAGGGTCCTGATCCCTCCCCTTCATTGGGAGTCAGGCAAAGAATCTGCATCAGTATCCTCCTGGTTCCCTTATTCGAAAATAAAGAAAAGCAACCAAAATGCCTCAGAAGGAATAGACTTTCTAATGTGCCAAAAACTAGGAAATATAATGGGCTGGAATTTGCTTTGAGAAGTCAGGCTGTCTATATTTGCACTATAGTTTTTCAGGTAACATTAAATACACTACTAATTCAAGCAGGAAGTGAAGGGGGTAGAGATGGGGGTGCCATATGGAACTAAACGTGTCACAACAGAGTGAATTCAAGGGAGCTGAATTCAAGGGAGCTCTTTAGTTTACTATTATATACAAACTAACAGAAAACAATTTTCCACTTCTCAATAAGGAAACTGAGTGGCATCGGAATTTCTTCTGTTATTCTGTAGGTAAAGTGGGGTGTCCCTGAATGGGTTTTTCCTCCAGCCCCTGTCAGCCGTTTTCTGGGTATTGTGTTCAGTTTGCTTTTACAGATGCCTGAAAGTGCATCATGGTTGTGTGTCTCATTACATCCCGTCCCATGACCCTGAGGGATTGATCTCAGCTAAGTAAGAGGGATCCCCCTATAAAGATTTCAACAGGAATTTTCAGTTTTGCTGAAAGTAATGCTAGTGGGGTATGGGGAGTTAAACATGACAAAGTGTTTTATAGTCACATAACAGCCATTGAAAGTGCCCTAAAAATTTTGGCAGTCTTAGATTTTAGTTTTCATCATAAGTAGGTTTTTTTTCAGCTTGAAGGAACTATCCCCTCAACAAAACTTATTTAGACTTATAAGGGGCACTTGGACTTAGATGGCACACTTGGGTGGCTCAGTCAGTTAAGCATGGGACTCTTTATTTCTGCTCAGGTCATGATCTCATGGTTCCTGGGTTGGAATCCCAAGGTGAGCTCTATGCTGACAGTACAGAGCCTGCTTGGGATTCTCTCTCCCTCTCTCTCTGCCTTTCCCCTGCTCTGTCTCAAAATAAATAAATGAACTTAAAAAAAGACTTATCTGTAGGAAAGATAATTGTAAAGTAATTTAGTAAATGATTACTCTGTGAACACTGATGAGTAGTAGTTGGTGTGCTTATAAACTACAGAAATACTTACAACAACCAAGTAATTATATGTAACTGAATATGGAAGTATTGA
The DNA here is from genome assembly GCF_022837055.1 of Prionailurus viverrinus. Taxonomy (NCBI): domain Eukaryota; kingdom Metazoa; phylum Chordata; class Mammalia; order Carnivora; family Felidae; genus Prionailurus; species Prionailurus viverrinus. The sequence continues at coordinate 63,721,443 of NC_062564.1, read as the reverse complement.
GGACAATTCTAAGGCTGGTTGATAGTTTTTGAATAGATAAAAATTATTATATTTCAAATAGCTAAAACTATCCAACAAAATTATCTAAAAGCTCTTGGAGTTTTGTGAATGAATGTACCCATCAGTATAGAAATGCTGGGGGAGGGGAGAGAAGTATCTCTTTTTAGAATAACAAATTCTGAAAAAGCTGGGCCATGAAGTCCATGCTTCCGCTAGTATGAGAAAACATCTTTGGTTAACAATCTTTTCATAGTTCAAAAGGGAACATTTGTTTTAAAATTGTCTTTCATATTCATGGTTATGGTTCCTAGAATCATAATAATAATCTCTAAGTCTATGAGCTATGTTGTGAATATAATATCTAAGCCAACCTCACTGTTAACCATGGGACATCTATATGGTAACTGAGACTCAGAGAGGTTCAATAACATGGTCGAGGTCTCCTGATGTCAAACACAGTTCTTTATTGGCTTCAAGTTGTCCTAGTCATCCTAGTGATCCATGAAAAACACAAAAACAAAAACAAAAATAAAAAAGACAAAACAAAGTGAGACTGAAGGAAAGAAGTATTTCTGAGAAGCCATGTTAAACTAAATGGATTTATTCTTCTGAATAATTTGAGAAGTGGAACAGTGCTATAATATAAAAATACAAAAGAGAGGGATAAAAATAGTCCATGGCAGAAAAAGGCCTTTAAAGGAGACCTCCTGCAAAGAAACTGAGAAACTGTTTTAGACCAGAGGCAGAGGAATGCCTTAAGAAAGGAAAAGAAAATGTGAGGAAAATGTAATTCTCTCTGCCAGAATGAACCTACTTTGAATGAAATCACATTGGTTTCACTGAAATTATGTCGTTTCAGTGAATTTCATGGCATTACTTGTAGCTATATTAACTTCCTCAGTAGACAAAAAAATATTGAAAGTAAACATAAAGAGGTAATCTGTGCTTATTAAGGTTACTTTAAAACTCAAAGATAGTAACTAAAAATTAGCGAACTCAGAAAGCCTCTGTGATCACTAGAATTAAATGTTTAGGATAACCAGGTGAAAGGAATTTAGAGGAGAAAGCAGAGGTAGTTCAGAATCTCAACTCCAGCAACATTCTGTCAGATACACACAAGAAATGGCTTCATCTTCCCAACATTCACCCTCAACACAGTCCTACCCTGACCCCTAACTCCACTCACACAGGTTCACTTCTGACAATTTCATTGCTGCCTGATTCTCTACCTGCCACCAATGTATACAGTATGTGTGGCAGGAATTAGCTGGAGAGGAAAGATATCCTTACTTTATGTGCCACGGTGGACCAAGAGATGATATCACAGTAGTAATATATAAAGTGATTCTGTAGAGTAGATTGAAGCACTACCCCCAAGTAACTATATGACTTGACAAATTACCCACCCAGTCCATGAGAATTGTCAGTCTCTGTCAAAATTGAACGGTGAACTTATCTAAGAGTCTATCTCACATGCCAATTTAATGACCTCTCAATCTTTACGAGTCTCAAACCTTAGAAGTTATATAACTATTCCCATGATCCAAAAGTGCTTGGACTTTTTTCCTGAAATAACCATCAGAAATAATTTTCAAGACACGCACAAAAATCACTTTCCTTACTTTACAGTTGCATTTTTTTTAATTAAAAACTTACTACCCTTCTTGATCACTGGCTTCATTCATCCTACCCTGAGTTACTCGTTGCTTTTGAAATTATGAATGGAAATTTGCTGCCAATGAGTTTATGAAAGGTATTTTGCAAGCTATGTGAAACTCCAAAATAACAGTTCCAAAAATATATTTTAATTATGACTACACTATTGTAATGCTATATGGCCTATAAATAAACAACTTTGGAAAACATGAACTCAGTTCATGTTCATTTGGAACTCAGTTCATTCATTTGGAATGTTAATGTAAGTAATAATCATTAAAGATGAAGTCACATGACATCTCATGAATAATTTGCTTTACACACTACAAAATAGTAAAATTAATTCCTGTAGCTGCCCTTTTACAGGTGACTCTCTGCCAATGTCTTCTAAGACATCAATGAGCTGCATTTACTGTTGGTGGGAATGCAAACTGGTGCAGCTCTTCTGGAAAACAGTGTGGAGGTTCCTCAAAAAAATAAAAAAATAGAACTACCTTATGACCCAGCAATAGCACTACTAGGAATTTATCCAAAGGATACAGGAGTGCTGATTCATAGGAGCACATGTACTCCAATGTTTATAGCAGCACTTTCAACAATAGCCAAATTATAGAATGAGCCTAAATTTCCATCAACTGACGAATGGATATAGAAGATGTGGCTTATATATACAATGGAATACTACTTGGCAATGAAAAAGAGTGAAATCATGCCATTTGCAGCAACGTGGATGGAACTGGAAGGTATTTTGCTGAGTGAAATAAGTCAATTAGAGAAAGATATCATATATTTTCACTCATATGTAGATCTTGAGAAACTTAACAGAAGACCATGGGGGAAGGGAAGGGGAAAAAATAGTTACAGAGAGGGAAGGAGGCAAACCACAAGAGACTCTTAAATACAGAGAAAAAACTGAGGGTGAATGGGTGGTGGGAGAGAGGGGAAAATGGGTGATAGGCATTGAGGAGGGCACTTGTTGGGATGAGCACTGGGTGTTATATGTAAGCGATGAACCACAGGAATCTACCCCAAAAACCAAGAGCACACTTTACACACTGTATGTTAGCCAATTTGACAATAAATTATATTTTTTTAAAAATGAGCTTCATGGGGCGCCTGGGTGGCGCAGTCAGTTAAGTGTCTGGCTTCAGCCAGGTCACGATCTCGCGGTCCGTGAGTTCGAGCCCTGCGTCGGGCTCTGGGCTGATGGCTCAGAGCCTGGAGCCTGTTTCCGATTCTGTGTCTCCCTCTCTCTCTGCCCCTCCCCTGTTCATGCTCTGTCTCTCTCTGTCCCAAAAATAAAGAAACGTTGAAAAAAAAAAAATGAGCTTCATTTAGACTAGAAGGCAAGATGAAACAGCTATTCTTAAAACGTGTTTTACAAAATGCTCATCCTTGTGATGCTTTAACTATTATGATATCATACAAAATTTGGAAACACTGCGTATTATTTTCTCCTGGAGAAGTATAATGCATATAGGCATTTAAAAATGCTCTGAGAAGCAATGCAATAAAGAAAAATTACCTTTGTTTTACCAATATTTTCCACTTTTATTTGGTAATGGATTCCTTAATTCAAGTAATACTAATTAACTTCTCACAGAGCTAGTATTTTTTGTATAATACACTTTGGGAAACACTGAACCAAAATATCTAATAAAAAAATATATAGGAAAAAGAGGGAGGAAAAGTGACTTTGCAGTGGGGAAACCTAGCAAACACTACCTGGACAGATGATTGAGGTTAACATCAGCAGTAATAAATCAGTTTGACAGCATGTGCCCACGTATGATGTAATGTGAAGGGCACTTCACCTCTGTGGCATTGTTCCCCAAAATTCACAACCGCAGTCTATTTATCGGAAAATCAGACCAACCCAAATTGAGGGACATTCTACAAAATACCTGACAAGCACTCCTCAAAATTGTCAAAGTCATTGGAAACAAGGAAAGGCTGGAAAGCTGTCATACCCCAGAGGAGACAGAACAACTAAGTATAAAGTGCTATCCCAGATGACATCCTGGGACAGAAAAGAGACATTAGTGAAAAAACTAACGATATTAAGAGAACAGCTGGCATTTAGTTAATAGTAATGCACCGTTGGTTTCTTAGTTTCTACAAGTGGTTATGTAAAATGTTAAAATAGGAAAAACTGGATGAACAGTATATGGAAAACTACTTCTCTTCAATTTTCCTATAAACCTGAAACTATTCAAAAATAAAATGTTTATTTAAAGATAGTAATAATTGAGTCTACAGTTCCTGGGTATGTAAATTAAATCGTATAAGAAAAGTAAGATAAGAGCGTGAGCCCAGATCCAGACCGCCCAACTTTGAATCCCGGATCTGCCACCTGTTAACTCCATGGCCTTTTGCAATGTCTAAATTTACTCATCTTTAAAGAAGAAAGAATAACATACCTGACTCATAAGATTACTGAGGGATAAAAATCATTAGACATGCAAAGTGTTTAAAACAGTGCTTGTCAGCTATTCAGCACTCAATTAACTACAACTGTTATGGTTATTACTTATTAACATGAGCTGTAAAACCTTAAGAGTTCTAGCTGACAATGAATAAGATATAAATAAATGATGATATATCGACAAAATAAGCCAATTAATACAAGTTCTACTCCATTAATAATAATCATTGAGTATATCAGACGTAGGCAGTAAAGCTTGTGCTTTTCATTGATCAGACTTTATTAAAGGTATTATACTTGTTTCTGGGTCAAAGAGAATCAGGATGCCATATAAAAACTGTGTCATGTAAAAAGGCCATTGGGAAACCTGGCACTGTTTAACCTGGAAAATAGGAAACTCAAGGAGAAAAGAATACCTGCTTTCAAAATGTGAGACATTTTCACATTAAAATAATTCAATATTTATTTAATAACTTCAAGGCCAAACTCGGAAGGAACTTAAATTTGAGCATAATTTGTTCACATAAGACAACTCCTAATACTTCATAAGGAGCTGAAATATCATCCATGCCACAAGTAAAGAACATAAAAAATATTAACAAAACTGCCTCTTCAAGAATCTTATACTCTGTTATAATAAATCCACATTTCTAATGTGTCTATAATATGCATCTTTACATTTGTTTATTTATGCTACTCATGAATGCATTAATGTACGTGATGTCTTGAAGGCAGCAAGTGCATAAACTCTGTTAAAGTGGTGACTCTTTAAAAATTAAGTTTCTTAAATTCTACCATTATTTAAAACAGAGCAATAAATAAGTTACATGTTTTAAAACCTTAAGGTATATTTAAAAACTAGGGTAAGATTATATGAGGAAAAGAAATGTGAAAATGCTTCCATAATTCTCCTCCTACATTATAACCTTATAAGATATTTTTTTCTTGACATTACACCCAGCAGGCTGCCTTACTCAATTAGATGTTAAATAAATATGTTCCATGAAGATTTGAGAGATTAGACACCATCTGCAGCACATGAATGCAAGAATCTTAAATACTCCTCTAGAAATGAGAATATATCATATAATGATAAGATACAGGAAAGAGTAACCTAGATTTCATCTGTATTTATTATGCTTAATTAAACCAGGAGGTGTTACTGAACATTATCATCCTGCCCCTGTAACAGTTGGCTCATTTTGATAGTAGGGCCCCATTTACCTCATTTAGTTCAGCACTGTTTTCTCCCTCAAACCAGAATCCTGGACACGAATTTAAGTTCTTCGTTAGTGGTATTCACCTTTTAGTTTCAAAAGTTAAACTGCCAACCTTCTGTCAAAGCAGAGTTTATAGCCATGAGGATCTTTATACTGTGCAAAGAGAATGATGTAAGAATTTTAACTTGTTGAGTGATAAGGTAGCAATTAAAATAATAAACCGCTCATAGAGAACAGCAGAAAGACAATGTAGTTCTTATGCCAAAATGTTATAGCTGGAATAAGGAAGAAAGAAGAGAGGAAGCAAGGAAAGAATGAAGGGAGGGAGGAAGGAGGGAGGAAGGAAGGAAGAAAAGGAGGAAGGGAGGAAAGAAAGAACGAGCTAAATTACCCCCAAAAAACTGAAGAGAGATAATGGCTCCCTTTTTTCTCATTGAGATAACCGAGTTTTCCTAGATCTTCCTCTGAAATGTCTGAAATTTACTCATTTACCCAAGCAAGGCATTAAAACTCAAATAAAATTTAGAGGTGAAACTAAGGAGATAGAAGAAATTAGAATTTTACAAAAAATGCCGACTCTCAGAGAAAGAAATGAAAGTTACCTTGAAGAACACTTAGAAAATGGATGAAGTGAGAGAGAGGCCACCTAGGTAAGAGAGGGCACAAAAGGCGTACCATAAGAAAATCAAAGGGGCAGAAACAATGTCCAGAAGTGAACAGAAATCCTGACCAAAATGACAAAATGTCTTATCACATCCTCCCCATCTCCGCGCCACCCCAACCTACCCCTATATTCACTGGAGATCCACTCAAAGGTTTCCGAACTCTCCCAACTCCAACCTTTATGCAGAGAATGCCCTTCACTCCTTGGCCTTCATTGCAACTACCTCTGCTCCAGTGTTCCTCCTCCCTTACAGCCCTTTCAAGTAGGGACTGAATTTTATACCCAACTCCACAGAATCTGAAGGTGGGGTCAACATCCTCCTCAAACCCTACTGCTGCTTCAAGGCCCCTTGTCCTTCATTATCTTTCTTTCTTCATTCTTTTAGTACTTTTAAGATCTGCCTCCATTGTTCTACCTCTACCACTTTTCCTTGCCATTATCTATTGACTCCAGGTCACTCCTGCATATGTTCTTAAGACTTTGAAGTCCTTCTTTCTGTTGTCCCGGATGCCCAAAATATTTGAGCATATAACCTGTCAAATGACTTGGCTTCAATGACACCAAATGAGCCACCCCCCCCCCCCCAAGACCACATCAAGTTTACTACTAAAACCTGGAACCTGGGATAAAACACTTAAGTAGCCATTCTTCTGTGGTCACAACATCCTATCCTTCCTCTCATTCAACTTTTGCCTCAGTTCTTTAATATTATCAGAATATCATTTTATCCTATAGTCCCTGGTACTTTTCTCTCTTCTGTCCTCACTCTTATCTGCTCTGCACTAAATTCCATAACTCACGTTACTCTCCTAGTCCTGGTTACACAGGTGGTCAGTGTGTAAACTTTACTAAGCTGTATTTCTATGGTATGTTCACCTTTCTGTTTGTGTATACTTCAGTAAAACTTACTTTCAAATCCATAGTCTGTAGTTTTAACTACTTTCTTGCCAAATGCCCTATGTCCCTTGTTCTTCTGTGGTGGATGAGTGAGAATGGAAGAAGCAGAGGAATTAATTAGTTATATAGAAGATAAAATTATGGGGGCGCCTGGGTGGTGCAGTCGGTTAAGCGTCCGACTTCAGCCAGGTCACGATCTCGCGGTCCGGGAGTTCGAGCCCCGCGTCAGGCTCTGGGCTGATGGCTCAGAGCCTGGAGCCTGTTTCTGATTCTGTGTCTCCCTCTCCCTCTGCCCCTTCCCCGTTCATGCTCTGTCTCTCTCTGTCCCAAAAAATAAATAAAAAACGTTGAAAAAAAATTAAAAAAAAAAGAAGATAAAATTATGGAAAATAATGAAGCTGAAAATAAGACGGAAACACAGGTACTGGATCAGGAAGGTAGACTGAGGGAAGTCAGCAACTTGTTAAAACATAAGATTCGTCTCAAAGGAGTCCCAGATAGAGAAAAAGGAGCAGAAGATTTATGTGAGCAAATTGTAGCTGAAAACTTCCCTAATCTGGGGAAGGACATAGACATCAAAATCCAAGAAGCACAGAGAGTTCCCATTGAATTCAACAAAAGCCAACCATTACAAAGGCATAGAATAGTCATATTTACAAAATATACAGACAAGGAAAGAATCCTGAAAACAGCAAGGAAAAAAAAATCCTTAACATACAAGGGAAGACAGTACAGGTTTACAGCAGATCTTTCCACAGAAATTTGGCAGGCCAGAAGGGAATGGTGGATATTTTCAATGTACTGAATGGGGAAAATGTGCAACAAAGAATAATTTATCCAGCAAGTCTGTTGTTCAGAATTGAAAGAGCGATAAATAGTTACGCAGACAAACAAAAACAAAAGGAGTCTGTGACCACTAAAGCAGCCCTGCAAGAAATATTAAGGCAGACTCTTTGAGTTGGGGTGAGGAGGAGACAAAAAGCAGCAAAAATTAGAAAGGAACAGAGAACATCACCAAAAACACCAATTTTACGGGTAGCACAATGACACTAACCTCATATTTTTCAATAATCACCCTGAATATAAATGGACTAAATGCTCCAAAGATATAGGGGATTGGAATGGATTAAAAAACAAGATCCATCTACATGCTGCCTACAAGAGACTCATTTTAGACCTAAAGGCACCTGTGGATTGAAAGTGAGGGGATGGACTGAATAGCCAAAGCAATCTTGAAAAAGAAAACCAAAGCAAGAGGTATCACAATCCCGGACTTCAAACTATACTACAAATCTGTAATCATCAAGACAGTATGGTACTAGCACAAAAACAGATACTCAGATCAATGGAATAGAATAGAGAACCCAGAAATGGACCCACAAACGTATGGCCAACTAATCTTTGGCAAAGCAGGAAAGAATATCCAATGGAATAAAGACAGTCTCTTCAGCAAGTAGTGCTGGGAAAACTGGACAGCGACATGCAGAAGAATGAACCTGTGGCACAAAAACAGACACATAGACCAATGGAATAGAATAGAAACCCCAGAACTAGACCCACAAACATATGGCCAACTAATCTTTGACAAAGCAGGAAAGAACATCCAATAGAAAAAAGACAGTCTCTTTAACAAATGGTGCTGGGAGAACTGGACAGCAACATGCAGAAGGTTGAAACTAGACCACTTTCTCACACCATTCACAAAAAGGAACTCAAAATGGATAAAGGACCTGAATGTGAGACAGGAAACCATCAAAACCCTAGAGGAGAAAGTAGGAAAAGACCTCTCTGACCTCAGCCGTAGCAATCTCTTACTCGACACATCCCCAAAGGCAAGGGAATTAAAAGCAAAAATGAACTACTGGGACCTTATGAAGATAAAAAGCTTCTGCACAGCAAAGGAAACAACCAACAAAACTAAAAGGCAACCAACGGAATGGGAAAAGATATTTGCAAATGAAATATCAGACAAAGGGCTAGTATCCAAAATCTATAAAGAGTTCACCAAACTCCACACCTGAAAAACAAATAACCCAGTGAAGAAATGGGCAGAAAACATGAATAGACACTTCTCTAAAGAAGACATCCGGATGGCCAACAGGCACATGAAAAGATGTTCAGCGTCGCTCCTTATCAGGGAAATACAAATCAAAACCACACGCAGATATCACCTCACGCCAGTCAGAGTGGCGAAAATGAACAAATCAGGAGACTATAGATGCTGGAGAGGATGTGGAGAAATGGGAACCCTCTTGCACTGTTGGTGGGAATGCAAATTGGTGCAGCCACTCTGGAAAACAGTGTGGAGGTTCCTCAGAAAATTAACAATATACCTACCCTATGACCCAGCAATAGCACTGCTAGGAATTGGCCCAAGGGATACAGGAGTACTGATGCATAGGGCCACTTGTACCCCAATGTTTATAGCAGCACTCTCAACAATAGCCAAATTATGGAAAGAGCCTAAATGTCCATCAACTGATGAATGGATAAAGAAATTGTGGTTTATATACACAATGGAGTACTACAGGGCAATGAGAAAGAACGAAATATGGCCCTTTGTAGCAACGTGGATGGAACTGGAGAGTGTGATGCTAAGTGAAATAAGCCCTACAGAGAAAGACAGATACCATATGTTTTCACTCTTATGTGGATCCTGAGAAACTTAACAGAAACCCATGGGGGAGGGAAGGAAAAAAAAAGAGGTTAGAGTGGGAGAGAGCCAAAGCATAAGAGACTGTTAAAAACTGAGAACAAACTGAGGGTTGACGGGGAGTGGGAGGGAAGGGAGGGTGGGTGATGGGTATTGAAGAGGGCACCTTTTGGGATGAGCACTGGGTGTTGTATGGAAACCAATTTGACAATAAATTTCATATATTGAAAAAAAAAAAAGAATGAACCTGGACCACTTTCTTACACCATACACAAAAATAAACTCAAAATGGATAAAGGACCTCAATGTAAGACAGGAAGCCAACAAAATCCTTGAGGAGAAAGCAGGCAAAAACCTCTTTGATCTTGGCCGCAGCAACTTCTTTCTCAACACGTCTTCAGAGGCAAGGGAAACAAAAGCAAAAATGAACTACTGAGACCTCATCAAAATAAAAAGCTTCTGCACAGTGAAGGAAACAATCAACAAAACTAAAAGGCAACCGATAGAATGGGAGAAGATATTTGCAAATGACATACCAGATAAAGGGTTAGTATCCAAAATCTATAAAGAACTTATCAAACTCAACAAATAATCCAGTGAAGAAATGGGCAAAACACCTGAACAGACGCTTCTCCAAAGAAGACATCCAGATGGCCAATGGACACATGAAAAAATGCTCAACATCACTCACCATCAGGGAAATACAAAGCAGAACCACAATGAGATACCACCTTACACCTGTCAGAATGGCTCACATTAACAACTCAGGCAACAACAGATGTTGGCGAGGATGTGGACAAAGAGGATCTCTTTTGCACTGCTGGTGGGAATGCAAGATGGTGCAGCCACTCTGGAAAACAGCATGGAGGTTCTTCAAAAAATTAAAAATAGAACTACCCTAGGACCCAGGAATTGCACTACTAGGTATTTATCCAAGGGATACATGTTTGCTGTTTTGAAGGGGCACATGCACCCCCATGTTTATAGCAGCACTATCAACAATAACCAAAGTATGAAAAGAGCCAAATGTCCATCGATGGATGAATGGATAAAGAAGAGATGGTATATTTGTATATAATGTAGTATTACTCATCAATCAAAAAGAATGAAATCTTGCCATTTGCACCTATGTGAATGGAACTGGAGAGTATTATGCTAAGCGAAATTAGTTAGTCAGAGAAAGATAAATATCATATGACTTCACTCATATGAGGACTTTAAGAGACAGAACAGATGAACATAAGGGAAAGGATGCAAAAATAATATAAAAACAGGGAGGGGAACAAAACATAAGAGACTCTTAAATATGGGGAACAAACAGAGGGTTACTGGAGGGGTAATGGGAGGGGGAGGGGCTAAATGGGTAGGGGGCATTAGGGATCCACTCCTGAAATCATTGTTGTACTATATGCTAACTAATTTGGGTGTAAATTTAAAAAAATAAAATAAAATAAAATAAAATAAAATAATGTACAGAATATGTATACATGAATCAAAACAGATATAAATAAGTGTTTGACTTAATAAAAATTGTGTGACAAGCAAAAAAAAAAGTGAGGGTATGGAGAGCTATCTACTATGCTAATGGATGCCAAAAGAAAGCCAGAGTAATCATATTTATATCAGACAAACTAGATTTTAGAACAAAGACTGTAACAAGAGAATTATATCATATTTAAGGGATCTACCCATCAAGAAGAGCTAACAATTATAAATGTTTATGCCCCCAACTGGAGGACACCCAAATATATAACTCAATTAATAACAAACATAAAGAAATGCATTGACATTGATACCCAATTGATACCCAATTGTTACCATTGAGTAACACTCCACTTACAACAGTGGATAGATCATGTAAGCAGAAATTCAACAAGAAAACAATGGCTCTGAATGACACACTGGACCAGATGCACCTAAAAGATATATTCAGAACATTTCACCTGAAAGCAGCAGAATACACATTCTTTTTGAGTGCACAGGTAATATTTTCCAGAATGTATCACATACTGGGTCACAAATCAACCCTCAACAAGTACAAAACGATTGAGATCATACCATGAGTATATTCAGACCACAAAACTATGAAATTTGAAGTCAATACAAGAAAAAAATTTGGAAAGACCACAAGTACTTAGAGGTTAAAGAACATCCTACTAAAGAATGAATGAGTTAACCAGGAAATTAAGAGGAAATTAAAAAGTACATGGAAGCCGATGAAAATGAAAACATAACAGTCCAAAACCTTTGGAGTGCAACAAAGCCAGTCCTAAAAGGGAAGTATATTTTAATACAGGCCTACCTCAAGAAGCAACAAAGGTCTCAAATACACAACCTAATCTTACACCTAAAGGAGCTAGAAAATGAAAAACAAATAAAGCCTAAAGCCAGCAGAAGGGAAATAATAAAGACTGTAGCAGAAATAAACAAAACAGAAACAAACAAACAAAAACAACAAAGTAGAACAGATAAATGAAACCAGCTACTGGTTCCTTAAAAGAATTAATAAAATAAGCCCCCAGCCAGACTTATCAAAAAGAAAAGAGAAAGGACCCTAATAAATAAATCCACAAATGAGGGGGTGCCTGGCTGGCTCAGTCAGTTAAGCATCCGACTTTGGCTCAGATCATGATCTCACAATTCATGGATTAGATCCCCACATTGGGCTCTGCGCTGGCAGCTCAGAGACTAGAGTCTGCTTCAGATTCTATGTCTCCCTCTCTCTGCCCCTCCCCTGCTCTCTCTCTCTCTCTCTGTCTCTCTCTCTCTCTCTCTCCAAAACTAAATACTAAACATTTTTAAAATTTTTACAAAAAATAAGTCCACGAATGAAAGGGGAAAGATCACAACCAACACCACAGAAATGCAATCATAAGTGTATATTATGAAAAATCATATGCCAACAAACTGGGCAATCTGGAAGAAATGGTTAAATTCCTAGAAACATACAGACTACCAACACTAAAACAGGAAGAAATAAAAAATTTGAACAGAAATTTTCTGTTTGAAAATTTGAACAGAATCAGCAAAGAAATTGAAACAGTAATCAAAAGTGTCCCAACAAACAAAAGTCCAGAGCCAGATGGCTTCCCAGGGGAATTCTACCAGATATTTAAAGAAGAGTTAATACCTATTCTTCTCAAACTCTTTCAAAAAATAAAAATGGAAGAAAATCTTCCAATTCATTTTACCAGACCAGCATTACCTTGATTCCAAGACCAGACAAAGGCCCCACTAAAAAGAAGAATTACAGACCAATATCCCTGATGAACATGGATGCAAAAATTCTTAACAAGATATTAGCAAATCGAATTCAATAGTATACTAAAAGAATTATTCACCATAATCAAGTGGGATTTATTCCTTGGATGCAGGGTCAGTTCAATATTTTCAACTCAATCAATGTGATACACTACATAAATAAACGAAAGGATATGAACCATATGATTCTCTCAAAAGATGCAGAGGAAAAATTTGACAAAATATGGCATCCATTCTTGATTAAAAACCCTCAACAAAATAAGTGTAGATAGAACATACCTCAACATCATAAAGGCCATATATAAAAGATCCACATCTCATATCATCCTCAATGGGGAAAATCTAAGAGCTTTCCCCCTATGGTCAAGAATGTGACAGGGATGTCCACTCTCACCATAATTATTTAACAAAGTACTGTAAGTCTTAGCTTCAGCAATCATACAACAAAAAGAAATAAAAGGCATCCAAATCAGCAAGGAAGAAGTCAAACTTTCACTCTTCACAGACAGCCTGATGTATTATATGCACCTGTTGCATTTATATACACCAATAATAAAGCAGCAGAAAAAGAAATAGAGAATCAATCCCATTTGCAATTGTACCAATAACAATTAGGTACCTAGGAATAAACCTAATCAAAGAGGTAAAAGATTGGTACTCTAAAAACTATAGAACATTTATGAAAAAATTGAAGACACAAAGAAATGGAAAAACATTCCATGCTTATGGATTGGAGGAAGAGTCATTGTCAAAATGTCTATACTACCCAAAGCAATCTACACATTAATTCAATCCCTTTCAAAATATGACCTGGGGCATCTGGGTGGCTCAATCTGTTAAGGGTCCGACTTCGGCTCAGGTCATGATCTCACTGTTCGTGAGTTTGAGCCCCACGTCGGGCTCTGTGCTGACAGCTCAGAGCCTGGAACCTCCTTCAGATTCTATGTCTCCCTCTCTTTCTGTCCCTCCCCCACTTGCGCTCTGTCTCTCTCTGTCTTTCAAAAATAAATAAATGTAAAAACAAAAATGCCACCAGCATTTTTCACAGAGCTGGAACAAACAATCCTAAAATTTGTATGGAACCACAAAAGACCTCAAATAGCCAAAGCAATCCGGAAAAAGAAAAGCAAAGCTGGTAGCATTGCAATTCCAGATTTCAAGCTGTATTATAAAGCTGTACTCATTAAGACAGCATGGTACTGGCACAAAAACAGACACATAGATCAATGGAACAGAATAGAAAACACAAAAATGGACCCACAACTATATGGCCAACTAATCTTCAACAAAGTAGGAACAAATATCCAATGGAAAAAAAAGACAGTCTCTTTAATAAATGGTATTGGGAAAACTGGACAACAACATGCAAAAGAATAAATCCTAGAGGAGATCATAGACAGCAACCTCTTTGACCTCGGCCACATCCACTTCTTACTAGACCTCTCACCAGAGGCAAGGGAAACCAAAGTAAATATGAACTGTTGGGAGTTCATCAAGATAAAAAGCTTCTGCTTGGTGAAAGAAACAATCAACAAAACTAAAAGGCAGTCTATGGAATGGAAGAAAATATTTGTAAATGATATACCTGATAAAGGGTTAGTATACAAAATTTATATAGAATTTATCAAATTTAACACTCAAAAAATAAATAATCCAGTTAAAAAATGGGCAGAAAACATGAATAGACATTTTCCAGGGAAGACATCCAGATTGCTAACAGACACATGAAAAAATGCCCAACCTTACCCATTGTCAGGGAAATACAAATCAAAACCACAATGAGATACCACCTAACACCTGTCAGAATGGCTGAAATTAACAGCACGAGGTTGTGGAAAAGGGAAAACTTAGGCATTGTTGGTGAGAATGTGAATTGGTACAGCCACTATGGAAATAAATATGGAGCTCCCTCAAAAGATTAAAAATAGAAATACCATATGGTTGAGTATTACTCGGCAATAAAAAAGAATGAAATCTTGCCATTTGCAACTACATGGATGGAACTGGAGGGTATTATGCTAAGCGAAATTAGTCAGAGAAAGACAAATATCCTATGACTTCACTCATGAGGACTTTAAGATACAAAACAGATTAACATAAGTGAGGGAAACAAAAATAATATAAAAACAGGGAGGGGGACAAAACATAAGAGATTCTTAAATATGGACAACAAACAGGCAGTTGCTGGAAGGGCTGTGGGAGGGGGGATGGGCTAAATGGGCAAGGGACATTAACGAATCTATTCCTGAAATCATCATTGCACTACATGCTCACTAACTTGGATGTAATTAAAAAGTAAATAAAACACACACACACACACACACACACACACACACACACACACACAAAGAAATACCATATGGTCCTATAACTCCACTACTATTATTTATCCAAAGAAAATGAAAACACTAATTCAAAGAGATATATGCTGCTTTTATTGCGGCATTATTTACAATAGCCAAGATATGGAAATTGTGATATATGATACTATATGTATAAATATATATATAATTGTAGTATATGATTCGGTATATATGAAACTGTGATAATATGATATATATGTGATATATATAATATATAATAAAATATTATTCATAAAATATAATGGAATATTATCCATAAAAAATAATGACATCTTGCCATTTGAGACAACATGGATGAACCTCAAGGGCATTATGCTAAATGAAATAAGTCAGACAGAGATAGTCAAATACCATTTGATATCTCTTATATGTATAATCAAAAAGAAAAAAATATATATATATATATATTTATAACCAAGCTCATAAATACAGAGAATAGATTGGTAGTTGCCAGATGTGGGAAGTGAAGGAGAGGAGAAATGGATGAATTGCTTTTATTTATTTATTTTTTCAGTTTAAATAAATTGAACTTTAAAAAAATAAAAAAATAAAAAATATCCACAGATGCTGTTGGGCCCTTCTGCTGTACCACTCACTGGACCAGAAGTTCTAGGCCTTTCTTCAAAAAAGTGTTTTTATTTTCACTTGCTACTAAGGTATAGGGACTTCATGAATTGATACAAGTACTAAAATTTCATATTGATAAATTAAAATAAATGCATTACTAAAGTTTGCAGAGAACTCTAATTCAATGTTCTATTCAAGCTGAACTACCACACCAAGCCTGTTCATGAACACCCACTCAAAAATAGTAGGAAGTTTCACCATTACATGTTCTTGGTTATTAACCCATCATCAGAGCATTTTCATACGGTCATGATATTTAGTGCAATTCTCACTTTTCTTTCTTTCTTTTTTTTTTTTTGTAAATAGCAAACATTTATTGGTGGTGTCACTTATAGTAGAAAAAGTTCCTACACCAGATGCTCATGACCCAATTTTTAAATAGAACATTTCCAAGGTGAACATATGCCCTAACCCAGCTTTTTTACCCACTTTTTAAGATAGCCAGTTCTTCTTTCCCTCCACCGCAAGACATGTGAGCAACTGCTAATGAAAAGCAGTAAACAGCCACTTGGGCTATAGCATTTTCTTTTCTTTTCTTTCTTTCTTTCTTTCTTTCTTTCTTTCTTTCTTTCTTTCTTGTATTCCTCTTTTTTTTTAATATGAAATTTATTGTCAAATTGGTTTCCATACAACACCCAGTGCTCATCCCAACAGGTGCCCTCCTCAAAGATTCCAATGACATTCGAGCTCTCAATTTTCTCCTAATGAAAGTTTCTGAGCCCAGTATTTACAATATTACAGCACTAGCACAGCAATGTCTACAACTCATGTTGGTCTGCTGGTTCCTTGTCACCAGTTGGGGGAGGGCCTGCATTTCCATAGAGTTTGCTGATAATTAGCTTAACAATTTCTTCTTGTTCCTTCTTTTTAGCTTTGAAATCTTCAATGTCAGAATCTTGGTGACTTTCTGGCCATTCAGTCTTTTCCTCTATGGCTTTTTCATTGTCTTCTTACCCAGAGGGGAGTTTTTCTTTATATCCAATCTGGTTATTTAAAGAATAGGCATAGCTTTCCAATTAATCTCTAGTATCAATGCACTCCTTGAGCTTTTTGTCTTCCTCAGCAAACTTTTCAGCATCATTAACCATTCTTTCAATTTCTCCAGGTGTCAGGAGATTTTGGTCATTGATAACTGTGATCTTATTTTTGTTGCCTATACTTTTGTCTTCAGCTGTCACTTTTCTTTTATTAACTCCTTATCATCCTTGGACATTAGCAACAGAAGTTAGCATATCAGCTCTAGAGTGGGCCACCTATAGCTGTGGCGCTGAACACATTGGTCAGCCTGTCTCATCCCCAGTTTCTTTATGCAGTTTCTCATAGAATTAAAGGAAGGACATGTCAGGCACTTAGAGTAGGGGTTGGAACATAGTGGCTTCTTAATAAATGTCCGTTATCATTATTTTAATATGGCTTTTGTACTATTATTTGGTTAAGTCTATAGTGGGTAGTAAAGATATTTGCATGAATAGTTTGGGTCTTTAATGATCTACTAACTGGAACTTAAGACCTTATTTCTTATTCACCCATTACACCACTGTTAAAATAGATGATTTTATAATCTCCTCAAAATTTGCCTCTACACTGATATGTCATTATTGTCATCTGTGAGCTTGTTCTATTTTAATAATTTGTAATATATTGCCAAATGGAATGTAATAAAACTGTTATTTAGTTTTTAGAGCATTGCTTTATAAAAATTAAAAGCATGAACCCATATCCTCAAAATTTTACTTATAAGTGAGTCACATATGTTGGTATCAAAAGATTTTATTTAGTTCTTTTCTGGTCCCTTTATTTTACCCTTTTTCTTTTCTCCTGGAAAGTGACAATCAATGACCTAGGTGGGCCAAAGAGAATTTTGACCTTTACGAGTGGAGTACACTAAACAAACAAACAAACAACTTTGTCAACCAAAACAACTGCTCTATCACTTCAAATCTACAAAATTAGCACATGCTAACATGTATATACTTCTAAACTCCTTAGTAAGATTACATTCTCTGGAGGCCAGGGACCCTGCACAAATTATCCTGGGTAGTGGCCCTTGTGTCATTGAGTGGAAAATCTTGCACATAGAAGATTCCCAGTAGGAAGTAAGGAGTATGACTGCAGCTACTCCTTGGGGAGTGGATATCCTTTAATCATCTCTGGTAGATTTGAAAATGTTAGATATGATTTCCTTCATGACTAGGTTTGGGGTGGGAAATTGCTGGGATTAGAACAGCATTATACACTTTTAGGTATGCTACACGTTTTAGTTATTTCTCTAATAATGACAGTGGTAATAGAAAGTTAACTATGAATTCCTAAGTAGTCCTCTAATACAAGAATTTCATGAGAATTTCAGTAGTGAAGGCCCGAGGTTAGAGATCACAGAGAAGATGAGAACCTGACTGACACTAACCCCCACATGGGTGCACCAGTATCAGAAGCCGTCCTGCCTCTCTTATACTAACTGTATACACCATCACCGATTGGCAGGTGTTCTTCCATTTGTGGGAATTGACTTAAGTCACTAAAGATCTTTATTTTAATGATGATTGACATCTAACCTGTCTCTCTAAGCAAAAAGTTTTCCTGCGCTGACATTCAAAAATCTATGTCATGAGCTTCAAGAAAATGTGCCAGATGGTAAAGACCAGCAGGGAATTTCAGGCTGCTAAGTAGAGTTCTGCCCCTTATTAAGTGAGAGTTAGAAATTGGGGAATGGGGGAGGGGACACCTGCCAAAGATCAAGTCTGTTTATTATATAAGAATATGAAAACACTCTTTCATATTCTTTTATACAAAACAGTTATATTTGATAAGAACAATCATACTGAGCAATTGGGTAGGACCAAAGCCAGGTAATTGCCTTGGCTCTAAAAGAAGACAATGAAAAACAAGGAAAGAATAGAAAGCATTATCTTTTATGTTGATATTCCACTTTATTTCAATATGTAGGATCACACTCTCCCAAAGATCAAGGTGGTATTTATTTGTACCCATGTGGGAAGTGGGGGTGGTGGCAGGAAAGAGGAAAGCATTGTGAGGAAGAAGAAATTGTTTTCAGGCAGTGTGAATTATGTGTTTCCAGACACATTTTTTTACCTATTATAAGTACCTGAAAGTTTTTGGGTTTTTTTTTGTTTTTTTCATTGCTGTTATTTTTATTTATTTATTTTGAGAGAGAGAGGAAAGAGAGAATCCCAAGAAGGCTCCACACTGTCAGTGCAGAGTCCTATGGGGGGCTCGAACTCACAAACTGTGAGATCATGACCTGCGGCAAAGTCAAGAGTCGGAGGTTCAACTGACTGAGCCACCCAGGAACTCCCAATGCTGTGTTATTTTAAGAAATTTCCACAGCTGCTCCAAACTTCAGTAATCACCACGCTGACCAGTCACCAGCCATCAACATTAAGGCAAGACCCCCCCACCAGCAAAAAGAGTATGACTGGCTGAAAGCTCAGATGATAGGTAGCATTTTTTAGCAATAAAGTAGTTTTCATTAAGGCATGTACATTATTTTTTGGACATAATGCTGTTGCACACTACATAGACTACAGTAAAGTATACACATAACTTTTTTTTAAATATGAAATTTATTGCCAAATTGGTTTCCATACAACACCCAGTGCTCATCCCAACAGGTGCCCTCCTCAATGCCCATCACCCACTTTCCCCTTCCTCCCACGCCCCATCAACCCTCAGTTTATTCTCAGTTTTTAAGAGTCACTTATGATTTGCCTCCCTCCCTCTCTAACTTTTTTCCCCCTCCCCCTCCCCCATGGTCTTCTGTTAAGTTTCTCAGGATCCACATAAGAGTGAAAACATATGGTATCTGTCTTTCTCTGTATAACTTATTTCACTTAGCATAACACTCTCCAGTTCCATCCACGTTGCTACAAAAGGCCATATTTCATTCTTTCTCACTGCCAACTAGTAATCCATTGTATACATAAACCACAATTTCTTTATCCATTCATCAGTTGATTGACATTTAGGCTCTTTCCATAATTTGGCTATTGTTGAGAGTGCCGCTATAAACATTGGGGTACAAGTGCCCCTACGCATCAGCAGTCCTGTATCCCTTGGGCCAATTCCTAGCAGTGCTATTGCTGTGTCATAGTGTAGATCTATTTTTAATTTTTTGAGGAACCTCCACACTGTTTTCCAGAGCGGCTGCACCAGTTTGCATTCCTACCAATAGTGCAAGAGGGTTCCCATTTCTCCACATCCTCTCCAGCATCTATAGTCTCCTGATTTGTTCATTTTGGCCACTCTGACTGGGGTGAGGTGATATCTCAGTGTGGTTTTGATCTGTATTTCCCTGATGAGGAGTGATGTCCAGCATCTTTTCATGTGTCTGTTGGCCACACTTCTCTAAAGAAGACATCCAGTTTTTATTTGTTTTACTTCCCAAAGAGCTATTATCATAGCCATTGAAAGAAATTCAATTTAATTCAACAAATATCTGTGAGGCCCTTACTATAAATTTCCAGAGGGACACAGAGAAGGATAAGGGAAGTTTACTTGTCAAAGACTGTGTGATCCAGAAGGAGGTATAAAAAGTTTAAGGGTAATCATATTACAAGGTAGAAAGTAATTAGCGCAATTGGAGCCTGACTGTCAGAGGTTCTAATTCCTTAGCTGCAATTTGCCAGCTCTATGAGCATGAGTAAATTACATAATCTGGCGGTATCTCCCTGTCTTCCTCTGGAAAATGGGGGCAATGATAGAATATATATAGCACAGGCCCTGTGTGAGGATTAAATGAATGGATACTTGTACACTCAATACTGGCACATTAGAAACAATCCATGTTACTATTATTAGTGACACTCGATTTAACTGCTGTATTTCAAAGAAAGGTGATATTGTATTCCAGAAAACAGGAAAGAAAGTGTAGCATTTGGAAGGAGTCTTAAGAAATGAGCAGAGGGAACGATTTAAAGAATGATGTGGAGGTGGAAAAGCTTTACAGTGTGACATAAACAGCACAAAGCAGGACTGATTCATAGAAATGCAGAGTAGTTGTACAGGAGAAATGAAAATTAGTCTTATAAGTGTTGATGGAAGAGTCTACACTTCAGATGGCAAGATTTTAACAAGAAGGTCACCCATGAAATACGTCTGAATACCAGACTGTGGTCAGTAACATTCGGTTTGTAGGCATGTAGTTTTTGTCCCTAAAGCTTTTTGGAAACTGACTTGCTAGACAATTCATAATTAACTTTCCCATAATCAAATAGTTCAATCACTTATAATGTGAAAATAGAATTCATGATTTCTGATTTGTTTCTCTCATAAGACTTCAGAGATTCCGTTTGCAAAACTAAGCAAAAAATGTCAACCAACAACTCCCCCCCAATATGACTTCCATGTGACTGTCACCATAACTGGAGTTCTTAGATATTTAAGTCACACTCTCTCTAGTAACTGATATTCCATAGCGCCTTTTACTTTTGGAGGGGTACTGTCTGAAGTGAAGATGAGTGTGGCTGACCTGTTTGGGTTCTAATCCAGACCTGTGACCCCAAAATTACTATCAGGTAATAATAAATAACCTCCCCCTCTCTTTTGAAGAAGCAGGTATAAAGAAAATAAATTGCCACATTAAATCACACATCGAATTATTAGATCAAGGGGCTGTGTGGCTTTGGGTAAGCTACCAAAGTTGAAACTGTCATCATTTCTTTATCTGGAAAATGGGGATAATAATAGTGTCCTCTTCATAGGGAGGCTGAGAAAATTGAATGAGATAACCCCATGTGAATGCTGAGCACAGAGCCTGGCAATAAATATGCCCTGCTATTTTGACCTGCTATTTTGGTCTGATGCCTCTGTGCAGCTGAGTAGGATATATGTGGCATATAAAATTGTCACCAGAGAGAGAGAACCACAAGCTAACTGATTATATACTAGAAGGAAAGAAAAATGAGTAAAAATGTTGCACACGTGTAGGGAAATTTATTTCTGAGTTCAGACACTGGTATGTTTCAACATTGCATGTTCTATATTGTAAGCAATCATACCACGTGAGTTTCTTAATTTTTGCCCTAGAAAGATCCAAGTATCTTTTAAATGCAAATAATCTCTCCCTGGTGTATAGATGTTTCTATGTTGAGTGCATGTTTGTGTATGATATTGTGACTAAAGTTTAAATACATTATCTGTAAAATAAATTTCATCTGAAAATATAATTTTCTGAAAAATAAATTTGAAATATCATATATCCCAAAAGTCAGTTGCAGGTTATGAGCCCATTTTGTATTGCCAGATCCCATCCCCGCACCCTAAACTGTATGTAACCAGCAACATTACTTATA